>NW_027362762.1:189366176-189984232 GCF_046119375.1 Phyllobates terribilis | reverse complement strand
GAAAGGGATTGATTGCATTGTTCAGACTCAAGAACAAATGTTTACAGTGATGCCCCTGGATCCTACTATTCTTTTTACACAAATAGTGCATATTTATTGTAAATTATTATAATTTGTCCCCATGAACCCCTAAACCTTATATAATTAAATGGACTTGCCATTTTACTTTAACAAATGTGTTGGGAAAATAATTTTGCGGCAATTGCTCATATATCAGTATTATAAGTCCTTCTCCTGTACTTGTTAGTGCCACCTTCCTAATAGATTGCTCAGCTTTCATGCCAAAAAATAGCATCTGATTGAGACGTATGAGACCAGAGTTGTCCATCAGCCTCATTCAATTGAAAAACACTTTACATGGAAAAATTGCTTTTCAATTTGGAGACTGATGGACAGGTCTGTGGTCACATTCTTCTCCATCAGCAGCCATTGCATGGACAGGAGAGCTGTGCCGTCTGTTAGAAAAGCTGCAGTAACAAAAGCCAAAGCTCAGCCCCAAATATATATTAAATAGTGCTACAAAATCATGTCCTCAGCACACCTGTTAAAATAAAGATAAATTGGCTGAGCCCTTTAACTACCTCTAAAACATAACTTTTTTTTATTTATCCCTTTAAATAAATGTAAACTCCAATTTATATGAAAACAATTCCCATGTAAGAGCAAAAGATTGTCAGTAGAAAATACTAGAAATTGATAGGCAAGAAAGAAACCTGCTGCAGTCCTAGCATTTCCTATTGACACTACGACTGTTTGTTGCTTTAATAGTCTGTAATTATTGATTGTGTAAAGGGAATCTGTCATCTGGATTTCACCAGCCAAACAACAATGAACAAAAATATAAACATGACACTTTTGTTTTTGCTCCCATTTTTCACGAGCTGCACTCAAAGATTTAAGAATTATTCTATGTCCACAAAAGGACTTTTTCTCTCAAATATTGTTCACAAATTTGTCTAAATCTGTGTTAGTGAGATCTTCTCCTTTGCCGAGATACTTCACCCACCTCACAGGTGTGGCATATCAAGATGCTGATTAGACACATGATTATTGCTTAGGTGTACCTTAGGCTGGCCACAATAAAAGGTCACTCAAAAATTTGCAGCTTTATCACACAGCACAATGCCACAGATGTTATAAGTTTTGAGGGAGCGTGCAATTGGCATGCTGACTGCAGGAATGTCCACCAGAGCTGTTGCCCGTGAATTGAATGCTAATTTCTCTACCATAAGCAGTCTCTAGAATTTGGCAGTACATCCAACCTGCCTAACAACCATAGACCACGTGTAACCACACCAGCCCAGGTCCTCAACATCCAGTATCTTCACCTCCAAGATCGGCAGACCAGCCACCCGGACAGCTGCTGCAACAATCGGTTTGCATAACCAAAGAATTTCTGCACAAACTGTCAGAAACCGTCTCAGGGAAACTGATCTGCATGTTCGTTGTCCTCGTCGGGGTCTCCATCTGAATGCAGTTTGTTGTCGTAACCGACTTGAGTGGGCAAATGCTTACATGCGATGGCGTCTGGCACGTTGGAGAGGAGTTCTCTTCATGGATGAATCCCGGTTTTCACTGTACAGGGCAGATAGCAGACTACGTGTATGGCGTCGTGTGGGTGAGTAGTTTGCTGATGTCAACGTTGTGAATCGAATGGCCCATGGTGGCGGTGGGGTTACGATATGGGCAGGTGTATGTTTTGGACAATGAACACAGGTACATTTTATTGATGCTATTTTGAATGCACAAAGATACCATAATGAGATCCTGAGGCCCATTGTTGTGCCATTCATCCACAACCATTACCTCATGTTGCAACATGATAATGCACAGCGCCATGTTGCAAGGATCTGTACACAATTCCTGGAAGCTGAAAACATCCCAGTTCTTACATGGCCAGCATACTCACCGGACATGTCACCCATTGAGCGTGTTTGGGATGCTCTGGATCTGCGTATACAGCAGTGTGTTCAAGTTCCTGCCAATATCCAGCAACTTCGCAGCCATTGAAGAGGAGCGGACAAACATTCCACAATCAACAACCTGATCAACTCTATGCGAAGGAGATGTGTTGCACTGCGAGAGGCAAATGGTGGTCACACCAGATACTGACTGTTTTTCTGACTTCCCTGGACTCCAATACTGTATAACTGCACATTTTAGAGTTAAATTTTATTGTGGCCAGCCTAAGGCACACCTGTGCAATAATCATGGCGTCTAATCAGCATTTGGATATTCCACACCTGTGAGGTGGATGGATTATCTCGGCAAAAGAGAAGATCTCACTAACACAGATTTAGACAAATTTGTGAACAATATTTGAGAGAAAAAAGACCTTTTGTGTACATACAAAAAGTCTTAGATCTTTGAGTTCAGTTCATGAAAAATGGAAGCAAAAACAAAAGTGTTGTGTTTATATTTTTGTTCAGTGTATTTATATGCGCATGTAGCTCTTTCAAAGAAAAGTCCAGCAACACCATCACATGACCAGTTCATTCCTCTGCTACTATCAGCATTTCAATTGACATGCAAATTAGGCACACAGCATAGAGGCTGTCAGTCAAGCATGAGGAGGCAGTTCTAGGTGGGGAATAGAGCTGGAGTGACAAAGGCTTCAGATCTACAGCCTCATTTGCATATCAGTTAAAAAGCTGATTTCCCAGCAGTGGAGGTACTGACTGGTCATGTAAAGGTATTGCTACAGTACATGCACATACAGTCATGGATGAAGTGTTGGCACCCTTGAAATTGTTCCAGAAAATGAAGTATTTCTTCCAGAAACTTATTGCAATTACACGTTTGTTATACACGTTTATTTCCTTTTGTGTATTTTGGAACAACACAAAAAAACAGAGAAAAAAAGGCAAATTGGACAACATTTCACACAAAGCCTCAAAAATGGACCGGACAAAATTGTTGGCACCCTCAACTGAATATTTGGGTGCACACCCTTTGGAAGAAATAACAGCAATCAATCGCTTCCTATAACCATCAACAAGCTTCTTACACCTCTCAACTGGAATTTTTGACCACTCTTCTTTTGCAAATTATTCCAAGTTTATCATATTTGAAGGGTGCCTTCTCCCAACAGAATTTTAAGATACTTTCCCTAACATCTGACCTGTGAGTGTGTATTTGAAAGAACAAATGTGAACTATTTAAGGAACAAGGCTTCTGTAGCAGGCAGACTTTACAAAAAGAATCAAAGATCAATCAGACATTCTTCAGAACACCAGCTAGGTGGCATGGTGTTCCGGCCTAAGGGTACACGGCCCTGACTGGAAGGATCTGCTCCATTGACCATCAAAAAAACGATGTATACATTTGGGGAGACCAGGTTGGGACGATGAAGTCACCTGGCTCCATGGATATGTTGTTTGGGGTTGCCAGGTGGGACCCTCTGGTCGGCTGGAACCCATGGAGACATTCGGAGAAGCCTGATAGAGACCAGCCGGTCATCTGGCCCCATGGAAACTCCCGGAGAAGCCAGGGTGGGACCCTCGGGTCTCCTTGCCTTGTACCTCAATGGATTGTCAACTTCCTAAGCTTGCCGCTACCTTCTCTCTGTAGGAGCACGCCAAAAGCGGGGGGCCACTGGTTGAGGTAGTTGGCCCTGTAAGTCCCAAAGTCGTAGTTGTTCTATCCCAAGCGGGCCAGCAGAAGGGTGAGACTGTGTAATGTTGTACCATCTTGGGTATTTGCTGAGACTGTTCTACATGTGTTATTGTCCGTTTGGTGGTTCAATAAAATATTGCCACACTGTTTTACCCTTACCCTGTGTTGTCTGAGTAGCTTTCTGCCCATGGAAGACCCCGGGTCTTCACAGGGCAGCTTATTCACCATCAGAATTATCCTGCATTGCAACCTTTCATCAATTTTTCTCTGCCGTCCATGTCCAGACAGATTAGCTATAGTGCAATGGGTTGTAAACTTCTTGATTATGTTGCGCACCGTGGACAAAGGAACATCAAGATCTCTGGAGATGGACTTGTAACCTTGAGATTGTTGATATTTTTCAACAATTTTAATTCTCAAGTCCTCAGACAGTTCTGTTCTCCATGCTGCGTGTGGCACACACAGACACAATGCAAAGATTGAGTCAACTTGTTCTTTTTTTTTATCTGGTTTCAGGAGGGATTTTCATATTGCCCACACCTGTTACTTGCCATAGGCGACTTTGAATGAGCATCATATGCTTGAAACAAAGTTGATTACCCACAAATTTGGAAAGGTGCCAACAATTTTGTCTGGGGTTTTGTATGAAAGGATGTCCAATTTGCTTTTTTTTTCTCTTTTTTTTTGTGTTGTTCCAATACACACAATTGAAATAAACATGTGTAATTGCAATCATTTTCTGGAAGAAATACTTAATTTTCTGGAATAATTTCAAGGGTGACAACACTTTGAGCCATGACTGTATAAACAGGTTTTTTTTTTGGGGGGGGGGGTGAAATCCTGCTGACAGATTACATTGAATCATTTCACTAAACAAAAGCCTGCTAATTAAAATTCTTCACCAACATGCTTTGCCTAATCAAAGGCGTCCTGAGGGGTTTGGGACTAAATTAAGTGTCCTTTTAAATTCTTTGAATAGACAGACTTTTTATAAACTTTGTAACATCATCTTAATCCTGGATCAATCACTATCTTCAAAGATGATTCTTAATACAACTGTTGACACAATCATCAGAAATCTAAGTGTTAAAAGGGTATTTTCAAATTTGGAAGTCATAACTTCCAGATAATCTGTAGGGGGTTGTTAAAGGGGTATTTTCAAATATCAAAGTTATCCCCTATTAATAGGATAGGGGATAACTTCCCGATCACTGAGGGTGCAACTGCTTGGATCCCCACCAATTCCAAGTACCGGAGCTATGGAGAGCCCTGTGTGAATGGAGCAATTATGTGCACCGCCACTCCATTTATTCTTATCGGAGTACAGAAGACCAGCTGAATGCACTTGGCTATGTCTGGCGGTCCCATTAAAAATGAATGGAGTGACAGTGCACATAATCGACCACCTCTCCACCCACATGGGGCTCTCCAGTATCCCGGTTCACTCGATCTGATAGATTTCCAGTCATAGAACCCCTAGTGATCGGGAAGTTATCCTGTACCTTATTAATGGGAGATAACTTTGAAACTTGAGAATACCCCTTTAAGGAACCCATACACATTAATACCAAATAAGGAGTTTAAAAAGCTGCAAAAAATAAATAAATAACAAAATTCCAATAATTAATCCTTTATTAGCAGAAATAAGTTTCACAATAAAAATATATAGCACAATAGAACATAATTAAAAACAGATTGGAGGGGAATCAGGCCAAGATAACGTACAAGACTGTTAAGATACCATAATCAGTAATGAAAATATTAATAATATATGAGATTGCATGATAAAGACAGAAAGACACTGGAATACACCATAAGGAGACAGAACAAATAGCTATTACAAATATATTACCAATGCAATAGCCAGCAAAAACAAAGTAATCTTATATAATTACAGAGAGAAAAGCACCAAAAAGAAAAAAAAAAAAAAAAAAAATATATATATATATATATATATATATATATATATGTGTGAGAGATCTATAATAAACCAAATAGTTGGCAAAAGAAAAGTAATGTTACATGTTGTCACTCGTAATAGAAACAAAGCAGGAGGTGGGGATGCAAGCACTCAGATGAAAATCGGACATGTCACCAATTGGTCTGAGAAAAAAAAAAAATCGGACATGTGCATAGCCCCATAGAATAACATGGGTATGAGTGTTGTCTGTCAAAACCACAGATAGCACTTGTCCAATTTAAAAAGTTGTGTGCAAAAGCCTTTACGAGCAGTTATTCCCATCTAGGCTATAAAAAGATAAAGATGGAAATAACTAATTAAAGAGTATAAACTACAGAAAAGCTGGATCCAATACCACCTCTATACTAATGAGACACAGATCTACTTCTCTGGACCCGATATCTTCTCCCTAGTAACAAGAATCCCACAATGTCTGTCTGCTATTTCACCCTTCCTCTCTGCTAGATTTCTAAAACTTAACATGGAGAAAAACAGAATTAATCATCTTTCCCCCAACACACTCAACACCCCAACTGACCTATCAATTAAAGTAAATTTCCCCCGCTATTCCCCGGCCTCTCCTCTCTGTCAATCCCTTCACTGGCTCCCCATTGCCCAGAGCCTCCAGTTCAAAACCCTAACCATGGCATACAAAGCCATCTACAACCTGTGTCCTCCATACATCTGTGATCTAGTCTCCCGGTACTTACCTACACGCAAACTCCAATCCTCAGATGATCTCCTTCTCTACTTCACTCATATCTCCTCTTCCCACAGTCGCATACAAGATTTTTCCCATGCATCCCCCCTACTCTGGAACTCTCTACCCCAACATATCAGACTCTCGCCTACCATGGAAACCTTCAAAAGGAATCTGAAGACCCACCTCTTCCGACAAGCCTACAACCTGCAGTAACCACCACTCCACCATACCGCTGCACGACCAGCTCTACCCTCACCTACTGCATCCCTGTAGATTGTGAGCCCTCGCGGGCAGGGTCCTCTCTCCTCCTGTACCAGTCAGTGACTTCCCGGATATGATCTGAATACCCCTGGCTCTAATTGTTGGGTGGCTTTTTGGCGCGTGATTAAAGCTATATGAACGGGGATATCCACTACAATGATGAATCAGGCATTTACTCTGATGGTCCATGACAAATACACCATAGTAGGAGCATCGGCAATAGCAGTGTATCTCCTAATCTATCCCCTGATGAACCCTGAATGAGGAGAGGGTGAAACGCATTGGGATAGCTGCTGGCATTCTCTGTGCCATGATTTTGGGACTTTTTCCTATGCATAGGTACAACCTACAGGATATTGTCTGAATTGAATTATCAGGTCTCTATCTGAAAGCAATCGACTACCTACGTCAGATAAGTCCATTTCTCTCTTATAGCATTTTTGTAGTGTCTATTGCTTCTTTGAGATTATTGATTATCTCTCTATTTATACTTTGATAGAGATTAAAATAAATGGAGCACTTATATGTTTATAAGCATTTGGTTGTGACCTAGGCGGTACCACTGCATAGGATCAGAATTTTGTACCTTATATATCTTTAAGTTAATGTATGTTTGGTGCAAGGGTATAATAGGGTAATTAAGGGACAGCCGACGTGGAGCGGGACACCAAACCATCTCGCTAGGGTGATAAACGTCCGCTGTTAGGCAGGGTCCTAGTTGTTTTAGGGATATCCAGGGCCAGCCTGAATGATATTATCTAATTATATTCCTTACCATTACCCCTTGCTGCATGGACATTTTTATGGCTTTTGTCCATTATATGACCATTAGCTGGTCTTTTAAAGTATCTATTAAAAGTTCTATCTTATTTTAGGGTTTTTTCTCTATTTGTCTGTTTCATAATATACCCTAGTAGTTTCAATTTGCCTTAGGCAAACGTCTTCTCTTTCTATAGTATGGCTGGATTTTTGTCTGTACCATTGAATACGAATAAATGGCTTGATGAGGCTAGAGACGTTTTTTTCTGATTTGGGTAGCGAAGATACACATGCCACAGGGCCCAATTTAAAAGATATTTTTTCAACTTTATTGGAAGCTTACAAAAACAATATTAAATCTTGGTGGGAGATACAGTCATTAGAGAGTTATATTAAACAATCTATTGTCCCTCGGGGTTTAGGATTAATATTGCATCAGCACCTCGAACTAGATCTATTACATTACTTGATAAGTGGGAGAAGGAATCTCTGGCCTCGTCACTAAGGTTTATGCAGATCCTCTTGGACGAGGAAAAAGTCACTTTTGAGAAATCTTCTTACACTCTGAAAACTCAGATTGATGAGGCATTGAAATATAAGGCCTCCCCTGACTTCATCACGAGGGAAGAGAATCTAAAGGTGGCTATTGACAAGTATCAAACTACTCTTAAAGACTGGAAGCACAAACGATTTGTTAGGGATCTGACTGATTTTAGAGAGAAAAAGGCTTATCCAATTTATACTGACAAACCACCCCTACCAACCAATATTCCTCATCAGAACTTGGCTCCTCTGATAACGAGTATCACCAGAGGGATTCATATAGATCTTTTGGGAGATCAAGGGGTCGAGGTAGAAGAGGCCATTCAAAAAGATGGCAGGGTGGGCCACATGTACATCAGGGACAATCAAGCTTGTCCTTGCCCTCAACTGCATCCTCATTTGCCCCGTCTTCTTCCTCTTTTTTAGAGAACAGGGATATTCAATATCATCTACGAGGCAGGACAATAACACACAACAACTGAAGGGAGGTCATACAGGTATGTCTAGCCTGAGGTGTCCACGTGGGACACAGGATCAAACCAATCGAATTATTAATCTGTCTTCACATACTCTTACAAGCATTGAAGGTAGAGTTCTTGGATATGGTCTCTCCTTTGTACCTGTTACTCGTTTTGATACTTTTGTCTGGATTAAGGACATCATTCTATTTCTCAGAAAATTGCGATGGAGGAAATTCTTTGCTCACAACGATAGAACAAAATGTCAGCAACTGGGTATCAATCAGGAGGATCTTCCAGATGTCCAGCTGCTGGCAGGTTTGGCTGAAGAGGGGGCAAGAGAACCAGGGGAGGGCCCCTTCTCAAACCTCAAACTTAAGAGTATAAAAATGCCACCAGTTGGTGAGATCAACAGCGTAGATATTTTATCAAAACTTGTGAGTGAGGAGATTAAGAAAATTAATCCCAAAACCAATGTTATATCACCGAACCTATCCTTTGAAGAACGCATGGCCTTAAGGAATCTAAGTCAGGATACTTCTCTTGTCATTAAACCATCAGACAAGG
Organism: Phyllobates terribilis; assembly: GCF_046119375.1. Lineage (NCBI taxonomy): Eukaryota > Metazoa > Chordata > Amphibia > Anura > Dendrobatidae > Phyllobates > Phyllobates terribilis. Next base: position 189,975,366 of record NW_027362762.1, on the reverse strand, counting down.
GGGGGAATACAGTACTCCTTGATAGGGAACAGTATGTTGAGATGTGTCGAACCATCTTATCGGACACTTCTACCTATCAAATGCTTAGGTCAGATCCCACTGCTTCTTATATGAAAACTCTAATATCTTACGCCAGGCGAAAATAACTTGACTCATTTCCACAAGTGAGCATAATTATTTGCTACCTAAATGTCCTGTCATCTCCACCTTCTATGCTCTCCCTAAAGTGCATAAGGGATACTCTCTCCTTAAAGGTAGACCGATCGTGTCGGGGGTTGATGCTTTGAGCCAGAACTGCAGTGTATATCTGGATCAAATATTGAGACCTTTTGCTACCCCCTTTCTTCATTTCTTAGAGATACCACGGATCTTATAACCAAATTGGATGGTATCATGGTGGACCCAGGTACTATTCTAGTATCTATAGATGTCGAGGCACTGTATTCCAGCATACACCACGAGGCGGGCTTGGCAGCAGTTGAATTTTTCTTGAGCTCTAGGGGAATACATCTTATCCCCCATAATTTTATTTTACAGCTGCTTGACTACATCCTACAACACAACTATTTTCTGTTTAATGGGAAGTTTTACCACCAGCTCAGGGGCACAGCGATGGGGAGCCCCTGTGCCCCCACATATGCTAATTTGCTCCTGGGCTGGTGGGAGGACAGGATAATGTTTGGGGACGGGGATGTCGTCGGTGTCCCCCATATTCAATTTTGGGCACGGTACATCGACGACATCCTCATCCTCTGGTCTGGTGATTCTACTTATTTTTTGACATTTATTGACCATCTTAATGTCAACAACCTTGGTCTGAAATTTACACATAAAATATGGGGTGACAGCATAGCTTTTTTGGATGTCATGATCAGTATTGATAAAAAAGGCTTCCTGAAGACATCAATTTATAGGAAACCTACTGCAGCGAATAGCCTACTAAGATGGGAAAGCCATCACCCCGCCCCCTTGAAATGAGGTATCCTTAAGGTTCAATTTTTGAGATTAAGGAGAAATTGTTCCTCTCCTCTTGATTTCAGAATAAAGGCCATTGATCTGAAAAGGAGATTCCATGACCGGGGGTATCTCACGTTACGCACACGCCCGGACTGACTGGCGTGAGCATGATTAGTGATCCCACTGGACCATGAACCGAGGAGTGCCTGGAGGGGCATAACTAAGTATCAACTCGATCCGACCAAGATCACACGGCGGCTCAGTCAACTCCGTGAACCAGGGAGGAACCGAGCAGAGGGACCAGGTGCTACTCCAGGTCAGACCCCGGTCACAGCTGTTGACTCACACCGGGGAATGCAGGAACAGGCAGGTTAGGCTGGCATACAGACAGGTGGGTACAGGCAGGAACGGCTGGTATGCAGACAGGTGGGTATTGGCAGGCACGGCTGGTATGCAGACAGGTGGACACTGGCAGCCACGGCTGGCATGCAGACAGGCGGGTACTGGCAGGTAGAAACACAGGCAGGATAGGGACCAGTACAGACTGGGACACAGGAACGTAGCCGCAGGTGCGGTAGACAAGCTGAGCAGAGCGAAACCGCAGGTGCGGTGAACAAGCAGAGCAAAGCGAAACCGCCGGAGCGGTGAACAAGCAGAGCGGAGCAGAGCGAAACCGCCGGTGCGGTGGACAAGCAGAACGGAGCGAAACCACAGGTGCGGTGGACAAGCAGAGCAGAGCAAAACCGCAGGTGCAGTGAACAAGCAGAGCAGAGCGAAACCGCAGGTGCGGTGAACAAGCAGAGCACAACGAAACCGCAGGTGCGGTGAACAAGCAGAGCAGAGTGAAACCACGGGTGCGGTGAACAAGCAGAGCAGAGCGAAACCACAGGTGCGGTGAACAAGCAGAGCAGAGCGAAACCGCAGGTGCGATGAACAAGCAGAGCAGAGCGAAACCGCAGGTGCGGTGAACAAGCAGAGCAGAGCGAAACCGCAGGTGCGGTGAACAAGCAGAGTAGAGCGAAACCGCAGGTGCGGTGAACAAGCAGAACCAGGTACACACAAGTTACCTACAATGAAGTAGCGAGTGTACACAAAACTCACAAACAGAAGTTCAGATACAACGAGTTGGAGTTAGGTGCAGGTTCAGGCACTGTAGGAAAAGGGAAGGTTCAGACATAGAGACAAACAGGTAACGGGCTAGGACACAGTTCAGACAGGAACTGAAACAGGAACAAGATACGGTGGCGGAGACAGACTAGAAGTCACAGATACAGGTAACAGGCCTGGGTATACAGCCCCCAGGGGCGGAACAGACAAGATACAGGACAGGACCTGGCAACTCAGTTGCAAGGAACACACTAAAGAAAAGTGTTGCTCAGGCACCCCCTACTGGGTGGAGGGGGTTTAAGTATCCAGTGACTCACAGCAATAGGCTGGGGAGGCATTAGGAGTGCGCACACAGTAACTATAAGAATCAGGCAGTAGCCGCGCCGCCACCCTAAGCAATCAGACAAGAGACACAGCAGGTACTGGAGCAAAGTGTGCAGCCTGGATTGATAGGTAAGATGGCGGTCTTGCATGGTGGGAGGTGGTAAGCCATGCCAGGACGCCGCCAGGGATGTTACACCATGACTATAATCAATCAAGCATATAATAATGCTTTGGGACAAGAAAGATCTACACTCTTGATACCAAAACAAAAAGAAGACAGCAGTGAAGTTACGAGATTTATAGGGACCTTTGATAACCAGCAGGCTAAGGTCATGCGGATTCTCAAGAGATACTGGGGTATCTTAAAAACTGACCCAGATGTTGCTAAGTGGATTTCTCTATATCCATCGGTCACCTATAGAGGAGGGAAATCAATAAAGGACCACCTAGTGCACAGCCACTATACTCCACCTGCCCGGGAAGGGACGTGGCTTGAGAGGAGGTCCCTAGGGACATTTAGATGTGGACACTGTAGTTACTGCCAGTATGTCGCACCTTCTGATATGTTTTCCAGTGCCACCACTAAGAGGACTTATAAGAATATGTCATTTGCCAATTGTAAGACCGTTGGGGTTATCTATATGTGCACGTTTACATTCCCCAAGGACTAAATTGGCAAAACAAAAAGGCAACTACGATATCAGAAATAGTAGGGATACTCCGCTTGCTAAACATATTAATGAAGTCCATCACGGTGACCTGAGGTCCCTCTCTTTTCAGACTATTGAAACTGTCCCTGTCTCTACTCGTCAGGGAGACTGGGATTGGAAAATCCTACAGCGTGAGTGCAGATGGATATTTTGGATGGAATCATTGACCCCCCTGGGTCTAAACGAACAATTGAACTTTTCTAGCTTCATTGAGCCTAATCAGTAGTTGTCCATACGACATGAATCCTTTTTAAGCCTTAATGTAGGTCATGTTTGACCATCTATGATTTTCCCTTTAACCATCTGTGATATCAAATCAGATGTGTTTGTATATGGACATTACATAATTATTAACAAGATACTAAATATGGGCCTTTTTTGTACTTACCTTTTTCTCCTCTTTCCCTCACCTAATCTAGTCCAGGGTTTGATTTATTGTCCCCAACACTGTGCCGCTAACTCTATATATTTTATGTGTTGTATAGTCAACCTTCTAGGACCTGCCATTGGGTGGAGCGCATATTGATCCTTGATGATATTTGCTAGTAGGACCTTTTAGAGGATGTGACATCTGCTTGGGGCGGAATTTCTTACCCCCTTCCAACGGAAGTGATGTCGTTGGAGCGCATTTGCGCTCCATTTGGAGTAGCGAGCAGCACATTGGTTCACGCTAGTTGGGGGCGTGACCGGAAGTTGCGTCACTGGGACGTGTGACTGGAAGTTGCGTCACTGAAACACAGCTGTGTTCCACAAGGACGCGGCGGTAATACACCAAGTATCTCACTGGGCACAAGAGCATGATGGCTCTTCCCGGATATGTGGCTTTCTGGTGCGTGATTACAGCTATATGAACGGGGATATCCGCTACAATGATGAATCAGGCATTTACTCTGATGGTCCATGGCAAATACACTGCTATTGCCGATGCTCCTACTATGGTGTATCTCCTAATCTGTCCCCTGATGAACCCTGAATGAGGAGAGGGTGAAACAGATTGGATAGCTGCTGGCATTCTCTGTGCCATGATTTGGGGACTTCTTCCTATGCATTGGTACAACCTACAGGATATTGTCTGAATTGAATTATCGGGTCTCTATCTGAAAGCAATCGACTACCTACCTCAGATAAGTCCATTTCTCTCTTATAGCATTTTTGTAGTGTCTATTGCTTCTTTGAGATTATTGATTATCTCTCTATTTATACTTTGATAGAGATTAAAATGTATGGAGCACTTATCATATGTTTATAAGCATTTGGTTGTGACCTAGGCGGTACCACTGCATAGGATCAGAATTTTGTATCTTATATATCTTTAAGTTAATGTATGTTTGGGGCAAGGGTATAATAGGGTAATTAAGGGACAGCCGACGTGGAGCGGGACACCAAACCATCTCGCTAGGGTGATAAACGTCCGCTGTTAGGCAGGGTCCTAGTTGTTTTAGGGATATCCAGGGCCAGCCTGAATGATATTATCTAATTATATTCCTTACCATTACCCCTTGCTTCATGGATATTTTTATGGCTTTTGTCCATTATATGACCATTAGCTGGTCTTTTAAAGTATCTATTAAAAGTTCTATCTTATTTTAGGGCTTTTTCGCTATTTGTCTGTTTCATAATATACCCTAGTAGTTTTAATTTGCCTTAGGCAAGCGACTTCTATTGTCTAAGATTATTGTACACCGCTTTTCACATGTAAAGCGCCATGGAATAAATGGTGCTATAATAAATAATAATAATAATATGTAAACCATTAATAAAAACAAATTGGACTAAGAAGTATTTTTAGAATCATATTACTTCTCCTGAGCAGGGAAGGACACAAAAGAGTATACAGACAGGACAGCATGGGATCGTAGCTACTGATCTCTGTGAGGTTAAACATTTCCCTGCCTGTTTTTAAAATATAAAATAAATGCACTATTAAGCATATAGTCCATGTAACTCTGGGACACATAATAGTCTTTACTGCTTCCATTTGAAGGATTTATTAAATATTACTATACAATATAATTCTTCACCAGAGCTTGCAAGTTTTGTCGCCTATTTTGACTGGGGTTTCATGAATTTTAATAAAAGTGTCTTTTGAGTCCCATAAATGAGATGGTAAGGTGGGCACTCACAGGATTAATATCCTATTTTGACACTGAGCTGCTCATTTTGTCAAATTTTCATTGCCTATGAGATCAGGTCTTTCTGATATTGGAATTTTAAAGAAGATGGCCACAACTTTTTATTATCCCCCTCAATGTATCCCCCCTGGGCCCCTATGGGTTTTTGTAAATACCTTCTGTTGCATTTACTGCCTGTGTGCGGCGCTATCCTTGACCGCTCACAGGCTTCACGTGATCCCTTGCTGATGTCACGTCAAGTGAGTTGTGACATCAGTGACACGGTCCCCGCGGTGGGTGCTGGGTTGTGGGCAGGGTTTCCCGGCACGTCACACCCAGCATCCACCGCACGCTTTCCCAATGAATGGGGAGAGGGAGAGCGCGCAGTAGATGCCGGGTGTGATGCGCGGGGTAACCCCGCCCACAGCCCAGCATCCACTGTGGAACGCAGAAGAGAGAGACCCCCGGCTGCAGCCAGAACTTCAGCGGATGTCAGAGCCGGCTGCAGCAGGGGGTCACGTGATGCCTGAGAGTGGCCAGTGATAGCGCCACTCACAGGCAGTAACAGCAGCGCAAGTTATTTACAAAAACCCTTATGGGCCCCAGGGCAATAGATTGAGGGGATAATAGAAAGTAGTGGACAACCCCTTTAACATTTTGAATTTTAGGCAATTAATAGTTAGAAATTATCGGACTGGAGATGAACATAAATTCAAATTCCTTGTTTTGAGATATTTTTGTTTTCATCCATTAATAAACAACCACTTGTGCGTTTTTTCTTTTTATTTCAGCGCTGAAGTGGTGCCACTTATGTTAGTTCCCTGACCCTAGTTGTGAAGAACCGCACCTCGCAGCCCTGCCTGATGTCACTAATACGTCAGGGGTCACGCGGTATGGTATCTCCGCTTTCAGGTTCCGCACCCCTGGGGATACATAATATCAGCTTGGCACAGACACCCCCTGTCCACACAGGCACAGGGAGGCATGGGGAGTGAGAGCCGGTGCCAGCTGTTTCCGGTTTCTTCCAATATGATACACGGCATGACCTCTCTTAGAAGAGAACAGGGGCCACAACTGCCCCGCACAAGCAATTAACCCCTTGGTTGGTCACTCCACTTCCCACCCTCAAGGTGGTCCCAGTTTCCCTCCCTTTGGGTCCATAGCTGCAACTCTCCAAGTTATTTTGCTTCAAAATTTTAGAGAAGTTTTTGTTACAAAATTGCTAACTGTAATTTTGCCTAAACGCTCAGAGACCAACACGCAAATGAAATGAGTTAATCAGACTCTTCATTCAGTACCTGATAATTAGGCTGACGAAGTGACGTATCTCTCTCTTGCAGAATTTGCAATAATCACTAATAAGAAGCAATAAAGGCATCACTATTTTTCTGTAACCTTGGATATCATCTTAATTTTGGTTAATTTTCTGGTTGTGTTATTGATACTCATTTGAAACACATTTAGTTGTCTGTTGGGAAAATCGTCCTCTGTCAATAAAAGATGAGTTGTCGGGCCTCACTTCCAAGTAGGTGATGACGGTGGTCTTGTTATCTACTAAAAATATCAGGGTTAAAGTACCCTCTGGTTGGGTACCAAATTTATTGGTACTTAATAAAGATTATTAATGCTATAACTATCCATCTGCACTTGCCATTCACATTCTCTATACCAAATGTTTTTCATATATCTCTACTCAAAGTACAGTACGTCAACTACAACAGGGATGTCAAACTCAAATACACAGAGGGACAAAATTAATAGCTTAGACAAGGTCGCGGGCCAACCTTGATATTTATTAAATAATGTCTACTATTGAGGAAAATTTTCCTTATCAAATATAACGATGAACCTTTTCATATGGAAACAAACTTAAAGGGGTTGTCCAACGAACAAAGCACATTTTAATTAATAGATCTTAGAATAAAATATTGGAAAACTATAATATGTTATGTAAGAGCAGTAAAAAAGCATATGGCCCAATTTAAATATGTAATAACAAAGGATAAAAAACCTTGAATAATACAGATAATAAAGTATGATGCAAACAAACGTGCCCCCCAAACAGTATGATACCCCTACAGTGAATTCCCCCACAGTACCCTCACCACGCATGGTATGATGACCCTACTGTACCCACCCTCAATCCGCCAGACAAAGAATCGTGAACCCATCACAGTATGATTCTCCAACTGTAATCCCCACACAGCCCTCCATACAGTATAATGGCCACAAAAAGTCCTCCATACAGTTTAATGGGCCCACATTGTACTCCATACAGTATAAAGGCCCCACATAGTCCTCCATACAGAATAATGGCCCCATAGTCCTCTATACAGTATAATGGGCCCCTGCATTGCCTTCCATACAGTATAATGGGCCCCTGCATTGCCTTCCATACAGTATAATGGGCCCCACATAGTGCTACATAGAGTATAATGGGCCCCACATAGTCCTCTGTACAGTATAATGGCCCCACATAGTGCTCCATACAGTATAATGGGCCCCACATAGTCCTACGTACAGTATAATGGGCCCCACATAGTTCTTCGTACAGTATAATGGCCCCACATAGTGCTCCATACAGTATAATGGGCCCACATTGTGCTCCTTACAGTATAATGGGCCCCGGCATTGCCTTCCATACAGTATAATGGGCCCCACATAGTGCTCCATACAGTATAATGGGCCCCAAATAGTGCACCATACAGTATAATGTGCTCCACATAGTGCTCCATACAGTATAATGGACCCCACATAGTGCTCCATACAGTATAATGGGCCCCACATAGTGCTCCATACAGTATAATGGGCCCCACATAGTGCTCCATACAGTATAATGGGCCCCACATAGTGCTCCATACAGTATAATGGGCCCCACATAGTGCTCCATACAGTATAATGGGACCCACATTGTGCTCCTTACAGTATAATGGGCCCCTGCATTGCCTTCCATACAGTATAATGGGCCCCACATAGTGCTCCATACAGTATAATGGGCCCCACATAGTGCACCATACAGTATAATGTGCTCCACATAGTGCTCCATACAGTATAATGGACCCCACATAGTGCTCCATACAGTATAATGGGCCCCACATAGTGCTCCATACAGTATAATGGGCCCCACATAGTGCTCCATACAGTATAATGGGCCCCACATAGTGCTCCATACAGTATAATGGGCCCCACATAGTGCTCCATACAGTATAATGGGCCCCACATAGTGCTCCATACAGTATAATGGGCCCCACATAGTCCTCCGTACAGTATAATGGGCCCCGCATAGTTCTTCGTACAGTATAATGGCCCCACATAGTGCTCCATACAGTATAATGGGCCCACATTGTGCTCCTTACAGTATAATGGGCCCCTGCATTGCCTTCCATACAGTATAATGGGCCCCACATAGTGCTCCATACAGTATAATGGGCCCCACATAAAAATATAAATACTCACCTCTGCCCTTTCCCCTATTGCTCCGGTCTCTTCATGGTGTCTTCAGATCCTCTGCACATCTCTGTACTGAGGGCGCGTTGTAATGACATCATCGCGCCTGCTGCACTGAGACGTCAGACGCAGAGGCGAAATGATGGGAGAGGGAACGTCAGCTGACGCTCCTTCCTCCATCATTCTTTACACTGTATTGGCATCTAGGTTGCCAATATAGTTGAAAGTGCAATGTCGGGAGGGTACCGGCCTATTATTGTGGGTCAAATATATTTGGGGGACCTGCTCGGCATCGCGGGCCAAATATACTCACCTTGTGGGCCAGATTTGGCCCGTGGGACAGAGTTTGACATATGTGAACTATATGTTTGCCCAGTCAGATGTCCACCTCCTATTGTGATGCTCAGAGGCAACTTACAGTTTGAATTACAAAAGATTTTTGATTTTTGGTTTGTTAGCATCTTTGCAGTTCCTTGTTCTTTGGCTGGAGTAGGATCAGGAAAAAAGGTCCTGGGTACCAGCAAGTAAAATGAATGCTGACAGTCTGCTCATACAGCTCCATCATCAGTTCCCTGGTAAAAATACATTCGTGTTAGTAACAAATAACACACTTTAAAAACAGCAATATTCCAACGTGCCTAAGGGTAAGGCCACACTTAAATGGGGTTGTCTGGTTAAAACAAGCTATTGCCTATTACAATATATTGTAATGAAAAACAGAAAAAAATATGGTAGTGGGGTCCGACCACTGGGACTTGCACTATCGGCAGAATGGGGAATTTTTAACCTCGTTAAGGAAATGGAACAGAAGTTTGGACGCCACATCCCCTCTCCATTAATTCTCTATGGGGCTGTCGTGAAAATTTGAGCGCAGCACTCGGCAGATCTGCGGTCGGGCAGCACTGCCGTTCCAATCACATGGGCATAAAAGTCCCCATTCTGCAGATTGGTGTGGGTCCCAGCGATTGGATCCCATTAGGATTTTTTTTCTGTTGTTCATTACAATATATTAGAAAATCCAAGCTGTCATGCAAAACTACAATTCGTTATGGCACTTGGAAGAAGCGTAGGAAAAAACAAAAGCACAAAAATGAAATATCACCCAGTCATGAGGGGATTAAGAGGCTACAGCAGCAAGTATTTTTTAAACATACATTTAGACTCAAAAAAATATTTTCTTTAGAATGTTTATAAACTACACTCCTCATCATTGAAATTGCAACAGTCAGGAAGATAAATTGTGGAATTATGGAAATCATAGGAAAGATAGATATGTTACTGGTATGGAAATGATGGAAAAATGGAAGCAACATTTTCAAAACAACTTGATTTATTCATTATCAGGTATGAGGAGAACACTTACACACTTTTCAGTGCTATCAGTGAGGTTTTTACTGGTTGTCTGAGGAATGTTCTGCCACGCTCAATTTACGTGGCCAGCAAATCATCAAGATCCCCTGCTGGCAGCTCCCCGTGCCAACCAATGACATCCCAGATGTGCTCGATGGGAGACAAGTCTGGAGACCCTGCAGGCCATGGTAGTACATTTAGGTCACACAGATTGTTCACAGTAGCAGAAGCAATATGTAGCCTGGCATGGTCGTGCTAAAAAACAGCCCCTAGAAGCTTGTTTTTCGGGCAAAATGATTTTTTGTGTTGCACAAAAGATCATTGTTCTCAGCAGCTCACTATCCTATGTAAACAGGAACCGCACTGCTGAGAAAATGTAAAGAGTTGTCTTCATTCCTGTAAAAAATTGCATGTGAATGGCTTCCAATTCCCTGCTTATTCCAAGTCTATTAGCCTGTTGTCAGCCTCATAGACATCAGTACATACTCATTTGGAGTACAGTGATGACAGTGAAAGGATCGGCAACTGTGTCTTCCTCTGAGTCTTGTGCTTATCAGACCAATATCTTTCAGCAGCTCATCCCCAGAATTAGGCCTCATTCAGACATTCCTTTTTCACCTACATGTTCTATCTGTGATTTTCATGTATAGAACATGCAACCATTAAAATTAGTGATGATGAGGGTGCTCGGATATAGTGTCATCCGAGCATACTCGGGTGTTATCCGAGTATCCCGGGCGTGCTCGAGTAATATGTTCATGTTCTCGCAGCTGCATGTTTTGTGGCTGTTCGACAGCTGCAACACATGCGGGGATTGCCTGTTTGTTAGACAATCCCCGCATGTGTTGCGGCTGTCGAACAGCCACGAAACATGCAGCTGCGGAGACTCGAACATATTACTCTAGCATGTCCCAAGATACTCGGATAACAATAGAGCCCATTCACTCATCACTCATTAACATCTATGGTGCTATTCACTTGGTCATGTTTTTTCTTAGGATCGTGTGTCTGCAAAAAAATCTCAGAGTCATGTGTGTCACCCTGGCCTGGATGCCACAAGTGTAATTAAAGCTGTGTCTGAGAGCAAGGGGGAGGTTCTCTAGTCAGGGGAACATTAGCATGCAATGCCTCCTGTCTCAGGCCAGTAGGGGGAGCAGGCTGCCCCTATAAAAGCTGGTGCTGGGGGCAGGGTTAGGGAGAACTTGATGGCCTGTCTCAGCACTGAGACTTGTCCCAGAGCAGAGCAGGGACAGACAGTTGCACTGCACCTAAGAGGAAGTGTGGCAGGAGGAGAGCCACAAGCCAGAGACAAGAGGCGAAGCAAGCCTGTCTTGGCAGATAAGAGACTGACTTTACCAGACTTTGGTGTCTGAGGCTGGGAGGATTCTACATCCTTCAGCAGAGAACCAGTCCGCAAGGGACTGTATATTCCTTGGCCTAAGAAGCCTGGAGGCCCTGCCACAACCGAAGGGACCAGTAAAGCCGTACAAGGCTGGGAGCAGAAAGGAACCCACGTCGCAGGCCATACAGGCGAGAGTACACGGAAAGCTCAGAAACGTGGGCTGTTACCCTATAAGGAGGAGATAGCCAGAAGGAGCGCAGAAAGCACGGTAGGCCTACACCCTCACCCTGACCAGGGCCAATTTCCCCGTTGCTCTCAGACATCCAGGTCGCCTCCTAGCTGGGACTGTTTGTGGGTCAGTTTACCTGTTTCAGTAAAGACCCTGGACTGCAACCTGTTGTCTGTGTGCTCCTTGCTCCTCCAGCACTATCAGCTCCGGGACTCTCACTACCATCACTCCCACCATCCACTACACTGCCCTGGGGCCGCACTCTTCCCGTGGGGAGTCACACCATCCCAGCTGCATATATCATCAGCCCCAGCGGTCTGCCCTGCAGCGGCGGTTCCTGATGACCGCAAATCCACGGGTGGCGTAGTCGTACAAAACCAACAGCACATAACGGACTACCACTGGCCTGACCACCCTGAGCCACGGAACCGGGTTGCCACTACTACTCCCATCGTTCCCCTATGGCCCGGATCCGAGTGCCCCACGGCTCAGGGGGCGAGTCAGCTTTGGCGTAGTCGGCAGGATTTCGTGCCCGCAACCACCGGGTACTGCGTGCCTGAAAAAGACTTTTGTAACTTACCTGTGGCAAAGTTTCCCGCCGTCCGGAGTCGTTTCCCGCTATCCGGAGCCGATTCCCGCCATCAGACGCCATCTTGGACCGTTTCCCGCCGTCTTCTGCCGTCTTCCCGCCATCCGCAGCTGTTTCCCACCATCGGACGCCATCTTCAGGACGCCGCGCGGGAAGAAGAGGGGCGTGGACGTCAAAACCGCGCGAGATCCGAAGCTCCGCCCCACGCACCGACTCTGCGCAAGGTCCTGGAAGGGAGAGAGAGCGACGCTGACGTCATCAGGACGCGACGCCAGGTCCTCATCCATAGCAGCAGCAGCGGAGCCGCGGCCTACAGAAGAGGATCGTCGGAAGGTAGGCCACGCTTAACTAGGGGGGAGGAAGATGTCGGACACAGAGGCGCCCACTACCACCAACGCAGCTGCAGCAGCGGTGATGCCCTTTTCCCTGCCCTACATCCCTGGAGCGGCCTGGCTGCCCAAATACTCAGGGGAGCCCCATGCCCTAACTGACTTCAAGGAAAGGCTATACAGTTTGTTCCACGTTTACCCCCTGACAGAGGAACAGAAGGTCAGCATACTAACAGGGCAGTTAACTGGCGCTGCCCAAAGGGAGGTAAAATCATGGCCCACTGAGGAGAAAAGGACTGTAAAGGGTATTCTGGCCCGGCTGCGGGGTACCTTTGACACACGTACCTCCGCTGAAATTAAAATGAGGTTCTATGGATGTAAGCAGCGGGCACAGGACAGCATCAGAGACTATGCCCTAAATCTGCAGGAAGCCCTGAGGGCTATCCAACAAACTGACCCTGGCAGTGTGCAGGAAACGGATAAGCTGCTAACAGAACAATTCATAGAAGGTCTGCTGTCTAGCGCCCACAGGGCCCAACTGCGCCTCATGTTCTTTCAGAACCCTGATCTGACCTTTGCCCAATTTAAGGACAGGGCCATAAGGGTGCTCCGTGAAACCGCAACCAGTGGCGCTATAAACCTCCGGCGCCCTGCTCTCACCTACCACCAGGAGGCGGCGCCCTCCTCTATGGACTCCGTGGAGGCTGATGCACAGGCCCTGAACCAAGCCCCGTCGAAAGACCTGCACCACCAAGTTCAGGAGCTGACCAGGAGCGTCGCGGCGTTGACCAGGACCGTCCAGGCGTTGCAAGTGGACCCGTCAAGACCCATCGAGCCGGCTTCAAGTCCAGAGGATGTCCCGTGGCGTCGACAGAGGAGGATCCCGTCGTTCCGAGGGAGGCCCACAGACCGCTACACAGAGGATGGACAGCCCATTTGCCGTCGATGCAACCAGCCCGGACACATTTCCAGGTACTGTAATTTAAACGGGTCCAACCTGGGGCAGAGGGCCAACCCCCAGGCATAAGATCACCAGGCCCTTATAATTGGCGTGATAAGTACGTTGGGGGGCGCCCGGTTTTACCCGTTGTGCTGGACGGTATCCCCATGAGCGCCTTGCTGGATACTGGGTCACAAGTAACCACTATCCCTTATGTACTTTTTAAGCAGTATTGGACTGATGCTGATATCACACGGTATCCAGACAGTAACTTGAGCATCATCGCCAGTAATGGCTTACCCGTGCCGCAGATGGGGTTCAAGGAGATGACCATTAAAATTGGTAAAGTTGAACTACCGGCACAGGGAGTGATTATTGTGGACATTGACCGTCGTGAAAGTCACCCTAAAATAACTGTGGGTACTAATGTAATTGAAAATTGTCTTTCAGAGGTAATTGTAATCTTACAACAGGTGGCGGTGAATGCTAGTTCCAGCCAACAGAGAGTCCTCAACAAGGAGATAAAAGCCCTGATGAGACGGCAGCAGGTAGAACTGTCTGGTGGTGAGATCGGTAGCGTAAGATTGAGTGACCCATTCCCAATTTCCATGCCTCCCAAAAGTGAAATGATGATCTGGTGTCGGACTGCAATCGGGTTGAGAGGTAGAGACTACCAAGCTATGGTAGAACCCGTGTACTCAGACAGCAGGCCCACCATTTTGACAGCCCGGGGGGTGGTTGATGTCCGTCATGGGAGGGTGCCCGTCCGCATCCTCAACATTGGGGAGAGGGAAGTACACTTACCCAGGTACGCTACACTCGCCAAACTGTTTGTTGTCGAACACCAAGCTATCAGGGCCGTGGAGCCCTTGCCTCCATCTCCACAGGCGGAGGGTAATGGCTCCCAGAAACAAAAGGAGGACTGGTGCCAGAAACTCCATGTGGGTGCTGACTCCACTCCCCTGCACCAAAAACAAGGAGTCTACCGGGTGGTACAGGAGTACGAGAGAGTCTTTAGTAAGCACCCACTAGACTTCGGCAGAGTAAAGGGGATAGAACACCACATCCCCACAGGGAGCCACCCACCAATAAAAGAGAGACACAGGCCTGTACCCCCTGCACATTATCAGAACGCCAAGGGCATGCTAAGAGAAATGAAAGAAGCTGGGGTCATTAGAGACAGCTGTAGCCCCTGGGCAGCCCCCTTGGTTCTAGTGAAAAAGAAAGATGGCACCATGAGAATGTGCGTCGACTATAGACAAATCAACCGTATCACTCACAAAGACGCATATCCGCTGCCTAGAATAGAGGAGTCTTTAGCCGCACTAAAATCAGCTAACTTCTTTTCTACTTTGGACCTTACTAGCGGGTACTGGCAGGTTCCTGTGGCAGAGGCTGACAAGGAGAAGACCGTCTTCACCACCCCGATGGGACTGAGTGAGTTCAACTGTATGCCTTTCGGGCTCTGAAACGCACCAGGGACCTTCCAGCGGCTGATGGAATGCTGTCTAGGGCACCGAAACTTCGAGACGGTCCTCCTTTACCTGGACGAAGTGATCGTCTATTCGAAAACCTACGAGGACCATCTAAAGCACCTGGCCGAGGTGTTCGAAGCCCTGGCAGGCTACGGCCTGAAGGTGAAACCATCAAAGTGTCACCTGCTGAAACCAAAGGTCCAGTACCTAGGGCACGTGGTAAGCGCGGAAGGAGTGGCCCCCGACCCTGACAAGGTCACGGCAATCAAGAGCTGGCCAAGCCCCTCGAACATCAAAGAGGTGAGACAGTTTCTCGGGTTGGTAGGCTACTACCGAAGATTCATCCCCGGGTTCACCAAGATGGCAGCTCCTATGCAGGACCTCCTGATCGGACAGTCTAAGTCCAGGAGCCAAAAGCCGCCCTTCAAGTGGGATAAACCGGAAGAGGAGTCCTTCCGCCAGCTAAAGATGGCCCTCACGGGGGATGAGATCCTGGCCTACCCTGATTACAGCCAGCCTTTCATTCTCCACACAGATGCCAGTAATGTGGGACTGGGAGCCATACTGTCCCAAAACCAACAGGGCAGAGAAAGGGTGATCGCGTACGCCAGCCGGAAGCTGAGACCCACCGAGAGGAACCCGGAGAATTACAGCTCCTTCAAGCTAGAATTCTTGGCAGTGGTGTGGGCCGTGACGGAACGCTTCAAGCATTACCTGGCCTCCGCAAAGTTCACCGTGTACACGGACAACAACCCGTTGACACACCTGGACAATGCAAGACTGGGTGCCCTAGAACAGCGGTGGATGGCCCGTCTCTCCAACTATGACTTCGTGATCAAGTACCGGGCAGGCAAAACCAATGCCAACGCTGACGCCCTATCAAGGATGCCTCACTTACCTGAAGGTGATGAAGATCCAGAAGAGCTGGAGGAGGTAGAACTCCCCGCGTTTCACCGGTATGGAGCCGCTCAATACTCTCACCGCGTGAAGGAGGAGGATCTAACAACTGTGATGATCAATCCCCTACCTCACCACAGCTGGGCCGAGACCCAAGATAGTGACCCTGCAGTCCGCCTGGTGAAAAATCTGCTGACCCGGGAAGACGCCCGCCTATATCCAGATGCCCCAGAGGAAGCCAAGCAGCTGTGGAAGGAGAAGAGCAAGCTGTTCCTCTATGAAGGCAAGTTGTGCAGAAGGATTGTCAACCACCGGACGCACGAGCTGACCTGGCAAGTCGTGGTCCCAAGGCGGGATGCAGCTATGGTCCTGGGGGCTTACCATGACAGAGCGGGACACTTCGGTTGGAAGAAACTGGAGTTTCTGCTAAGAGGAAGGTTCTTTTGGGTCGGCATGAGAGGAGCTGTAGAAAAATGGTGCAAAGACTGTGGCCCTTGTCACCTAAGGAGGAAGGACCGTGCCAGCCAGAAGACACCCTTGAGGCCCATCGTCACCACGCAGCCTCTTGAGCTGGTAGCTCTGGACCACGTCAAATTGGCTCCAAGCCGGTCTGGATACATCTATGCCCTGACAATCGTGGACCACTATTCCCGTTTTCTAGTGGTGGTCCCGGTAAAGGACTTGACAGCCCAAACAGCGGCCAGAGCCTTCCAGCAATACTTCTGCCGTCCACACGGGTATCCGGAACAGGTCCTGACAGACCAGGGTCCAGCGTTCGAGGCTGAAATCTTCCAGGAGTTCTGCAACCTCTATGGCTGTAAGAAGATTCGTACAACGCCTTACCACCCCCAAACCAACGGGATGTTTGAGAAGATGAACAATATAGTCATTGATCTCCTGAAGACGTTGCCCCTGGAGGAACGCAGCCTGTGGCCAGAAAAACTGCCGGACCTGATAGACCTATACAACAATATCCCGGTGAATGCTACAAACTGCACCCCAGCTTACCTGATGCAAGCTAGACCAGGTAAGCTGCCCGTAGACCTGGAGATGGGAGTCCTAATACCTGAGGACACCTCCCCGGATGCGGACTGGGATACGGAAAGGCAACTGCAGTACAAGAAGGTACAGGAGAGTGTGGAGAAGAGCCTGGCCCAGGTGAGAGAGAAGCAAGAAAAACTCTTCAATCAACACGCCCCTGCTGGTCCCCTAGAACCTGGTGAGCAAGTCCTGAAGCGGAAGAGAAGGCTACATAAGTTGGACGACCAGTGGGAAAGGGAACCCTACACCGTACTGCAGTCTGACCACGACAACCCAAAGGTGTGCGTAATCACCAAGGACGGAGGAGAAACCACTAGTGTCGTCTCCAGAGACCACCTCAAAAGGTGCCCCGAGCAACTCCGTAATGCAGAAGGGGATCAGAGTGACCTTGAACCCGCAGAGGACAAGGAAGAAATGATCAGCACCGTTCTCGGAGAGTTCCCTCAGTCCTGGACTCGCATAAATGATGCCATAGTGGTACCCGTCCTGCATTTCCTGCAACCGGCACAGCAACAACCAACACCAGAGCCGGAAGGTGAAGAGGAGCAAGCGGTTCCAGAGGCAGAAGAGCCTGTACCAGCAGCCCAGGAGAGTCAACCCTCTGCTGACAGTGAGCCTGCCATGCCTGTGGTAAGCCAAAGGACCCGCTGACAGCTGCCTGCCCTACCTGTACACCCAGCTGGTAGCTGTACCCCTAACGCTAGTGGGGAAAGCCAGGTTGGTCCACCACCAGACAGTGGGCTACGTAGGTCAACCAGGAGCACAAAGGGGCAGATACCCGCTCGCTGGAGAATATAGAGCGCACTAAGATTGTAAATAACCCTGTTACCAACTGTTGAATTGTTTGCAAAGTTACATGCTTGTTTGGTAATTCTGTGTTTCAGTTTCTTGCAGCTACCGTAAGGACTCAAAGGTTATGGACTTTTTATAACCGGGACCTTGTATGGACTGCGTTCGGAGCCTAACCAAGGAATGAACTAAGACTGTGAAGGACTTGGGGTAGGACAGACCCCCACCTGGTTAAGGCTCCCCGTTGGGTTGGTGATATGGACACCCGGTCACAGACCACACTGTGACCTTAAGAACTCAATCTGTGCGTCGTCTGTCTATTAATGTTTTATGGTTATGCATATTGTCTTTGTTTATTCTTTAGTCCCGGAGTACTAAATTTCACTAGGGGGGAATGTGTCACCCTGGCCTGGATGCCACAAGTGTAATTAAAGCTGTGTCTGAGAGCAAGGGGGAGGTTCTCTAGTCAGGGGAACATTAGCATGCAATGCCTCCTGTCTCAGGCCAGTAGGGGGAGCAGGCTGCCCCTATAAAAGCTGGTGCTGGGGGCAGGGTTAGGGAGAACTTGATGGCCTGTCTCAGCACTGAGACTTGTCCCAGAGCAGAGCAGGGACAGACAGTTGCACTGCACCTAAGAGGAAGTGTGGCAGGAGGAGAGCCACAAGCCAGAGACAAGAGGCGAAGCAAGCCTGTCTTGGCAGATAAGAGACTGACTTTACCAGACATTGGTGTCTGAGGCTGGGAGGATTCTACATCCTTCAGCAGAGAACCAGTCCGCAAGGGACTGTATATTCCTGTCACGCTGTCTCTGTATACTGGAGGTAGGGGGCCTAAGCTGACCCTAAGCTGGGGCCCTGACTAATCCCTCAACCTGGAGGTACTGTTAAAGGTACAGAGGTCCAGGCCGCCAGCGTAACCCCTACCTCCTGAAGATCCCTGCACCTCAGTAATCTAGTCCTGAGAAGGACCCCGATCACAACCAAAGGGAACAAGAAATAATATGCCCAAACACAGTATTTAGACGAACGAGACAGTACAAGGGAAAAACCAAAACCACCTTGCATACAAACAACTTCTCAACTACAACAGAGGGAAAACCAACGGGAAAGGAGATAAATGATAAAGCGAGGAAAGGGAAAAAACACTTCCAAATACACTTATCTCAGCAACTCCAAACACCACGATCCGCTCTGTCAGTCTGCATGAAATGCTTTCACCGACACCTCCCAAACAGACCAGCAGGTATATGAAGGAGTCTCACTACAGAAGTATTGATTGCAGCTGGGCGAGGCTGGACCTCATCTAGCCCAGAGAGAGAGAGAGAATTAACTCCCTCACTGCCGAGAAACACAAAGCACCAACAAGTCAGCTGCGAGAAGTCAGGCTGTGTACTCGTGACGATCTTCGTGGCAACACACCCGTGACAGTACCCCCCCTTCTACGAGGGGCCTCCGGACCCTCAGGGCCAGGTTTATCCGGGTGAGTCGTGTGGAAGGCCCGAACTAATCGGTCTGCGTTAATATCCGACGCAGGAACCCACATCCTCTCCTCAGGACCATACCCCTTCCAATGAACCAGGTACTGAAGGGACCGGCGATTAAAGCGTGAATCAATGACCCTCGATACCTGGAACTCCAAGTTACCATTGACAACCACTGGAGGGGGAGGTAAAAGTGACGGTACCACCGGCGCCACATACCTCTTAAGCAATGATCTGTGAAACACGTTGTGAATTTTAAACGTAGGGGGGAGGTCAAGACGGAATGCCACCGGATTAATAGTAGAACTGATTCTGTACGGCCCGATGAACCTGGGACCCAGTTTCCAGGAGGGAACCTTAAGTTTTATATTCCTGGTAGACAACCATACCCGATCGTTCACACTTAGGTCCGGACCAGACACTCTCCTCCTATCAGCCATACGTTTGTATCGGTTCCCCATAGTATTCAGATTCTTCAGCACCCCTCTCCATACTGAAGCGAGTGATGAGGAAAATCGTTGCTCCTCAGGAACCCCCGAAGAGCCCCCCCCACTGAAAGTACAAAACTGGGGGTGAAAACCATATGCCCCAAAAAACGGGGACTTACCAGTGGACTCGCTCCGCCTATTATTAAGAGCAAACTCTGCCAGAGGTAAGAAAGAAGCCCAGTCCTCCTGGTTCTCTGACACAAAACACCGGAGATATGTCTCCAAGCTCTGGTTCATACGTTCCGTCTGACCATTGGTCTGAGGATGAAAAGCCGATGAGAATGACAACTGCATCCCCCGCCGTGCACAAAATGCCTTCCAGAACTTGGACACAAACTGAGACCCCCGATCAGACACCACCTCGGAGGGTACCCCGTGAAGCCTCACAATCTCCCCAATGAACACCTGCGCAAGAGTTTTAGCATTAGGGAGAGCCGGAAGAGCGATAAAATGTGCCATCTTGCTGAACCTGTCCACTACAACGAGTATGACCGTTTTACCCGAAGACGGAGGGAGGTCCGTAATAAAGTCCATAGACAGATGAGTCCAAGGACGCTCCGGGATCTTCAAAGGTAAGAGGGCCCCAGACGGACGGGTATGTGAGGTCTTAGAGCACGCACAAACCCCACAGGACGCGACAAAAGTTACCACCTCCTTATGTAAATTAGGTCACCAAAACCGACGCGAGAGGAGATCCACAGTTGCTTTACTCCCCGGGTGTCCTGCAAAAACTGAGTTATGGTGTGCCTCGATCACCTTTTGTCGCAACTGATCTGGAACAAACAATCTCCCTGGAGGTCCAACAGGGGCGTCCCCCTGAGCCTCCAATACCTCCTCCTCCAGCTCAGAGCATACTGCCGAAACCACCACCCCCTCCTGAAGGATAGGAATCGGGTCGTCCGTATTCCCGGCCCCCGGGAAACTACGAGATAAGGCATCCGCCTTTACATTTTTTGACCCAGGACGATATGTAACGACAAAATTAAACCTGGTAAAAAACAATGACCACCTAGCTTGTCTGGGATTCAGACGTTTTGCGGACTCCAGATATAGCAGGTTCTTGTGATCGGTGATGACGGTGACCGGATGAACTGCCCCCTCCAGAAAATGGCGCCACTCCTCAAAAGCTAACTTAATGGCCAAGAGTTCCCTATTGCCGACATCGTAATTCCTCTCAGCGGACGACAATTTTTTAGAGAAAAAGGCGCACGGATGCCACTTACCAGGGGACGAACCCTGTGACAATACTGCTCCCACCCCTACCTCGGAAGCGTCTACCTCTACAATGAATGGCTGAGACGCATCAGGTTGAATGAGTATGGGCGCCGAGGCAAAACATTTTTTCAAAGAGGAGAATGCTTGACAAGCCTTGTCAGACCACCTAGAAAAATCCGTCCCCTTTTTAGTCATGTCAGTGAGAGGCTTAACCATGGACGAGAAATTACGAATGAACTTCCGGTAATAATTAGCAAACCCCAGGAAACGTTGTAGTGCCTTAAGATTCTCTGGCCGATCCCACTCAAGAACTGCCCGCACTTTCCCAGGGTCCATACGAAAACCGGACGCTGAAACCAGGAAGCCTAAAAACTGGAGTTCCTGTACGGCGAACACACACTTTTCCCACTTGGCATACTGTTTATTATCCCGCAAGATCTGTAACACCTGCCTAACGTGCTCCTGATGAGACACCAGATCCGGCGAGTAAATTAGGATATCATCCAGATATATGACAACAAACTGTCCCACCAAGCGGCGAAAAATGTCATTAACAAAGTGTTGGAACACCGCCGGGGCATTAGTCAGACCGAATGGCATGACAAGGTTCTCATAATGCCCCTCCGGAGTGTTAAACGCCGTCTTCCACTCATCCCCCTCCTTCATCCTAATCAGATTGTACGCCCCCCTGAGATCCAACTTAGAGAACCATTTGGCGCCCACGATCTGATTAAAGAGATCGGGAATAAGTGGGAGCGGATACGGATCTCGGACCGTAATCCGATTAAGTTCACGGAAATCCAGGCAAGGGCGTAGGCCTCCATCTTTCTTCTTAACAAAGAAGAACCCCGCAGCCACCGGTGAAGATGAAGGTCTAATATGCCCCTTAGCCAGACTTTCTGAGATATAATCCTTCATGGCCTGCCTCTCAGGACCAGAAAGGTTATACAACCTAGCTTTAGGTAACTTGGCCTCAGGGAGCAGTTTTACAGAACAGTCATACACACGATGAGGAGGTAGTTCCTGACACCCTTTCTCCGAGAATACATCCTCAAAGTCCGCCAGAAATGGAGGTAAGACCCAAGGAGTAACCGCACCAATGACCGTGTTCATGCAGTTTTTATTACAGAATTTACTCCATTGGCTTATCTCCCTGGTTTGCCAATTAATAACCGGGTTATGCTTAGCTAACCAAGGAAGGCCCAACACAATAGGAGTGGGAAGACCCTCCAACACGTAGCAAGACAACAATTCTTTATGTATTGCCCCCACTTGAAGTTTTACGTCATGCACAACTTGCAAAAAACTTCCCTGCCCGAGAGGCCTGGCATCGATCGAGAATATGGGGATGGGTTTAGCCAACTCACTCAACCGCATACCTTGAACCCGGGCAAACCGAGCATCAACCAGATTAGCCCCGGCCCCACTATCCAGAAGAACAGATATCCTCTCAGTTCTCGTACCCACCACCACCTCCGCCGGTACGAGAAACTGAGACGAACCTAGGGACGAAATACCTACTCCCAGATTGCCGTCCACCACACAACCTGGGATCAACAGTTTTCCGACGACTCTTCACTCTGCAAGGGACGGGATGGACACCCCCCAATAAAATGTCCCTTTCTCCCGCAGAAGAAACACCTTCCTGCCTTATGGCGCACCACCGGTCCCCTCCCCCGAAATGATGTCCCTCCTAATTGCATAGGCTCCTCTGGACTGACCAGGGGAACCACCATATGAGGGGACCTTGTAGGAGGTGGAGTCATCACAGGGGGTAGAGTTATCCCCCACCTCTCCCGAAGCCGTCTGTCCACGCGAATAGCGAGGGCCATAGCGGCTTCCAGAGACACGGGAGAGTCATACTGTGCCAACACATCCTGTAATTTGTCGGATAAACCATGACAAAACTGGCTCCTAAGAGCCGGGTCATTCCACTGGGTGTCCGTGGCCCACCTACGGAACTCCGAACAGAATTCCTCCGCCGGATGATCTCCCTGCTGGATCCTACGTAACTTAGACTCAGCAAGGGAGATCCGATCTGGGTCATCATATACGAGTCCCAGGGCAGCGAAAAACCTATCCACTGACTGGAGAGTCGGGGAACCCGGGGGAAGAGAGAACGCCCAAGATTGTGGGTCCTCTTGTAGGAGCGAGATGACAATTCCCACCCTTTGTTCTTCACTCCCCGATGACCGAGGCCGCAGCCGAAAGTACAATTTACATGCCTCCCGGAAAACAAAAAACTTGTCCCGCCCCCCAGTGAACCTATCAGGGAGAGCTACTTTAGGTTCTGGTCCGGCTTGCTCCTGAGGATGCCAAACCTTGGACCTAACGTCCGCCAGCTCCATGGACAAACTCTGCAATTGCCGAGCTAGACCGGCTACTGGATCCATAGTAGCTGGAGAAAAACTAAGTGGTCGGTGAAAATGTCACGCTGTCTCTGTATACTGGAGGTAGGGGGCCTAAGCTGACCCTAAGCTGGGGCCCTGACTAATCCCTCAACCTGGAGGTACTGTTAAAGGTACAGAGGTCCAGGCCGCCAGCGTAACCCCTACCTCCTGAAGATCCCTGCACCTCAGTAATCTAGTCCTGAGAAGGACCCCGATCACAACCAAAGGGAACAAGAAATAATATGCCCAAACACAGTATTTAGACGAACGAGACAGTACAAGGGAAAAACCAAAACCACCTTGCATACAAACAACTTTTCAACTACAACAGAGGGAAAACCAACGGGAAAGGAGATAAATGATAAAGCGAGGAAAGGGAAAAAACACTTCCAAATACACTTATCTCAGCAACTCCAAACACCACGATCCGCTCTGTCAGTCTGCATGAAATGCTTTCACCGACACCTCCCAAACAGACCAGCAGGTATATGAAGGAGTCTCACTACAGAAGTATTGATTGCAGCTGGGCGAGGCTGGACCTCATCTAGCCCAAAGAGAGAGAGAGAATTAACTCCCTCACTGCCGAGAAACACAAAGCACCAACAAGTCAGCTGCGAGAAGTCAGGCTGTGTACTCGTGACGATCTTCGTGGCAACACACCCGTGACAATTCCTTGGCCTAAGAAGCCTGGAGGCCCTGCCACAACCGAAGGGACCAGTAAAGCCGTACAAGGCTGGGAGCAGAAAGGAACCCACGTCGCAGGCCATACAGGCGAGAGTACACGGAAAGCTCAGAAACGTGGGCTGTTACCCTATAAGGAGGAGATAGCCAGAAGGAGCGCAGAAAGCACGGTAGGCCTACACCCTCACCCTGACCAGGGCCAATTTCCCCGTTGCTCTCAGACATCCAGGTCGCCTCCTAGCTGGGACTGTTTGTGGGTCAGTTTACCTGTTTCAGTAAAGACCCTGGACTGCAACCTGTTGTCTGTGTGCTCCTTGCTCCTCCAGCACTATCAGCACCGGGACTCTCACTACCATCACTCCCACCATCCACTACACTGCCCTGGGGCCGCACTCTTCCCGTGGGGAGTCACACCATCCCAGCTGCATATATCATCAGCCCCAGCGGTCTGCCCTGCAGCGGCGGTTCCTGATGACCGCAAATCCACGGGTGGCGTAGTCGTACAAAACCAACAGCACATAACGGACTACCACTGGCCTGACCACCCTGAGCCACGGAACCGGGTTGCCACTACTACTCCCATCGTTCCCCTATGGTCCGGATCCGAGTGCCCCACGGCCCAGGGGGCGAGTCACATGTCTATATTTGATTTAAGTCACGGAGTAAAATTAGCCACACAACTGTATCTGTCTGTGAAAATCATGCACAGCATGGCATCAGTGCAGTCTGTGTGCTGGCCGTGATTAACACTGCAATGGATAGAAGAAATTTTGTAACTTAGTTATCCATACGAAAAAAACACTGATGGCAAAAACTGATACTGACCAAACACTGATGGAAATCGGACTGTTTTTTGAAAAGTGAAACATCTCTGACATCTGGGTGAGGCCTTGGTGAGACACAGGAGCCGACCCTCTCACTGCCATCATCTGTACTCTAGAGGTTTACCTTCTCATATCAAGGCAGCTGACGGCAAGCAATACATTATTATTAGTCAAAGTTAGAAGATAAATAGAACAGCAGCACTCACCATATCCATAGGCTAAAAGTCCTTTATTTCATGTAGAATTGGACATTAGGTACACCGGTGTTTCAGAAAAGCAGGGGAGACATGGGGGAGAGACAGGTGGATGACGGACGTTTTGCATCTCTATCACGCTTCTTCAGGTCCAATCTAGAAAGGAAGTGTGGCTGCTTCCTTTATAGGTTGGTTCTGTGTGCATAATTAAAAAATGATTAACATACCCTTAAAACAACATTATAAAAAGAGTGACATATCCAGTTTCTTGGGCTTCTGCTTCTAGGATCCATTTACCTTCTCTTACAAATAATAAAAAATTATAATTTCCTCCCTGAATAGGATATTTTAAATGTCCAATACCTGCAAATCGCAGACAATCAGGATTTTTCTACATCTCCATGCATTGACATTATTATTAGTGAAGGGGGTCTCCACAGTGTCATTTATGGCGTATCAGTAGGATTGGTGGGACTCGACCCATCCCAAGATTGGAGGTGCTGGTTGGTACAGTGCGGCCCCATGTAAGGCTCCGTTCACACGTCCACACGGATATTCTGATGATCTGTTACACTTTAGGAAGAGACAAACTTAATAAGTGATCCGCAGCATCAGTTATGAGAATGACAGCACAGGCGGATTATATTGGGGTCCTTTTCGGGGATGAGCAGGGGCTGGGAAGCCATTCACATGCAATTATTCTTACAGGAATGAACACAGACCCCATAATATATACAAGTAATGATTCTGTAGGTTTATTTGGGGACACATTTAGTTATTGTTTATATTATGCTCATACTTCTTTATGTCACTATATGGATTTGTGGTTTTTGTATTGTACTCGGGTTATGATGTATATGGGGGCTTGACCTCTGTGGTGATTGGTAGATGATTGTGAAGCACACTACATAAGGACAGCCCTGTGTTTGTTCACTTATACTTGATAAAGACCCATATAGGGTCAAATGGTTGTTGTTCATGGGATGGCGGAATAAACACTTCTCCTGCACTTGACCATCCTGGCATGGACGCTGTCTCTTCTTTATTACATCCCATAATAAAGTGACTTGCAAAGTTTCATAACTTATTAAAATAGGATCTTTTAGCTGCTCATGGTGAAGTGTGAATGGAACTTAAAAATAACAATGATTATATTTGTATTGTGAAAAATTATTATAAAAAGTAATGGCGATAGAGTATGGCTGGGTGACTACCCCGGATCCGTGCCCCGCACTCGCACAGCACCGGCCCGTCCACCCCCCGCGCTGCTCACATCCTGAAGTCTCCTCATTCTCCCACCACGTTACATTCATTTCAGACCCGTCCATTTATACATCAAATGGGGGGGGGGGGTTATTTCACGGCAAAACTAACATGTGACTAAAGACGACTCTAATCTGTTACCGTCATCCTCTACAATTAGCTCTCAGTATAACTCATGGTATATTAAAGACGCCAAGCGATTGCTAATGTCCCATCTCCCTCCCCCTGCGCGCGGCAGCTACAATGGTGCGCTCCAGATCGGTGACGTCACCTTTCAGCTGTTCTGAGGAGAAAGGCTTGTGTGGAGTTTGAATGTGGTCTCAGTCAGTGGACATGGCTGCTGTGAGGGCTGCGCGGGGAGCAGGCGGCCGTGCTGCTGGCGGGATACCGAGCTGCTGAGCGGCTTTACTCAGCACAGCGGCCATTGCTAAGAATGAGGGACCTGTAACACTGGAAACTTAGAGAAGAAGCCTCCGGCTGCAGCAGCATCTCCGCTCCCTTCTGCCTCCAGGACCGCTGGCTGCGGACGGAGGAAGTGACAACTTTGTGCCTGCATTGATCTGGTAAAGGAATCTCCCGTGTCTGTAGTGAGCGCTCAGGGTCACGGCTCCCTCTGCCCCGGGGGCAGCGCTGGAGGAGGCTTATGCACAGTACTTCGCCTTAGCAACCAATTAGATTCCGGCTTTCAAATTGCCAAGGCATGTGTATTCATAAAAGCTGCAACCTGATTGGTTGCTGCAGCTTCTCCACTTTTCCTTAGCAGTTTGGTTCCATCTCCCTGGATAAGCAGCCTCCTGTTACGTGTCTGGGCTGTGTGACGTCCAGGGCCTGAAGAGTTAATGTTATTTACCTGCTGGGATTGTTGTACATGATGTATGAGCAATATGTTCACTTCTGTATGGGAGGCTGCGTTGTGTCTGATGGGCAGAGTAGTGCACGTGCCGCTGTATTCTACCCATGCAGAACCCACTGGGCACCGTTGGCGCCTGTTAGTGACCATTGTGTCATGAGTCCGGCATCTTTCAT
Source organism: Phyllobates terribilis (assembly GCF_046119375.1). NCBI lineage: Eukaryota > Metazoa > Chordata > Amphibia > Anura > Dendrobatidae > Phyllobates > Phyllobates terribilis. The sequence goes on along the minus strand of NW_027362762.1, from coordinate 189,948,168 downwards.
TTTAGGTTTTTTTTTCTTTGCTTTGATGACGGAACAAGAAGAATGAAATGCAGATGTGAACTGGGCCTGAAATGAGTATTGTGTGCTGGTGTCTCCCATAGTGACCCAACGTGTGAACTATACATTATTAATGGGGTCTCCATAGTGTCATACATGGAGCATCAGTAGGATTGGTGGGATCTGACCTATCCCAAGACTGGAGGTGCTGGTTAGTACAGTGCGGCACCATGTAAGGCTCCATTCACACATTCGCAGGGATATTCTGATGGTCTGTTACACATTAGGAAGAGACACAAGTGATCCATAGCATCAGCTATGAGAATAACAGAGGCACCTCAGTGATTATCACAGGTCCTTTTTGATGTGGTTTTTTTTTTTAGAACTGAAAATATTGCTTGCAGAAATGGTTTTTATTTTTATTATGATTCATTCTAAAAGTAAGAACAAAGATGAACTCCATAATAAAAATGGAGCTTTTCTGCTTCTATTTGTATAATTGATGAAGCAGGGGGATCACTTATTACATTTTCTCTCCATAAACAGAACAAATGGAATATGTGAGTGTATGTGTGAACAGAGCCTAAGTGTGTGGGAAAATGGGATACTTTTTTTTGTGTGGGTTCAGGGGGGGGGATGTGTCAGTACGGAGTAGCACAGCCAACTGCACAATTCTATATAGGCAAAGATTGTATTCGCTGGGGTTTCTATCGTTTCTGGTGACTCATTGATTGACTTTAACATATGCTGCATGGTGCCTTAAAGGAGTATTCCCATCTCCAGTATGTAGTAAGTATAATATTAGCAAATTCCTCCAATTAGAAATGTAGTGTAGTTCTGCAGATTCGCTATGTCTCTTACCCCATGTGCAGGGAATTGCAGTAGCTTAGGTATCCATGGTTACGACCACTAAGAGAGAACTCGGTATATGAGTGGTCGTAACCATGGATACCTAAGCTACTGCAATGCCCTGCACATGGGGTAAGAGACATAGCGAATCAGAAGAACTATACTATATTTGTAATTTGAGGTGGTTTTTTTTTTTTATTATTCCTACTACATATTGGGATAGGATCTTGGAGATGGGAATACCTCTTTAACTGGCTTAAAGGGATTGTCCACCACTAGACTACCCCTTATTAGTGGGCCCAGGGAGGTAAGCATCAATTTTTTTTTTCTCATCTCCCGTACACTTTCTGCTTGGACAAACTGTGAATTCTCATAAGACGCCCCTGCAAAATGTGGGTACCGGCAAACCAGCGGGGGACATAGTTTGCATATGGTGGCGCATCTCTCGCCCTATAGGTAAGTATCAATTTTTCTTTTCTCACCTCTCAGGGCCCGACATATATATAGATCTATACGTCTATCTGTATCTCAATGGCTTTTGCATTGCTTGGCAGAATCGCATTGTCTGCCCAGTGTAGTTATATCCAGGATGGCAGCGGTGTCTTCTTCATGGCTGCCTGCTCTTTGCATATTGGCAAATGTTGATGCTCTTCTGAATAAGCTTTGCATTGACTGAAGCAGCAATATTCGCCTGTGATAGTAGAAGACGTGTGTATTTGGCAGAGAAGCCGTTCCTCTCCTCTGCTGATCTCTAGATACTCTACAGTACATGAAACTCTATACTGCCTGTCTTATGCTGCTATACCCAGATCACCGGGGCTTCCAGGCTCCAGACATTTTACCAAGCAGCTCTCACTTTTTTTTAAAGTGTGTCTGCCTGCCTGCCTGCCTGACTGACTGTTCAAACCAAGGACAGGTGCTCGGTCCAATCATCTATATACACCTTCCCACCTGCTTGTTGTCCCTCTAACTCCACCCCCCTTTGTTGATTGACATCTTTGGCTTCATAGTCCCAGAGAAGGGTGACGATAGAGGGGAAACAAGCAGATGGGCAGGTGTATATAAATGACTGTCCCCGACGTGAAGCACCAAGTGGCTAAGCTTGCTTTGTACAGTCATTCTGTGCTGACAGTCCCTTCAACCCTGTCAGAGTGGGTAACTTCTCTATAGCAGAGGTCTTCAACTGATGGCTCTCCAGCTCTATGATACTAGAGGCTAGGAAAATTGACATGAGTCGGAGGCTGCTGGAGGTTGTAGCCTTTACAGTAGTTGGAATGACAGCATTGAAGTGGTTGTTCAGGCTCAGTACAAAAGTCTGTAGTCACGATTCGGCAATGTGTAGGTGGTCACATGACCACATGTATTTCATTTGCAGACTTGCTGTCACGTGCTGACTAGTCTCATCCAGCTTAACTCAATTCTCTTCTATTGAGGGAATCAACATGCATCAAACATGTGGTCACATGACAGTCCTCTTGCATTGGGACTATAGTGGAATTGTCCCAGTATGCGCACCACACATGGTCATGCAGTGTCGGACTGCAGTGCCAAGGGCACACCAGTAACCAACTCCAGAGCCCCACTTTTCAGCTACATGCAAATGTGACATTATCCTCAATCACAAATGTATATAACAATGAACTGGGCAGATTTACATGAATAAGATGCTGCCTTTGTCTGTACATAGTGATTCATGTATATAGTGCCAAGTACTGCTCATATAAGAGGGTGGTGGCCCACCGGAGGATTCTCCTGTTCTCTCGTGGGCCAGTCCAAGTCATGTTTCCGGCAATCGCTTAGTGACTGCAGACTTTTGCTCGAGCCCGAACATCCCCTTTAAGGCTATGTTCACATCTTTAGACCCCCTATGTTTGTTATAGAGGTCAAGAGAATTTCTCTGCATATACCCCAAATGTGTCTATGGGGATCAATTCTCCTGGCAGATTAGAAAATGGCCTCTGTTGGACCTGGATAGCTTATTTTTTTTACTTTATAGAGAAGAGGCAATGGATGACGTCTGCCTCTACAGTGCCATACTTCAGAGCATAATTCAGGCAATATCTCTGACAGAAGGATCTAATGAGGTGTAAGTAGATGATAAGATCACTTTATTTTATGTTTATTTTAAAAATTGTTCAAGCATTTTACTTGTATGTAACATGACTAGGAGATGTTTCTAGGTGCCAATCGGAGCTCTGGCTTTACTTAGAACTGTTTCACATGCTTACCGTAATTATGGCTCTGTTTTGTACACTGTGGTTTAGCCATGATTTTGCAGAAAAAAAGTGCAATATGAGTTCACATGTGAAAGAACAATTAGGCTGAGTTCACACGATGCATTTTTCATGCGTTTCCGCGGCGTTTTTGCAGTTGCGGAAACGCATGAAAAACGCATGGTAGAAGGGCAGCAATGTTCCCCAATTGAAATCCGCATGTGCTGTGCCCATGATGCGGATTTTTCCGCAGCGTAAACGCTGCGCTCAAAAATCCGCAGCATGTCAATTAATTTTGCGGAAACGATGCTTTTTTGGCGCCATTGACTTGTTAAAGTGGGTAGTCCAGAATGTCAGCTCCACTTCTGACTGGTGGTCCCTACTGGTCTCTGTTGGCTTCTGTACAGCTTTGATGTGCTGCATGTACAGCACAAGACCATGGTGGTCAGGGACTGTCTGCAGCGGTCACATGGATGTGTGGGAGGTCATCGCTGCAGGGAGGTACGGCAAGGCTATGGGGGACCACTTCAGTATCAGTGCTTTCTACATCTTATGCATTTACTGTATATTTTTCTGATCAGATATCACTTTGGTGAGGTTTACAGGTTGTGAATTTGCAATGACCTGCTTTCTTTATTTTTTTACTTTTACGATCATAAACTCTACTCTTAGAAGGATTGCTTGTAATTGTAGAAAGTGTTACTACTTATGGCTATGCTTCGGTTGGATGCAAGCAGTGGTCTTATAAGGGTGTACTATACAGGTGGTGTTTTTGTCTAAAACTCCGCAGAATTTCTTCCTCCATAGTTCTACTTAATGTTTTTTTCTTATTTCATGGAGAAAGACGACTAATTCCACGAAATGAGGACCTGTCACCAGATCTTATTCCGGTTGCTTCCCTTGAGTATTCGTTTGTTTGCTTTTTGTTTTTTAAATTCCACCATACAATCCTAGAGATATGGGCCTTTATATCTATATCTTTAAATACTTTTTACTAAGTGGGCGTTGCTCACAGGATAATGCAAAGCAATATGGAGACACGCCCCTGAGGATATTGTGAGCCACACCCCCTTGGTAAAGACTGTACATGTAGCACGCATTAACAAGGTCCATATCTCTGGAATTGTATGGTGGAATTTAACAAAAACGAATGGAATAAAATGAGGGCAAAATCTTCATACTAAAAAGAATGAAGAAGTAGAATAGATATAAAAAGAATGAACATAATAACTTATTGATCCAAAAATATATGGAGAGGTATAATGGGTTTCTTGGGCATTTTAGACATGGAATGGACACATCCCATATGAACAGGTGCATATTATATTCCCTGTGCTTGTTAGGTGGGGAATCAGCATGGAATATGTGGATTGCAGGGGAATGAACACCTAATATAAACCTATTTGTATGGGATATATGTTCATTCCTCCCCTAACAAGCAACCTGTTTATATGGGATATGTGTTCATTCCTCCCCTAACAAGCAACCTGTTTATATGGGATATGTGTTCATTCCCTTATTTTATCTACAGATATTCCATATTGAAGATGCCTAAGAAACCTATTATACCTCTCCATATTTTTAGAGTAACAAGTTATGTTCATTCTTTTTATTTATTCCTTTACTTCATTCTTTTTAGTATGTCCCCCAAAACTGCCCACTTATGACTGTGACTGGTTCTCTTTAAGCCCAGTCTAGGGTGTCTTGTCTGTACATGTTTTCACAAGTGGACTTCCCTATGGACAAGTGCAAATACTGCATGGTAAGGCTATGTGCACATGCTGCGTTTTTTGTGTGTGTGTTTTTTTTCTGCACAGAAATGGGTCAAAAACGCGTTGCAAACCTTATCCCATGATCTCCTATGACATTTTGCAAGTTCTGTGCACATGATCAGGATTTTTCCTGACTGAATTTCATGTGCAGAAAAAGAAGCAGCATGTCCATTCTTTTTGCGTTTTGGCCTGCGTTTTTCCTATACAATGCATTGGAAAAAACACATGGCAAAAACGTACAAAACACACATGCAAACGCTGCGTATTTTCTGCATCGTTTTTGCAGCAAAGCGGTGCAGAAACGCTGCAGAAATTTCTGCAAGCAAATACAGATCTTGCGTACATAACCTAAGGCTATGTGCACATGTTCAGGAATTGCTTGCAGAAATTTCTGCAGCGTTTCTTCACCTCTTGGCAGCAAAAATGCTGCGGAAAATCCAGAGCGTTTACATGCGGAAACGCACAAAGAATGGACATGCTGCTTCTTTTTCCGCACATGAAATCCGATCAGGAAAATTCCTGATCATGTGCACAGAACTTGCAAAATGTCATAGGAAGATAAGGTATGCAATGCGTTTTTGGCCCATTTCTGCGTGGAAAAAACTCACCAAAAACGCACTGTGTGCACTTAACCTAATACTGCTGAGCACTGAAAAATGTAGAAATTGATCAGATCATTGAGGCAAGTGCTTTCTGTCCTGCAGAGTGTGAGGCTGTCATTTGACGCTGCATTATTATTATGTCAATCTGAGTCTATCTAGACCGTCTCTTGTGAACAGTGAGGAGGAAACCATATTAATGCTTCCTATTCTGTATACTACACTGGTTTAGCGTTGTGTACGCAGCCATGGGAAAGGCAGACTGTGGTAAACCATTTCTGCTTTCTATGGGGGATTCCGGCTGTGTCTGACAGCTGGCTCCACACGTCTCTAATGTTGTACACCTGCAATACTATGCAGTGGCATTTTAAAGCATTGCTGCGATGTAGAATGCGGATCGCCTGGCTGTTTATATTTTCTCGATGGTCCATAAGTAGTTAAAGAGAATCTGTCAATAGGATCAACCCTCCTAAGATATCTATATGGGCATGTAGGTCATAGGAAGCTGAAAGCTGATGTCTTATTTCAGAGAAACCCATTTTTCTTTTACGTAAATGAACTGTTCAGATCTATGTGCCTGACACTGATCTGCATGAGAATCTGTCTCCAGGGATTATTTTAAATAAATGGGGAGTTACCAGTGTGAGACAAGTAACTAACACAGAACAGGAGAACTGAATTTTTTTCTTCTTGCAAACATTTTTTTGCAGCTTTCTGAGCTCTGCTGTATTTCAACCCTGTCTGCATGTGAGATGGAAGCTGAAAAGAACCTGCAGATGTGTCAGGTATAAGCACATACAGCTCTACAATGAGATCAGGAGAGCAGAGAGCGGCCATCACATATCACACTGGGAACTCCCCCCTATTATTTAAAATGACCCCTGGAGGCAGATTCTCATGCAGATGCATGTCCGGCCCATAGTCCTGAACAGCTCATTTACATATAGGAAAAACTTGGATTTCTCTGGAATAAGATTCCTATTCGCAGATATCAAGGTATTTTTATTCAGCTTCCTATGATCTGCATGCCCATAGAGGCTGCTCAGGAGGGCTGATCCTACTGACAGATTCCCTTTAAGATCTACAATTCTGTTGTATTTGGAGGCCTCCAGGCTTGCATGTATTTTTGCTGCATGGCTCTCAGACGTACTGTATACTATCACTTTACTAATGTGGAAAGCTAAGGGTGGGTCACAGCAACGTTTTTGTTTTTCTTTCCCTGTGTTGCAACCATTCTGGCCAGCTACTGTGCAGGGAACTACAGCCTCATTCATTACAATAGTGCAGTGTTGCGCTTCTGGACACCCGCTGGATAGTAGAAATGCTAAGGTGACCTCTGTCTCCAGATTAACGAGGGTCACAAAAATTAGGTTACCCCCAATCTAATGCCCTCTTTTACACAGCGGCCCTCTTTCCATGGAGAGTAGTGATGGTCTCATGTAGCTTGACCAAGAACTTGACACTGTGGTATATAATCACACGATGAATGGTGGGGTTCATTAATCTTAGTCTGCGTGGAATTTCAAAGTTTTGGAAAAGATGGTGGAATAAGAAGCGTTCCTATCACAGATCTTCGAGTGAAATATGTGCGATCGTAGGTGGATTATAATGAGGGCAATCTGGTCTACCACCCGGGGCGAGGCTCTGGTGGGCCCATGGCCAGATTGACCCCATTATAATGTTTTAGGAGGCTATGTTGGGGCTCATACTGTATATAGGAAGCTGTGTGGGGGCTCATACTGTATATAGGGATGTAAGCATACTTACGGTAATTCTATTCAATATTATCTGATTGAATATAAAATAATTATATTAATATTGAGCAGAATTAATTTTCGCCTATTGGTTCAGCCCTCCACAATAGTCATGGTCTGTCATGTGGCCCCTTGGGAAAATTAATCTCCCACCCCTGCTCTTCTAGAGCTGTACATAAGGGGGAAATAAAATTGTGCATAGCACGCTGCCATCTCCCTTGTTTTGCGTTTACAGATGTGAACCTGTGTGAAGTCAAGTGATTATCATATGATTTATCAAAAGGGGTCTTGTGGCATGTCACGTAATACAGTGGGGTGGGAGGAGGGGGGCACACCTTCTAAACTGCCTGGGGGCCCTGGACACTCCTAATCCGCCCCGGTGTGAGATAACAGTTGTGATGTGACGACAAGACAGTAATTATTATTATTTAGTAGTCCGAGTACTGGCATTATGTAAGCTCTGTGGCTCAGTGGGGTTTAGTCCCCTGGTATTCCTGTAGCAGGAGATCCTGTCCCACCTGGCACACAAATGTGTTTCCCATGTCAGGCTGGTAATTTTTTGGCCATAAAATTGCTAAGTTGTGCCAGCCTTGGTTTTGGCTTCCCCTGATCCCCATGTTAGCGTGGGAATGGCAGCAGCTGGTGAGGAGGTGACTTTTTCACAGTCCTATGTAAGTCCATTGTGCCCTGTCTGGACACAGCTTCTGCATTGCTCTCATGCTTGGTGCTTGTGTCGCCTAATCTAACACTTCTCCACTTGAGCTGTCTGCATGCTGCTGGGATGTGATTCTAGATCTCATTGCTCGGCTATGTCATTCCTGCTACCATTCAGTTTGCTGCACCCACTGTCCTATTTCTTTCCCACATATCAGTTTCCCTCAGAAATCTTACTGTATCATATTCGGACCTCCCACATGCAGCATTTTACTTCTGAGCCCCTTGAAGCCTACACTGTAAGGAATTGAGGGGATAGATATCTGAACTATGGCTTCCAAGAATTCCAGCACTACATTGGTTGGCTATAGAAAGTGACCTCAAATACTTTCTGCATACCCAATGATTGCTTTCAATGAAGCGTTTGTTGGACATTTGGGCTTGTGCTCACTATTAGGGTACATTAGCATATGCACATTTTCCACAACTGATTTTGCCAATAATGCATAGCGAATCTGCAGGAAATCCACATGTTACATGCGGATTTGTAACAGATTTTGATGCAGATTTAACAAGGCTTTGTCATTGAAAAGTGAAATGCTGCAGAATCTATATATATAAAAAAAATGTGCTCTCCTCTTTTTTTTTTTTTTTTTTTTTTAATAAAAGTACTTTATGGCAAAAAGTAAACCACATCCCCCTTGTCTTGTCCAAGTTTTTTTTTTTTTTTTTTTTTAAAGAACCTAGTGCAAAAAAGATCTATTAAATGGCATGAAGTATTGAAAAGTCTGGTGCACACATTCATGTAAAGGAAATATTGAAAATAACAGACTTGTGTTCCCTAACGAATTTGTCAGACTTTACTCCAGTACTGTCCATAAAAACACTGGTAAATATCCTCATTGAGGCATCTGAGTGTTACTGCTGCGTCTACAACGCTACAACATGCAATCCTGTCAGCAAACTGGATACAACCCTTAATTTATTCACACATTTCCTGGTGGAATTACAGAGAAAAGAAAAGCGTTCTCCAAAATTGTTCTATCATGGGAAATACTACTATTTTCTTGAGCAGACATGTCTTGTCACAGATCCTTGCCGTTTTCTCCCTCATTGACCAGTGTGCACGCTTTTCCTTCATGAGCTGTGATGGTTTAGTCCAGGGCTGTGTAGTTGGAGTCGGTATAAAATGGACCGACTACGACTCCTAAAATATATACCGTAATAAATTGGGTACAGTAGTTCAATGCAGTTTGTGGGGAATATTTTTTTCATAAGAATTTAGGACATTTCATAACTTTCCCATTCCTGATCTAAGGGTCTAGACTTTTTAGCTGAGGTTAATCTGTGCTACAGTAAATTTCTCACTTAAACATCAGCCATGTATGAGGGAGTCTTAGTCTGTGTCATGGAAATTGAGGAGTCAGAGGTTTGGTTTACCGACTCCACATCCCTGGCCGCGAGGACTGGAGTTTGGGAAATACTGTTTGGTCAAAAATCTCTTAAAGGGACTCTGTCAGCAGGGTTATGCTCTGCAATCAGGAGAGCAGCATGATATAGGCAAAGACTATGATACCAGCGATGTGTCACTTACTGAGCTGCTTGGTGTAGTTTTGATAGAATCGCTGTTTTGTTTGTTGATGTAGCAGACTTAAGTCTTCTACTATGTATATACCCCATCCACACCACTGATTGGCAGCTTCCTATGTACACTGTGAAATATCAGAAAGCTGCCAACCAGTGGTCGGGGCAGGGATACACAGATTAGCCTGACTGGTCTCCACATGAGACCTAGTCTTGCAGTGATAATCTGCTGATATAACACTGATTGCATTGAAACTACAGCGCACGACCTAGTAAGTGACACATCCCTTCACTGGCTCCCCATTACCCAGAAACTCCAGTTCAAAACCCTAACCATGGCATACAAAGCTATCCACAACCTATCTCCTCCATACATCTGCGACCTAGTCTCCCGGTACATACCTGCACGTAGCCTCCAATCCTCACAAGATCTCCTTCTCTACTCCCCTCTTATCTCCTCCTCCCACAGTCGCATACAAGATTTCTCCTGTGCATCCCCCCCTACGCTGGAACTCTGTACCCCAACGTATCAGACTCTCGCCTACCGTGGAAACCTTCAAAAGGAATCTGAAGACCCACCTCTTCTGACAAGCCTACAACCTGCAGTAACCCTCGCTCCACCATGCCGCTGCACGACCAGCTCTGTATCCTCACCCATCTCCTGTAGACTATGTGCCCTCGTGGGCAGGGTCCTCGCTCCTCCTGTACCAGTCAGCGACTTGTATTGTTCAAATTATTGTAATTGTTTGTGCTGTGTACGGTATATCCCTTTCACATGTAAAGCGCCATGGAATAAATGGCGCTATAATAATGAATAATCCCTATAATCAGGCTCTCGGCCCCTACATTATGCTGCTCTGTTTCGATAACAAAACCTGCTGACAGATACAGGGAATTTGTGCCATATCTTTTTAAATGGCAGCCTTCATTTTTACCTTATATAAAAAAGTTGCAGCTTGACAATATTCAACATGCAAGATTTGACGCACCAATCTACTGCTTAAATAGCATAATTTGTGCCAAATGAATCATTTAAGATGTAACGTTTCTTAAATAAGTCGTAGGCTTGAACGGAGTGCATGAAATATTTGGTAGAAGTTATGCCATTTTTGAGAAGTTAAGTCACTCATGGCCTCAATTGGGTTATAGCTGCATAGGATTGCATACAATTCAGTGTATGGCTTTATCCTGTAGCTCTATGAGGCCACGTTCACACAATGCAATACTGTCAATTATCGGATGTTAAAGCAAGTAAAACACTAGTGTTTTTGTTTTATACGTAAAAACGAAACGCTCACAAAGATGCACAGGCTTTTCTTTAGCCTTTTATTGAGTGACGTCTTAGTGGAAAATGCCTGAAGAATGTCCGTGTCGCTTCTCTTATGTGCTTGGCATCTTTTGAAAGCCGTTTAAAAGGAGCCCAAGAGCCTAAATGTTTGATCATGTTTTTCCATACAAATGAATAGGCAGATTCTCGTGAGTGTTTTTCAGTGGAGCCCCACTCCAAAACCAATAAGAAAGAAGCATGGTGTGAACAGACCTTTACCCATTATAGTCTATAGAGATCTTCATATTTATTAATTTACTCACTTATATAGCGCCATTAATTCCACAGCGCTTTACACACATTATGGACACTGTCCCCATTGGGGTCACAATCTAGATTCCCTATCAGTATGTCTTTGGAGTATGGGAGGAAACCCACGCAAACAAGGGGAGAACATCCTTGGTATATGTCCGTGTCTTATGCTTGCCATGTCCGTTTTTTGATCCAAGTTATGAATAAAAATAACATACATGTCTAACGGGTCCATGAAAATTCCTTTTTTTTTGGAGGGAGAGTGTGAATTGAATCCTTAATTGTTTGCCAGGTAAATGAACTTCCCTTTTTTTGGTTATACTTGTTACTAACTACTATAATACAAACACGTGGCAGGAGACTTGCTACACAAGCAATTGTCTTTTAATTAACAAGTTTTTTTTTCGTTTTGCAGTTCTTAATTTTTTTTAGTTCTTTTTTTCCCGTCTGTTGCACACTGATTAGCATGTCTATGTAAATGGCTGTTCATTGTGACAAGTGGGCTCTGACAGCAGGCCTGTGAAAGACGATGAGACAGATAAATGTATAAAACAATAGCAGATTGTGCCTGGGGACATAGGGGAGAACAGATGCTGCAAGCGTTGGCTAACCACAGTTTAAAAGATGCGGGTGTTGGAGCCGGTCCTGCGCAGCTCCGAGCCTTCATCACACCAAAGCCTGGCTGCTCTTACCGGCAAGATGGGGTTAACTGTCATCCCTCCTAAGAGTTCTCCATGTGAATAGCTAATGGATCTGCTGTTTCTCTGTACAATTCTGACATTCAGCCAAGGCTGGCAGGTCAGAGTTGAGCACTTGCAGGCGGACTGGCGAAAAGAGTTGGGGTTCTGGGTGGACAGCCGAGAAGGGGGGAGTAAAGGCGGCAGAGGGGGACACAATAGCCCTCTCTCTGTTCTTCTGGAATGCAAGGGGTGAGTATGATGTGGTTATGAATAAACATCAGTCTTTTCTCGTACACGGAAACATCAGTCTTGTTCATCTTCATCCTCCATTTTTCTTTTATCAGTGCTGTGAAATAAGATTCACCTCATAAGTTTCAAACTTTAGGACCAGTGGCAAAACTAGAGTCCGATGGCCCTGGTGTAAAATTTGGACCTGTAGCGTTCTAGAACTTATAAAGCCATATGTGTTTGCCCCCCCTCCTCTTCCCATGTAATATTGGTCCCCATCCTGGTATAATGTCCCCCTTTCTGGTATTATATATCGCATACTGGGCCCCTTCCATTCTTCTCCAGCTCATTTTAAAAACAAACCCTTCTACTCTCCTTCCTAAGCTCCCACTCCTTGCGGCATCCTCTTCTGTAGCCAACACAGGCGCTGGAAGCTGACTTCGATGTGCTGGCACGGACAGTGCATGATGTCACTGGCAAGCCGACGTCACCTGCCGGCGCAGGGAGCCAGCGAGTCTCTGCACTGCAAGACATTTCACCTGAATGTGCGTCAGAGGAGAGTCCGAAGTGAGAATATGCCTAGTTGTGTAGGAATATGCATCGTGGCGTAAGGAAGTAGGCTTGCAAGTCAATGTGTAAGGTGACCCTTAATGGCAACCATTCTGATTCCCACTTAAATTTATCAGATCAGTGTAATGTGATAGTAATTTGTAGAACCACCGTCGTCGTCCCCCCCCCCCCCCCCCCAAAAAAAAAAAAGATTTGTGATGGCAGATGTAGAGAGATTTTTTGGTGTTTTAAGATGTATCGAAAATAATAAAGCACATTTGTAGGGGGATTAAATTCACAACCCCTGAGCCTTGCTGAAGAATCTGTTAAAGTCTTACCTGCTTTTCCAATCCCCCGGCGCTCCACTACCGATCTGTACTTCTAGCAGGGACTTCTTGACTTGTACATGTGACCACTGCCGCTAATCACTGACTGCAGTGGTTCTCACCTGCAGCTAATGATTGGATTAGTTTGACCATATCTAGGATAAATCTCCACAATTTATCAGTGGGGTGTGGATCCTTTCTTCAGTTACATGCACAGATGATTAACGTCAGTGTGAATAAAATAACAATTCCCATAGTAGTAAAGCTGCGCCCTTTTAAGTAAAAAGATGACTGACGCTCCTCGGGCACCAAGCATTTTCATACTTAGAAGTGTACAATGAGTATTGCGAAAGCTAGAAAGTCCTTGTGTGGTTTTCTTTTTTTTTTTTTTTTTATTGTACCAGCAATTTCAACTTGTTTGCACACCAAATGCCAGATATTTCGGACGAGAACAAGATACTTTCCATGCCGAGAGCCTGGATAGACTTGTCACTTTTTCCACCATCCAGATATTTCTCTTCATTCTTTGAAGACTATTTAACTGCTGGAGTTTATTTTTGTCTGTAATCCATTTTATTAGATTTTGGCTGTGTAACAAATGGTATTGGAGAGTTCATCCCATGATGAATCTTTTTATACCAAAAGCACAGTAGCATAAAACATAATTTCTCAATTTTTATTTATTTATTTATTTATTTTTTTCTGTGCTTCAAATGGTGGGCTCTGGACCATGGACAATCCTGCTATTCTAATCTGCTTCTTCACTGACAGGGCAGATCAGTGAGTGTCCACCAGCACTAATCTTATTAGCTGGACGTGCGCATTGCCGTACACATGTAACACCAAGAAGCAACATAATTTATAAACAAATGTCATAATTCTTCACTTGATATTTTATTTTTTTTCGACAAGTGGAAGAAATGTTAATTTCATGTGATCTGTGCAATAAGTTAGAATTTACATGCAGATTGAGGGCAAAAATCGCTGCACAGTTTTTGTAGGTCAAACTATTGTTTGCCTGCAAAGAGTTTAAGAACCGCAGTGGCTCTGTGCTGTGGTATGAGGCTGGGATCACACATGGCGCTAGTGGAAACTGGTAATACAAAAGGTAAGAGTCCCGTAAACACAGGCCAGAAAGTTGTCGACGATATAGGAGGACGGACTGTACTGCCTTAGTTTTTTACATATAATGGGAATTTGTGTGAATGATTGTTGTTCCCACCTCTTAGAATACACTTAACCTCGTTCTCATCCGCAAACCCAGATTTGGCTATGTTCACACATTGCAGCCAATTTTGTAGCTTTTAGCCGCAACAGCCTTGTACCGTGTAAATTTCACTGTTTCTCTGCACAACCGCTTAAAGAGTGATCTTCATTTTAATTTAATCTTTCACTCTTAATTCATGGATAAAATCTGTACTCTGTGCATACCGATTTCCCAATACTGAGATGAGTTGGTGAGGTTAGTGGGGCCACTGTCACCTCCAAAGCGGGTGGCATTCAGAGCTATCTGACTGCAAAGGGCCATATATTCTTGCACAGGGACCCGCCAGTGAAAAGACCACAGGGTTACAGGGCTGTTGTGGCTAAATGCTGCAAAATGACCACATGTGAACGCAGCCTTAGCCTGTATAAAAAAATGCAATCAAATGACACATGTTTTGAGCATGTTTACCTATGTAGTGATTGGGAACACGTTCCTATTATTGATGCTCCACGTAAAAAGACCTCTTTATTCACATTATTGTCCAGTCCTCTTTGGCTGAGTTTCCACATAGCATTGGTACTGTGGCAAGATCCGCAATGGTTTTGAGTACTGTGGATATATTTGTGAAGGAGGAGCGGAGCAGCAGCACATTTCACACTTTGCACCTAAATCCACAGCATAGATTCACATGTGTATGTCAAACCCACAGCTCCTGTCAGTTCACACTGTGGATATATTTTGCAGCATGGGCAAGAGATTTTTTCTGTCACCCATGACGGCACAACGAGAGAGGGGATCCACCCTTCAAGGACAGGAAACCTTCAAGATAAAAAGGGCGGCGCCTCTCCCCGCTTCAGTGGTTTCCTGTCCTTGATGGGGGACCTTCCTTCTCGTCGGGCGCAAGGATGACAGCATCAGGATCGTCTTACCTGGGCCAGGGCCGGTCTGGTTTGGCAGGGCACAGTCTCTGCTGCGGCCGGTCCCGTGAATCCTGGAAGCGCCGCGGGGGGCGCCAGCATGTGGTCTCCCCGCGGGCGGTGGTTTTGCGGCATCTGCACAGCATGGTGGCCGGCAGCCCCGCGTCCCGGATGTGACGTCACGGGGCGCGACAGAAGATGACGAAACCGGAAGTCGCGCCCCGATGACGCGCGCCGGGACCTCCTGACCCCCGTGCGGGGGCGGTACCGGAAGCTGCGGGGACGCCGGCGGTGATCTCCCTGGCACAATGGAGGTACTTAAGGGTAGATCACCGGCCAGGCAGCGGCGCAGTGCAGAATGGCCTCACAGCAGCCCTCCCCACCGCATCAGCAGCAAGAGCAGCAGTCCATGCTGCAGCTGCAGCAGCACGAGGAGATGGAGCAGCCACAGCAGCCTCGGTGCCAGAGGCGTACCCAGGAGCAGCGTCCAGCGCAGAGTAGGAGCAATGGACGTTCTGGGACACACAGCGCCAAGGATTCCAGATCCAGCCGGCATAGCTCCAGCTGGGTTGATGATTCCGCGGTCTCCAGAGGAGAAGTATCTGATACCATCCTGCCTCCCGTTCCGGTACCCTGTCTTTGTTTACTGGGTGGTGAGTGAGCTACGTGAAAGTCGGCGTATTAATGTAGACTTTTTCTGTTTTGTCTCTCTCTCTCCCTCTCCTTCCTCCGGTAATGGGCAGGATGTCCCTAAGAAGTGTAAAGTGAAATCCAAGCATAGAGTATGTGCCCTGTGTGAACGGGGCCTAACGAATGATTGGCCCAAAAAGTTATGCCAGTCCTGTATTGAAGAGACAATTGCGGAGGAAGCTCCAACTTTTTCTTCAAATTTAAAGACTCTGGTTAGGTCTGAGGTAGAGAGATCGGTAAAATCCCTTTCCCAACCATCCCAGGCCCATAGAGCAAAAACTCCTCCCCCTCTTTCAGGCTCTGAGTCCGACGAGGGATGTTGGATGACTCCACTGACTCTTCCTCCTCGGATAGCGGAGCAGGGCCAGGTCATTGTTTTCCCCTGGAGAGTGTGGATGGCTTGGTGAAAGCCGTCAGGTCCACAATGGGGTTGGTTGACCAGAAAACAAAAGTCAGTGCAGGATATTATGTTTGGCACCTTGGATCGCAAGTTTTTCCTGTTAATGATAAGGTGCAGGGTCTTATCAGGAAGGAGTGGGATAGGCCGGATAAAAAGGGCCCCCTTTCATCCTCCTTCAAAAGGAAATATCCGTTTAGTGAGGAGGATACCGCTTCCTGGAGTAAGGCCCCGAAGCTGTATGTAGCAGTATCCAAGGCTTCTAGGAGATCTTCCCTCCCTTTTGAGGACTCGGGGATGCTGAGAGACCCGCTGGACCGGAAGGTAGATACCTTCCTTAAGGGTACTTGGGAGTCGGCAGCGGGGGCATTGAAGCCAACCATAGCGGCAACTTGTACAGCGATGTCCCTTATGGTATGGTTGGACAGGTTAGAGGACCAGATTAAAAGCAATGAGTCACAGGACTCCATTCTGGCCCCTCTGCCGGTATTGAAGGGAGCGGCGGCCTTCTTATCAGATGCCTCGGCAGATTCCGCCAGACTAGCGGCAAGATCTGCGGCCCTGTCTAACGCCGGCCATAGAGCAGTCTGGCTGAAGTGTTGCCCAGGGGACATACAGGCAAAAGGAAAACTATGCTCTCTTCCATGTGAGGGGGATTTTCTGTTTGGTACCTCTCTCTGGACTCAATCCTGGAGAAAGCGGGGGACAGTAAGAAAGGGTTCCCTAAGCCTTCCATCCCATCCTTCAAGCAGTCCTTTCGGAGGAAGAAATTTGGCCGCAGGAGGGCGTCCGGGGAGCAATCTAGATGGGAGGATCGTTCCAGGAAAGGGAAATGATTTTTGTTCGGCGGGCCCTCCCAGGATAGTCGCAAGCCGCCGAAGTGACTCTCCCAGGTGGGAAGGGGGGGGGGCTCTCTCTCTTCCTTCCAGCCTGGGAAAAGATCTCTTCCAGCAGGTGGATCCTCAACTTAGTGAAATCAGGGCTAAAGCTAGAGTTTCGGAGGAATCCAGTTTATTCTGACTGCCCTAAGATCCTCTCTACCAGAACAAGGGGCACTAGAGGAAGAAATATCAGTTCTCCTACAAAAGAATGTCCTGCTAGAGGGGTCTCCACAAGAAGAAAGAGGGGGGTTTTATTCCCCCTTATTTCTTATAAAAAAGCCGGACAATTCATCCAGAGTCATCCTCAATCTGAGAAGGCTAAATGCGTTCCTGAACATTCCGTCATTCAAGATGGAGACAATAAAATCAGCTATAACCCTTGTATTTCCCGGCTGCTACATGGCTGTGTTGGACCTAAAGGACGCATACTATCATGTGCCGATCCATCACAATTTTCAGAAATACCTCAGGGTAGCTGTAAATATGCAGGGAATTATCAAGCACTTCCAATACAGAGCGCTTCCCTTCGAACTGGCAGTGACGCCCCGCATATTCACAAAACTGATAGCGGAGGTTACAGTCCATCTCAGGGAGGAAGACAGACTGGTCATTCCGTATCTGGACGACTTCCTGATAGTGGGCAAAACATACGATCACTGTCTGGGCCAGGTCGATCAGGTATGCACCATTTTAGAAGACTTAGGATGGTGTTTAAACCTAGAAAAATCCAAATTGATCCCTCTCACTACTCAGATCTTTTTGGGCCTTACGCTGGATTCAATTCGGCAAGAATGCCGCCTCCCCGACCAAAAGAGGGAGAAAATAAAGAATCTAGTTTCGACAGCAATAGCGGACCCAGTCATGACTCTCAGGGGGGCAATGTCTCTGTTGGGATCCCTCACCTCCTGCATCCCCGCGGTACCCTGGGCCCAATATCATTCAAGGGAGTTCCAATGGGACGTACTGAGAAACGAAGTGATCCTGGGGGGACATCTAGAAAGCAGGCTACCTCTCCCCCAGAATGCGATTCAATCTCTGTATTGGTGGTTGGAGACAAGCACGTTCCAGACAGGCGTATCTTGGGTTCCCCAATTCACTAGGGTGATTACTACAGACGCCAGCCCCAGGGGGTGGGGGGCGCACTTGGACAACCACGCGATACAGGGGACTTGGTCTCAGGAGGAGAGTCTGGAGTCCTCCAATTTGTGGGAGTTACGGGTGGTAGAGAAAGCACTGATCAGCTTCTTGCCCCTACTAGGAGGTCATCATGTGAAGATCCTGTCCGACAACCAGGTTGCAGTAGCTTATGTGAACCACCAGGGGAGAAGCCGTTCAAGGTCACTAATGCAGGTTGCGGGGAGAATATTTTCGCTGGTGGAGGGAAAAGTTCTCTCGTTAAGGGCCCTTCATATCAGAGGAGAGGACAACATGAAGGCAGACTTTCTAAGTCGCAGGCCATTATTACAGGGAGAATGGGCTTTAAATCTCTCGATCTTCCGCCAGCTAGTAGCCATGTGGGGGTCTCCAGAGGTCGACCTGTTTGCAACCCGTCAGAACAGCAAGGCAAAGAAGTTCTGCTCACTGAATCCCTTAGAGAACCCGCTAGTAGTAGACGCCTTCCAGTGCAGGTGGGATTTCAGTCTGGCCTTTGCCTTTCCCCCAACGTGCCTTATCCCAGCGGTGTTGAGGAAAATTCGGGAGGATCAGGCTCGAGTGGTCCTCATAGCCCCTTTCTGGCCCAAGAGGCCGTGTTTTTTCTGGCTAAGAAACATGTCCATCACGAACCCCTGGATTCTTCCAGAGATTCCTGACCTTCTTGCTCAAGGGCCTATATTCCATCCTCAGGTGAAAGGATTGCACTTAGCGGCCTGGAACTTGAGAGGTCGTTGCTAGAAGGTCGGGGTTTCTCATCAAATTTAGTCACTACTCTTCTAAAGAGTAGGAAGCCAGTCACTACCAAGATTTATAGTAGAGTCTGGAAGAAGTTTTTGTCGTCATCTCAGGGAGTTTCCCTGGGGGGGGGGGGGGGGTGGTTCCCATTACAGCCATTTTAGAATTTCTTCAAAAGGGGCTAGAAAAGGGTCTAGCAGTGAGCACCTTAAAGGTCCAAATCTCTGCCTTGGGAGCCTTATACAGTTATAATCTGGCCGGTAACAAGTGGATTTCCAGGTTCGTGAGGGCATGTAGTAGAGCCAATCCAGTCCCTACAGTTAGGGTCCCTTCTTGGGATTTAAACTTGGTGCTAAATGCATTAACAGGTTCTCCCTTTGAGCCCCTTAGCTCAGGGTCCATAAAACTACTTACCCTAAAAACAGTACTTCTGGTGGCCTTAACATCGTCACGGAGGGTTACTGAGTTACAGGCTTTGTCGGCAGATCCACCTTTTACCCTAGTGCTATACGATAGGGTAGTTATGAGACCAGACCCTGCTTTCCTACCTAAAGTGGTTTCTAGGTTTCATATGTCTCTGGAGATAGCCCTACCATCCTTCTGTCCTGAACCCAAAAATAGCAAGGAGGAAAGGTTTCATACCTTGGATGTCACGAGATGCCTTATGCATTATTTAGCATCCACAAGCTCATGGAGGAAGGATAGGTCTCTCCTTCCAGGGCTCCCGAAAGGGATTAAGGGTCTCAAAAGGCACTCTGTCAAGGTGGATCCGGGAAGCCATTGCGAAGGCCTACACGGGGTCAGGCAGAGATCCCCCTGACAATTTGAAAGCCCACTCTACTCGGGGCATGGCTGCTTCCTGGGCAGAAAGGGCGGACGTGCCCATTGAGCAAATATGTAAGGCGGCCACATGGTCATCTCCGTCCACTTTCTATAACCACTATAGACTTGACCTTTCTGCCTCCTCTGATCTCACATTTGGGAGAAGGGTTCTGCAGGCTGTGGTCCCTCCCTCACATACTTAGTTCTCTGTAATTCTCTCGTTGTGCCGTCATGGGTGACAGAAAAACACGTATATTACTTACCGGTAATGTGTTTTTTCGGAACCCATGACGGCACCTTTATATTCCCTCCCTGTCACTGTGGTGTACACCTTCCGGTGGGTGGGTGTTGAGTGTTCACATGGGTGAAATTCGTTCTAGTTATTAAAATTATGTGCTCTAACCGGAGAGTCCTCTCATGCTCTGTAATCCACTGAAGCGGGGAGAGGCGCCGCCCTTTTTATCTTGAAGGTTTCCTGTCCTTGAAGGGCGGATCCCCTCTCTCGTTGTGCCGTCATGGGTTCCGAAAAAACACATTACCGGTAAGTAATATACGTGTTTTTAAAATCTGATTCACTGGAAAAATACAGCTTATTTTCTGTAGGCAAATATGTAGCAGAAACTTCATTTTGATAAAGGTAATGAACCAGTCACTCATCCAGTCACTGTCCACATTGGTGTGCAATCGTGCATTAACTGCAGATTTTGCTTATGACGCAAGACTGATGGAGATTTATTTTTTGAACCAACTCCTGTGCCTTATAAATTGTTAGGAAGAAATGCATGTGTGAATCCAGCTGTACACTGTGTGCCGAATTATTAGGCAAATGAGTATTTTGATCACATGATACTTTTTATACATGTTGTCCTACTCCCAGCTGCATAGGCTTGAGAGCCAACTACCAATTAAGTAAATCTGATGATGTGCATCTCTGTAACGAGGAAGGGTGTTGACTAATGACATCAACACCCTATATAAGGTGTGCTTAATTATTAGGCAACTTACTTTCCTTTGGCAAAATGGGTCAGAAGAGAGATTTGAAGGGCTCTGAAAAGTCCAAAATTGTGAGATGTCTTGCAGAGGGATGCAGCAGTCTTGAAATTACCAAACTTTTGAAGCGTGATCACCAAACAATCAAGCGTTTCATGGCAAATAGCCAACAGGGTCGCAAGGAGCGTGTTGGCCAAAAAAGGCGCAAAATAACTGCCCATGAATTGAGGAAAATCAAGCGTGAAGCTGCCAAGATGCCATTCGCTACCAGTTTTGCCATATGTCAGAGCTGCAACGTTACTGGAGTTTCAAAAAGCACAAGGTGTGCAATACTCAGGGACATGGCCAAGGTAAGGAAGGCTGAAAAACGACCACCTTTGAACAAGAAACATAAGATAAAACGTCAAGAATGGGCCAAGAAATATCTTAAGACTGATTTTTCAAAGGTTTTATAGACTGATAAAATGAGAGTGACTCTTGATGGGCCAGAGGCTGGATCAGTAAAGGGCAGAGAGCTCCACTCCGACTCAGGCGCCAGCAAGGTGGAGGTGGGGTACTGGTATGGGCTGGTATCATCAAAGATGAACTTGTGGGACCTTTTCGTGTTGAGGATGGAGTGAAGCTCAACTCCCAGACCTACTGTCAGTTTCTGGAAGACAACTTCTTCAAGCAGTGGTACTGGAAGAAGGCGGTATCGTTCAAGAAAAACATGATTTTCATGCAGGACAATGCTCCATCACATGCATCCAACTACTCCACAGCGTGGCTGGCCAGTAAAGGTCTAAAAGAAGAAAAAATAATGACATGGCCCCATTGTTCACCTGATCTGAACCCCATAGAGAACCTGTGGTCCATCATAAAATGTGAGATCTACAGGGAGGGAAAACAGTACACCTCTTGGAACAGTGTCTGGGAGGCTGTGGTGGCTGCTGCACGCAATGTTGATCGAAAACAGATCAAGCAACTGAGAGAATCTATGGATGGAAGGCTGTTGAGTGTCATCATAAAGAAAAGTGGCTATATTGATCACTTCTTTTTTTTTTTTTTACATGTCAGATATGTTTTTCTAAATTTTGTGCACTGATATTGGTTTACCTGGTGACAATAAGCAAGTGAGATGGGATTATATTTGGTTTTTATTAAGTTGCCTAATAATTCGGCACAGTAATAGTTACCTGCACAAACAGATATCCTCCTAAGATAGCCAAATCTAAAAAAAAAAAAAAAAAAAAAAACACTCCAACTTCCAAAAATATTAAGCTTGGATATTTGAGTCTTTTGGGTTGATTGAGAACATAGTTGTTGATCAATAATAAAAATAATCCTCTAAAATACAACTTGCCTAATAATTCTGCACACAGTGTATAGGTAGCATAAGATATTGCAAAATGTAGTTGTCAATAAAGAAAAAGATGATCAGATGGGCAATGATAATGGTAAACTGTGCAGCAACTGGAGTTTTTGCAATAAGGAAAGGGAGGATTTTGTAAAGTGACTCTTGGTGGTAGAGTGGTTTCCCATTTAGATAGCCGAATGAATGCATGTGTAACAGGAGACTAGCAACAGCTTAAAACATGAAAAAGCAATGAGCTTGATGGTTCTTGTCTTACAATAGGAAAAGAAGCTTCATGGTTTCTCAAGGGCATCCTCACCGCTGAAAACAAGTAGGTGGTAAGGTGCACAGAACTGCTTGACTATGCCAAGGGTGCACCGAGCACCTGTACTTCGTGCATACTTTATATCATCTTTGTTTTACAGTGGTGGCCCATTTTTTTTTTTTTTTTTTTTCTTATAAAGTGTTGTCTTTTTCGGATGAAAAGTCTGCAATTATTCTGACTGCAGTCTGCTGAATCGTTAGTGCGATGTGTACAATATACGTATTCCCCGTGTGGATAAGTGACCACTTGGTCTTGTACAGCTTTGCATCTTGTGGTCCCATGACTGCCTAGACGCATCGGGAATACAGGGGAAATGTGACTGCAGACATTTCTTCTGAGACAAGACAACATCGTCACTTGTAGTAATGTATGGCGTTTATTGGTACCCTAATCACAAAGCCCATAGAAGTTTTAAAACTCACTGTTTTTTCCATACTGCAGAGCCGTTGGCTTTCCTCGTGCGCCCCTCTGCTACTGCCTGTGAATAATCCCATACTAACACCCTTTGGCTTTAGGGCTGATCAATGTCCCATGGTTGATTTACTACTCCCACATTGTGACATCTGCAATGCTCAGGACATGGTGAGGACAGTGATAAGGAGAATATTGAAGAAGAAGAAATGTACCCTTCTGTCACAGCGCCCCTTGCCGTATGCACCTTGTGCTGGCTCTTCCCTACTAGTGAGCTTCTGATAAGTTTTATGTCTGACCCCTTGTTCTTGATTGTATGGCATCTCCAAGCCGGATTCTTTTTATTTTACATGTGAAATCAAAATCCCTGTTCAATGAGAACATTTTTGCTTTCATCTTAGGTTTTCCCTACCACTCTGGAAAAGACGAGCGTGGTGAGAACACGTATTCTTGCCCTGGGCTGCAGACGGCCTTCTCTAGGGCTTGTATAATGTTTCATGTCGGTCTCCTGTTTCCTGCTGGGGGGAAGCCCACTAGTGCTGTGCGTTCACCAGATGTTGGGATAGGAAGGGCTGAGCAGCGCAGACTCACAAATGGTTGGGATTCCCAGCTGTTACCTTGTTCTCCTGTTTCACATCTAGAATACAGACATGGCCCTGGGATTGTCCACAGGGTGTGTTTCCTGCTAATGCAGATTCCTGCTGTGTGCCTTTTGTTGTGTGAGCTATTAAGAGGAACATACTTTCCATATAAAAGCATAATCTGAATGCATGTGAACTGTGTTCATGTCCTCTCAAATGTCTTTACTCCTTTTTAGTAACCTTTTCAGGCGGTGAAATGGTTTAACTAACAAATAAAGTAGCACTATAGCATGCAAACATGAAATTTTGAATTGCATTACTGCTCTAGAAAATAGGAATAATTAAGAATACTTGGCGCATAAATTGGCCAATTCATGTGTAACCGGCAGCCACACACCGGCTTCTGTTTTGGAAGTGACGGTCAGTCTTTTGATATTTGTATACATGGGCTCTCTGACTGAGCACTTTACCCCTCAACCTCAGGCGGTTTTAACTATAGCAGGATCTACCTTCCCATATACATGTAGGCTTCAGCCTAAGAGAGGATTCACACTAGATAGGTTACCAGCAACCAGAGTCGCCTTACCGTGGCTGGCGGGTACACATGAATTATCCAATTTATGCGCTATGGTTTCTCACTTATTCCTATTTTCTAGAGCAGTAATGCAATTAAAATGTAATGTTTGCATACTATAGCGCTACAGAGTGCTACTTTTATTTGTTAGTTATATATGGCGATGACTACTCTTAGTAAGAACATGTTTTCTGTTTTGGAAGTGACGGTCAGATCTTTTGATACTTGAAATGTAAACCTTCACATTTTCCTCCATTACAAGGTTATCCTAGATTTGATTTAAACAATAGGAAAGAAAGTTTACAGAATATATTTCGGTGTGTATTGGAGAAACCTGCAATGTAAGCTACCTCTACCCATTAATGTGAGGTTTTATTTTATTGCCTGGTTCTAAGCACAGTACCCTGGTTTTAAAAGGAAATCCATCAACAGAAAACTATCTATTGAATAAAGGTTTTTATGTTAAAAAGGTTTTTCTTTTTTGCATTTTTTATTTTAAAGGGCACTTGGGAGTTGGATCAGCCCTCTTAAGCCGTCTATATGGGCACGCAGGTCATAGGAAGCTGAATAAACGGATAACTTGATTAGATCTCCAATCCAATGTCTTATTCAAAAGAAATCCACATTTTTCTTAATATGTGAGACGTTAAGATTAGTGATGAGCGAGTATGTTCTGTTAACCCTTTAGGTGTCCCTACTTGCCGGACTGGTGTACCAATTTTGCCATGTCTGTGCTATGTAATCTTTATACTGGGACTCTGACACGGACCATATATTAAACGCAAGCATTATTAAGCCTAAATCTGACCATAAGGAAATGCTGCTGTATCACAAAGGTACATCCATTAAAAGGACTTTGTTTGAACAGTCATTCTGTGCTGACAGTCCCACTGCTCGGTGCATCATGGCTGCCTATCATTTAAATACCCCTTCCCACCTGCTTGTTTTTCCTTCAGTCTCCACCCTACCTTATTTGATTTTACAGCACTGGCTTCGTAGAGGAAAAACAAGCAGATGGGAAGGTGTATATAAATGATTGGCCCTGCCATGGAGCACGAGCGCCTGCTGTACTTGGTTTGAGCGGTCATCCTGTACTGACAGTCCCATTAAGTCTGCTCCTCCTGGGGCATCATACTGTACCACCATTCAGCCTGTCACGGACTAGAAATAAGCAGTCACCCATGGAGCCTTAGCATTACTTCACGTTGTTGACTTCAATGTAGAAGGTACAGTGAGGTGAACACAATTACAGGTTTCAAACTGTACTATATGTGCACTAAAAGTTGTCGTAAATCCTAAATATGATTAAATGTTGAGTTCAGCCTTTTCTGATTTTCATTTTAGAAAAATAAAAATGTGATCTGTTTCTGTCTTGCAGGCCGGTCCTTGATGGGCACCCTCACCTAACCCTGTGCACAATATTCCACAATGGCATTTGATTCGTCACCTTTTGTTCTGCCCGGTGTTTCACAGCACTTCAATATTCAGACTGTTGACACCGGGCAAGAAAATCCTTTTGAGGACTTGTGTAGCCTAGAAAATGGACGGCATTATGATGTGGTTCCAACTGTGGTGTGTTCCTTGTGTTGCCTTTTTGGACTTGTATATATATTTTTCGGTAAGTAAAATACATCTTAATGTGCTTCTCACACAATTTGTAAATTTTAAAACACATGGGAAAAGAAAGCTTCCCCTTTAAAATGAAGACATCATCAGAAAATGAAGTATTGATTAAAACAAGTTTTTTTGCTAAATGTATTTATTTGTTTAAATATTGGCTATTATATATTTTCTTCTCTTTGATATAAAATTAGTAATCTTGCAATTTTCACATTGGCCACTGGGGCTTTTTTAGACTTGTATCTCCTGTCCTTTCAGGAAGAGTTTATAGTTTTCTTATTAGAGGCAGTATTACAGTGCCAGATAACACCTCTATATACAGCTGATAGCATAGGATCCACCAATCACCATAATTAATAAGATGTCACAGTGGACCCTGCTCCTCTCCCATCACAATGACCTTTTCACTTACTCATTAGACACTTCAATACAAACAATGAAGTGTGGGTCTGACTATTAATAATAATAATAATAATAATAATAATAATAATTATTCCAAGGCACTTTGCATGTGAAAAAGGGGGTATACATAGCAAAAAACACTTGCTGACTCATTCTGTTATGATTATTGTGACTCGTACAGGAGGAGAGAGGACCCTGCCCTCGAGGGCTCACAGTCTACAAGGGATGGGTGAGGATACAGTAGGTGGGGGTAGAGCTGGTCGTGCAGCGGTATGGTGGAGCGGTGGTTACTGCAGGTTGTAGGCTTGTAGGAAGAGTTAGGGCCCCGTCACACTAAGCGATGCAGCAGCGATCCCGACAACGATACGACCTGTCAGGGATCGTTGCTGCATCGCTAATACATCGCTGGTGAGCTGTCAAACAGGCAGGCTCACCAGCGATCAGGGGAGCAGCGATATCGTGGAAAGAATCGTTCCACGATGTCCTGCTCCAGTTACCAGCCTGCTGCAAGCAGGAGCAGGCTGGTAACTATGGTAAACATCGGGTTACTAAGTGCGCGTGTGCCCCTAGTAACCCACTGTTTACCATGGATACCACTCTGCTACGGTGCGCGGGAGCCTCCGTGCACCGTAGCAGAGTGGTATCCATGGTAAACAGCGGGTTACTAAGTGCGCGCGTGCCCCTAGTAACCCGATGTTTACCATAGTTACCAGCCAGATCGTTGGTCCCGCTGGTCACACACAGCGATGTGTGCTGGCCAGCGGGAGGCCAACGACCAAAAAATGGTCCAGGACACTTTGCAACGATCAGCGACCTCACAGCAGGGGCCTGATCGTTGCAAAGTGTCACACACAGCGACATCGCTGGTGAGGTCGCTGGTGAGTCACCAAAACCGTGACTCAGCAGCGATATCGCTAGCGATATCGCTATGTGAGACGGGGGCTTTAGGTCTTCAGAATCCATTTGAAGGTTTCCACGGTAGGCGAGAGTCTGATATGTTGGGATAGAGCGTTCCAGAGTAGGGGGGGAAGCACAAGAGAAATCTTATATGTGATTGTGGGAAGAGGAGATAAGAGGGGAGTAGAGAAGGAGAGTTTGTGAGGATTGGAGGTTGTGTGCAGGTAAGTACTGGGAGACTAGGTCAGAGATATATGGAGGAGACAGGTTGTGGATGGCTTTGTATGCCATGGTTAGGGTTTTGAACTGGAGGCTCTGGGCAATGGGGAGCCAGTGAAGAGATTGACAGAGAGGAGAGGCCGGGGAATAGCGGGGAGCCAGTGGATTAGTCGGGCAGCAGAGTTTAGGATAGATTGGAGGGGTGCGAGAGTGTTAGAAGGGAGGCCACAGAGCAGGAGGTTGCAGTAGTCGAGGCAGTAGATGACGAGGGCGTGCACTAGTGTTTTTGCAGAGTCTTGGCTGAGGAATGTGCGGATCCGGGAGATATTTTTGAGCTGGAGTTGGCAGGAAGAGGAAAGAGCTTGGATATGTGGGTTGAAGGAGAGATCAGAGTCCAGGGTTACCCCAAGGCAGCAGCTTGTGGGACTGGGGAGAGCGGGCAGCCATTAACTTTGATGGATAGGTCAGATGAGGTGGGGGGGAAAGATGATGACTTCAGTTTTTTCCATGTTAAGTTTTAGAAATCTATCAGAGAAGAAGGATAAAGTAGCAGACAGACATTGCTATGTATGTTTCCTGAAATGGGAAGTCACTGGGTTTTTGACACCCAATTTAAGAGCAGCATAATGTAGAGATTGGGATTCAAGCATCTGTCAATTGGGCTGCTTGAGTGTGGTTTTAAAACTAGGACTAGTAATCCTACAGCCATGTAGTCCTCTGTTTTCATGAGCTCTGTATAGACCCATCACTGATTGGCAGATTTCTATGTGCACTGTTTATAACCAGAAATCAGTGGTGTGGGTGGATTATATAAACTTCAGCATTCAGAGAACTGGTAGATATCAAACACTGATTTTTATCAAAACTGCAGAAACCAGCCCAGTAAGTGATACATCACTGGGGTCTCAGCCGCTGCATCATGCTGCTCTTAAATGGGGTAGCAGAGACTTTGTCTTAGATTGTGCTTTAATGGGCACCTTGGTAGGGCCAACCGTTGTAAGCTGACTATACATGCACGTAGGTCATAGAAAGTCAAATAAAATGGTACCCTGATATTTGCGATCCGATGTTTTATTCCAAAGAAATACATGTGTTTGTTTTTAAATGTAAATGAGCTGTTAAGATGTATGTGTCAGACATAATCTACCTGAGAATCTTCCTTCAGAACTTATTTTAAATGAGAGGACTTGTTACCAGTGTAAGACATGTAGCTAACACAGAACAGAAGAACTGAACTTTGTCTCCTGACAAACACGCCGTGCCGCGTGTCTCGCGGCCGTGCTGCACGCAACCCCGTCTGCCTGTGGGATGGAAGCTGAGAGAAGCCTGCAGATGTGTCCGGTATAATCACACACAGCTCTGCAGTGAGATCAGGAGAGCAGAGAGCGGCCATTACACATCACACTGGTAATGCCTCCTTTTAATTTAAAATAAGCTCTGGAGGCAGATTCCCAGGGAGATCTGTTTCTGGCATATAGATCTTAACATCTCACTTACCGTATTTTTCGGACTATAAGACGCACTTTTTCCTCCAAAATTTTGGAGGAAAGTGGGGGGTGCGTCTTATAGTCCGAATACTATCTCCCTGTATATACTGTGGCTCTGCGTGGTAGGAGGTCTGGGGGAGCGGCAGGGGGGGGGGGGGATCAGCGGGGCTCAGGAGGCTGCAGCCGACTGCTGCAGCCTGTGCTGTTTCCGCTACTAAAGAAAATGCCATGCACGCCCTGCCATGCGCGGCTCACACAGTGAGAGTGTCAGCAGCAGAGCGGGACAGCGCTGGGGGAGAGAGGAGGTGAGTAGGATTGTTTATTTTTTTTTTTTTGCGGGAAGCAGGATGGGGGCTCAAGGGGTGCCAAGCATTCCAGGATGGGGGCTCAAGGGGTGCCAAGCATTCCAGGATGGGGGCTCAAGGGGTGCCAAGCATACCAGGATGGGTGATCAAGGGGTGCCATGCATGCCAGGATGGGTGATCAAGGGGTGCCATGCATGCCAGGATGGGTGATCTAGGGGTGCCATGCATGCCAGGGTGGGGGAATCTAGGGGTGCCATGCATGCCAGGATGGGGGAATCTAGGGGTGCCATGCATGCCAGGATGGGGGAATCTAGGGGTGCCATGCATGCCAGGAAAGAGGGGCCATACATACCAGGATGGAGGATATTGACAGATTTGGGGGACATTACCCCAACACCAGTGTAAGCAGCAGACTCCCTCCCCTATAACAGGGCATCATGACCACATTTTTTGCTTAATTATTTTTTTCCCTATTTTCCTCCTCTAAAACCTAGGCGCTTCTTATAGTCCGAAAAATACGGTATATATTAAGAAAAATGTGGATTTATTTTGAATCAGACTTTGGATTGGAGATATAATCAAGGTATCCGTTTATTCAGCTTCCTATGACCTGCTTGCCCATATAGACGGCTTAAGAGGGTTGAGTGCCCTTTAAAATAAAAAATGCAAAAAGAAAAACCTTTTTAGCATAAAAACCTTTATTCAATAGATAGTTTTCTGTTGATGGATTTCCTTTTAAAACCAGGGTACTGTGCTTAGAACCAGGCAATAAAATAAAACCTCACATTAATGGGTAGAGGTAGCTTACATTGCAGATTTCTCCAATACACACCGAAATATATTCTGTAAACTTTCTTTCCTATTGTTTAAATCTATGATAACCTTGTAATGGAGGAAAATGTGAAGGTTTATATTTACTAGTGGAAAATGTACAAAAGTAGTCTGACTGTTACATCCAAGTAAGAGGAAAATGTACAGTAGTTTGTCACATGTTTTATAATCAAAATTTCTTAATGGTATAATTATATGTTGACTCTTTGGAAGGATAATCGCAAGTTTGTCTGTCCAGCAGAATTTCCAGACTAACTAATGTGTATGGGACTCCCTGACTGGTAGATATGGGGACTGCTCTTGTGATGCGACTTGACAGCCGACTTCCCACAAGTAGACAGCGGGGAGCCGGCTGTCAATCACCATGACGGGGCATGACTGCCGACGTGAGCGGAAGAGAAGCTCCTGTTTTGACATGACATCAGCTGAAGTAACTGAATCACCGTCAAAACCCGTCTGCTACCCCTCTGTACCAGCAGAGATCAACGCTGGGCACAACAGGCAGGTAACCTGCCTGTTAGTTCTTAGGCCCATAGTAACAAAAAAATAAATGCTCCTGAGTAACCCTGATTTAGCAGTTCAGGCTCAATTTGGATTAGCACTATGCTAACCGCACAGAAATGGAAAAAATTTTAGCAATCGTAATAATTGCTTTAAAAATTAATAATAATAAAAATGTTATTTTTGTTAATTTTAGGCTGGCTTGATGATCTGAATACAGACCACAATGTCCAGACCGGCCAATGGTCTCCTGACCTGAACTCCGCAGCTTCATAAGCTTGTATGTGACTATTGAAATCTTGTCAGGAGACACTCGGCCGGTCCCGATATCACGGTCTGAACTTGAACCGTGAAAGACTGATGATTGAGAAACTGGCCGTAAAGTCACAGGACAGAGGAGAGTAATTGTATGATTGTAGAGGACCCTGCCCATAGGACCCCCCACCTAATTAAAAAAGTGGGTCCCAAGAGTGATTTGTGAAGGTGCCATCGATGGGACCCCCTGCAAATCATACTTTTCTTACCTAGCTACTGCTTCTGAGAAACAGGCAATTTTTCTAATAACTTCTGTTCATCTAGAGACCAACTAAAGTATGGATGTAATCCCAGTGTGTTTGAAAGAAGGCATCCAATTACCCCCCCCCCCCAAAAAAAGTACTTTATGCTGTAGGGTCCGCAATGTAACCAATGCATGGTCTCCTGTATATGCTTTAACCATAGTCTCTGCTGTCCTTCTCTGCAGGTTACCGGTGCTTCAAAGCCATCATGTTTCTGTCGGGTCTGCTGGCTGGTTCAGCGGTTATTTTTTTACTTTGTTACAAAGAGCGAATCCTGGAAACTCAGCTGAGCCTGGAGCTAAGTGCAGGCATCGCACTGGGCATTGGCCTCCTGTGTGGACTGGTCACTATGCTTGTGCACAGCGTGGGCCTGTTTATGACTGGCCTGATTCTTGGACTTCTGCTGGCCACGGCTTGTCTTGTGGGCTTGGAGCAGTTCTTCCATCCACCCACCGCCTGGATTCCTATAGGCGTCATGATGGGCTCCGCTATGCTCTTTGCTGTATTGACTCTGCAGTGGCAAAAGCTTTTCACTGTGATTTCCACCGCCACCTTTGGAGCTGCTATATTGACTGTGTGCACAGATTATTTCATTGAATTGATGCTGCTGGTGCAGTATGTCTATGACTGTCTGCGCCTTGAGGTGTCGTTTCCCCTCTGCTGGTTCAGTTGGGTGGTTCTTGGCATCTGGCCAGTGTTGAGCATTCTGGGAATTGTAGTCCAGTGGAAGCTGACAGCTGAAGGCTTCTCGCATACAGATGGTGAGTACAGTTGTGTTCGCTCGGTGTTTTGGGGTAAGTTTTGGCGTTTGCTAAAATAAAGTAAAATTATTTTATTATAGTTATCAGAGGTTAAGCTATAGGAAAGGTTTCCTTTAATCATAGACAAGGAGTATGGTAACAGGCACCTGATTGTGCTGTGGTGTATGCAAAATGTCTCTAAAATGAATTGTATAAGGTACGCTGCCCTAAAATGCTTATTGTTCAGCATTGTGATTGCAAACTAGGTTAATAATGCATTTGTTTCTTCCGGTTCATCTGAGCTGTAATATGGGGATCTATTTGAGTTCATCTATACAGAAAAAAATAAATGTGGGCCTGTCCATTGCCTGCCGTAGACCTGCTGGAGCATTGTTTCGCAGCATAGCGCACAAGCACAGAGCTATGTTATACAGCCCCCCCATGTGTCTGAGGTCTGATCCAGAGAAACAAGAGCATAGCCCCTTATACAGAGGGCTGAAAAGCGTGCTATGCATGGACTTCAACATCAAACTTTAGTTTATGACCAGGAATCATCAGATCATCAGAATTTTCACATGGCGTTGACATGTATCCCATGACGAAATCTAAATCTGTGTCCCATGGATGTGAAGGGGGTGTCAATAACCTCATTTACATGAATTAGAAAATGTACAGGTTGGAAAAACCTAAAACTGCGTGCTACTTATTGCCGCAGATGATGCATGGAAAAGCCTGTGCTTAAGGTCAGGCCATGAGGCTAATCGTAATGTGCTTCTGCCACACTGCAAATTGTGTCTCACAGAAGGACATGCATTCAAAAAACATCACAGAAAAATAAACAGGTCAGATTACCAATGAACGAGATGCAAGAGACCCCCATGATAAAGGCGGAGGCAGCACAGATGCAAAATACTGATAAAGCAACCACTCACAGACCTGCCAATTCATTACCTGCCTACTATTAAACATGCACACAGATGGAGCTTGCATAGGACGCCAGTCACACAGATAAGTGTGATGCAGTGTCTGGCTTACAGCCTATTAATGACTCCCATACTATTCGATCAGGAGGGCTTCCCAGCATTATAGAAGTGCACCTCACGTGACAAATGCCCCAATTCACCCAACCTACACTAAAGGGCCTGGCTGCATCCTGCAAAATGGAAAAATGTGCAATAAAAAGATAAAAAATGAGACATCGGTCGATATATTGGCCAAAATGCACCTGCTTGCAAGCCACATGGGGGTCTATTGTATCCTGCAAGTGCATTGGTAATCTGACCTGTTGTTGGTCAGGCTTTTTTCTGTGATATCTTTTAGACTGCATTTTTTGGCAGAAATCTGAGGGTCCATCAGATTTCTGGTGCAGAAGACGCTCGTCGTGTTTTAAGCCATGTGAAACTAGCCTTAGTTTTATAATTCCTTAAATGTATATGTGCACTTAGAGAACCTTTTTAATAAAGGGCTATTTCATAGGGAAATGTGACTATATACTGTAATCTATTGCAAGTCATTGAACTCATGTACTTGACTGCTACCATCTGTGTGGTGATCTGCAGAGTGTATTCGGGTTAACAAGGGTTAAAGGTTAATGGGAAAGGTTGATAATATATTGTGACTTCCGGCTCTAAGGTTACTGTGGACTGAGACCTCACAAGTCCTGGCTCTGCAGCAATCCCCGCCATGAACACAATGCTGCTGTTACTTGGAGATCTGCTCTGGACTTGCCAAACTGTCACTGACACAAGAGGCGAAGGTGGTGACCGCATCTAAAGTGCAGAGGATTCCTTTTATTACGGCATCACAAAGACATTGTCTGTATTACCATCTAGCTTATTGTGTGCTGTATTTTTTTTTTTTTCCTCGTGTCCAACTTGAGCTAAAAAGCTAAACCAAAGCCCTATTCAACGTTCATCACATACATGTCTGTATCTCTAACATAGTTATTCAAACTATAATTTAGACAGCATACAGCATAGTTAGGGATGCCACACACCTTGTTGGCAATAAGTGAATTTCAATAACTGAAAATGCTGCAAAACTAATTTTACTTGAGCAGCAATGAAGGAATTGGCTAGTAATGAGATTAGTAAAACATCTGCATAACTGTAGATAGAATAATGGTTGCGGGCAGCATGAATCAGAGCCTGGCTGCACAATTGGTCAGGTATGCTTTTCCCTGTTTCTGAGAAGGCATAGTTTGAATAGCCAGTATAAAGAGGAGGGCACTACTGTAAAATGGTGCACAAGTAGGAGTCCCCCTCAGTGATGCGTTCAAAATCTTGGCACTCAGAGTAGATGAAATTAAATGATTTAATATGCAATCTAACAAAGGTTCACAAACGTTTCGGTCTACATTGGACCTTCCTCAGTGTGCCTATTGTCCAATTGAAAAGATATCAGCTTGCGTTTTATCCCCCGGGTCACTAGGAAGCACTGAACGCGGTGTCCACGCTGATCTGAGCGTCTGTTTGAGCCAGCGATGGACACCACATTCAGCTCTTCCTAGTGACCCAGGGGATAAAACGCAATCTGATATCTTTTCAATTGGACAATAGGCACACCGAGGAAGGTCCAATGTAGACCGAAACATTTGTGATCCTGTATTGTTAAATTGCATATTAAATCATTCATTTAATTTCATCTACTTTGAGTGCCAAGTTTTCTTGCGTATAGTTTGAATAGCCATCTGGGGACTATAAGGAGAGACCTGACTAGTCCAGCACCGCCGTCAGCCTGCTTCTTCCCTCTCGGTGTAATTGATGGTTCTCTCCCTGTCACCTAGAGTGGGGTGGGGTGTCACAGCATTTCAGAGTAAAGCTTACCTGGCTGCAATCGTGCATCCAGCCTCTGATTTCATGCTGCCGAATCTAATAACAGGTTCCCAATAAAGCCCTGTTTATTGGGTATTATATACTGCCCAAACAATAGGAATACAGTGTACAACTTGGCACATCATACCTGATCACCATAGTAAGTGACTAAATAGCTGCACACTTTTCATTAACTAGGATTTTTAGTTGCTTTCTATATAGTTGTCATGTTAACACTAAATATTGGTCCCAAGGTACAAGCTCTAAGTCACAGGCCATCAGGGCCAGCGGTGCCCTCTTCAGTAGTGACAAGTGATGCGCCTTTTTTTCACCCCAATTGCTATTATTTAGGGCAGGAGTCTAAAGGGTAATGGTCATTTTAATGTTTTGTAAATCAATAGTACACGTAAAAATAAGAAACTTAATAATATAGCTTTGATAGATCTGTTTTTCTTCTCCTAGACTGATCATTCTCAATTCGAGAATATAAGATCTAATTCCAAACCCAGCTTGGTATTTTGTGCATGGTGATCCGTCCTGTTTGGGACATCATGTCTGTAACTTTTTTTTTTAGATTTTACCTTCCAAAAACTCAGTCTGTGTACGATTCCTTCTTAATTTGACAGTGATTATAAGCAGACGGCAGAAGCGCCTCCAGCTCCTCAGAATCCGCCAGAAAGAGGCCAAGAAACGTCAGAGTGTAACTTCTCAAGAAGGGACTTATCGTCGAAAGGCTAACCCTATAAAGAGATACACTGGGGACATCCTTGCACCAGTGAGTCTGTTACAAACTAATTCTAGTGATGGAAAACAAAGGCACAAACATGTAATTTATGTACATTAAAGACTTGACATAAACATTGGTATTAAAATGTGTTTTGGGCCTTGTAGGATCTGGAGGAGTGTATTTATTTTGTAAGGTTTTGTGCAAAGTCTCCAGACAGTTCTGTAAACCGGGAGATGAAAGGCCTAATTACAGAAGTGTTCTTTTCTAGGTATCATACCATAGAACGTAATTCTTTGAATATTCAGTTAGTATATGTTAAAGTTAGAGCATTTGTAGAGGAGTGGGTGGATTTCATCCTGGACACAACTGCTGCATTCGGTGTCTTATGCATCTGCTGTTTCTGAAACCTACTGAATGTGGTCTCAAAACAAGTGATCTTGGCCCCACTGCCTTGTATAAGGAGGATTCACCACAGCTGGCAGCGAAGGTGAGATTTCACTTCCAAGCAGTGCCCTTTTAATGTCAGATAGCTACTCCCATAGTCAGTGCAGGGCACGGAGGGGCAGAAAAGCTGACATTGCAAGCATTTCTCATTATGTTTCTTATTGATTTCTCTCTTGCAGAGTTACTTACAGAGCCTCCGAGAGCGGCAGACTGGCACGGGCACATCTATGAGCAGCCTGAACACCAACATGCAGACGGTCGTTGACCTGGACTATGAATGCGGCTCTACTGTGCCCCTTACTGCCACTACTCCGGTCATTCGTGTCTGAGGCGCCCTCTCAGGGTATAAACTTGCATTTGATTCAAGATAATAGGCCAAATTGCTGTGCCTTATGTAATGGCTCTTGGTACATCTCACCCTCTCATTAGCCAGAGTCAATGCCCCCATCTCCTTCATTGAGTGGACTTCAAAAATAGAGGAAACAGAGAAAATGAAGGCATTTTGGACAGGTTTACCTAAGCCTGGTAGACACATATTGGATGAATGTATTTTACTAGATCATTTTAAATGTAATTCTGCCCAATGGAAGGGCGAACATCCGTCTTCAGGGTACCAGCCCCACTACCTAGCTGTACAGTATGGAAGACAAGAGTACTAAACCTCCTTTTATAGCATCTGAACATGACAGAGCTCGTCCAGCTGAAGTAGCCTGTAACGCTAGTGCTGAATTTGTGCCTTTTTTTTTTTTTTTAATGTGCATAATATACCAGAGGCTTTTACTTTGTAAATATAATATCTGCTCTATTTTGTTGGTAAGGTACATGCTGTAACAGTGTATATCCACTAAGTGCCCATCGGTCTCGCAACCAGATGGGGAGACGTGGTGCGATCTGCCATTGTCATAACTCGCATTGCTCTCTACACTTTTGATTGTGTGTTGGGCTGAATTCACACAACTGTAGTTTTGATTTTCGTGTACTACAGACTGCATTTGGAACATATTGCAGAATGCATCATCCGATTGTTTCCTAGACAAGTCAGATGGTGTGCATGACTCACCGGTGCATTGCAGTCAGGCAAAGAGACAAACATATATCTACTTCCACTGGACAGATATGAATCCTCCTCATGGTCGTGTGAATTCAGCCCTAAAAATTTAAAATTAAAGCTGATTTGTTGCATTTGGTAAAAGGGATTTTCTTCTTATAGCTTATGCTCCCCTTAGTCCAGCACTGCCTCTCTGCCGCTCTTCTGATCTGTGTACTGGCTGCAGCGGTGAGGTCAAGACTACTGAGCACATTACCGCTACAGCTAATCACTGAGCACAGCGGCTATGCCAATGTAGCCTGTCCAAGACCATTGAGCTCCGTGATTGCTGCAGCAGTGCTGTATACTGTAATCGGGACCTCCCCGCTCCTGCCAGTACAGAGACCAGGGAAGGTGTAGTCATCTGATTTTTATTATTTTTCCCTGGTGTTGGAGGCCAGAAAGCTATATCCAGAAAACCCCTTTAAACTGCTTCCATTCTCCTTTGCACTTCCTTGGAGTGTAGAAATGATTTGATATCGCTTTCACGTTCTGAAGAACCCCAGAAAGTTTTGCATTACACTTGTGTAAGTTAGCAGCTCATTTATAAGCTTTATGTTTCTAGATGTGCTACTCTGATATTGATCCTTTCAATCACATCGGTCATACTTTTCCAGGGTGAGATTTACCCCTATGATAACAAATGTGATATGTTGTTATTCAGATACTTTTATGTGAAATTTAGATATATGGAACCTGTAACATATATACAGTATATGTGAAAAGGGCAAATGAATGAAACCACTGCAAATTATTATTACACTGTTCTATAGCACTTTAATATATGAAGATGTATGTAACACATTGAGACAATGTTATCAGCCATACCTTTTACGTTTATGTATTTTATGTGTCCTGACCCCCTCTCCAACATATTTAAGCATCAATAATAAAAAGAACAGGATTTTTACATGTACAAAGCACTTAAGTCGACATGTGATAGGGCTATAGGTAAATTATCATAATAAACAACAAAAAAAAAAACACTGAAGCAACGATTGATAGGGGTTCTCCACTATAAGAGTTTGCAGGCGGATGTAAGAATATAAAACCTATCCTCGCCGCCCGGTCCAGTGCTGCTCCTCCTCCTCAATTCATACTGTTTCCCCCGCTGGTGTCCTGACATCAACATCTGGTGGGGGCCATCTCTTAAACTCTATAACCAAGCAATGGACACTAATCAAATTCAGCCTTCTCATTCTCCAACAGGAAGATATTTATTTAAATAGGTTGGCCACCTTTTCAGGTTTTTTTTTTTTTACTTTTTATGAAATGCATGTATTTGGGGTCAAAAAATTATTTTTGCAGTTGGTATTCGTTACACATATTGCACTATTTTGCTTTTACAGGCGCTTTGTTTCCTTTGCAGTCACATAAATCAACTGAGCGGAGCTCCGAAAGATAAAAAGTTATAAACTTTCTTGTTGCATTACAAATGGAATAAATGGGTAATTTCTGCGCTGCCGGTATTAAAGATGGAAAAGAAGAACAGTATCCAGGAATGCAGTTTATTAGTCAGCGCGCTTCAAAGTTCCAAACGTCATCAGTACAAATCACACTGTGGTTTGTCCTGATGTAGAAGTTTGGAGCTTTGAAACGCATTGACTAATAAACTGCATTCCTGGATACTGTTCTACTTTTCCATCTTTAATACCGGCAGCGCAGAAATTACCCATTTATTCCATTTCTGATGTTACCTTCGGCGTGAGCTTCCTGCAGCCTTGAGCATTTTTTAGTGGTTTTGGGCATACAACCACACCAGGTGAGGACCTTTGCCTTCGGTCTCCCCATTTCTACTCAGATAAGACCCTATTGTGCTTATTACTACTCCAGCTTTTTACCTAAACTTTACTGTTCGACCGTCAGGACGAGGTCGCTGCAGAACACTCTGATGTAGAGGTTGGACACTTTTTTCTGATAGTGCAGTTTTCCTACCACACTGACGAGCACTTATGCTCCTCCACCAGCAGCCATTGTATGGACATATCACCAGACCTGTCAGTCAGTCTGTTGGACAGGTCTGGTCACATGCTCCTCCACCAGCGGCCATTGTATGGGCATATCACCAGACCTGTCAGTCAGTCTGTTGGACAGGTCTGGTCACATGCTCCTCCACCAGCGGCCATTGTATGGACAGAACTGCTGGTTAGTGTGGGAGGAAAGCTGCACTAACAGGAGAAAGTGGCCGACCTCTATATCTAAGTGTTCTGCAGTGACCTTATCCTGACAGATAAAAAGTTACAAACTTTCCTGGTCTTTTTCTGAGCTCCTCTCAGCTACATTAGGTGAAAGTGCAGGAAACACAGAGCCTGTAAAAGCAAAACTTTGCAACATTGGGCTGTATTACCAAATGCATGTATTTTGGGGCATCAAATAACATTGCGGTGTACATCATCATAACATTATCTACTGTTAGGACACCAATGAAAAACAGATGATGGAGCTTGGATATGGTTAAGGTGAGTTCAAATGACGATAAAGCAGCTGTAATTTCTGGCCTGACTGTGGATTTCATGACCTTAACTAAATGCCTTATAGCAAATACAAAGCTGTTTGCTCAGGCCACAAGACCCCTGGGCTTGCATCTGTAATATGGACCCGTGAATATGGCTGTTATACTATGCCTATGTCTCTGTATGACCAGGTAATTAATATACAGATGACAACAGGAACATGTAAAGATCACCTGCCCTCTATATGATGACTGGGTATATCATTTTTGATTGGAGTGTTCCTTTTACTTTGTCGTATCTGTTGCCCACAAACATAGCAACCCATTATTATTATTATTTATATAGCGCCATTGATTCCATGGTGCTGTACATGAGAAGGGGTTACATACAAAATACAGATATCACTTACAGTAACAAATACACAATGATAGCCTGGTACAGAGGGGAGAGGACCCTGCACATGCAGGCTTACATTCTACAGGATGGTGGGGAAGGAGACAGTAGGTGGACAGTCATGGACACCATAGACATTTAAATGGGTCTGAAGCAGACTGCTGCCGTGTCCAACATTTTGACGATTAAAAACAGTGCCATCAGTGTCCGCTGTACATCCTCAACATGGGGTCGTGTGTTTTATGTATGACACCACAACACAGATGTGAACAGAGACCTGCGTATGTGGCTTTAAGCTCCTGAAACCTGCCATATTCCAGATCAGGCTAGGCATATGCTAATACTTTGTAGACATGGTTTTCTAAAGGGTCACATGGCTGAGATTGTTATTTTGCAAAACGTTTTCACATTTCCATTAGTCTAATGTATGATGTCTATAGATGTGTTTTTTTCTTAAAATTGGTGCATGTGAAGTTAAAAAAAAAAAAAAAAATACTAGTTTCAACTTTTCAGGACACTATAGATTTGACCTACTCTTTGCACAATGTGGGTTTCATTCTTGATGAATTTGGCCTTTGTCAGAAACAGGGAAAAAAAATATTTATGGATTTTAGTTAAAGAAAACTTCTCCTAAGACTGTTTTAGGGTTTCAATAATAAGGTTTGGGATTCAAAGTGCACATATCAGTTCTGACAAGATTTAATTAAGACTTTTCTGAAATGCATAACATTAATACATCCGATGACTTCCCTCCTTATTACAGGGACTGCATATCTAGTGAGTGTTTCTTCTCTGAGTGGGGGAGGGGGACACTGACTTGCTGTATCTGAATGATAAATGGAGCCTTGTGCTCCGATCTGGCAGGATTCAGGGTGGACTTCACAAAACAGCAAAAGCGTTGAATTCATGAGTCACTGCACGGAATACAATGGAAAAATCAATATGCCTATTTTTCTCATAAATCGTCTTAAAAACAGATGCACAAGCATGGTGCCTTATTAAACTAATGCATCCCAATGCACAGCAAATTAGTGAAATGCAAGCCAGGCAACAAATGTTCTCACCTCCTCCCAAGAGCCTGAATTCTGCTTCATACAAGATACAGGTGCTTCTCACTAAATTAGAAAAACATCAAAAATTAATTCATTTCAGTTCTTCAATACAAAAAGTGAAACTCGTATATTATATAGAGTCATTACAAACAGAGTGATCTATTTCAAGTGTGTATTTCTGTTAATGTTGATGATTATGGCTTACAGCCAATGAAAACACAAGTCATTATCTCAGTAAATTAGAATACTTTATAACAACAGCTTGAAAAATGTTTTTAAAATCTG
Source organism: Phyllobates terribilis (assembly GCF_046119375.1). Classification (NCBI taxonomy): domain Eukaryota; kingdom Metazoa; phylum Chordata; class Amphibia; order Anura; family Dendrobatidae; genus Phyllobates; species Phyllobates terribilis. The sequence goes on along the minus strand of NW_027362762.1, from coordinate 189,907,553 downwards.
AAATGTTGGCCTATTGAAATGTATGTTCAGTGTCTGCACTCAATACTTGGTCGGGGCTCCTTTTGCATCAGTTACTGCATCAATGCGGCGTGGCATGGAGGCGATCAGCCTGTGGCACAGCTGAGGTGTTATGGAAGCCCAGGTTGCTTCAGCTCGTCTGCATTGTTGGGTCTGGTGTCTCTCATCTTCCTCTTGACAATACCCCATAGATTCTCTATGGGGTTAAGGTCAGGCGAGTTTGCTGCCAATCAAGCACAGTGATACTGTTGTTTGTAAACCAGGTATTGGTACTTTTGGCAGTGTGGACAGGTGCCAAGTCCTGCTGGAGAATTAAATTTCCATCTCCAAAAAGCTTGTCAGCATAGGGAAGCATGAAGTGCTCTAAAATTTCCTGGTAGACGGCTGCGCTGAATTTGGTCTTGATAAAACACAGTGGACCTACACCAGCAGATGACATGGCCCCCCAAACCATCACTGATTGTGGAAACTTCACACTAGACCTCAAGCAGCTTGGATTGTGGCCTCTCCACTCTTCCTCCAGACTCTGGGACCTTGATTTCCAGATGAAATGCAAAATTTACTTTCATCTGAAAACAACACCGTGGACCACTGAGCAACAGTCCAGGTCTTTTTCTCCTTGGCCCAGGTAAGACGCTTCTGGTGTTGTCTATTGGTCATGAGTGCCTTGACACAAGGAATGCGACACTTGTAGCCCATGTCCTGGATACGTCTGTGTGTGGTGGCTCTTGAAGCAATGACTCCAGCCTGAGTCCACTCCTTGTGAATCTCCCCCAAATGTTTGAATGGCCATTTCTTAACAGTCCTTTCAAGGCTGCGATTATCCCGGTTGCTTGTGCACCTTTTTCTACCACACTTTTTCCTTCCACTCAACTTTCCATTAATATGCTTGGATCCAGCACTCTGTGAACAGCCAGCTTCCTTAGCAATGACCTTTTGTGGCTTACCTTCATTGTGGAGTGTGTCAATGACTGCCTTCTGGACATCATTCAAGTCCACAGTCTTCCCCATGGTTGTGGAGCCTACTGAAACAGACTAAGAGACCTTTTTAAAGTGAGAAGCCTTTGGAGGTGTTTTTTGTTAATTATTTTAATTTACTGAGATAATGACTTTTGTGTTTTCATTGGCTGTAAGCCATAATCATCAACATTAACAGAAATAAACACTTGAAATAGATCACTGTTTGCAATGACTCTATATAATGAGTTTCACTTTTGTATTGAGGAACTGAAATAAATCAACTTTTTGATGGTATTCTAATTTAGTGAGAAGCACTTGTATTAGTATAAGCCATGTGATGAAATCCCCGTGCATTATACAGCTCCGAATAGGGAAGTTGGCACAGCGGTTTCATAAAGGGAATCTCTCAACATGTTCCACTTCTGAAAAAAGGTTCCCCAGCTCTATTCCCTGCCTTACACAACCAACTTCTACTTGACTGTGAGTCAATAGTCATGCAAAAGAAGATGGTAGTATCAGGGTCATTCAGTCAAGCAGAAGGTGGTGGAATAGAGCTGAGGAGGCAGAGGCTCAGGAACTTTTCAGCCATACCAAGAGCACTTCTGCTTCTTTTGCATATTAATTAAAACCTAATTTTATTTTATTTTTGTTGGTCCATATAATTGATTGCATAAAGGTATGGGAGGACGTTATATGGTCAGTTGAAAACCTAAAAAAAAAAACTAACAGCTTGGTGATGTGCATCTTGTTGACAGAGTCCCTTTAAAGGAAATCTAACAGGAGGATACTGCTGCTTTTGAAGAGTTAATCTGAGTTTCTTACTACATACTGTACAGGGTCCACAGTAGCCAAACCACACAGAGAAGCCTTTTGGGTTTACCTTCCGCTACTCAAGAATAGACAAAAATTTATCTTTCATTGCTACAAGTATAATACCATTCATCATAAAGATAACAGCACAGATCTCCCGTGTGTTCACATGCTTGCACACTGGTTCCCCCCCCTCACATCTCAGAAGCTGGAAGTCGCACAGAGCTATCAAAATAGTGAGACAGTGGAGAGCCTCACTTTAGCAAACTTCTCTAACAACTTTTCTAAACACATGGTGCTGACAATGAAAGATGGTGTTGGCATTGACCTTCCGTGGGGCTGCATGAGTGCTGCTGGTGTCGGGGAGCTACATTTCAGTGATGGTATTATGAATTCACAGATGTACTGCTCTATATTGCAAGAGAAGATGCTACCATGACTCCGTGCCCTTGGTAGACGTGCACTTTTCCAACATGGCAATGATCCAAAACACAAATTTGTTGCATATCTGAAGAGTAAATGGGTGAAAGTGATTCAGTGGCCAAGTATGTCTACTGATCTGGGCTCTACTCTCCATCCAGCATCCTGGCTCTAAAAAAGGTTGTTTTTGAAGAATGGAAAAAGATATATGTTGCAATATGTCACCAACTTGTTCATTCCATGCCTAGAATACTTGGTTCTGTCCTTAAATCATGGCGATCATGCAAAACACTAGATGTAGTAGTTTTTGATGTGGGATGTATTCATCATTTCATCAACTTATTTGAGTAAAACTGAAGCTTTTGTAATGAGTTATATTATTAACCTTACTTTCAGGTTATGGGTTAAAAAATGCTCTATGAAACCCAGTCTTGTCAAAATTTTGGAAATTTTTCTTGTATTCAGTACGATATTGATTAAAATGTTACTTTACAAAGGGGGTGTACTCATTTACATTAGATTAGAATTTGTCAGTTTTGGGTGGCCTCTCCATTCTCCTCTGCCAATGTTGTGTGAGACAAGGATCGGGTAGTTTGTATTGTTCTCTGAACTTAGCTGGCAGCATCTTATATCTTCCTTCTTCCCATTAATAGCAAATAAATACTTGGCTGAGCCTAGCCTACATGTGTATAGGCATCTTAGGAGGTGGCATTGGTCACTGAATATACACTCCTCAACATTGAAATTGAATACCAAGAAGAGAATGTTGTGGAAATGGAAATCACAAGAGCAATAGACATGTTAATGATATGCAAATTCTGGAAAAAAATGGAAACCATTTTTAAAACCTCATTCTTTTCAGTATAGAGTATGAACATCACACACAGAAATACCCACACTTACAGACCTTGCAATTGTATTGATGAAGTTATCAGTGGCTGTCTGAGGAATGTGCTGCCACTCTGAACACTTGGGCACGGAAATCAGAAAGATCCACTGCTGGCAGCTCCCTTTTCATTTGACAACCAATAGTGTCCCACATCTGATGTGTCTCAATAAAACAACGCCAGGCCGCACATTGCCTGCTTGGTCTAAATGTGCTACCAAGGCCTGCAGGGTCTCCAAATTTGTCTCCCATCAAGCACACCTGGAACGTCATTGGTTGAAAGTTGCAAGGGGAGCTGCCAGCAGCAGATCTTGATGAAGTGCATTCACCATTGCAGAACATTACTCAGACAACCATGACGTGGTGCTTGATATTATAGATTTCCATTTCTTTATAATTTGCATATCCTTAACATTTCTATTGATACTATGATTTCCATAATTGCAAAACTTTTCCTTCTTGGTGTTGCGACTTCAATGTTGAGGAATATATCTATGCTTTATTAGAAGGCGGAAGACTATACTGCAGGTATATGTTCATGTATATCAGCGCTATTTCTAGACTTTTGCCTCCTCAGCTATTTATATTAGCAGAAGGGTAAAGTTACGTAGAAGCACAAGAATACTGTACTGACTTCACTGATAGATTGAAGTGAACCCAAGACACTACTTAATTGCATATGCTTGTAATTCAGCCCTTAGCTTGTTTTCACCTTCCAATCCGTTGATTAATCGATTGGTGGATGTCTGACCTCTGGGACCTGCACCAGACCAGAAAACGGGACACTTTTATCCCTGTTAGCATGGAGTTACAGAGTGCCTGTTTAACTGCTTCTCAATTCATTCTGTATGGGGATGCCGAGTGCAGCACTCTGCTTTTTCCGGAAGCCTCATGGAGAATGAATGGAAATAAAAGTGCCTCTTTCTGCTGATGTTTTTGCTTGTTTTTTTATGTCTAATTTTATTTTACCAGAGGACTCCTTTTAATCTCCTGCTCTTATCCATTGGAGTCCAGTGTCCTAATCAGTGATAGCTGGTACTGTATGGAAAGTCATGCAGAAAGAGCTATCACTCACTGTACAGTACCACCCACTTGACTCCAAACAGAGCAGAAATTTTTGAAAATCTTTTTATTAAATGTTTCAAGAAAATAAGAAATGTCATATACAAATTGTCAAGGAATCAACAGGGGAGAATCACAGATCTCTCGGCTGTTACCAATTTGTCAAGGACACCAGTATGTCAGGGAACAACACTCTGCTGCCTCCAATCATCAGGACAAGGACGCAATTGATTGACAAGTGATGGACGAGGCCGCTGCTGTTTTCACTACTAGGCCAGTTATTGGGGTACTCACAATGAGCGTATAGTATATACACATCCGATTCCAACAAATGGAATAGTTATATAGACATACATACACCCCGGTACGGTCATGAACAAACTCCACAATAACAAAAGGAACTAGCTGCTACTACCAATCATTTATACAGGCTGATTAGTCACCCTTTACAGATAGCGTATTGCTTCAGTGGTGCGGTTTATAGAGCAAGAGGAACAGAGCTATTAAATATTATATAGTTAATCCAAAAAGTAGGCAGTGTTTATAAAAATGTACAATGGTGTGATAAAATAGACAAAAAACACAGTATAAAAAATTACATAAAATAAAAAAGATAAACAGAAGACCTGTTCTAAACCTGATGTTACAGGGTTGGCTCTGACTCTTATGAAGGATAGCTCTTCATTTTTTTTTGGGGGGGGAGGGGGGGGTAACAGTACAGAGCCACAGCATACTGTGTCTCCCAGAACTGACATTGATCATAGTTCGTTATTTGCTTTTATCAGCACAAATTGCACCCACATACCTCATAACAGGGCTAGTCATGGGATGTGTTTTAGTTCTTTTTAGAAAACTATGGCATCCCCAACTTCTACGATATCTTCACCCCTGGAAGTCCAAGGTGGGAGATATTACTGTCACATTTCCTATCGCAATGTTACCTTTCTATAGATAGTAAACATGGCATGGATAGCATCATCCCTCTATCTATTAATTTGAAAGTGTTACCGCAACTGCCCAGTGACTATGAAAATATGACACTTCTATCTGTCATGTCTATGCTGTTCATAAAAATCTCAACATCCATAACTTGCAAAACAGCTTAAAGTAGTTTGCCTGCCAGTTCTGTGACACAGGCAGGCAAGGGCCATAAATCTGTCACCTCTCCCATGCTTCTGAAAGTTGAAGAATGGTATGGTGTCTATGATCTATCAGAAGGCCAACTTTAATTTCCTGTTTGAACAGGGGGAGTTAGAGGATCTCAGTTGCAGTTCAGGGTTATCTGGAGGTCATGGAGCTGAATTTTGCACCATGCTTCAATGTGAATATGAGAACTTTATAGATTTTACAATTATATCTATGAACACATTAACAGTATATAGAAACATATTTTCTTTTTATTTCTAAGCCCCCTTAGCCCCTCTTTCCCCCTACCCTCCCTTCAATAGAGCCCGAATTTAAATTGATAAGATGCCAATTATACTGAATCTTTTCCTACAAAACTATATATCATCTTTCTCAGCTTCTTTTTTTCCCTGCTTGATAGTAGGCCAACTGCCATGGTGGAGTGCCGCAGGGCCTGCTGATGCCAGCACTATTGTCATCTGGATGTGTGTCGTTGTACAAACATCCAGATGATTGCAATGCAGAGAGCCACTAGCTTCTTGCGTCACAAGAGCCTATCCGAGGCCAGCAGCTGACGCTGTTGCAGGCATTGCAATGACGTCACTGTATTGTCCTGCTTGTGCCAGACAATGAAGGAGCCGTTCGTCATAATAGTGGGGCCAGGTGAGAAACATGGTTGTTGTTTTTTTTTCCTTTCTATGTGAAGTGTCCTCTATAGTGGACGTTTCAAATATATGGGAACTAGTAAGGGGGACAATACAAGTGTGTATCGGCCAGAATGGGGGACAATACAGGTCTTCTGAGGCCAGAACAGGGGTCATTGCAAGAATATGGGGGCCAGAATGGGGGACATTATCATTTTATGGGTGACAGAATTGGAATTGTGGTACATTATACGTTTATGGAAGCCATATCATTATTGTACAGGGCCACAATGGGGGACATTATATATTTATTGGGTCACAGAGGGAGACAATATTAGTGTACAGGGCCACGCACGATGGAGGACATTAGTAATGTATGGGTTGACAAAGGGGGATATTTAAAAATGTTATCCACTGTGGCCTTAAGCATGAATAATTTACCCTATTGTAGCCCCAGACTTCATTCATGTCCCCTATTCTGGCCTCATAATTCAAGGGGCCAAAAATAGGGGCATTATAATTGTAATGGGGCATGAAAGGTGGACCCTATTACTGATGGGGTCACAAATGGTGTATGTTACTACTCTATGGGTGCCACTGGCGAGGGGGCAGTACTGCTGCTTGGACACAGACAGACATTACTACTATATGTGGGCACAAAGGGGAATTCCGCTATTGCTTTTGGGCCATAAGGTGGGACATAAGCATTAATACTGTATGGGGACTGAACCTGAGATAAAAACAAAATACGTAAATGCCCTGTAGTAAGTAACTGAATAAACAGTAAGGTCACGGCCCCACTATCAGTATTTGGTCAGTATTTTTTTTCTCAGGAGTGGGTGATAAATGCAGAATTGGTGACTTGTTTCTATTATACCTTTTCTCTGATTGTTCCTCACCTGATTTTGGCTCCTACTCCTAAGAAAATATACTGACCAAATACTGATAGTGGGGCCGTGGCCTAAATGTAAATAACGTAGGTCCCTAAGGGCCCCGTCACACTAAGCGATGCAGCAGCGATCCCGACAACGATACGACCTGTCAGGGATCGTTGCTGCATCGCTAATACATCGCTGGTGAGCTGTCAAACAGGCAGGCTCACCAGCGATCAGGGGAGCAGCGATATCGTGGAAAGAATCGTTCCACGATGTCCTGCTCCAGTTACCAGCCTGCTGCAAGCAGGAGCAGGCTGGTAACTATGGTAAACATCGGGTTACTAAGTGCGCGTGTGCCCCTAGTAACCCGCTGTTTACCATGGATACCACTCTGCTACGGTGCGCGGGAGCCTCCGAGCACCGTAGCAGAGTGGTATCCATGGTAAACAGCGGGTTACTAAGTGCGCGCGTGCCCCTAGTAACCCGCTGTTTACCATAGTTACCAGCCAGATCGTTGGTCCCGCTGGTCACACACAGCGATGTGTGCTGGCCAGCGGGAGGCCAACGACCAAAAAATGGTCCAGGACACTTTGCAGCGATCAGCGACCTCACAGCAGGGGCCTGATCGTTGCAAAGTGTCACGCACAGCGACATCGCTGGTGAGGTCGCTGGTGAGTCACCAAAACCGTGACTCAGCAGCGATATCGCTAGCGATATCGCTATGTGAGACGGGGGCTTAACTCTTGTAGTTTACCTCACTATGTGTCGGCAGATGTCAAAATAGATTGGGGCAGAGCAGGATCTAGATCCATCTGTTCAGACAGACCAAAAAAAGGACCACTCCAGGTCTAGGTCCTCCTCTGCCCTTATCTATTTTGACATCTGCTGACATATAGTGCGGTGAGTTGGGGATCATCCCGATTGAGTACACCTTTTGGGATGGCTTTTACGCTTTTTTGATCAAAATAGTGTTAACTAAGTACCTTATGTTATTTAATATTACCATTTATTTACTTACCACGGGGTATTTGATCATTTTGTTTTTATCTTGGGTCCTGTCTGTTAAATGGCCAAAGTATCAATGTACACCTACACATTGCACTTATACCAACCTATGTTCCAGCTCAGGTTTTTTTTGTTTTACTGTATGGGGACTAGAGGGGAGGACATATTTACCATGAGGGGGTCACAAAGGGGGACATCGCTACTGGACTATTTTATATTTTTGTTATACTGTTGCTATGGGGGAACAAAAGAGAGAAACTGTAACTATGTAGGGCACCAGAACAGCACTATGTCACTTTTCTTCATCCAGCGCAGTGTAGACATTGGAAATAGTGAGAAGGTTGCTGCTGTAGAAATTATCAGCCATAGATGTTTGTGTTACATTTTGCAGAGACGAATTGTGGCTGGAAGAAATCATGGCAGTGTTCACCGGACAAAGAGGAAAATGAATGACTTTAATTGGAGATGTCACCGGTGAGTAACTAGATTTACCTGCTCTGTATACACTATATAGTAGCTACCGAGCGCTTGTCTATGTCACCCGTGAAAACTGTATTGCTTGTACAGTCACTCTATATACTAGTTACAGAGCTCCTGTCTATAATGTCAACTGTGATCACTGTATTGCTTACACCGTTACACTATATACTATCTACAGAGCTCCTATGTATGAAGCCACCCAATCACATTAGATGGCTGTTAACCAAACGATGCTTCAGCCAATCGGTCAGCCATAAGCCATCTGTCCAATACACAGAATACGTTATCTATGAGATAGCCACCAACAGACATCTCTCTCAGTGGCTTATCTCTGGGAAAACAAAGTAGTTGGCAGTCTGAAATGGGGTATGCCCAATTGACATCTCCTTCAAAGATCAGTTGGTTTACACCCTCATACACATTAGCATTCGGTCGATCCCATTGATATCGGGGGCCTTAACTGTCACAGGTGATAATCTTAGTGTTAGTACTGTGGTTTTTCGTAATGATCAGTATAGTGGTATTATTTGGTCATTTATTTATAGGCTGGTAAAATATGGTCATGGTGTTATGTGGTGCCTTTTGTCCCTTGTATATATTGTTATTGATATGTTGGTCTTGGTGGTTCTATTCAGATATGGTCATGATGGGTCGCCATTGTTTTCCCCTTCTATAATGATTTTGGTTTTGAAATAGTGAAAATACTAAGTAGAAGCTGATATTATTCCAGTGTTTTCTGTGAGTTATATTTTATCTGTATTTCATGTTTTTCTTATATAAATTTACAGAGGGCGAACATATGTCTTTACAGGCTCTGGCAATGCCACTGTGACACATGTATCTGAGTAACATGTTGGTGGGGGTAGGGGGCCCAAATCAAAATTTTGCTTTGGGGTCCTAGTCCTAGGATCCTAGTTATGCCACTGCCTGTAACTTGCCATTATAGTATTGCTGGTTCTTTGCTTTTCTCTAATGGAATCCATTCTCTTTTTGACCCAAAAGTAAAACACTAATATGACAAATTGGTTATACAGCTATGTGAATGCACCATCAGCCTGCCTTTAGTTCCTGTGATCTGTTAACCCAAAATCTGCAAATGTCTCCTCTGTCTGATCTTTTGTAAAGGTGTTTAATAAAAATCCAAAATGGTTTACATTGGATTTTAGTACAGTACAATCTGTAGTTGTGTCTCAGCTACAAAACCACGACATCATGCCTAATCTTTATTACTAATGCTTTGGAAACTCTTCAGGAAGAAGTAGTGATCCACAATGACTACATCTTCTTTCTGTCTTGTGTTTTAATTATTTTTCCATTTTAAAGCAAACTATGTGGCTAATATTTACCAGATGCTCAGTACGGGTCCTAACCAGCTGCAATGTCTCCCCCTTGTGTACACAATATAATACAGCATTTTTACTATGTAAGGACTCTTTCGGACATCAGTTTTTCCTTCTGTCCATGTTTCTCCACAGATGGGACACATACCCATTGTAGTCTTTGGGGTTATTCACATGTCAGGGGCTTGTTTTTCTATTTTTTGCAGATCGAGTGTTTTCAGACATTTCCATTTTTGAGTCACAGATTAAAATCACCCAGATAAATCTTTGGATCTGTGAAAAATCACGGACAGCACACTAACACTTATGCCATACGTGTATGAACGGTGTTCATTTTGTTTTTTAATGTTGGAATAGATAGGAGAAGCTTCACTTTTTTTTTTTTTTTTTTGGCACACGAAAAAATTACTAATAGAAAAAAAAGGACACACTAATCAAACACTAATGAAAATCTGATCCACACTGATAAAAATATGATGTAGCGCATTGATGAAAATTGAAAATTTCATCACATAAAAAAAAAAAATGGACGCCTGAATGAGGCCTTGCGCTCTGATAAATGTGTTATACTTTACATTTTCATCAAGGCTGCCCAAATCATTACAAAGCTTTTGTCTTGAAAGCTTTACTCTTTAGTTCTCGTTCTGAAGTGCACTCTATACAGCGATCATCTCTGAACAGAGTTTTCCCTAATGTGGTTTTTGAATTTTTTTTTTTTCAACCCAGAAGTGGATATGGAAAAGTCTTTGTATTTTCTCAATAGTTTTCTTTTCTTTATAATTCACTGCTGACTTTGTCTTGGGAAAAAAAAAAATAAGCAAAAAAAAAAAAAACCCTTAACGAAAAAGTGTAAAGAGCTAACTTTACAATTCTGGTTATTGCAAGTGGTCGACAAGCTCTTTGACAGAAGCCCACCCATGAAGATGTTTTTTACTAAATCTGTGTATATAGTGTAGTGTGACTGTATTAATATTCTCACCTACAGCTGCTGTCTCCAGGATTCAGCGCCATGCTTCTCAGTGACGTCACCGCTCTGGATCTACGTCCATGTTTCTGCGATTCAGATGAAGCCATTGAATTTAAAGAGGTTGTACTGGACTTTAACATTGATGGCCTATCCTTAGGAAAGGTCATCAATGTCTGATCGGTGGGTGTGTCACACCTGGCATCCACAGCGATCAGCTGCTCCCTATGTCGGCAGCCGGAACTGCTCAGTTATGAAGCTGCATAGCACAGCTCCATTAATGGTGTAGTGGCCGCAGCCGGGTACTGTGCATCCACCCCTATTCAAATCAATAGGGGGTGAGTTTATAGTACCTTGCTCCAGCCACTATTCCGTCAACAGAGCTGTGTTGTGCAGCTCCGTAACTGATCGGTGGAGGCGCCAGGTGTCCCTCCCCCACCAATCAGCTATTGATGACCTATCTTAAGGCTAGGCCATCAATATGAAAGTCCCCAACAACTCATTTAATAAAGCAAAGAGAGTCGAAAGTATGCAAGTTCGGACTCCATTTGGCTCTCTGTCCGGCTAAAAAGACAGACACTGCCAGAAAGGAGGCCAAACAGAGTCCAAAGTCTGTGTTTGCCTCATTATTCTCAATGGCTCTGGAGTTCAACCCTGTTTTAATTGTGGGTTTCAGGTGGAGCCCCTGATGGGGACATGGACGTAGAACAGAAACCTAAAGTGAACCCAGGTGTAATGCAGCACCTTTACTAAAATCCTCTAAAACTGGATGAGTCCTGGCGTGAAAATGATACTTTCCAGAAATCAGAGCTCCGAATTTGCAAGAAATGCTGGTACAACCCCTTGCAAAAAATTATGGAATCAACAGGCTCGGAGGATGTTAATTCAGTTGTTTAATGTTGTTGAAAAAAAGCAGATCACAGACATGGCACAAAACTAAAGTAATTTCAAATGGCAACTTTAGGGCTTTAAGAAACACTAAAAGAAATCAAGATAAAAAATGTGGTACTCAGTAAGGGTAATTTTTTTCAGACCAGGCAGAGGGAAAAAAGATATGGAATCACTCAATTCTGAGGAAAAAAATATGGAATCACCCTGTAAATTTTCATTTCCAAAACTAACACCTGCATCAAATTAGATCTGCTCATTAGTCTGCATCTAAAAAGGAGTGATCACACCTTGGGGAGCTATTGCACCAAGTGGACTGACATGAATCATGGCTACAACATGAGAGATGTCAATTGAAACAAAGGAAAGGATTATCATACTCTTAAAAGAAGGTAAATCATCACGCAATGTTGCAAAAGAGGTTGGTTGTTCACAGTCAGCTGTATCTAAAATCTGGACCAAATACAAACAACATGGGAAGGTTGTTAAAGGCAAACATACTGGTAGACAAAGGAAGACCTCAAAGCGTCAAGACTGGAAACTTAAAGCAATGTGTCACCAAAACAGGAAATGCACAACAAAACAAATGAGAAACGAATGGGAGGAAACTGGAGTCAATGTCTGTGACCGAACTGTAAGAAACCGCCTAAAGGAAATGGGATATACATACAGAAAAACTAAACCAAAGTTATCATTAACACCTAAACAGAAAAAAACAAGGTTACAATGGGCTAAGGAAAAGCAATCGTGGACTGTGGATGACTGGATGAAAGTCATATTCAGTGATGAATCGCGAATCTGCATTGGGAAAGGTGATGTTGCTGGAAATTTTGTTTGGGGCTGTTCCAATGAGATTTATAAAGATGACTGCATGAAGAGAACATGCAAATTTCCACAGTTATTGATGATATGGGGCTGCATGTCAGTTAAAGGCAATGGGGAGATGGCTGTCATTACATCTTCAATAAATGCCCAAGTTTACATTGATATTTTGGACAGTTTTCTTATCCCATCAATTGAAAGGATGTTTGGGGATGATGACATCATTTTTCAAGATGATAATGCATCCTGCCATAGAGAAAAAACTGTGAAAACATTCCTTGAAAGAAGACACATAAGGTCAATGTCATGGCCTGCAAATAGTCCGGATCTCAATCCAATTGAAAATCTTTGGTGGAAGTTGAAGAAAATGGTCCATTACAAGGCTCCAACCTGCAAAGCTGATCTGGCAACAGCAATCAGAGAACGTTGGAGCCAGATTGATGAAGAATACTGTTTGTCACTCATTAAGTCCATGCCTCAGAGACTGCAAGCTGTTATTAAAGCCAGAGGTGGAGCAACAAAATACTAGTGATGTATTGGAGTGTTCTTTTGTGTGTTTGTTTTTCATGATTCCATAATTTTTTCCTCAGAATTGAGTGATTCCATATTTTTTTTCCCTCTGCTTGGTCTGAAAAAAATTACCTTTACGGAGTACCACATTTTTTATCTTGATTTCTTTTAGTGTTTCTTAAAGCCCTAAAGTTGCCATTTGAAATTACTTTAGTTTTGTGCCATGTCTGTGATCTGCCTTTTTTCAACAACATTAAACAACTGAATGAACATCCTCCGAGCCCGGTGATTCCATAATTTTTGCCAGGGGTTGTAGATTTCTGCTTTGAATTAGTACTCTGGATTAGTGCAAAATTCATGGTGTTTCTACTTTTATGGTCAGTATATCAATTTTATATGTAAAGTGGAAAATGGTCTTGAAAGGTGAATGTGCGTATCTATGTATCGGTTTTTGAGCTCTGCATCACTGCCTGTAATTCATTATGAAGCGTTTCTGTATGAAAGATTACGCTCCCCAGCACTCTGTGTAACATCAGTGCTATTAACAATTTCCAGCCTGTGTTTAAAGGCATATAATGTATAGTGTATGATGATCTATCTTGCTGAGATTATTTTTACTTTTTTTTAATAGGCTCTTTTTATAATGTCCTTTACCTTGAATTACAGATCTCCCTTATGTCAGTAATGGTAAAATGAAATGTACAGAAGAAGGGTTATTTCTGATTTAGTGACTAGTGTCCAATGTGTAGACGTATAAGTGACAGCACTGGTCTGCCCTACAATACAGCAAAATTACTTCTATCAATTGAAATTTCCTAAAATTCAAAAGTTTTTTTCCCCCTTTAAGTTAACATATGTTACCCAGTATGGAAATATAAGAAAATCGCATATAGTCACCTATCGATCCTCCGCTGGTTTTCTCTCCTCTTCTGGTGTGGTTGCCACTTGACAGCTGAGGCCGCTGATCAGCTTCACCAGTTTTTCAGAACACAAAAACTTCTTTTTCATGGTTATATTTATGTTGACTGCAATGAAGGCCCATTTTCCTTAGTATGTGTCGTAGTTTCCTTATATTCTGTTTTCACTTGTCGTTTATTTCTTTCTAGTTTACTACTGTCATTCACGATTATTTTTTAGTGTCTGCAGCTTTAGGGCATGTGCACAAGGAATTTTTTTTGAGGGGGTCAAAAACCAAATTTTTTAGCGTAGAGTTTTTGAAGTTATTTTTCTTTTACTGAAGTGGTTTTGAATATATTTTTCCCTAAATTACTCTTATCAGTTGTTTGCTTCAATATTCCTTTAGGATCCGCTTTAAAGAAGTGACATGCACTTTCTTCTTTCCACCAGGTATTTTTCCAAGAGTTTTTGAGGAGGATGTTAGATAGGATCAGCTCCAAAAAACTCTGCACACCTCAGTTTTGTTTTTTTGCACATGGATGTGTGCTATCCGTTATTTTCACAGATATAATGGACCCATTATAAACAATATGCATTTTCATTTGCCTTAAAAAAAACAACAAAAGACATAGACCTGACCTACCTTGCTCTGTGTTGCGTATCAAACTCGTCAATGATCCAGTGAAAAAAAAAAATGGACAACATAAAAATGTCATCCATGTGCTGTCCGTAATTTAGTAATTTACAGTTTAATGGTTAGGAGAAGCTAAGATTTAGATTTTTATTTTTTTTATATATATATGAAAAAAGAGGATGCAACACAAACTGTAAAACCTGACACATGGACCAAATCTGGATCCAGCGCACTCAAAACAATACCGTGTTTTTCACGTATGAGAAAAAATGAGACTCAGGCCCTCATCCATTGCGTGTATTGGTAAAATAATAATGCAAAGAATACTGCCCTATTCAGATAATTAGTAGAGATAGAGGTTGTTTCTAATCTTAAGTGCTTCACTGCCTTCACTTGTTTCTAATCATTGAAGGGTTGTATTCTCACAAATAATTGCCCCATCCAGTCATGACTGTGCCCCGGTCTACAAGTAAGTAAATGAAGATAATTCTAGGTCTTGATAGTCTGTGATTACAGTGCGGCAGAGGTAAAGGCTGAGTCATTGACTCTACCCTCTTACAAGGGTTTGTGTGATGAGTTGGACATGTTCAGAGTCTCCTATTGATCTGATTACTCCGCACAGACATTGTATTACTATCATTTCCTAACCACTTTTGAACCTGAAAAATATGATCTTTATCATTGTAAATGTTTCATGTTCCATTAAGATGCCTGCTGTAATTTGAGTGAGAAGAGCAGCAGCGCGGATTAGGATGTAGGAGACTATTGCACTCCTTTTATTATTGTCGGCTGTATTGCCTGTCTCACAACCACAAAAAAAATGCTTGAAAAACTCAGTTTTTGAACCCTGTTGTATCAGGCATGTGACTCTCCACAAGGAGAAACATTACCCCTTTGAATTCCTCAAAAAAAAACTCAGTGTGAACATACCTTGGCGTCACTTAGAAGCCGTTGAGTTTTCCCAGGCAACGCCACTTTAGGAAAACGTTGGCAGTCGCGTTCCTGAGGTGGCTTCGCCGTCATTCTTGGGGCGGCTCAACCGCTATTTTGTGAGAATGAACATATCACTTCTTTTGGAGGTTAGAAGAAGTGACATAAGACGAAACATCTGCACAGCAATGTCGTTTTTACATTGCTGATCACTATTCAATTTATGGGGCGCTTTTACCATGCTTATCTAAGTGGATTCTAGGTGAATATGCCTGAAGAAGACTCTCGGTTCACATAGCCTAAGGCTATGTTCACACTGAGTGTTTTTGTAGTAGGTCTGGAGTAGAGACTGAGCGGAAACTCTTCAAAATCCTCAAAATGAATAAAAAATGTGGGAGTTTTTGCTCCAGAAACTTAGCAGAAAGACTCAGTGCAAACATACCCTTCTAGTCTATCCTCACATGTCCATGTACAGGTGCATCTCACTAAATTAGAATATCATCAAAAAGTAAATTTATTTCAGTTCTTCAATACAAAAGGTGAAACTCATATTATATAGCGTCATTACAAACAGAGTGATCTATTTCAAGTGTTTATTTCAGTAAATTAGAACAATTAACAAAAAACACCTCCAAAGGCTTCCGACGCATTTAAAAAGGTCCCTTAGTCTGTTTTCAGTAGGCTTCACAATCATGGGGAAGGCTGCTGACTTGACAGATGTCCAGAAGGCCGTCATTGACAGACTCCATATGGAGGGTAAGCCACAAAAAGTCATTGCTAAAGGAGCTGGCTGTTCAAAGAGTGCTGTATCCAAGCATATTAATGGAAAGTTGAGTGGAAGGAAAAAGTGTGGTAGAAAAGGGTGCACAAGCAACCGGGATAACCGCAGCCTTGAAAGGATTGTTAAGAAACGGCCATTCAAACATTTGGGGGAGATTCACAAGGAGTGGACTGCTGCTGGAGTCATTGCTTCAAGAGCCACCACACAGAGACGTATCCAGGACATGGGCTACAAGTGTCGCATTCCTTGTGTCAAGCTACTCATGAACAATAGACAACGTCAGAAGCGTCTTACCTGGGCCAAGGAGAAAAAGACCTGGACTGTTGCTCAGTGGTCCAAGGTGTTGTTTTCAGATGAAAGTAAATTTTGCATTTCATTTGGAAATCAAGGTCCCAGAGTCTGGAGGAAGAGTGGAGAGGCCACAGACCAAGCTGCTTGAGGTCTAGTGTGAAGTTTCCACAATCAGTGATGGTTTGGGGAGCCATGTCATCTGCTGGTGTAGGTCCACTGTGTTTTATCAAGACCAAAGTCAGCACAGCCGTCTACCAGGAAATTTTAGAGCACTTCATGCTTCCCACTGCTGGCAAGCTTTTTGGAGATGGAAAATTCATTCTCCAGCAGGACTTGGCACCTGTCCACACTGCCAAAAGTACCAATACCTGGTTTAAAAACAACAGTATCACTGTGCTTGATTGGCCAGCAAACTCACCTGACCTTAACCCCATAGAGAATCTATGGGGTATTGTCAAGAGGAAGATGAGAGACACCAGACCCAACAATGCAGATGAGCTGAAGGCAGCTATCAAAGCTACCTGGGCTTCCATAACACCTCAGCAGTGCCACAGGCTGACCACCTCCATACCATGCCGCATTGATGCAGTAATTGATGCAAAAGGACCCCGACCAAGTATTGAGTGCATTTACTGAACATACATTTCAGTAGGCCAACATTTCGGATTTTAAAAACATTTTTCAAGCTGTTATAAAGTATTCTAATTTACTGAGATAATGACTTTTGTGTTTTCATTAGCTGTAAGCTATAATGATCAACATTAACAGAAATAAACACTTGAAATAGATCACTCTGATTGTAGTGACTCTATATAATATAGGAGTTTCACTTTTTGTATTGAAGAACTGAAATAAATTAATTTTTTGATGATATTCTAATTTAGTGAGATGCACCTGTATTTTGCAGGTTTCACCAAAAAATTAGTCATGTTTGTTTTTTATCTGAGTCTCAGATTAAAATTCATGTCACGGATTAGGCTGGGTTTACATCATGTTAGATCCTACGCTCAGTTGCTCTGTCGTGGCTTGCATCTGAACCGCCGCAAAACATGATTCAGGCATATGTGCCGACAGGGCCATTGACAGGAATGATGCAGACGGAGTCACATTGTGTTCTGTTGTACATAATTTACGGCCATATACATTTAGTTGAGGCCAACAGCATGATGTAGTTAACTATGCTTTGCTACCCACATCTACTAGGCATATATAGCTGATAATTAATTTGCATTATGTAAAAATCATACAATGTGATTTTCTGTTTTTTTATTTTTAGATTCTGTCTCTCACAGTTGAAGTGCATCTACGATAAAAATTACAGACCTCTCCATTCTTTGTAGGTGGGAAAACTTCCAAAGTCAGCAGTGTATCAAATACTTCTTTTCCCCACTGTATAAGTCTATGTGTCTGTGAAGATCACGATCAGCACACTTTGTCATCTGTGTGCGGTCCATGTGCTATCCATTTTTAACACTGTGATGCATAGGAGATTATTTGCAATTTATTTAGTTATTTTTTTCATACAAGAAAATCACTGTTAAAACGCTGATGGAAAAAGACGAAACTCTGGCAAACACTGATAAAAATCACTGATGTTTGAACGAAGCATCAGTCTCAGAAATCTCGACAACATGTCATGTATAAATATATTCTTGGTTCCTCAATTATTGCTGCTGGAATTCACTTCTACTAAATAAAGATTTTGAGGATGTTCTAGTTCCACTTTGGTGTTGTATTAACAAGGACTTGGCTCAAGGCGCACAAAACCGTTCTTAAGTTAAAAAATGATCATCACCTCACCAGGGTGTATTATAGATTGCCCAAATGTAATCTTTTAATCTTCCGAAATCAATTATCAAAGGCTTATGGACATTAAGGCTGTGTGCCCACGTAGCGTTTTTCAAGCGTATATGCTGCGGAATTTCCGCAGCGTAAACGCTTGAAAAACGCATGTATATCCGCACCCCATGGTCCCCAATTGCATTCCGCAATGTCAATGCCCATGCTGCGGATTTTTCCGCAGCGTATATGCTGCAGTCAAAAATCCGCAGCATGTTCATTAATTTTGCGGAAGCGCAGCGGAATCAATGTGCGGATGGTACCCAAGTCTGGAGGAGAGGAGACTCTCCTCCAGACCTGGGTACCAAAGAACCTGTAAAAAAAAGAATAAAATAAAGTTTATACTTATCTTCTGATGTTTTCCCTCCGTCGCGCTGTTGTCTGAAGGACCTGCCACGTCATTGAGTCATGTGACCCACCACATGACTCAATGACGTCACCGCAGGTCCTGCACACAACAGCGTGAGCCGCTCAAGCCTCCGGACGGGGCAGAGAATGCATCAGAAGGTGAGTATAAAGTTTATTTTTTTATTTTTTACCATTCTGAACAAGTTGTCAAGCACTTTTCCAAGTGATGCTTGGAGAAGTGCTTGATAACCCGCATGCGGAAATGCATGCAAAGACGCCTCACAAACGCTTCTACCTGGCGGGAAAACCGCATGTAATATCCGCATGCGATTTTCCCGCCAGGGAGAAGCGTAAAAAATATGCTTCAGGTCCGCAACGTGGGCACATAGCCTAAGTCATTTGGCAGCATCCAGTGCCAGGCAGCTGCTCCAAAAGCTAATGAAATCCTGACGTGCTATTAAAAAAAAGGCATGGTTGAAATTATAATTGTGGACACAGATTGAATACGTCAGTTTTGAAAACCCACATATGGCAAAAATAGGTCTCTCTAAAATGTTCTTAGGGATTGGCAACATAATTAATTTGTACCTTTTCAGGAAAATCTATCTATAAGTCCTCATTCTGATGTTCTTTTTATTGAAAAACAGAAAACATGTTTTATATTTCATCGGTGTGCTGGATTTTCATCCATCTTTGGTCCGTGTGTCTATTATTACTATCATTGTGGCAGCACCCACACTGGTGGCATCTATCTGCTGTCCCTTTTTTTCACAGACCCATTGATTTGAATGGGGAAGTTATATTTGTGACTTGGGTCACTAATGGACATGTCTCTTTTTTTCCCCCAAAATGCACTGAATATTTGAACAGCCCTATAGCCCATAATGGGCACATCTTCTATCAGTGAAAAACATCTATAGCGCACATAAATAAAAAAAAACGACGTCTGAATGAGGGCATTAGGTTGACTTGACCCAGATATCATACGAATGCAAAGCAGAAATCCTGCCATATTTTTCCCATGTGAATCCTACTGAAGTTATCCATGGTTAGTGCACTGTGCAGCCCAGGAGCTGGAGGTTGCAGATTGCATTCACTTGCCAGCAGCATTGGATGTTTTGATGGTGCATTGTGCATCTACTAGCTTATCACGTTGTGGGCGCCCATTAGACGCCATTGTTTAAAGTGCAATCTGTTTCGTGAGAGGTTAACTGAAAGAAAAAAAGAGAATGTAAAACAAATTACTTTTTCCTAAAAAAAAAGTCCAAATGACCAAACAGCTGAAGAAATGGCTATATAGTAGGGGAGTTTTACCTGTAAGCGGTAGATATAGTGGAAATCCCTGAAAGTCATAACCTGGTCACAATGCTGCTAATAAAAACTTAGATTTCTTCCATGAAAGACAAAGATCTCTATAGCTGGAGAGATTGATCCATGTAAGGGGTTAACCGTCATGTTGTGGTGCTGGAATTTTTTTTTTTCACTTCCCCACTTGAGATTCACATAGCAGCAAGAATTACAGGATCGCCTTTGGGATGTAATCTGTAAATCAGCGGCGTTATACCGCTGCTGCCAGCACATGTGGTTGTTGGCATAGCCGGACTAGAACAGAAAAGTGCCCTGGCACATAAACTCCACCAGCCCCCATACTACAGCACCCTCCCCCCTATTGAGGCGCAATGCAAGTGTCAGCGAATTCTGCTTTAATTGGCCATGTCTCTATCTACTCCCTTAAAGGGGTTGTTTGAGGAACAATGTGTGAGTGCAGCTGCAGTGCGCATAATCAATCAATCTTCTCTTTCTTCTTCACACCCGGTACTTTAGAGCTCCGATTCTCAGGATAAGTGGGGGTCCCAGATGTCAGAGCCCCTTCAATCAGAAAGTTATCCCCTATCCCAAAATGCCAAAAAAAGCAACCGCAAGTAACCTAATTTACCAAACAGGTGCAGAAAATGTGCAACATCAAAAGCTCACCAAATACTCATTGTGGGAATGTAACCTAAGGTCACGTTCACACATTCAGTATTTGGTGAGTATCTAGTTTGGAGCAGATTCCATTAGGAGCCATTTAAAAAAAAAAAAAGTGACCTGCAATTTCTTGTTTATCAGTATTTGGTCAGTATTCGGTCAGTATTTTTTCTCAGGAGTGGGAGCCAAAACCAGGTGAGGAACAATCAGAGAAAAGATATAATAGAAACAAGTGCACCAGTTCTGCATTTATCACCCACTCTTGATTTTGGCTCCCACTCCTGAGAAAAAATACTGACCAAATACTGATAGTGGGGCCATGGCCTTAGGCTACAGCCCCACTATCAGTATTTGGTCAGTATTTTTACTCAGTATTTGTAAGCCAAAACCAGGAGTGGGGCTAAGGCCACGGCCGCACTATCAGTATGCGGTCAGTATTTTTTCTCAGGAGTGGGAGCCAAAACCAGGAGTGGGTGATAAATGCAGAATTGGTGACTTGTTTCTATTATATCTTTTCTCTGATTGTTCCTCGCTTGGTTTTGGTTCCCACTCCTGAGAAAAAATACTGACCAAATACTGATAGTGGGGCCAAGGCCTAATACTGAGAGTTTATCAAAACCCGAAGTGGAAAAAAAAACGCTGAAAACACTGAACATATGAACAGCAAAGGAAAAGTCTTCCATGCGCTATTAAACAATTTTTCTGGTGATTATTTTGGAGCGGCCTGAAGCTTGCTTGCAAAAATACCCCAAAACCCGCCACAAAAAGTGAACACAATACACAGCAATGTAAAAATGACATTGTTGTGCACGTTTAGTCTTTCATTACTTCTTTTAACCACCATGACTCAATTACAAGAATCAGAATGTTCCTTTCTCCAGCCATTTGATAGTTAAAGTTGTAGCAAAAATGATGACCAAAACATCGCCAGCTTTTTCCTAAAGCGGCTTAACCTTGGAACACCTCAGCAGCTAAACTGGCATCTTAAAGATGCCGTGTGCTGAGTTTTGGAGCAGAAACTGAGCAGAAACTTTCCAAAATCCTCCTCAAAAACTCAATATTCTTCAAATCCTGAAAAACTTTGAGGTTTTGCTCAGTTTTTGTTTCAAAAAATGTGAAAAGAGACAGAGTTTGAACACGCTGTGGCTATGTGCACACGGAGACTTTGTGTTGATTTTTACTTTAGAGGAAACTGAGCAGAACCTTCACGTCTTTTCAGTTCTTCATTTTTAAGGAGGATTTGAGGAGTTTCCTCTCCAAAAACTCCATGAAAAACTCCTTGTGCCCATAGTCTCCAACTGTCCTTTCTGCAGCTTTTGTTGTTTTCCGTTGTATCTGATTTATATGGTGTCAATATCCATAAATGTTAGAGCATACTTTTAACCTATTCACAACGTGTTTTTTTCTTCTATGGAAGCCTGTATATGTGTTTAGAAAGGTTACATAATAAGTTCACACAGAAAATACTTTTACTAAATTTATTATTTGTGTCACCTGCCAGCAGGAGGCACTGCAGACTTCTGCATTTCACGAGATGGAGGGGTTGTCGGGGTTAGGCAGTGGTCGTAAGCTTGAAATATCAGGCAAACCATTGACAGGGGTAAAGCTGTTTCTGGAAATAAAAATTAGAACCTCTCGTCTGGACAGCCCTTTTAAAAGCATGAGAAGCTTTTATTCCTTTCCCTAAACATTGATCACATCCCAAAAAAAAAAAAAAGAGAACTGCTTTTTTAACCCAAATAGGTATAAAAAAGGATAAGGAAATTTGACTGTTGCAGTATTGATGTTTGTCCATAGGTGGCAGTGTTCTGATTGTCGAGTTCTGTAGGCCGAGCTTACTCATTGGTCCAGGAGCTGACCCAGCAATTAGTTACAGTAGCATGATCTCCGAGAAGTGAGAAAACGTCTGAATACGTGAAGGAAGTGTGCTTAGATTCTTACAAGATATGATTCATTTTAACGATATTTTACAAAATTCATCTCTTGTGTTGAGGATTACTGGATCGCTTTCTAATTAGTGAGCACGTCTGAGATTGCAGCATTCATCAGTCTATAGTCGTTTTGTGGTGACCTTTATCATTGCTGGCTGCTGTATCCCCATAAGGCAGTTTACATCTCGGTGCCATTAATCCATGTGGTGGCACTGCATCCACCGCTCAGACTTGCTCAGAGGGTATCCTCGGTCCACCCGTAGCTGCTTGTTCACTCTCCAATACTTGTCTCCTTTAAAAAAGTAACTTTTTCCATTCTTCCAAGTCAGAGCCGCGTCTAACTTCCCTGGAATACCCGTGAACAGGCTAGAGATTTTTTTGGGTGATAGGTTACTCCAGGCCAACTCATCCCACTGCCAATAGTCATCGCCCTGCGGAAAGCAAGGATTACATTTTATATTATACAAACACAAAACATGACAGATACATTGTTCTGTTATTAAATATATTTTATAAAATATTGAAATATTGTATTTCTAATACTGAGCTCTCACTTTAGAGCAAGGCTATGTGCACATGGGCTTGTTAGGCCATGGCCCCACTATCAGTATTTGGTCAGTATTCGGTCAGTATTTTTTCTCAAGAGTGGGAGCCAAAACCAGGAGTGGGTGATCAATGCAGAATTGGTGACTTGTTTCTATTATACCTTTTCTCTGATTGTTCCTCTCCTGGTTTTGGCTCCCACTCCTGAGAAAAAATACTGACCGAATACTGATAGTGGGGCCGTGGTCTTTGAAGAATTTCTGGAGCGGGTCCATATAAATTTCTATTGTAAAACCACTATGCTGCTCATATGTTGAGTGTTTTAAGCTATTTTTCCTCTTTTGGTTTTGAAAAGCACTTGATGGAAAAAAAAGAAGGTGCATGTCACTTCTGCATTCTTCACCACGTTCAGTGGTCCCATCGGGGCTTACGTCCGAACCCCCCTGCAAAACAGGATTTGGGCATATGTGAAGACTGGGCCATTGACTATAATAGTGCCGACAGAGTCAACGTGTGCTCTGTCATGCATAATTTTCGGACGTATATGCTTACTGCAGGCGGAGGCGTAATAGACTGCATCTGAGTGTTCGCCTCCATTAGGCGTATATGCCTGAAAATGATGCACAGCAGAGCACACATTCACTCTGTCGGCACCATTATAGACAATGGCCCCGTCGTTGCATATCAGCCAAATTTCCGCACCTCATTCCTGTCTATAACGCATACAAAGGAAAGAAAAGCACAGGGGAAATGAGATTTATATAAATTTCATCAACTCTGCTGACGCTGTAAGATGATGCGTTTTTTTCTGGATCCAAATATGCAGCGGAAAAAACACAGCATATACACGCACTTGGGATACACAGAAAGAAACTGCCTTTATTAATTTATTTAATTGATCATCAGATTTTGGGCAAATGACCTTTAAATTTGAAATGAAAGATTGCATGATTCGGGGTTATTTAAAGGGTGCCTAATATTAGTATAGGGGTGTCTGCATACAACGTCTTTTATAGGTAGGTACACTCTGAAACCTGCTTAAAACAAGTGCTTTCTAAATGTTAGAAGAATGAACATGTGCAATTTAAAAACTACTTGCTGTTCATGTTCAACCCAATAAAACTTCTTTTAACCGTTTCAGACTTTAAAAGCCTTGATGCAGTTAAAGAAGTGACCTGACCATTGTTCAGGCGGCTCACTATGTTGAACCTCTTTCAGACGTCAGTGTGTCCGGTACGTGTGGTGACAGTTTCCACACGTACTGGAGACACTGACACACGTAGACCCAAATGAATGGGTCTGTGCACATGTCAGTGTGTTTTCACGAATCATGTGTCCGTGGGCAAAACACGCTGACATGTCCGTTTTTTACCCACTGCACAGGCTGCAAAACGTCCCACGTTGATGACACATCGATGACATCCATGTGTCATCCGTGTGACACATAGCGGCGCTTGGGAATCAGTGTACAGTTAGCGCTGTTTCCAAGCGCCAGGTGCTGAACGGTGCCGTCATCATTGTCCCCTGCTGGTGCTGCGATCAGCACCAGCAGGGGACCATGATGAGAGTAGTAGTGTCTGCTCCCGCTGTCTCCAACTCTAAAAATAAGAATAAAATAAAAAAAAATTCATATACTCACCTGTCCTAAGTGTCCTCCGCTGTAATCCATCTCCCCGCTCACGCAGAGTTGCCGGGGAGAATGACTCACTGCAGTGAGCGGAGCCCGGAGATGTGCTCAGTGAGCTTAGCAGAGGTCCGGGATTTTCTGCATCATTTCTGCACCCATTAAGTAAGATGGATACTTGCATTTTTTCTAAAATATGCAGCGTAAAATACTCACCATAAACTCATTATGGAAACGTAGCATAAGGTGGCTGTTTCCACTGCCATCCACAGGTTGTGTGTGGCAGTGCAGTTCAGATCTACTTACTTTATAGCACACTTATCACTTATTTATTTTTTAAAATGGGAAGTTCCAGGGTTGCTAACTCTCCAGTGAAGGACAATATGTAAAAATAGGGCACTTTTTTCCCCTGTCTGTAAATTTTTTTTGATATGTCAGCAATTCTGAAGCTGGAGAAGCTTATACTGATTATTATGACTTTAGTTATCATGTCACAGTGCACAGTGAACGCTGATAATGTGTTTATATCAGTATTATGAACTGGAGACTATATAAATAAAAATCTTAAGGGGGTTCTCCTTTTATAGAAAACTTTCTTCCATAGGCTGATATTGTTATTAAAAATAAACTTAGCTTTACTTACCCTCCCCTGGTCTAGAGCCAGTTTTCTGCTGCTGACCTGGTCACTGTTGTTTGGCTGCAGAAGTGACGTTACATGGACAGTGCTGCAGCTGATTACTGAGCTCAGTGGCTGATGCCGTCTACATGGGCAGAGTCTGTTATTGACTACAGCACGTCGACATGACATTACTACTGCAGACAAACAATAGAGACTGGAGAGGGAAGGAAAGCTGACACTAGACCCGGGTAGGGTAAAGTAGATAAAGCTTAATTTTTATTTTATTTTTACAACAATATCTGCGTGTGCAAGAAAGCTTTCTAAAAGAGGAGAACTCATTTAAAGTTACATTGAAAGTGTAGCTGTTACTACTGGGTACTGCAGAAGAGTTCCAATTCTTTTGTTCTGCAGCATCCAGCGTTGGCAGCTACATATTGTATAAAACTGCGGTTTTCAGCTCTAAAACATGCAGATTGTCAGCACAAATGCTCAGCTTTTGTCTGACCGCACACAAAGCCGTGTACGGGCTTAATAGAAAGTCTATGAGTCTGTACTCCGCTCTGTCTACAGGCTCATAGACTTTTTTTTTGAGCTGAGTGCATCTGTCTCACAAGCAGACGGCTTCTTGATCGATCAGTGGAGATATCAGTACCTGGACTTCCACCGATCTCTAAAATAGGTAGTACTTATTGTAAAAAAAAAGCATTTTAAATGATAGTTGTTTTTTAAAGGAGCCGAGCTAGAGTGTCCATCACTGCTCATTCTCAGGTGTGGGGCTGTTATGAGAAGCTGTCATGTATTTCTAATCATGGGCACTGCTTTACTGCTACAGTATAAAGTATTTATCAAGCTAACATGGAATAATACCGCTTTTCAACTTGCTTCTACTATGGACTTTTATGGATTCATTCCGTCTCCTGGTAGTGACTTATCCCCCCTCTTTATTCCAGTAATAATGCATGCTCGTCTGATTGAGCATACATGAATGTCTATCGGGGAGCTAGCGTACACAGCACATTATATATGGGTTTTTTTATGTTAATAGGTCGACAGTTTACCTTAAAGAGGAATATCTTCTGGTTTCCTTCCCAGTATAAGGCTGCTCCGATGTTTGGGGGGACTCTAGTTAAAAATTTAGGGTATCCATAGTTCAGTTTAAAATCAGTGTACCTCCATAATTTGTCTCCTATGAAGGGAACACAACAGATGATGTCATACTGGATTCAAGAAAAATAATTTTCTTCCTCACTTCTACAATACCATGCTGTAACGTGACAAAATACTGCAGTCAGTACTGCTCAGGGGCAGACATTGGTGCAACCGGTGCAGCTGCACAGGGGTCCAGGAGCTAAAGGGGCCACATTTTTCTCCAAACCAGGTGGAGTTGTGCATTATGATTAGCTATTGAACTGCAAAGGGCCCTTATATTGTTATTGCACAGGGGCCCTCTAACGTCTTTGTCTATTCCTGGTACTGATCAGTGGCGTAACTTGAAGCTCATGGGACACAATGCAAAATCTCCATTAGGGCCTCCAATTATTGCAGATCTTCAATAGTATTGGTCTTTTCATATAGGCCAAAGGGACTTTTTGGGCCCCTGTGCTATTGCAACCCCTGCACCTATTGTAGTTATGCCCCAGATCAATACCATACAAACCTTCTGTATGTATTAACATTACAATATGGCCACCAGAAATAGAAATGTTTCACCTTTAAAGAAATATGTTAGCTTGGTGCGTTTCGAGTGAACTGCAGCATCTAAGTTTCCTGGTAGTCCTCTCCATAGGGACTGGATTTTCATCAGAGGACCAATGCCATGGTCGGTGACTGTCCACACATAGTTTCCCTTAAAGGCGTATGTTTTCCCAAAAGGCCCTGCAAGTAAGACAACAAGAAGACTTATAACATATTGCTATAAGTGAAGGATTAATTATTTTGCTGCGTATTTACAAGAATTTTCACAAACAGGCCTAGAATATGGAAATATGGACTCTTACCGAGAATCATGGCATCTAGGTTGTCCTGGCATGGATCGGGCATCGGGCTGGTGGGAGTAGGAGGGATGGAAGGTGCAACTGTTGTGACACGTTCTTCTTTGTCTTCTACGTAGCGGCTGTTTTTACCTTTGAATATATTTAGATAGGAACGTTTTCTATACAGTTAAATATATTTTATATAACACAGCATATTAACAATTTTCTAATCTACAATTTGACATCCTTATTAAAGTAAAAAAATTAATTCATGGTTGAACTTCCACAAAAACCTAAACTTTTATTAATAACAAGTTTGGCGACTTCTATTTTAATTCAGGAAGTAATCTCTTCCTTTCATTGTGTGAACTTCACTCTGAGAGTCGGCGCAGGAAACGTGCAGGAAATTCGCAAACACAATACAGTGTTCATTGCCGCCCATCAGTAGCAACAAGGTTATTTTTTAGTAAGGTGAAAGAAGAGTTAAGTATTTCCTCACTGATCCAGTAACCCTAAGCTGAAGCTGTCGTTTTTTTTTCTGACTGGACTGAATGTAGACGAGGCTGGGTTTCATTGGAAACATCCGGATAGTTAGTTCTTAGAAAGTTTGTACTCTAGCAGTGCTATACGGATGAAAGAAATAAGTGCAGCTAAGTGAACCATGCAGCACGTTAATGGGGGTTGGAATTTTTTATTTAGTTTACTATAAATTTTGAGCTTCTGCGTATATGGCAAATACCATCAGATGCTATATATACGTAGGTATGCTCCCATAGAAACATTACTTTTCAGCAAAATGTAACTCTACATTAGGCGCCTGCCTGTACAGTTGCCCAAAAAGGCAATTCAGCCCTGTACTAAGAGTCGGTACAGCCTCCATGCACTGCCATGCAGGCTGTGTGCCTATGTACATGAGCCATTAAAATCATCAGGAATATATACCAAAGGCCATTTAACCTGGACTCATCTAAGGGTACAGGATTATCGAGAGGTCATATACTATCAATGTTAAATCTTTACAGAAGTATGACGTCACTAATGACTATACTTACCATACAAAGCCTGAATCCCTTTAATATCATCATCATGAAGACGAAAGTTAGGTCTATATCCAGCATAAACGGGGGCCATCAGTGCACTACCAAATCGAGAGTGGCCTAGACCTAAGGCATGTCCTATCTCATGGGCTGCAATGATGCGCAGATTGAATCCAAGGTATGTTCCTTCAGTCCAATACTCATCTTCATCAAAATGTACTGTGCCCAGCTCGGGGATATCAGCATGTGCTAGGACTTTCCCTGCAGGATTAATAGGGAGATAATTAGGCATTTCTAAGTCTGAATTGTGTTCTATACACTGAAGAAATGGTTTGAATTAATGGGAGAAAGAAGAAACCGGCTCCAGAGTGATTTGTTCATGGGTCCCGCACATACCCCCTTTTCCATGCACTACACCATAGATGCCGTGGGCTAAATCTGGCCCACAGGGTGGTTTTATTTGGCCAGCAACATCAGAACCACCACCCCTATGTGGGGCCATTATTCTGTATGGAGCACTATGTGGGGCCATTTTTCTGTATGGAGGACTATGCGGGGCCCATTATACTGTATGGAGGACTATATGGGGCCCATTATTCTGTATGGAGTACTATGTGGGGCCCATAATTCTGTATGGAGAACTATGTGTGGGCCCATTATACTGTATATTGGTTGGCCCACGACTTTGTCCAAGTTTTTAATTTTGCCTCTCTGTGTGTTTAAATTTGACATCCCTGATCTACACCATCTGTCCTTAGTATATGGAAAGTACTGGTTTACCTCCAGTAACATGGAGCACCAACTGGAAATCATACCAGTATATTAGACTCTGCCAATACACAAGCTGCTGCCTGACAGGAATGAGCAAAGATAACACTGGACTCTCTCCAAATATTTAAGGCGCTGTGTACAGACCTGCTTCAGGGTCTCTGAGCATTACTAGACCAGTTTTTGCCCTTTTAAAGGCTGAAGAAATCGCACAATGTGGTATTTAACAGGAACAGTGTATTCTAGTATTACTGAGGTAGATGTGACCATGCATGATGCCTTCTGTGTCATTGTATGTGAGCTAACAGCGCTGTATGGCCAAATGTGCATTCCCACATTACCAGGTTATTTTGCCCTTGACAAAATTTGTTTTTAGAAAAATATCTTCAAAGTTGTCACATTATGGATTTATTAAAAAAAAAATCTATGGCCAGAAGCATACACTTCCATTGGTGCTGTTCTATGCCTCCTATTCTGGATGTAGATGTCTATTCCCCTCTCACCATTGAACACACATAAAGTACATGCTCCGCTGAGAAAAGAGTGCATGTGTATGGGGAATGAACGTATTAGCTGTCAGCTATCTGAGTGGTCTGCTGACAACTACTGAAGGTGTATGCGCGCCTTTACACACATTGGTCAAAAAGAGGTACCTGAGAGGAAATTGTTACCCCCTGTTTGCAGGTGTTTGTGTAGAAGATTCTGGATACTGGTGCGTGGCATCAACTTTATGGGATATTCTTATAAAGAGGAATGCCAATGCCCCCTTACATGTTAGATAGCTGGCGACTCTCCCATACACAGAGATGATTGCTCTGCTGAGAGATCCTATGTTCTCTATGAGAGAGCCGCTGCCAGGCATCTCTGATCATGCTTTACAACTTAGGCTATGTTTACATGCTGCGTTTTTAATGCAAATTTTCAGCTGCGTTTTACAGTACCAGCAAAGTCTATTAGATTTCAGAAATCTCATGCACACACATTGTTGTTTTTTTTTGTCCTGACCTTTTTTTGTCAAAGAGCTGCGTTTTTGTAAAATGCAGCCTGTCGCTTCTTTCAGCGTTTTTGCAGCGTTTTTCACCCACAGAGAGCAATGGGTGGTGCAAAAATGCCTCAAAAAACCCCGCAGGTATCAGGTTTTACCTGCAGAAAAAACGCTGCAAAAATGCAACGTGTGAACATAGCCTTAGAGAACAAAAAGATCAGTGTTCCGATATTGGATCCTTATCTTCCCCAATATGGGGGAGAGTTAGGATGTCCCCCATACATATTAGACTGTCATCAGATTTGGCCAACATTGGTCTAATGTGTATGGAGACAATTAGTATATCATGTCTCTTACACCATGGCACACACATTATACACCACAGATATCACTTACATAACACTAATAAAGACAATACTGTATAGAAAGCTTCATCTGAGCATACAGCCGATACAGTATTACATACCAGGACCATCGAATGGACGTGAACAGCTGTCTCCCTTCTTGTGGAATGAGATCCTTATGTTTGCTTTTCCATATTTGATTTCCCTGAATTTCAGGGGGGTGACATCACTCCAGTATTTAAATGCAGATTTGATGGCGGACCTCACCGCATCTTCTTTCATGTCTGGTGTGTAATTATGAATGCGATATGTCAAGTTTTTCTTTCTCCATCGACCTGTTAAGTTGTGAAAAGCACAATCAGGAATAGTATGTTAGTGCAGATTACAACCACTCCGTATTTTGTGTGGTGTTAGTGGTTACCTAATACAGTACTGCTTCTGGAAAACTAAAAAGTGTTGTGAAACTTCAATAAAGGTGCATTTACATAGCAGATTACTGCCAACAAAGAGCGCTAGCTGATTATAAGCAAGTCACTCGGCGCTTGTTTTAAAGGCCTGTTCACATGGGAACAAAATAATCGTGAAGAAGATCATTTGGCCCCCATACAGCATACATGTTGTGGGCAACACATCCTCTTTTTCCTTGGGAAAATGTGCAGCTGAAAATGATGATTTATTGGCCTGCATAAACGGCACAAACAACTTGTGAATGGGGGCAAAACGTCTTGTTTAAAGGGGTCGATGATTGTTTTTATGCACGCTTATTCTCCGATTATTGACCCTTTTATACAGACTGGTTCTTGATTTTTGTCAGTGGCAGGGAAGGTTTACATAGAGTATATGGTGATGGCATGGACAGAACATGCTCTGTGGATCCAGAATAGGTATCTGCCATTACAGTAGTGGGTAAGTCAGTAACATGATGGGAATTAACTGGAATGGCTCAATTTCCCGCAAAGCAATAATCATAGATAGGTACTAGTGAACCTCTAATCCATATCAATGACCCAATAACTTTTCCTGTTTAATAGGAGTGCAATATGGGTACCTTTTAAGGTCCATAAACAAAAAAAACAGGACCCATATGCTTTTGGTGGGATCGTCTTAGGGCTTTGAGGAAAATATTGCTTGAATCCATTGGCGGGATACCTAAAATCTGTTGTTGTTACAAATATAAATCCTAAGGGCTCCTGCAGACGTCCGTGCAAATAAGTCCAAGCACGGATTGCTAATGCACGGACTGGTCGTGTCTCTCCCTACCTGAGCGTGACAGCCTCGTAGAAATACATGAAGCTGTCACGCATGGGTCGGGAGAGTCAAAGCCAGACTGTGCATTGCGTTCCAAGATCGGACTGATTTTCATGGGTGTCGGCATGAGCCCTAATTTTATTATGTCATATATTTATTCTGTTTTATTATGTAGTTGTATAATTGTGGGCTCTTCTATCAGCCCAGCAACATCCTCAGGAGAAAGTACCTAATAGCTGATAGCGCAGAGTCTTCTCATTAAATGGGTCTTCTAATCCACACCGCGGCTGCTTCATCTTGTCCAGTGTATCATTGTCCAGGACCCCTGTTTCAGGTAACTGAGAAACCAGCTGGAAAACTCTGTACAATGATATAAATCAAGAATACTATTAGAGGATACATAAGAGCACCACAAACTTTCCGAGAGCTGATACAAATTTTTCCTATATGTGTCCTACGCTAAACTGACTTGCACTGGGTATGTGCAGCCATATATGTCACATGATAAATAAGTACCCCCTTTTTGTGAAAGCTTCCAATGACACCTTTCTACATGTGAGCCCTTATTGCTGCAATACCAAACACAGTCCATGGACAAGAGAGGTGACATTTTTATAAGAAAGATGGTATGATTTTCTTTTTCGATATGTCAACTTACTGTACAGCCTCCTGAATTTCCTCAGGACTGAAATCCTTGCTGTAGCTCTCAAGTGGCTTCTGTAAGTATCCAAACTGCTTTAGATATTCCTGTAGAGATAGAAAGTTTCAAAGTACATTAAACTGCAAAAAAAAAGTAAAAACAGTGTTGAATTGACATGTGATGTGGAATTTGCCGAGTATGTTCACATAGGACAGTTATGTTGCAGATTTTCCGTCTGGCTTTCTGGGAGGACAGAGGGAAATATCAGGATATTACAGCAACATAAGATGAGATTTGACCAAATATTACTTATATGTTGTGACATGCTGAAGACCTTCAGAACCGATTTAATTCTTAGAGTTCGTTCACACGACCATGCTTTCAGTCCAAGTGCTGTTCGAGAAAAAAACGGACAGCACTCAAACCAATGTTATTCCATGGGGCAGTGCAGATGAGCACGTTTTTTCACTGTCTGAATCTGCGTGTGAAAAATAATTGCATCATGCAATAGATTCTTCCCTAAATCGGACGTGACTTGGACATTCAAGTCTATAGGTGCGTGAAAAAATTCAAAATACCATATGGAGCCGCAGTATAGCATGCGAGTTTTACAGATACTTTGCAATTCTGTAACATAGGGAACTGTAAATGGGCCTGAAAATGATTAATAGCTGCTGCCGTAAAAAAACAGATTGCATATGGATGACAAGTGAGAAAAAAAATCTTCTCACTTTTCTGGACGCTGAACAATTTTTACACACTCGTGTGAACCTACTGATATAGTGAATTTTGTCATGAGTCACAGATTTTCCTTATTGAATTTAACTGGGCAGTCCAAATCTGCTGTGGATTTTGGTGCTGATTTCCATGCATATTTGCAGCAAAATTCAAAATTTGTGGAAAATACTCTTTTTGCAAAGTTTGACTGTAAAAATACCCGCCACATTCACTTTGCTTGGTAATTTTATGGCTCCCTTGCCTGATTTCTTGCTTGTCTTGGTTGAACCCGACCTTCAAAATGGTGTCTCGTCCATGTGACCACTGCAGCCAATTACCTGCTGCAGGGGTCACATGGATGATAATTTATTGCAGGGACTCTAGTCTAAACTGTACAGAGACCAGCAGAGAACCAGGCAGAGGATCAATGAAAGCACCAGTGAGGGAGTTTTTGCCTTATCTAATAGCAGCAAATCCGCACTAAAAACAGCACATTTGGTGTTGATTTGCAGAGGTGAATATTACTGCAGTAAATTCTCCCTGTGTGAACAAACCCTTAAAATGTTATCGTTTACATTAACTAGCTGAATTTAAAATGCAAACTCAGGTCTCATGTTCAGGAGCCTTCATCTTCTTTTTCTACCACTATTGCATAACAGCAGTTAAAGGGATTATCTGTCTAATTATTTGTAATTAAACCTTTTCAACATACGTTGTGTTTCAGTTCCTAAGAGGCTGAGAGCCAATACAGATCTGTTCCTACATCACCGAAACCATTTGTTATAACATATCAGTGTAGATAACAAAAACCAACCTGGAGTTCTGAGCAGAGGAGAAAGTTGTGCTACTTCTGGATTTAGCTCAGAGGATTGTCTGCACTGATATATTGTAGCAAAACGTCAGAGCAGATCTAGATCACAAAAGTTACTTACTGAATGTTTCAATTTGTTGACAAAAAGAAAAGATCTTGAAATTAAACACAAAATTTAGATTAGAAAGTTGCATTACTTTTTGTTATATTATTTGTATAGGGTTATTTGCAACTTGGACATGTATAGTATTTCACTGGAGGTGATAAGCACCTATGTGCAGAACAGGGATCTCCCATAAATGATGTGCCATTAATGACTGAGAGACGCTGGTCCTAAGGTCACATTCACACCTTCAGTATTTGGTCAGTATTTTACATCCGTATAATCAGGAGTGGAACAATCAGAGTAAAAATATAATAGAAACACGTCACCACTTCTGTATTTATCACCCACTCCTGGTTTTGGCTTACAAATACTGATGTAAAATACTGACCAAATACTGAACGTGTGAACGTGGCCTTACCCTGAGACCAGCACCTGATTTGACCCCAAAACAGTTGAGAAGGCCACCTCTTCTCTCTTTCTCCGCCTGGATGCAGCACCCACTGCTCTCTATGTAGGTGCAGATCCCAGGAGTGGGACGTACATGGATCAGACATTTATCCTGTAATTATGTCAGAAATTATAAATTTGGGTATAACCTTTTAGACATTTTTAGAATAAGACTAAAAAACAGATTTTGTGCAGGTATATAGTGGTTAATATAATTTGAAATGTTACATATCCAAAAGCCACATGTGTCTACTGCATTTTAAGACTCAAGCCAAGGACGCCTGTTTTTCATTATCGGTACATTTTTTACTGCTTGACTTTCAAAATCCATTCATAGTTTTATAAATTGCAATTGCTTTCTCTCTCATTGCTTTTTTTTATGAAGCTTGTGTTTAGTCACATAAATCCTCCAGCCAATGTACATTCTGCTGTCACAGAAAATTAGCTTAATTATTGACGACTTTTCCTCCACCCTAAAGTTTCCCAAATCTCCTACAGATGAATGCCTAATGTGTATGGGGGGCCTCCCGGCTCTACCCGGCAGATGTCAAGGGAGAGAAGGATCTGGACTCTCTGATTTCTGACTGCTTATGCTATAGTTCTCCGAGAGGTAAGCCACCGCAAAGGAGTCTGGCAGCAGCTCTCTCAGCGATGATAGGAAAACTCAGCCAAGCGAAATGTTCTGTACACGAGGGAGTCGGGAGAGGTAGCTGTTGAGTGAATGATCATTCACCCGACAGCTATCTATTGTGAGTTGGGGGCTTTAGAACCCTAAGTACAAGCTTTACCATACAATTATCATACAATTGATGAATATGTTTTTCCTGAAGAAAAAAAATGGACTGGAAACTGTATTCAATTATTAAAATAGGAGGCAGAAAGAACATTTTTAGAAAAATCTGTATTCTATTGAGTGACTTAGAAGAAATTAGGTGACTGAACTTGACGTGAAATAGGCAATGAAAAAACTATTTCACCAATGAACTCTAGATGATACTTCCTAAATAAGAAGTGGACATCGAAAAACTCTAGCAAGTTCAGAGAAGAGCTACCAGGATGGTGACCGGTCTGCAAACAATGTCCTATGAAGAACGGTTAAAGGATCTGAGAATGTTTAGCTTGCAAAAGAGAAGACTGTGAGGAGACTTAATAGCTGTCTGTAAATATCTGAAGGGCTGTCACATTGTAGAAGGATCAGCTTTATTCTCATTTGCACAAAGAAAGACTAGAAGCAATGGGATGAAACTGAATGGGAGAAGATACAGATTAAATATTAGAAAAAACTTTTTGACAGTAAGGGTGATCAATGAGTGGAACAGGCGGCCACAAGAGGTGGGGAGTTCTCCTTCAATGGAAGTCTTCAGGGACTGGACAGACATCTGTCTGAGATAGATTAGTGAATCCTGCATTGAGCAGGTGGTTGGACCAGATGACCCTGGAGGTTCCCTCCAACTCTAACAGTTGTTCTATGGTTCTATGGGCCTAGTGTAGGTATTGGAGAGGCTTCATATGAAAAGGTTTATAGGTTATCCGTGTTTTTGCATTTATATGTAAATATATATGTCTGCTATATGCCATGCTGTCATCTACTATCCTGTGGTTGGTAAAAGACTTAACAGCTTTTCACAGTCCCTTTTTGTTAGAAGGGTTCTCCAAAAATAATCTGGTTAGTTTCTACCCATTTGGCTTTATTACACACTGCAGTTTAAACGCAAGTATTGTAGCATTACATGGGGCCTATTTTAAAGGGTTGTACATGCAGTCCAATCTGTTGGCATCATTTTATGAGACGAGAGAAGCTGAGTAGATTGATGTATAGTTTTGTGGGAAAATATTCAGTATAAATTGTGCTTAATTCATTTATATTCCTGATAATTCTTTGCTTTGGAGTTCAATGGGTATTCCTACTGATTGACAGCTGTCCTATCTCTACATGCAAAGTCAGGGAATACATGGATTCCTGTCATTCACTGCTAAACCCCATCCACTGGACTCCTAAGTATAAACAGATCTAGCATGAAAATGAATAAAATACAATTTCTACTGAATATTTTCCCAGAAAACTATACATCCATTTCATCAGCTCCTTTTGCTCTGTGCCATATTGTCTGCAGATCATACTCCAAAGACACATCATTTTTGTAGTCTTTCTCTGATCCAGCTAGGTTGTGAACAAAGGATTCGGTCTAATAAATAATATAAATCAAGATTTTCTGCAAACAATGATACGTTCATTATTCTGCTTATTGAATAAACCCAAAATGTATTTTCAAAATTCTAATTAATTGAACTATAGTTTGTGATAAAGGAAACAAAAGATTTCCAGACTAGGTATGTGAGAGGACTTACCAAGGCTTCTTCTTCAGCTGTGGGGTCTACCAAGGTTGCAGCATAAGTAGATAAGGCCAAAGCCCCCAGCAAAGGCAGCAGCAGCATCCTGAAGTTGTTCTCTTTGTAGAGGTCCTAGTGACTGCTCCTTTGCTCTTGGTTCCCCCTGCAAGCCTTTAAGAGTCCTGCCAGAATGACTCACAAACACTCTGTACTCCTTCCTCCTCCCAAACCTCCCACTTGCATCTTCCTTCTTGAGAAACTACCATGGAATGCAGAATTAACCCTTTCCTGCAGACTCAGGATGAATAATTTTATGCAACTTTAGGATAAAAACACAGCTTCTAGTCACTGACAAATCTTCATTTATTTTATGGTCATTACTTGCTGACAGGTGATATATGCGTATAAGGGAACACTCACTTACAATGAGTCACTGACCCAGACGTGCATCTGTTTAGTAAACTATTGCGCTGATATTCATATACTCATACAATAGATATTCGCTTTGATTCCAGGATGTCACGTTACTTCTGTACGTTCAGGATTTTGTGATTTCTGTATAATATTACAATGTTACAAATTCATACTGTATATATTAAATGTAAACACCGGTGTATGACGGTCCTGTCCCATTTGGCATGCAACTCTGCAACAGGGCCCCCTCGTGTTATGTTCTATTATTTCTATTATTTGATTCCTCTAATGTGGCTGAGGACCCTTTGGACCCCTAAGCCTCTGGGGTTGAAGTGCGTCTGATACTTCTGTACTTACT
Organism: Phyllobates terribilis; assembly: GCF_046119375.1. Taxonomy (NCBI): domain Eukaryota; kingdom Metazoa; phylum Chordata; class Amphibia; order Anura; family Dendrobatidae; genus Phyllobates; species Phyllobates terribilis. The sequence continues at coordinate 189,870,160 of NW_027362762.1, read as the reverse complement.
ATAGCTACACCCCCAAATTTCTAATTGGTAAGATAATGAGCAGTCATGTACAGGTGCATCTCACAAAATTAGAATATCATCAAAAAGTTAATTTATTTAATTTCTTCAATACAAAAAGTGAAACTCATATATAGAGTCGTTACAAACAGAGTGATCTATTTCAAGTGTTTATTTCTGTTAATGTTGATGATTATGGCTTACAGTCAATGAAAACACAAAAGTCATTATCTCAGTAAATTAGAATACTTTATAACAACAGCTTGAAAAATGTTTTAAAATCCCAAATGTTGGCCTATTGAAATGTATGCTCAGTAAATGCACTCAATACTTGGTTGGGGCTCCTTTTGCATCAATTACTGCATCAATACGGCATGGCATGGAGGCGATCAGCCTGTGGCACTGCTGAGGTGTTATGGAAGCCCAGGTTGCTTTGATAGCGGCCTTCAGCTCGTCTGCATTGTTGCGTCTGGTGTCTCTCATCTTCCTCTTGACAATACCCCATGGATTGTCTATCTGGTTAAGGTCAGGTGAGTTTGCTGGCCAATCAAGCACAGTGGTACTGTTGTTTTTAAACCAGGTATTGGTACTTTTGGCAGTGTGGACAGGTGCCAAGTCCTGCTGGAGAATGAAATTTCCATCTCCAAAAAGCTTGTCAGCAGTGGGAAGCATGAAGTGCTCTAAAATTTCCTGGTAGACGGCTGTGCTGACTTTGGTCTTGATAAAACACAGTGGACCTACACCAGCAGATGACATGGCTCCCCAAACCATCACTTATTGTGGAAACTTCACACTAGACCTCAAGCAGCTTGGATGGTGTGCCTCTCCACTCTTCCTCCAGACTCTGGGACCTTGATTTCCAAATGAAAATTGGAACTCTGGGACCTTGTGGAGTGTGTCAATGACAGCCTTTTGGACATCTGTCAAGTCAGCAGTCTTCCCCATGATTGTGGAGCCTACTGAAACAGACTAAGGGACCTTTTAAACGCTTAGGAATAGTGTTGAGCGAGCACTAAAATGCTCGGGTGCTCGAAGCTCGGGCCGAGCTCGCCGTGATACTCAGGTACTCGACCCGAGCAACGAGCCCAATGTTAGTCTATGGGAGACCCGAGAATTTTTGCGGCGGCACCCCCGGCAGTCTTTTAAAAGCCTAACAAGTGCCCAAAACAATAGTGACAGTGCTCAAATAACATGAGGATTGCCCCAGGAAGCATTTCTGACCCCCAGGTCACTGCTGTCAACAACGTGGTCAGAGGCATTAAGCCACTTTTAAGGGCTCACAATAAAACGTTCAAAAACTAAACTGAAACTGCTTTCCTGTGAAATATGTTAAGGAAGTTCCTTTCCAGGGTAAAGACTTGTGTATAAGGTAAAATAAATAACCCGAAAAAAAAAATACTCCTCCACACCTTGGGCTATGTTCACAAGTAGCATTTTTTATGCGTTTTTGCACTTTCGTATTGCTTTCAACCGTGACAAATGCATTCACCGGGAAATGTCATTTTAACATTTTACAATCTTATCTGGCCATGTGCTGTGTGACACATGCATACAGTGCTGAAAAGACATGGGAACAGCATAGGGAAGACCCCTGGAAGCATCTCTGACACCCAGGTCACTGCCTAAAAGTATGCCCATCAGAAGTGATACTTGCCGCATCAGAAGATGCAGACTTGCAACTATTCCCGTGCAAGTCCTTGTCCCAGGGCAGTGTTCAATTGTACTTCCCCCATTCCTTGCACTGCAAGCGCAAATATGCAGCCTGCCACCCACCCACCCCCAGGCTGCAATACCATACTGCTAGCTTGCACTTGAAATGGGGCCTTTTAGTTAGGAGGAGGCTGAAGCTGGCCACTACCTCATGGCTGCTTCGGCAGCGAGGTCTCCATACTCAGTCCCCAGCCGCCACTATTTGTCCCGGTAACCTTCCCCACACTTTTCTTAGCCTGGCCTGCTTTAGGGCAGCATTGGACGAGCCCATCAGAGAACCAGACGCCTCCGGTGGGCCCTGGCTTCTCCATCAGGGGAGTTGAGAATGCCAAGGTGAGGAGCATGATGATGATAGAAGTTAGCATCTGCTTTTTTTTCTTGGAATGCAAGCGCATGTATGTAGTCGCGGCTAGGCCTGAGGTGGTCAGCGTTTTGGCGCATATCCTACCTCCTCCGAGGATTGCTGGATGTTTTCCTGCTACTATCTCAGTTCTATGACTCCCGATTAAAACAAAGCTTCAGGTGATAAATGATGGATGAGGTGGTGGCAAAGGAGAAAGAGCAGGAGGAACAGGGACCATTCACATCAATATCAGGCCAGTCAACCACACATGTCTTGTAGGATATGTTTCTGTACCAAAAGGAGCGATTCGGCTACACAGTTATAGGGCATACAGTGAGTGCAATGCCTACCAAAAATTTAGAGGCACTCCAATGCCCCTTGGAAGTGACATGGAGGTCAGAGGGCCTTAACTAAACCATTTTTCCATTTATAGCACCTGGGTCTCCTGTGCACTGTTGGCCTAAGCAGTGAATGGAAGGTATTCCAAAAATTATGAGGAACTGCAATGCCCCTTGAAACAGACGTGGATTACAGCGTACTAAAAACCTTCTACCCATTATTGGGGAGTGGGTCTCCCTATGCATTGAAAAGCAAAAGCTGACTAAAATTAGGAGGAAATGCAATGCCCGTTGGAAGAGTCGTGGAGGTCGCAGTAGCTTAACAAGACGGTTTTAATACCCCTCGGAAGAGACGTGGAGGTCCCAGTAGCTTAACAAGACGGTTTTAATGCCCCTCGGAAGAGACGTGGAGGTCGCAGTAGCTTAACAAGACGGTTTTAATGCCCCTCGGAAGAGACGTGGAGGTCGCAGTAGCTTAACAAGACGGTTTTAATGCCCCTCGGTAGAGACGTGGAGGTCGCAGTAGCTTAACAAGACGGTGTTAATGCCCCTCGGAAGAGACGTGGAGGTCACAGTAGCTTAACAAGACGGTTTTAATGCTCCTCGGAAGAGACGTGGAGGTCACAGTAGCTTAACAAGACGGTTTTAATCCCCCCCGCGGAAGAGACGTGGTGGTCCCAGTGGCTTAACAAGACGGTTTTAATGCCCCTCGGAAGAGACGTGGAGGTCCCAGTAGCTTAACACAAGATGGTTTTAATGCCCCTCGGATGAGACGTGGAAGTCCCAGAAGCTTAACAAGACGGTTTTAATGCCCCTCGGAAGAAACGTGGAGGTCCCAGTAGCTTAACAAGTAGAGATGAGCGTTGTTCTACTCGAACTGTTCGCCAATCTCAAATTCGAGCTGTTTTGGGCGGTGTTCGAGCCGTTCGGCGAACACGAACAATTTGAGAAAAATTCGGCTGTTCGAGGTTATGTTCGATAACTGTTCGTGCACCAAAATCATAACTGGATTTTTTCTCAGTAATGATGAAAATTAATGTTAATACGCAGTTTGAGTGTACAGCGGGGTGGGGGGAGGGGCAGGGGATGGATCTCTGCAGGAACAATGAAGATCTCCATTTTTTTTTTCTCTTTCCCGCATTTACAGTGGGGAGGTGCAATCTGTCAGCCTATCAGCAGCGCACACACGGAGCGAAGTGCTTTTTTTCACACAAGCAAGGGCATGTGTCATTGGCAGTGTATGTCACATGTCCTTGCCCTATAAGACCAAGCCATTTTCCCCGTCGCCACCATTTTCTCACTGCTGCAACTGCGTGTTAGACGGCACCGCTGTTGCTGTGTGCGCTATACCTTGTTAATTTCAAGCCAATTTTCGCACAAATCTACAGATAGCTTGGGAGTAGGGAATAGTTGTGATTGCAGTCCTTTTAAGGACTAGGTTACAGCATTTCCTACGACTTTTATCAGGCAGGTCTGTGCTCTTAAATAGATAGATTGTGGGAGTAAAGACTAATTGTAATTGGAGTCCTTTTCAGGACTAGGTTACATCAGTTCCTATCAGTTTTTGCCAGGCAGGTCTGTGCCAGTGTTGTGCAAGTTTTTTTCACAGCATTTGGCTGAATCTAGCAAAGCTAATCCTTTTTGGCCTATTGCAGAGTGTGTTAGTCAGTGGAGTAGCCTATCTGTGTTGCAAGATATACCACCTGTGTATAGAATACCAATTTTTTTACTGCACCTAGTGAAGTAAAATCTTTTGGGCATAGCATCATTCTATTAGTCCATCTATACTGACCTCCATCAGGTTGCAAATTGAATATAATTTTTTTCTGCATCTAGCTCTGAAAAAATATTGGGCTTCTAGCTGTTTGTGGGACTTGTTCTATTAATCCATCTATACAGACCTCCATCAGGTTGCAAACTGAATATATTTTTTTCTGCATCTACCTCTGAAAAAATATTGGGCTTCTAGCTGTGTGTGGGACTTGTTGTATTAGTCCATCTATACTGACCTCTATCAGGTTGCAAACTGAATATATTTTTTTCTGCATCTACCTCTGAAAAAATATTGGGCTTCTAGCTGTGTGTGGGACTTGTTGTATTAGTCCATCTATACAGACCTCCATCAGGTTGCAAACTGAATATATTTTTTTCTGCATCTACCTCTGAAAAAATATTGGGCTTCTAGCTGTGTGTGGGACTTGTTGTATTAGTCCATCTATACTGACCTCCATCAGGTTGCAAACTGAATATATTTTTTTCTGCATCTACCTCTGAAAAAATATTGGGCTTCTAGCTGTGTGTGGGACTTGTTCTATTAATCCATCTATACAGACCTCCATCAGGTTGCAAACTGAATATATTTTTTTCTGCATCTACCTCTGAAAAAATATTGGGCTTCTAGCTGTGTGTGGGACTTGTTGTATTAGTCCATCTATACTGACCTCCATCAGGTTGCAAACTGAATATATTTTTTTCTGCATCTACCTCTGAAAAAATATTGGGCTTCTAGCTGTGTGTGGGACTTGTTCTATTAGTCCATCTATACTGACCTCCATCAGGTTGCAAATTGAATATAATTTTTTTCTGCATCTAACCCAGCCAATAGTTTTGGCCTAATACCACAGTTTGGCCACTCAGCTCTGCTCGGTTCCCATCCATTGTTTTTTTGTGCAAACAACTCCAGAGTTGTTAATTAGTTAACCACCAAAATTAGTGGAAAAAGGCCTGCTGCTGGTGGAAAGGGGAATAGGCGTGTTGGGAAGGGGAAAAAAAGTTGTGTCCGTGGGGTAGGTGTTAAAGCAACAGTAACATCTGCAGAAGAAAGACCATCTTCCAGCCAAACTAAAATGTCTACTTCTTTTAGCGGACAATGTGATAAGATCCCTTTCTTACGGCCACGCCAATCGCTACAAATTCCAGATGAGGCACAAAAACAGCAGGTGCTTCAACGGATATCAAGTGCTCCTTTAAGTGGGCTCTCCTCCACATCAACTTCAACATCACAAATACTCCAGTCCTCAAAGGTGTCACCCCAATCGCACTTGCTTCCTCACAGCTCCCAAATCTCCAGCTGCCCGTCTGAGTATGAGGTAGAACAGATGGTTGAGTCTGCAGAGCTGTTTACTCATACTATAGCCTGGGAATCAGAGGTCGACTCCAGCGCTTCTGTGAATCCAGACGAGGAAATGATCTGCACTGATGCCCAGAATCTTTATGAGTCGGATCCAGGACCAGACGCAGAAGGTTCTGACCATAATGTAGACCCTCATTCCCAAACTGTAACTCCTGTTGGTGGAGACAATGAGGAAGACGATGATAAGACTCAAATACCTGATTGGAGCGACAACTTTAGTTTTTTGTCAGGGCAGGAACAGGTTGGCTCTGAGGACGACGGGTGTGATAACGCACAGGGTGATGATGATGAGGTTGGAGATCCCACTTACTGTCAACCCACAGTCAGCCAAGAGATGAGGTCAGCAGAGGAGGTGGAGGAAGATGCTAGTGACGACGAGGTCAGTTTGCGCCTTCCTGGACAGAGACGTAGTACTGGAAGCACGTCAACAACTGCATCCTCAAACACAACTCTGCCTCTCACCACAAGTCGTGGTGGCTCTGCAGGTCGCATGGGTGCAAAGCCTTGCATAGCCTGGGCATTTTTTCAGATCGATAAAGATGACCCAACTCGTGTTATCTGTAACATTTGTCAGCAAAAGCTAAGTAGAGGCCAAAAAATACATAGTTTGAGTACTTCATGCATGAACCGGCACATGGACATGAAGCATAAGTTGCAGTGGGAAGCTAAGTGTGCTACAATGCGGCCTAGCCGGCCGGGCCAACCGCCGTCTGCCATATCTTGTGCATCCGCGGCCTCTTCATCCTCTGTGACTGGGGGGACAGCAGTCACACCTGTTTTGGGGCGCAGACCTGCCACCTCTTTACCCGCAACAGCCAGCGTGATTGGCAGGTCATCATTTTCTTTGGAGGTGGTAACACCAGCTGGTGTTCAGCGCTGTCCGACATCGATAGCACCACCTTTGGATCAAGGCAACCTAACATGTCCGCCTGCATCTTCCTCACAGACCGGCAGTTTGCCGGGGACACCCTTATCAACCCCGTCTAAGCACAATAGCCAGCCCTCGGTCCCTCAGATGTGGACAAGTAAAAGACCATTTCCTCCTAGCCATGAGAAAGCTAAGAGGTTGAATTTCACCATCTGCAAGTTCTTGGCTACAGAAATGCTGCCTTTCCGCCTGGTGGACACAGAGGATTTTCGAGACCTTATGTCCGTCGCAGTGCCCCAGTACCAGATGCCCAGTCGGCACTACTTCTCAAAGAAAGGTGTGCCTGCGCTCCACCAGCATGTCGCACACAACATCACCGCTTCTTTGAGAAACTCTGTGTGTGACAGGGTGCATTTCACCACAGACACTTGGACGAGTAGGCATGGACAGGGGCATTACATGTCGCTGACTGGGCACTGGGTAACTATGGTGACAGCAGGACAAGGGGCTGCTGTCCAAGTCTTGCCGTCCCCACGAGTTGTGCGTCAATCCTCTTTATGTCAAAGTTCCTCCACTGCTTCTGCCTCCTCAACCTCCTCTCGGTCTTCCACCTGCACCCAAAGCCTGTCTGGTCATGCCACAAGCTTTCTAACTGCGCAGAAGGGATCCTGCACACCTCCTTACTATGCTGGCAGTAGGGCTCAACGTCATCAGGCGGTTTTTACATTGAAATGTCTGGGAAATGTGAGTCACACAGCTGAGGAGTTGTGGTCAGCTCTGGAGAACCAATTTCATGAATGGTTGTCTCCACTGGACCTGAAACCAGGGAAGGCCGTGTGCGACAATGCTGCAAACCTGGGTGCGGCCCTTCGCCGGGGCAATGTCACACACGTGCCTTGTATGGCTCACGTGTTGAACCTGGTTGTCCAGCAATTTTTAGCCCACTATCCCAGACTAGATGGCCTTCTGCAGAGGGCACGGTCGCTGTGTGCTCACTTTCGCCGTTCGCATCCCGCAGCTCAGCGACTTACATCTCTACAGAAGTCGTTGGGCCTGCCACTTCACCGGCTAAAATGCGATGTGCCTACCCAGTGGAATTCAACTCTGCACATGTTGCAGCGACTGTGGCAGCACCGACAAGCCCTGGTGCAATACGTTCTGACGTATAGTTTGGGCCAACGAGATCCAGAGGTGGGGCAAATCACGCTGGAGGAGTGGTCTCAGATCAGGGACCTATGCACCCTTCTGCACAGTTTTGAAATGGCGACGAAGATGTTTAGTGCTGACGATGCCATTATCAGCATGACTATTCCGGTGATTTACATGCTGGAGCACATGTTAAACAGATTTCGGAGTCAGGTGGTGGCACAAGAGGAGGTGGAGGAAGTAGAGGAGGAGGAGTTGTATGCGGAAGGGCTAACATCTGCAAGGTCCAGACGGTCGGCAGCACCAAGGCGGCAGGCATGTGAGGGTGGGGGAGATGGTTTTACCAGGGCGCATGGTAGCAGCCAAACTAGTGAGGAAGGTGCAGGAGCCCAGGAAGAAGTGGAGGACGAACTGATGGAAGACTCATCAGATGAGGGAGACCTTGATCACATTTCTGTTGTGCGAGGTTGGGGGGAGAGGACAGAGGAAGGAAGCATGATTGTTACCTCGCCACCAACACAACAGGGACTTGGTGCTCCTGGATGCGCAACACACATGAGTGCCTTCTTGCTGCACTACCTGCAACATGACCCTCGAATTGTGAGAATTAGAAATAATCCTGACTACTGGGTTGCCACACTGTTAGATCCCTGGTACAAAAGTAAATTTGCAGAAATTATTCCTGCCATAGAAAGGGATGCACGCATGCAGGAGTATCAGCAGAGACTGTTGCAGAATCTTACATGTGCTTTTCCACAAAATACCAGTGGTGCACGTAGTGAATCTCACAGTTCCAACTTGCCAACCGTGGGACAGTCAAGTGTTCAGCACTCAAACCGTAACAGAACCACAGTATCTGCTGGTAACATCAATTTTGCGGAATCATTTCACCACTTTTTTAGCCCATCCTTTGCAAGGCCACAGGAGACAAGAAGTCTGACACATAGTCAACGCCTAGAGACGATGGTACAGGAGTATCTCCAAGTAAACATTGAAGCCACGACTGTGTCACTGGACCCTTGCTCTTTTTGGGCTTCCAATCTGGATAAATGGCCGGAGCTAGCCACTTACGCCTTGGAGATCTTGTCATGCCCCGCAGCCAGCGTTCTGTCTGAACGTGTGTTCAGCGCTGCTGGTGGTGTGCTGACAGATAAGCGCACGCGGCTCTCCACTGATAATGTAGACAGACTCACGTTCATAAAGATGAACAAATCATGGATCCGAAACGACTTTTCTACCCCTGTGTCATCCTGGGGAGAGTAAAAGCTTGATGATTGGTTAAAATCACCCTACCAACCGTTTTAAGCTTTCAAATTACTAATCATGTTTATCTGTATCTTGGCTGGAAAATAATTTGGGCTTTGTAGCAGTGTGCAGCACTGATTCTATTAGGCCATCTATAATAAGCTCCACCAGATTTAAAATTACTAATCATGTTTATCTGTATCTTGACTGGAAAATAATTTGGGCTTTGTAGCAGTGTGCAGCACTGATCCTATTAGGCCATCTATACTAAAGCTTCACCAGATTTAAAATTAATAATAATTTTTAGCTGCATCTAGCCCGGAAAATAATTTTGGGGCTCCGAGATGCGCAAGACACATAAGTGCCTTCTTGCTGCACTACCTGCAGCATGACCCTCATATTGTCAGAATTCGAAGTAATCATGACTACTGGGTTGCCACACTCTTAGATCCCCCAAACTTTTCGATCAACCTTTTCATTTTAATAAAGACCAAAAAAATGGTCATTTTTGAAATTATAAGGATTAACAGGTTGTTAGAAACTGAAATCAAACAGTTTTCAACTCAAAACTTTATTCTAGGTGATGTTACATTTTCACATAGGACCCCTTATTCGAAAGGAGCTTCTGAACTCTCTCGTCCATTGAATTTGTCAGGTTTTGGATGGTTTCTGCTTCAATTGTTTTGCATGAGGACAGAATACCCTCCCAGAGCTGTTGCTTAGATGTGAACTGCCTCCCGCCATCATAGACACTCCTTTTAATGATGCTCCAAAGGTTCTGAATGGGGTAGAGGTCAGGGGAGCATGGGGGTCACACCATAAGTTCATCCCCTTTTATGCCCATATCAGCCAGAGATGCAGATGTTTTATGTGCAGCATGAGATGGTGCATTATCATGCAGAAAAATGATCTTGCTGTGAAATACACGGTTCTTCTTCTTGAACCATGGCAGGAAGTGCTGTTTGAGAAAATCCACATACATTATGGAGTTCATCTTTAGCGCCTTCAGGGATCCTAAAGGGGCCGACAATCTCTCTCCCCATGATTCCAGCCCAAAACATTACTCCACCTCCTCCTTGTTGGCGCTGTAGCCGTGTTTGCGTGGGGTGTCCATCAACCAGCCATCCTCCACTCCATCCATCTGGACCATCGAGCGCTGCACGGCACTCATCCGTGAACAAAACAGTTTTGAAATCAGTCTTCATGTAATGTTTGGCCCACTGGAGCCGTTTCTGCTTGTGTGAAGTGGATAGAGGAGGTCGACAGGATGGCGTATGCACAGCTGCAAACCTCTGAAGGACCCTGCATCTTGTTGTTCGGGGGACGTTGGAGGCACAAGCAGCTTCAAAAACTTGTCTGCTGCTATGACAAGGCTTTTTTGCCGCTGCTCTTTCAACCTGACGTAATTGCCTGTAGGAAAGAGTCCTCAATTTGCCCTTATCAGCACGCACACGTGTGTACTGTGAATCAGCTACATACTTCTTGATTGCCAAGACACTTCATCCTGATCATCGCACAATGTTGATTGTAGTCATGCCTTGACCTAAACACTCCACAATTTGTTGCTTCTCAGCAGCCGACACATCCTTTTTCTTTCCCATTTTGGCAGAAAATGTAGGCTGCTTAATAATGTGAGACAGCCTTCTTAAGTAGTCTTGCCTTTCATTGGACACACCTGCCAAACTAATTAGCACAGGTGTCTGCAATTGCTTACAGTGATATAAAGAGCCCTGACACACATCACCATCAATGAGTTTAACTGACAAACAAACAAATTCTTCCCTTATCACTCCTAAACACTTTTTGCATAATAATTTGGAACGCAGTGTACATGTGCTTCTCCACAAAACACCAGTGGTTCACGTAGTGAATCTTATAGTTCTAACTTGCCAACCGTGGTCTGTATGGAATTGTTCAATAAAGGGCCCAAAATTAAGATAACATAGATGGGAGAGGTCTCTATGAATAGGAATTCCTAAGTATTTGATACCCTGTGAGGGCCAGGCAAAGGGAAAGTTGGACTGGATGGAATCCTATATGGATTTGGGGAGGGAGACATCGAGGGCCTCAGACTTCGCTGCATTGATTTTAAAATTTGACCATGTAACAAAGTGATCTATTTCAGCCATAACAGCATGGATGGATATATGTGATTGAGTGATATATACTAGGACATCATCAGCAAATAGAGAGCACTTGTACTCGGTGCCTCCCACCTCAATCCACCTAATATTGGGGTTATGGCGTATTGATGAGAGCAGGTGCTCCGTCACTAGGATGTATAAGAGAGGGGACAGAGAACATCCCTGCCTTGTCCCATTGGTGATTGTGAAAGGTGATGAAAATGTTCTGACGCGCCCCCTGGGCCTTGGGACACCCGGAGCCGGACCCTTTTTGGTGGATGCTGGTGGTTGTAGTCTCCGTGGCGGCAACCCGGTTCCGTGGCTCAGGGCGGTCAAACCAGTGGCGGAACTATTTATGTGGTTTTGATGTTTAAATGTCCGACTACGCCACCCGTGGATTGCGGTCAGAGTGAACCGCCGCTCCAGGGCAGACCGCTGAGGCTGGTGTTGTGGGTGCAGCAGAGCGTAGCATAACTCCCCACGGGAGGAGTATAGTCTCAGGGCAGTGTATGCGGAGGATGGGGGTGATGGTGCAGGGCAGCAGCAGTAATGACACGGAGTCAGTGATGCAGTCCAGGGCCTTTACTCACAGTTCTTATTATCCAGACCACATCTGCAGGTAACGGCTGCCCACGTCGTACTGTGCTCACCAGGTGAGGGGCTCAGACAACTCCCAGATAACTTTGGAGTGCTTCACAGGACCCCCTTTGTGTGTCCTTTGTCTGGCCTTTCTTACCAACCCTTCTGTCCGGCTGCCTCGGGCCTCCTCTTGGTAAACTTGGCGCCAGTTTCCCTGACCCTATGTGGTGCCTTCCTAGCGGGTGTAGCGAGGGGCTGCGCCACATAAAATGTCACAGCCTCCTGTTTCTAGCTGAGGGTCGTTTCCTGCCTCCACTAGTTTCGGGGACCGGTCTCCCCCTTTGGCCTGACCCCTCCACGCAGGTGGATTCGGGCGTGCGGTGGCGACTCGCCCGTCCGCACCCCTGAGATCCCTTCGTTCCTCGTTCCTGGAGCCTTCTCCGCTCCTCTTCCTTCCTTCTCCCTCTTCCAGGCCTGGGCCTCTGTTACTAGGCCCGCCTCCGGAGCAGAGCTCATGCAGAGCCCCTGCTCCCTGCCACTTCTGCTCAGACTTCTCTGCACTGAACTAAGATGGTGCCCACCTTTTATACTCCCTTCTCAATGCACCCAGGAACTGCTTCCTCCCTGCTCCTGCACTACAGGGTTCCCCTTCCTCAGTGTTCCCTCCCCCCACTCCAGCCAGGGACAGGGACTGTCGTGCCCATCTCAGGGGCATATTGGTCGCCCTGCCCCACGGCAATGTGGTGTAATGCATGCAGGTGTCGGGTCCTGATCCACACTCCATCCTTACCTGAGAGTGAGATATCACACCTCTGGGTGAGGTGCAATACGTCTGTAGCAACCGAGCCCTCAGGGTGCTACAGTTCCATTTATCTTCAGCCTAGGTGACGTATTGCGATACAGGGCCGTGATTTTGGCTATAAAAGGGTCCCCTAGACCCCTACCCCAAGCTTTTTAAGAGAATCATATATGGCGTGCCAGGAGACTCTATGGAATGCTTTCTCAGCATCCAACGAGAGTATCTAATTACAAATTTTTAACTGCATCTAGCCCAGGAAATACTTTGTGCCTAGTAGCAGGGTCTGCTAGTCAGCGGATTATCCCGGCTGTTAAGCAAGCTACACCACCTGTAGTTTGGACACTTCATTTTTTCAAAGGAAATGCTTCGGGACCACGGGATACTCAGTGAAGAGCATCAGGAGGCACCCCAAGGCATAGGGGCTGGGACTGGCAGTAGGATGCCTTGCGGTGGACAGCCGAGCTCGATCCTTATAAAAGCTTTTTAACTGCAGCAGCTTTAGTGGACGCTACTGGAGCTGGAATTACGCGGCTGCTGGCATGAGACTTGCCCTCCAATAGATCCTTGTAAATGGATTTAAAGTGTATTTATTCAAATTAGAGAGACAATTTAAATTAAAAAGCTTAGAGCTGCCTCCACCACAGGGGGGCTCGCTCGACCCACCAGCGGACAGGCACCAGTATTGGGAGAGGGGGGCTGGCCGTCAGGGTTCACCGCGGCTCTGGCACAAACCCGGCGACACGGAGGTGGCACGGGCAGGAGCGGACTGAACGTGTCGGCTTCTCACTTTTTGGATTTTAGAAGGGCATGACATGCCTATATCTGTGTCTCCCCCTCCTTTTACTCCTCCACCTCTTTTCTTTTCGCATGACTATATGTACTTGTCACTTTTCCATGTGTTAGTTGTGTCTTCTGAGCAGTTTGTCAGCTTTTGGACACCTTTGAAGGTGTTTTCTATGTGTTTCTATGTGTTTTTGTTTGCCTGCCATTGGTTTTAACGGTGTTCGAAGGTGTTCGACGAACAGTTCGACGAACAGTTCGGCGAACACACGGGTGTTCGACGAACCGAACCGAACTCGAACACTACGGGGGTGGCTCAACACTATTAACAAGACGGTTTTAATGCCCCTTGGAAAAGTGGTGGAGGTCACAGTAGCTTAACAAGATGGTTTTAATGCCCCTCGGAAGAGACGTGGAGGTCCCAGTGGCTTAAAAAGACGGTTTTAATGCCCCTTGGAAAAGTGGTGGAGGTCACAGTAGCTTAACAAGACGGTTTTAATGCCCCTTGCAAGAGACGTGGATGTCACAGTAGCTTAAGACGGTTTTAATGCCCCTCGGAAGAGACGTGGAGGTCCCAGTAGCCTAACAAGACGGTTTTAATGCCCCTTGGAAGAGACGTGGAGGTCCCAGTAGCTTAACAAGATGGTTTTAATGCCCCTTGGAAAAGTGGTGGAGGTCCCAGTAGCTTAAGATGACAGTTTTAATGCCCCTCAGAAAAGACGTGGAGGTCCCAGTAGCTTAACAAGATGGTTTTAATGCCCCTCGGAAGAGACGTGGAGGTCCCAGTAGCTTAACAAGACGGTTTTCATGCCCCTTGGAAGAGACGTGGAGGTCCCAGTAGCTTAACAAGAAGGTTTTAATGCCCTTTGGAAGAGACGTGGAGGTCCCAGTAGCTTAACAAGACGGTTTTAATGCCCCTTACAAGAGCCATACAGTACAGCATATTACAAACATTATTCCCATTATTGGGGAGTGGGTCTCCCATAGTCTTTGCCTATGCCTTCCAAGCAAAATCTGCCAAAAATTAGGACGGAGGAACTTGCAATGCCCCTTACAAGAGCCATCCAGTACAGCATATTGCAAACATTATTCCCATTATTGGGGAGTGGGTCTCCCATAGTCTTTGCCTATGCCTTCCAAGCAAAAGCTGCCAAAAATTAGGACGGAGGAACTTGCAATGCCCCTTACAAGAGCCATGCAGTACAGCATATTACAAACATTATTCCCATTATTGGGGAGTGGGTCTCCCATAGTCTTTGCCTATGCCTTCCAAACAAAAGCTGCCAAAAATTAGGACGGAGGAACTTGCAATGCCCCTTACAAGAGCCATGCAGTACAGCATATTACAAACATTATTCCCATTATTGGGGAGTGGGTCTCCCATAGTCTTTGCCTATGCCTTCCAAGCAAAAGATGACAAAAATAAGGACGGAGGAACTTTCAATAATGGCAACACGGACCACGGTCACCCTGGTGGTATAGTGGTGGTGGAGGCTGAGGATAAGGAGAAGAACATAATACAGCCGAAATGAGGAACCGTATACCCATGTGTGGGTGTGAAGCGGTGCATGTGAATACTCCTCCCGAAATAACACAGTGGATTTGACTTTATGTTACTCTGCTGTCATTTGGTGGTGATGAGAAGTCTGGCCCAATCCAGCCCTTGTTCATTTTGCTATCGGCAGGGCAGGCCAGGACCTCCAAGGCGTACAGAGCGAGTTCATTCCAAGTGTCCAGCTTGGATACCCAATAATTAAAAAGCACAGAGGAATCACGGAGGATGCTGGTACGGTCGGCAAGGCACTCCCTCACCATCTTTTGAAACTTTTCACTCCTTGTGAGAGTACCCCGCGCCTCAGGGTCTGTCCGAAGGGAAGGTCTGAGAAAACTGTCCCAGAACGTTGACAGTGTTCCCCTGCCTCTGCTGGATTGGAGTTGCGTCTCTCGCATGTACGCCTTGGTTGGGCAACGAACTGTGACCTCTGCCGCTAGCGTGTTCAGATGGGAACTTTTTTAACAGTTCTGCAGCAAGGGCCTTCTGGTACTGCCCCATTTTTGTAGACCTCTCCACCTCAGGAATAAGAGAGTGAAAGTTCTCCTTGTAGCGGGGTCTAAAAGTGTCACCAACCAGTAATGACTGTCACCCAACATTTTGACAACGCAAGGGTCACGGTTAAGGCAGCGTAACATAAAGTCAGCCATGCGTGCCAGACTGGTAACGGGCAAGACTTCCGTGTCCTCACCAAGATGACGACTGACCATGCTCTCCTCCTCCTCCTCCTCCTCCCCCCTGTCCTCAGGCCACCCACGCTGAACCGACGGTATGACAGTTGTACAGGTACTACCGTCTACAGAGCATGATACAAGCTCCTGTTCTTCCTTCTCCTCCTCCTCTCCCTCATTGTCCCCCAATGCACCTTGGGATGAGATGAGGCTGGGCTGTGTGTAATCGACCGCTACGGCTTCTTGATCCATGTCATCATACTCTGGCTGCAATGCCTCCTCTTTAATTCTCTGCAGAGAGCGTTGCAAAAGACAGACAAGTGGAATGCTGATGCTAATGATGGCGTCATCGCCACTCACCATCTTGGTGGACTCCTCAAAGTTTGTCAAGATGGTACATATGTCTGACATCCAGGTCCACTCCTGAGGTCTTATGTGTGGAGTCTGACCTGAATATCGACGGCCTTGTTGCAGCTGGTAGTCCAAAACTGCTCTCTTCTGCTCACAAATCCTTTGCAACATGTGGAGGGTAGAGTTCCAACGTGTGGGGACATCACACACCAGTCGGTGTGACGGAAGCTGCAAACGCTGCTACAACACATCAAGGGCGGCGGAAGCTGTAGCTGACTTGCGAAAATGAGCTGACAGGCGGCGTACTTTGACGAGCAGATCTGGCAACTCGGGGTACGATTTAAGAAACCGCTAAACCACGAGGTTAAGCACATGAGCCAGGCATGGTACGTGTGTGATCTCGCCTCGCCTTAGAGCCGCCACCAGGTTACGGCCTTTGTCACACATGACCATGCCTGGATGTAGGTTCGGCAGTGTCAGCCACAGATTAGCCTGCTCTTTCACAGCTGTCCACAACTCAAAAGCATTGTGAGGTTTCTCACCTAAGCTTATGAGTTTCAGCACAGCCTGTTGCCTCTTGGCGGAGGCAGTACTGCAGTGCTTCCAGCTTGTTACTGATGTGGTGATATCTGAGATGGAGGCTGAACATGAGGAGGAGGAGGAGGATGATGCGCAGGAGCTGTACACTGTGGGGGCTACTCTGACTGACATAGGGCCCGCAATCCTCGGTGTGGGGAGGATGTGTTCCGTCCCAAGGTCCGACTGGATCCCGGCTTCCACTATGTTTACGCAGTGTGCCGTCAGGGAGATGTACCGTCCCTGGCCACAAGCACTTGTCCACGGGTCCGTTGTCAGGTGGACTCTCCCAGGAACTGCATTGTTGAGGACACGGCAGATGTTTTGGGACACGTGCTTGTGTAGTGCGGGGATGGCACACCGGGCAAAATAGTGTTGGCTGGGGACCGAGTACCGAGGGACAGACACCGCCCTAAGGTTGCGGAAGGATTCCGTCTCTACCAGCCTAAAAGGCAGCATTTCCAACGCAAGCAGTCGTGAAATGTGCGAATTTAGGACTGTGGCCTGTGGGGCGTTAGCTGCGAATTTCCGCTTTCATTCAAAGGTCTGGGATATGGACAATTGAACGCAGCGGTGGGACGTGGACGTGGACGTTGATGCTGTTTCTTGAGAAACTGCCATAACAAGTGAAGACTGAGAGGAGGGGGCATCTTTGCATGCAGTATGGACAGGGGATTGCCTTGCACACACAACAGGGGGTTCTATTGCACGCACAACAGCGGAAGAAGCAGTGGTGACACCCGCAGGCACTGGTCGTGGACCCTGGGGTTCACCCCACAAAGTCGGGTGCTTTGCTGCCATGTGCCTGATCATGCTGGTGGTGGTCTGCCTGGTAGTTTTGTCACCCCTGCTGATACTGGCATGGCAGGTGGTACAAATGGCCTTTTTGGGGTTATCAGCAGAGTCTTTAAAAAAATTCCAGACTCTGGAAGACCTACAGGATGTACTGACAACGTCCCTTGTGTTGGTGTTACGGGGAACTATTGCCTGCCTTCTGTGTGCGGCCACCACACTGCTTCTTCCTGCCTGTTTGGGTACTCTGCCTCCCTCACCCTGTGTGCTGCTGGCCTCGCTCTGCATGTCCTCCTGCCACGTTGGGTCAGTTACTAGATCATCCACCACCTCCTCCTCTTCCACTTGCGCACCACGATCCTCCTCCTCACTTCCCGGCAATTGTGTCTCGTCATCGTCCACCTCTTGTGACAAATTGCCAGCGTCGACTTCCTGTGGCCGTGGCTGTTCAAATATTTGGGCATCGCTACATGGGATCTCCTCTTCCACCACTTCAAGCGGAGCAGGCGAGGGGCACAAATCTGGATATGGACCAGTGAACAGCTCTTCAGAGTGTCCAAGTGTGGGATCAGTTGCTGTCTGACGACACTCGGCATGGTGGGAGGAAGGAGCATCAGGGTGAGGAGGAGTATGCGGTCGAGACTCACGGCTACTAAGATTTGACCGTGTGGAAGACAGACCGGAGGTGGTGGTGCCCAAGAAACTGGAAGTATTATCTGCTATCCAATTAATAACATGTTCACACTGATCAATTCGCAATACTGGTGTTGTTCTGTGCTTCCCTAGTAATTCGGTCAAGAAGTGGGAGCGAGAAGATGTGGCTGCTGGTTGTGGCACATTTTCACCTTGGTCACGTCCCCGTCCTCTGCACGCACCATCACCAGAACGTCCAGTTCCACGTCCCTTGCCACGCGCCTTGCCCATTGTAAAGGAAGTAAAATAGCTTACACTCGCACTATCAATGGAAAAAGGGTAATAAAAAGTAGATTAGAACCGTGGAAGAGGAAAACCACAGTTCTATTTCTCTGGCCTACACCCGACTCTTTTAAACAATCTGAACAATCGGGGAGAAACTATTACTGTATTTCTTTACGGAAAAAATACCAAAAGCTGGATAATAGAGATTTTTTACTGTGGGACGGCAAAACCACAGTTATAATTTACTGGTGTATACCAGACTCTTTTAAACAGATATATTGGTGTCTGAACAATCAGGAGACACTATTACTGTTTTTCTTTATGGCAAATATGTCAAAAGCGGGATAATACAGAGATATGACCCGTGGAACTGCAAAACCACAGTTCTATTTTTCTGGCCTACACCAGACTATTTTCAACAGATATATTTGTGTCTGAACAATCAGGGAGACACTATTACTGTTTTTTTTTTACGGCAAAAAAATTCCAAAAGCAGGATAATAGAGATTTTTTACCGTGGAACAGCAAAACCACAGTTATAATTTACTGGTGTATACCAGACTTTTTAAATATATATATTTGAGGCTGAACAGTGAGCGACACACTCAAACTGTTTTTTTTTTTAGATACAAATGGCCCAAAAGTGGATAATGCAGAGGTTTGAACCGTGGAACTGCAAAACCACACTTCTGTTTCTCTGGCCTACACCAGACTATTTTCAACAGATATATTTGTGTCTGAACAATCAGGGAGACACTATTACAGTTTTTTTTTACGGCAAAAAATGCCAAAAGCAGGATAATAAAGATTTTTTACCGTGGAACAGCAAAACCACAGTTATAATTTACTGGTTTATACCAGACTTTTTTAAATATATATATATTTGCGACTGAACAGTGAGCGACACACTCAAACTGTTTTTTTTTTAGGTACAAATGGCCGAAAAGTGGATAATACAGAGGTTTGAACCGTGGAACTGCAAAACCACACTTTTGTTTCTCTGGCCTACACCAGACTATTTTAAACAGATATATTTGGTGGGGGGGGGACACCAAAAGGTTAATAAGACGGGTATTTGTACAGTGTGAAGGAGGAAAAAAAAAAGAGGATTTAGATGAAAAAAAAGGATTTTTCCTGGCCCCCGAGACCTGGAGCTAAGTCCAGCAATTTCAGCAACAGGAGCACACAGGACTGTAATGCAGCGTTTGCTGGTATAACCACTGCGTCTCCTATACAGCCTGCCTGCCTGATATCTGGGATGGATATTAGTCCTGAGAAGGACTGTTTGTTTGATCTGGCAGCCTTTAGAGACCCTACACTAACTATTTTGCAGTATATATCTCTCCCTAAATCAGCAGCACTCTCCCTACACTGTCTGATCCCAGCCGTCTGTGTCCAAGATGGCGGCGCCCTGTTTTAAATACTCGAGGTGACGCTGTGCGGCCAGCCAATCAATGTAATGCCCACAACCAACATGGCTGCGGCATTACAGTGACTGGCTGGCAATCCCTGCATGTTCATTGGCTCTGTAAAGAGCACCAAACATGCAGGGCGGAGACCCGAGATCCCGCCCGAATAACCCGGAAATGCTCGGTGCTCGCTGAACATCCCGAGCAGCGTGATGCTCGGGCGAGTACCGAGCAGTGTCGAGCATGTTCGCTCAACACTACTTAGGAAGCCTGTGCAGGTGTTTTTTGTTAATTTTTTTTAATTTACTGAGATAATGACTTTTGTGTTTTCATTGGCTGTAAGCCATAATCATCAACATTAACAAAAATAAACACTTGAAATAGATCGCTCTGTTTATAATGACTATATAATATAGGAGTTTCACTTTTTTGTATTGAAGAACTGAAATAAATTAACTTTTTGATGATATTCTAATTTGTGAGATGCACCTGTACTTCTCTATCCCAAGTGCCATAAAAATAATTGTTGAATAACTTATGTTGTATTCCTAGAATAACGGACAAATACAATATCATTAATACAAATAAAGGCCCACAAGTCCAGTAGAAAACCATCGTATTCAAAGATGACTTTGTAGCTAACAATTTGCTACTAGGGTCTATATTTTATGATTTGATTCACAAATAACTTATTAGATTTTATGACATATGCGGTGTGCGTGCTATGAGAAATACAAAATTTACAGTACAAATAAAGGTTTTCATGCACATGTTCTGTATGGATTTAGAGCGGAATCTCAGTGTCATTCCCATACTTAACGAATATCTCAATAGCCAAAATAAGGACATTAAAAGGGAACTTATCAAGTGAAAAAAACACTATTAACCTGCAGATATGGGGTTAATCTGCAGGTTAATAGTGTTCTGAACCTTCCCAGCGCCAGCCTTTAGAGCTCCGCTGTCTGGAGGAAATTAACTTTATTCCTCCCCGCAGCATTTGGCATTCAGTCATGGGGGCGGCACCGGTGCATTTTCAGTCACCTCTGTGTATAGAGAGCGGCAGCTGTAACCTCACCCCTGACACTGACTGACACCTGGCCCTAATGCTGAACCTGCTGACAGTCAGTTCCATGGGCATGGTGAAACTGTGCCAATATCACCCCCATGACTGGATGACGAGCGCTGCCGGGAGAACGCTATTAACCTACAGATTAACCCTATATTTCCAGGTGAATAACATTTTTTCACATGATAGGTTCCTTTAAAGGGACTATGTCAGCAGAGAATGACTGTTCAAACCAAGTTAAGGCATTTGGTACACACAGGCATAAGCCAAACATTTAACTACACCTTCCCACCTGCTTGTTTTACCTCTAACTCCCCCTGCCACCTCTTATTTGATTGACTGCTCTGGCTTCATAGAGCCAGAGAAGGTCAGAGATAAATGGAAAACAAAACAGATGAGAAGGTGTGCTTAAAGGGTATCTGTCACCCCATTTGACCTATCTAAACTATTAATATGGGCATACAGGTTATAGACTGCTGAATAAAGTCCTCCCTGTATGCCTCATATCAGATGCCTTGTTGTTGAGAAATTATCTTTTATCACTTTATATAAATGACCTCATCCAGGTTCTGGGGAGGACTCTGCCTGGAAGATAACTCCACTTCCCGAGATTATTTTATATGCAGGTGAAGTTACTAGTGTGATGTGATGGCCGCTCTCTGCTCTCCTGATCTCCCTGCAGACCTGTGTGTGATTATACCTGACACACCTGCAGGTTCCTCTCAGCTCCAGCTTCCATAGCAGAGGCAGACAGGGTTGTAATATTATTGCAATACAGCAGAGCTGAGAGAGAAGCAAAAAATGTGTTTGCAAGAAGACAAAGTTCATTTTTCCTGTTCTGTGTTAATTACCGTATTTTTCGGAGCACTCCCCCCCCACCCAAATTTAGGAGGAAAATGGGAGGTGCGTCTTATGGTCCGAACCTTACCAGATACTTGCGGTGGTGGTGTAGTGAGATCGCATGGCCGAAGCACCAGAGCGACTGTGCGTGGTGAGGCAGTGTGGATGTGCAGCGCTGCGGCGGCGAGGCAGAGTGGCGGTGGGTGCACATTGATCTACAGGAAAATGGCCACCCGAGCCGGCGCATGCGCCGTCTGGGAGCTCGGGCGGCCATTTTTCTGGGGATCACAACTTCATGAAGATGGCCGCGGCCACCGCTCCGCCGCCCCACTCCACAGCCGCAGCCACGGGACAGCAGCACACGCCACTCACAGGCCCGGGACTGGGCCCTGGCCCTATCCGGACCACAGGCCCCAGCCAGGCTCCAGCCCCACCACAGGCCCCAGCCAGGCTCCAGCCCCACCACAGGCCCAGGCCCCACCACAGGCCCCATCACAGGCCCTAGGCCCCACCACAGGCCCTGGCCCCGAAGCATCTCACCTCTTCTGCTGCAGCCGCCAGGTTCCTGAGGGAGGGAACTGAGGGCCCTGCGATCCTGCTCCACCACCACCACACCTCCCCTCTGCTGGAGCACCGGCTTCTCGCATCCAGGGTCCACAGCATTCATCCACTTCCGCTGGCTTCCTGAAGGACCCTGCCTCCTGTGACCCCCGCTCAAACGCCCCCGAGGTAAAATACCTATACAGACTATAAGACGGACCCCCATCTTATAAAAAATATTTTTTTCCTATTTTCCACCCCAAAATTTGGGATGCGTCTTATGGTCCGAAAAATACGGTACTTGTCTCACTGGTAACTCCCCTTCATGTATAATAATCTCTGGAGGCAGAGTTTTCTTCCAGACAACATCCTCACCAGAGCCTGGAAGAGGTCATTTACATAAAGTGATAAAAGATGATTTTTCAACAACAAGGCATCTGATATGAGGCATACAGGTATCACTTTTTTTCAGCAGTCTATAACCTGTATGCTCATATTACTAGTTTAGATAAGTCAAATGTGGGGACAGACTCCCTTTAATTGTCTGGCCACGCCTTGATGCACCGAGTGCCTGTACTTGGTGAAACGGTGGTGGATGTGGACCCACTGCACCATGGGTCAGGCTTACTGTAGTGGGGTGTGACTAAGTGACTACCTGCAATTCACTAGAGTCTCTGGTGGTAAGGATGGGCTTGTCTGCAGAAAGTCACCGGTGTAACTCCAGGGCAGTCCCAAGACCTGCAACATCTGACCCATGGGTCAAAGCAGTAAAGCGGAGCACAGGGGGGTTAAAGACAGAAGCGTAGTCAGAGGGACACCGATACATAGGGGGTGAGATGAGGAGGTGGTGTGTGAGTGGGAGACACTGAATGTCCTGTCGGTTAGGTATGAAAAGATCCAAGACAAGTCCAAGTCTGTAATGCCGAGAGATGAGAGTCTGTAGTAAGAGAGTATGGTCTACTGTGTCGAAGGCAGATGACAGGTCTAGGAGGAGGAGGACAGAGTAGTCTTGCTTGGATTTGGCAGTTAGTAGGTCGTTGGTGACTTTAGTCAGGGCGGTGTGTGAGTGGGAGACACTGAATGTCCTGTCGGTTAGGTATGAAAAGATCCAAGACAAGTCCAAGTCTGTAATGCCGAGAGATGAGAGCCTGTAGTAAGAGAGTATGGTCTACTGTGTCAAAGGCAGATGACAGGTCTGGGAGGAGGAGGACAGAAAAGTCTTGCTTGGATTTGGCAGTTAGTAGGTTGTTGGTGACTTTAGTCAGGGCAGTTTCAGTGAAATGGTGCGGTCGGAAGCCAGATTGTAAGCAGTCAAAGAGTGAGCAGGAGGAGAGGTGGGAGGACAGTTCAAAATAGACACGTTGATCCAGTACTTTGGAGGCATAGGGGAGAAGTGAGATGGGGCTATAGCTAAACATAGGATGGGTCAAGGGAGGGCTTTTGGAGGATGGGTGTGATTGAGGTATGTTTGAAACATGAGGGGAAGACTCTAGTTGTTAGTGACAGGTTGAAGAGGAGAGTTAGGCTTGGGATGAAGACTGTGGTACGGTTTGGAATGAGGTGGGATGGTATTGGGTCAAGTTCACAGGTGGTGAGATGTTATTTGGAGAGTAAAGATGATTTTCCTTGATGGTGGAGAAGCTGGTTTTGGAGGAGGAGAGTTGAGTTGTTATGAGAAGGGGCTGTTGGGACTTTTAGGCTAACTCTTCAGCTGAGATGAGAGGAGAGGGAGGGTGAGCTGGTGGACAGAGGAGCGACTTGAAAGTACTGAATAGCTGTTTAGGCTTGTGAGACACATATGATATGAGAGTTGAGAAGTATTTTTGTTTTGCTGCAGTAAGCAATGCAGCAATTGTGCAGCATTTTTAAAATGTCTGTTACTGGACTCCACTCCCTTTCTTTGGCAGTTGCACAGCGGTACGCCTTGTTCTTCCTTCCCCTCATCTACATGTGCTCCAGTAGATGACAAGTGCTGCATCAAGTGGCCTCTGCCCCTCTTCCTCCACCTTAACATCACAGACAGTATAGTCCTCAGAGGTGGCACCCCAATTACCCTTGTTTTCACCCATGTCACAACTCTCCAACCGGCCAACTGACTGTGGGGAAGCACAGATGGGCGAGTCTGCAGAGCTGTTCACGCATTCTATTCTGGGCTTCAGAGGTCTGATCCAAAGCTTCACAGACTCAAGGGGGGGAAAGCATGTGTAGCAATGCCCAAAATTTTTTTCAGTTGATCCAGGCCCAGATGAAGTAGGGTTCGAGAAGAATCCAAACCTTCGTCACCAAACGTTAATCCATGGGTGTGGGCATGGATAGTTTGGAGAAAGGAATAAATACACACCAGAACATGGAGAACTAAACTAATATACAACATGGGTTGGAAAACTAAACTACTAAACAGCTAAGGATGAAGAATGAAACAAATACACACCAGAACATGGAGAACTTAACTAATAGAAACAGGTGTTGGAGAACTAAACTAATAAGACAACAGCGGTTGGAGAACTAAACTATTAAACAGCTAAGGTTGGAGAACTAAACTACTAAACAGCTAAGGTTGGAGAACTAAACCACTGCACACCAGGGGATGGAGAACTAAACCACTAGACACCAAGGTGTCACTAGACAGCAAGTGTTGGAATCCCCAAGGCTTGCGGGACAAACCTCTGTATCTAACACTTCCTCCAATGCTTCTGAATCCTCCACCTCCTCTAGGGTCTCCACCTGCACCCCCCAACCTCTGCCTTAATGAGACACATGTTCCAACAGTGCAGAGAGAATCCCCCCCATCTCCATACTGCGCAGCCAGGGCTCACCGCAATCAGGCAGTGTTAAAATAAATATGCCTTGGAGATCGCAGTCATATAGCTGAAGAGTTGTGGACAGCTCTCCAGACCGAGTTTGAGCAAAGGATGTCTGCATCCTTCTGTCGCATGACAAAAAACATGATCAGTGATAACAAAAATTCTCCATTAAATGTCACTTGCTTAACCCAGCAGGAAGTACGGCGGCATCTAAAAATCACTAAAGTTGACAAATCCCCGGGCCCGGATGGGATACACCCGCGAGTACTGCATGAATTAAGTAAAGTCATAGATAGACCATTATTTTTTATCTTTAAAGATTCCATAATAACAGGGTCTGTACCACAGGACTGGCGTATAGCAAATGTGGTGCCAATATTTAAAAAGATGACAAAAACTAAACTTGGAAATTATAGGCCATTAAGCTTAACCTCTACTGTGGGTAAAATCCTGGAGGGTTTTCTAAGAGATGCTATACTAGAGTATCTGAAGAATTATAACCTCATGACTAGTGTTGAGCATTCCGATACTGAAATATCGGGTATCGGCCGATATTCGCGGTATCGGAATTCCGATACTTAATTCCGATACTTTTGCAATATCGTATATCGGAATCGGAAGTTCCCATAATGCAATGAGCCATTTTCATTTTATTCAGCCAATGAGGATCCTAAGAAGTGTGGGCACATCCTGTTAGGCATGTAGGCATCTTAACTAATGGCATGGCTGTGATTGGCTGCTGAAATGATGTCATGATGCACTATAAAAGCCGCCGCCGCCATTTTGAGCTCACTCTGCTGTGAATTCAGTTAGGGATAGGATGCTGTTGTTCTGAGGGACAGTTTTAGCTACCTATTTGGTCTATTCTGCTTTACCCAAGCTACTTTATAAATCGCTGTGCCTTGCAGTGCTAGTGCACAGTTCTCTGTGCTGTTCACCGCTTTCTGCAAGGTCTGTGTGTGTGAGTGCAGCTCACCCTGTAGTGTGTGCTTCAGCCACGTCTGGTTATAGTGCACTCAGTGTGTGTCACTGCCTCATACATTGTCCTTTTTTGCCAATTCATAATTTTTCCTGATATCTCCTATTAGTGTGGTGGTTCCATCCGTATTCAGCTAAATTGGTTCCAAACACACTATATAGGACTAGATAGAGAAATTTTTTTGGTCTTGCAGCGCTAGTGCACAGTGCTCTGCATCTGTACTGTTCACCGCTGTCTGCAAGGTCTGGTTACAAAAAGTTTGTGATACTATCGTTATTACATCTTTAGGCACATCCAGTGTCTTTTTGTGACAAAAAAAACCTAAATAAAGTTCACCAAACACTCCACTTTACAGTTGTGTAGGCCACATTAGCTCATATTAAAGTCTAGTCCACACTTTATAAAATTAGTGTTTCTTATACCTGTTAGCAGCTGTTCAGGAATAAGCACACTAAGCCCTTAGTACTTTTCTGCCTATCTTTATCAGTCTACCAAGATGAAGAAGGCAGGGAGTAAGGCATGTGGTCGTGGGCGTGGAGTTTCTGCAGGGAGAGGACCTGAGGATTCTGTGCCTGCAGGGAGAGGACGTGGGGATTCTGTGCCTGCTGCGGGCACCAGTGACTCAGCATCCCCCAGTTTTACCAGGGAACAGTCCTTTATGCGCAGCTTTGTAGGAGCTAGCTGTACCCCACTGCTGCGGGAGGACCAAATTGAAGCCGTTGTCGGATGGATGGCAGCTAACGCATCGACTTCAATTAGTTCCAGATCCTCTCAGGTCCTGAGCACTGAAGAGCACCCATCTGTCTCTTCACCACCTACCAAATTGCCCAGGCAGTCAGAGAGCCCTGGACAGGAGCCATCTCTACTTCTGTTCTCAGAATCTCTTGGCTTGGAAAGAGGGGGCCAGCCAAGCAGAATTCGAGAATTTGAAGAAGAGGTAGTATGCAGTGATGCGCAACCGTTTTGTCTCTCTGAATCTGAAGAGGCGGGTGGGCCAGTGCCTATGGTCAGCAGCACACCTCAGTACGCATCTGATGATGAGACTCAGGTGCCACTTTCTGGTGCATATTGTGCTGTCGAGACTACCCAGGAGAAGCAGTTGTTTGAAGAGGGTGGTGTAGATGATGAGGTCCTTGACCCATCATGGCGTGAGGGACAGGAAGGTGGTGGGAGCAGCTCTGAGGAAGAGATTCACCGAACAGCCCAAAAAGGAGGGAGAGGGAGGGGGCAGACTTGGTTGCCTGTAGCCTCCACTTCGGCACCCATTAGGAGCATGGCTCTTCCAAAATCCAAAGCGGGCGCTCCCAAGACTTGCAGTGCCTGGTCCTTTTTTGACACAGTTGCAGATGACATTTGCTTTGTCAAATGCAAGCTGTGTAATCAGAAGGTGAAAAGAGGGAAAAGTGTCAGCAACCTCAATACCACAAATATGTGGAAACATGTGCGGACCAAGCACGTGGTGGAGTTACAAAAACACACTGAAGACCTAGGCCAACCTACAGCGCCACCTACCACCTCTTCAGCTCGTGTTGTAGCCTCTTCCTCCAGCTCACACACAGCTGGTTCGGCTTCCTCACAGGATCGCCATGGAAGAATCTCTGGCACTGTTGTACAGAGACACAGTGTAATTCCACCCACAGCACCACTTTCCCAGTCATCCTCACACTCCCAGGCCAGTCTACAGCCATCGTTAGCACAGGCATGGGAGAAAAGGCGCCCATACTCGGCAAACCACCCCGAGCACAGGCTCTGAATGCTGGCATTGCTAAACTACTGGCCCTTGAAATGCTATCATTCAGGCTGGTGGAGACTGACACATTCCGTAACTTTATGGCATTGGCAGTCCCACAATACAACGTGCCCAGCCGCTTTTATTTCAGCAGGCCAGCCGTTCCTGCCCTGCAACATCATGTGGAGGGAAAAATTAAACATGCGCTACAAAACGCCATCAGTAGCAAGGTCCACCTGACCACCGATGCGTGGACCAGTAAGCATGTGTAATGCAGGTACCGGAATGCAACGCACAGAGACACAAGGCGAGAACAGTCAGAGATGTTTGTAAACAGTTTTATACAACAGGTATACTGAAACAAGGGATTAGCAACAAGGATAATGAACAGTGGTTTGAAATAGCAGAAAAATACGAAATTTCTCAAAGTAAGGCGCAGTCTCTTAAAATAAGGCGCAGTCTCTTAAAGTAAGGTGATGCCCTCAAGCATGTGAAGCACCACACAAGTTCTTTAAGCGTGAATTTGGCCCTAGCGGGGGTCACCGGTTATTCCCGCTAGGCCGTGAGTCTCTTTCCGGATGAATTCAATTAAATCACGTTGTGCTACTTTAGCCCCAACCGTCCCCCTCCCAACCTGAGTACTTAAACCCAATTGTCCCCGGTACCGTGGGTGAGCAGTGGAAGTGACGGCCCTGCTCACGTATGCAGCTCCTCTCTGCTGCTTGGCTGTTGGGGGCAGTCTCTCGAGCCTTGGATAGGGGGGTCCAGGCCTCGTCTGTCGGCGGCCGACGTCGGGTTCCGCGAACTCACTCAGCACCGCGATCAGGTTCCTAGTATCCTCAGCAGGCACAGCACTCGAGTCACAACTGTGAGGGATCCGGAGCTCTTTTACCGGTGCCCGGCTGGAGCACCTCTCAGGCCTCTGGATTTGGCCTGTCACGCGGGGTTTCTCAGGACGCAGGGAGCACGTCTGCTCCTCTCTGCTCCTTGGCGCCAAAGACCCCTCAGGTTTGGCGCGCTGGCCTCTTATCTCTCTGAACTCCTTCCTGGAAGTCACCTGATCGGGTCCAGCCTCTGAATCTGCCCTCCCTGCAACTTCCTTTCTATATTTTTGTTCCGCTTTACTGTCTCTGGCCAGTAGATGGCAGTCTCGCTCCATCCTTGAAACGTCATGTTGAAGTTCTTTTACAAGCTTTTTTGCTCGTTCTACATTCCTCCCTCCTTTTTGCTCGCCAGTCCTCGGGCGAGTGGACTCCTCGCAGAATTCATGTCTCCTTCCAGGCAGTGCAAGCTCAGACAGGAGTTGGGCACACTCCTGCGTTTTCTGTTGGATTCGAGACCAGATAAACTCTTCCTGAGCATACCGGTTAGGAGGAATTCTGGCATTAGCCCGCTCAGTTCTGCGGGGCTCTTCTTGCGGAGGAGACTCCGGGAGATCCGAGGAATCAACTACTGGGGATTGCAAATCATTTCCTGACTCATTCTGACTTCCACTCGGGAGTGGCACCAACGGTTCTGACGGGCCCAACTGCATTGTGGCCCATCCTTCTGTCATCCCCCAAGGTTCCTGTATGTGGCACTTCAGCCAACACGTCTGAGGGCCCAGCCCTGTTACAGACTTCTGCTTCAGAGGAGCAAGGTCGCAACATATTACGGTGCAACACCCTGGATGTCGCGGCGTCATCCCCTTCGGGCCTAACCTCGTAGACGGGGTTGTCTGGGTGAACCTTCTTCACCACCCGATATGTTATTGCCTCCCAACGATGGTCCAGCTTACTCCCAAATCGTTTAGCCCTCACCAGCACGCGGTCTTCTGGCTGAAGCGATCCACCTGTGGTCGGGGGCCGAACTGCATGCTCTACTTCCTGAAACTTCTGAGCAACCAGTCTTCTCATGGTATGGAGTCGACGCTGGTGTTCTCGAATCCAGGTACTTGGGCTACTGCCCGGACCGGGGTCTTCTGAGTCTAGCTCCAGTTCGGTGATTTCTCGGCCACTTCTTCCAAACAGCAACAAGTAGGGGGTGTAGCCGGTGGTTGCATGAACTCGATTATTATACACCCACACCAGCTCGGACACGAATTCGGGCCACTTCATCTTTTTGTCAGCTTCCAGTGTTCGCAACATTTGCAACAGGGTTCGGTTAAAGCACTCGCATGCACCGTTCCCTTGCGGGTGGTAGGGCGTTGTCCGGGAACGGTCGATCCCATAGATGCGGTATAGCTCATCCATCACTCATCCTTGGAAGCAGGCCCCCTGGTCAGAATGTATTCGCTTTGGGCACCCATAAATCCGGATGAAATCTTGACAGATGGCCTTGGCTGCGGCTTCTGCCGTCTGATCTTTAGTGGGCGTCACTACTGCAAACTTGGTGAAGTGATCAATCATGACTAAACAGTGTCCATAACCGTTGTATGAAGTTCCTACCATCAAGTAGTCAATCATCAAGACTTCCAAGGGGGCAGAAGTTCGGATGGTCTGAATGGGAGCTCTTTGCTCCGGGGGCTTGTTCAACTCACACTGGCGACATGTTCGGCAGACCCCCTCAACGTCTTGTCGCAGTTGAGGCCAATACACCAGCCGTTGCAACCACCGGAAGGTCTTTTCTACTCCGAAGTGAGCACCTCTTCTATGAGCTTCTTGGGCTAGCTGTGTTACTAGCGCTCCTGGAACTACCACTTGCCAGGTAACATCAAACTCTCGAGGCAGCTGGATTCTTCGGCATAGCAAGCCTTCCTTCAGGAGGAGCCTCTCCCACTGGCCTAGGATTTGTAGGGTAGTTGGAAGTGAAGCGGCTCTGGTTTCCTGGTCGGGTCTCTGATTAAGGGCGACCCATTCTCTCAACTTTGCTAGCTCCGGGTCGGATTGCTGCAGATGTATCCATTCGTCTCTTGAACGGCCCAGAATCTGAGTGGGCCTCGGCTCCCCTCTGGTCTCTTGGGCGTCGACCACAGCAGCGGCGAACTGGCTGAAATCCGGGATCTCGTCGCCTTCGAGCTCCTCATCTCTGTCCTTCTTCGGCCCCGCCTGAGTGACCCGGGACAGGGCATCTGCATGTGTGTTCAGGGCCTTGGACCGATAGGCGATTTTATACTGGAATTTGGACATCCTTGCGACCCACCGCTGTTCTAACGCGCCCAGTTTGGCATTCTCCAAGTGGGCCAAAGGGTTGTTATCTGTCCGCACTTGCACTTCTGACCCTGACAGGTACTCAGCAAACTTCTCGGTCATGGCCCACACCAGTGCCAGTAGCTCCAGCTTAAACGAACTGTAGTTGTCCGGATTCTTCTCCGTATCTCGGAGTGACCTGCTGGCATACGCGATCACTCGCTCTTTCCCTCCTTGTACTTGAGCCAGCACTGCTCCCAGCCCATGCAAACTTCCATCAGTGTACAACATGAACGGCTGCGAAAAGTCAGCGTAGGCCAGAATCGGGGCATCTGTTAGCGCCATTTTCAATGCTCAGAATGCCTCTTCTTGTCGTGGGCCCCACTGAATGGGCTGCCGCTTGGCTCCCCCGGCTGTTCCTCTCAGCAATTCATTGAGCGGGTTTGCAATCTTAGCGAAGTCTTTAATGAATCTGCGGTAGTATCCAGCGAGCCCCAGGAATGCCCTTAGTTCCCTTAGATTGGCGGGCGTGGGCCACTTCTGCACGGCAGCTACTTTCTCCGCAGTGGGGTGCACCCCTGCACTGGACACAGTGTGCCCCAGATATTCAATTTCTCTTTTGAAGAGACGACACTTACGAGGCTTAATTTTCAGGCCATGCCTTTGTAGCCGTTCTAACACTTGTTCCAATCGGCGGAGATGATCCTCAAACGTTGCGGAATAGATAATTATATTGTCCAGATATATTAAAGTGGCTTCAAAGTTGAGGTCCCCCAAGCATCTCTCCATCAGCCGTTGGAAGGTTCCTGGCGCATTTGTTAGTCCGAACGGCATTCGATTGAACTTAAACAGGCCCATAGGGAGAACAAAAGCTGTCTTCGGACGATCCTTCTCAGCTACTGGGACCTGCCAATAGCCACTGGCCAGGTCGAGGGATGAGAAGAATTTGGCGCTCCCTAGTGCAGATAGAGACTCTTCGATTCGGGGGAGTGGATAGGAGTCCCGCACTGTACAGGCATTCAGCTTCCGATAGTCTACGCAGAATCTCAGGGTACCGTCCTTCTTTCGGACCAGCACGATCGGAGCCGCCCAGGGGCTCTGGCTTTCACGGATCACACCGTTCCGCAACATGGGGGCCAACAGCTCTTTCACCTCCTGGTACATTTGAGGCGGGATCTGCCGATATCTCTCTCGGATGGGAGCAGTATTTCCGGTGGGTATTTCGTGCTGAATGTCCCGAGTACACCCGAAATCATCTTCATGCTGTGCAAACACTCCCTGATATCGCTGTAGAAGTTGTTCGATCTGCCTTACTTGTCCAGCAGAAAACTCAGTCAGGTTAGCTTCCATTTCTTCCAGGAGGTGGCGTCCAGCCAATGGTTCTCTTCTATGTTCCTGGCTATTGAGGGACACCTCTAGGGTCCATGGTTTTCCTTCCACAGGTGCCAGCCCTATAGCGTCAGCTCTAGTAAGGGCCTCCGGTATTACGCACAGTCGCGCCACCTCTTGTCGGGGCAACAACTGTAAATTGATGCAGCGCACGGGTACTCGACCGTGCCGCAGGGTGGCCAGAGTTCGAGCAATCAGGAGTCCAGAGGGCGCTTCTTCTACCTCCATTGGTTCAACTTGAATGTCCACGCCCTCTAAGGACACATGTGCCAGCACCGGCAAAGTGAGTACAGTCTGTCCCACCGGCAGTGTCATTGTGGCTTCGGGCGGTATCAATACCTTACCAAGGTACTGGGAGGTAGTGGGCAACTTTTGAATCTGACTGACCCGCACGAGGTGCTGGAACACTCTCTTGTTAGCTGGGTCTCGAGTGGCGCGGGTCCAGTTGTTTTTGCTACAGCCCTCAGCCAGGAACTGTCCGACTTCTTTCAGCACATTCATGCCCAGGGTTACAATGGGCCCATCGCCACCGTGCCCGGTGGTCAGTACAATCCCTTTTCGACCGAGGTCCTTTCCACTTGCCCGCACAGACATCCATACTACTCCCGCTACTGGGATAGATAGTTGATTAGCCGCCACCAGTTTGACAGTGGGTTCCCGGCAGGAACGAGCGACTTCAGGAAAGTGACTTTGGAAGTACGTCTCAGGCATAGTGGTCACTTGAGACCCGGTGTCCATCAAACAGCGGATCCGCTGCCCATTGAATTCAGCCCAGATAATGGGCCTCTCGGAGACAATGTCTTCAGAGCTCCCTCTTCTACTCTCTGAAGCTCGAGACCCCACGGTATGCTCCACAACCGTGGGGCATTTTAGTTTAACGGCTGTCCCCTCCTCCTCCTTTCTCGGTTGGGACAGTCTTTGGAGATATGCCCCCTACCTCCGCAGGTCCAGCACTCCGGTCCTCGTTCTGCCGATAGGTCGGGTACATGTCGCGCTGGGGCCGGATAGGAACGTCTTTCTCGTTCTGGTCTCCGTCCACGTTGAGCAGTATGGTCCGTCGGCAAGGGGGCAGTAGGAGTCTTCCTAATAGAATTCAGCTCACCCCGAATGTCTCGAACTTCCTGACGTATTTCCCGTACCCAATCAGGCTCTTGGTTGGTGAATCCAGGAGCAATTGCCCCATGACTCCTAACTGTGGCTTTGAGAACAGGAACTTCTCTCTCCAGGACTCTAGCTTCAGCCCCTACCTCCAGGAAGCCCATATCAGGGCTCAATCGCAGCCGCTCCTTCAGGATCTGCCTCAGGGAAGGGTCTTTCAAGCCAGCAATCAGTTGGTCACGCAACACCTCATCCAATGGTCCCAGTCCTCGGTTCCCATCTCGAGTTTTCTTAGTGATATGGGCCGTCACTTCCTGTAATGCATTAACATACTGATTTACTGTCTCATTTTCCCCTTGGACCCGCTGAAACAACCGTAAGCGCAAGTGTCCCAAATCTGTAGTGTCACCGTGCATGTCCTCTAGAATTTTTATCACTTTATCCACGGTGTCACGGTCCCCAGGTGGGCGGTACATCACAGTCTGTCGGGCCTCTCCATCAAGGGTTAGGAGGGCCAGCTCCGCCTGGGCTAGAGGGTCAAGGGGATACATACGTAGCATACTTCTCAGTCTTTCTGCCCAGTCCCAAAGTGACATGCCATCCCCTGTAAACTTGGGAAGATGGCTGAGCATAGCTCCCAGGGGTATATGGCTCCGGCCAGACCCAGCCACAGACTGATCCGCCATCTCTGCGTCTGAATGTTGCATCCTGCCGACTACGCCAAATGTAATGCAGGTACCGGAATGCAACGCACAGAGACACAAGGCGAGAACAGTCAGAGATGTTTGTAAACAGTTTTATACAACAG
The DNA here is from genome assembly GCF_046119375.1 of Phyllobates terribilis. Lineage (NCBI taxonomy): Eukaryota > Metazoa > Chordata > Amphibia > Anura > Dendrobatidae > Phyllobates > Phyllobates terribilis. The sequence goes on along the minus strand of NW_027362762.1, from coordinate 189,836,470 downwards.
GTATACTGAAACAAGGGATTAGCAACAAGGATAATGAACAGTGGTTTGAAATAGCAGAAAAATACGAAATTTCTCAAAGTAAGGCGCAGTCTCTTAAAATAAGGCGCAGTCTCTTAAAGTAAGGTGATGCCCTCAAGCATGAGAAGCACCACACAAGTTCTTTAAGCGTGAATTTGGCCCTAGCGGGGGTGAGCAGTGGAAGTGACGGCCCTGCTCACGTATGCAGCTCCTCTCTGCTGCTTGGCTGTTGGGGGCAGTCTCTCGAGCCTTGGATAGGGGGGTCCAGGCCTCGTCTGTCGGCGGCCGACGTCGGGTTCCGCGAACTCACTCAGCACCGCGATCAGGTTCCTAATATCCTCAGCAGGCACAGCACTCGAGTCACAACTGTGAGGGATCCGGAGCTCTTTTACCGGTGCCCGGCTGGAGCACCTCTCAGGCCCCTGGATTTGGCCTGTCCCGCGGGGTTTCTCAGGATGCAGGGAGCACGTCTGCTCCTCTCTGCTCCTTGGCGCCAAAGACCCCTCAGGTTTGGCGCGCTTGCCTCTTATCTCTCTGAACTCCTTCCTGGAAGTCACCTGATCGGGTCCAGCCTCTGAATCTGCCCTCCCTGCAACTTCCTTTGTATATTTTGGTTCCGCTTTACTGTCTCTGGCCAGTAGATGGCAGTCTCGCTCCATCCTTGAAACGTCATGTTGAAGTTCTTTTACAAGCTTTTTTGCTCGTTCTACACATGGACAGGGACGATACCTTTCCCTCACTGCCCATTGGATAAATGTTGTGGAGCCAGGTACAGATCTTGAGAGTAGCGCTGTACGTGTTCTGCCAACTCCAAGGATTGCAGGAATCCAGTCTCTACACATTGACTCCTCCTCATACTCCAGTTCCTCTGAATCAGCGCTGCAGGAGCCGTCACGGTCTACCTCCACATCGACCCGTGAACCTGTTATGGTGACCAATATGAGCACAGCCGTGGCCAAACGTCAACAGGCCGTATTAAAATTAATTTCTTTGGGGAATCGAAGCCACACAGCGCAGGAGCTCTGGAATGCCATCAAGCAGCAGAGCGACGTGTGGTTTGTGCCAGCGAATCTCCAGCCAGGCATGGTAGTGTGTGACAATGGCCGAAATCTGGTGGCAGCTCTGGGCCTAGGCAACCTCACTCACATCCCATGTCTGGCACATGTGCTCAACTTGGTCGTGCAGAGTTTTTTGAGGGACTATCCGGATCTTGATGCACTGCTTCACAAGGTCCGCATAGAGTGCGCTCACTTGCGGCGTTCTAGCAATGCAAGATCACGCATTGCAGCTCTGCAGCGCCGATTACGTCTTCCGGAACATCGCATCATATGTGACCTACCCACCAGGTGGAATTCAACGTTACATATGTTGGAGAGGTCGTGTGAGCAGCAGGCAGCAGTAATGGAGTACGAGCTGCAGCAGGCGCAAACAAGTCGCAGTGCACGCCGTTCACACTTCACCACCACTGAGTGGGCCCCTATGAAGGACATTTGCCACGTTTTGCGTGCCTTCGATTATTCCACGCGGATGGCGAGTGCAGATGATGCACTAGTCAGCATGACTATCCCCCTTATCTGCCTGCTTGAAAAAACACTGCAAGCACTAAGGGACGAGGTTTTGGAAGAGGTGGAGGATGAGGAGTCACAAATGCCATCTGGTTCTCTACAGTCTGCGCAACGTGGTTCCTCACAAAGGCCTAGGCAGGGGACACTTGAGGAGGATGAGGAGGAGTCAATGGATGAGGAAGACATCTGTCCAGAGGAGGGAGGTACACAATGCTCTAGTAGTCAGTATCTAGAGCGAGGGTGGGGTGATGCAGAGCAGGCAGAGATCACGCCTCAAGCAGGGGACAGCGTTTCTTGTCCAGTTGCCAGTCTGCAGCACATGGTTGATTTCATGCTGCAGTGCCTGAGAAACGACCGCCGCATCGCCCACATTCTCAACACGGCTGATTATTGGGTGTCCACCCTCCTAGATCCTCGCTACCGGGACAACTTACAAAGCCTCATAACACCGTTGAACCGGGAGCGTAAAATGCGGGAGTACCAAGACGCACTGGTGCATTCCATCATGTTCTCCATTCCAACCGAGAGCAGTGCTGCTAGTGCTTTACAAAGCAGCTCAGTGCGTCGAGGCAGTGGAGGAAGCTCTGCACAAAGAGGGAGCAGAAGCAGCACCTCAGCACAAGGCAAGACCAGTATGGCCGAAATGTGGCAAAGTTTTGTGTCCCCGCCGCCACAAATGTCTACACCATCACAGACGGCTCCAGTCAGCAGGAGGCAACGTTTCCGTCAGATGGTGACAGAGTACATGTCTTGCCCTCTTAGTGTACTCCCAGACGGCTCTTCTCCCTTCAAGTTTTGGGTCTGTAAGCTGGATACATGGCCAGAGCTTAGTCAGTATGCATTGGAGGTGCTAGCTTGCCCTGCTGCTAGTTTATTATCGGAACGCGTCTTTAGTGCCGCAGGTGGTGTACTAACAGACCGTCGCATGCGACTATCCTCCGATAACGTTAACCGGCTTACTTTTCTCAAAATGAACAAGGCCTGGATCTCTCATGAATTTGCCAGTCCTCTTCCAGAATAAATAATTGGTTGGCAACAGTATCCAGGTCTCCTGTTCTGTTCATGTTTCTACCACCTGAACTGTAATCCCTGAGCTCCAACACCGCCAGTTGGCGCTCGGAAGTGCCGTCTGCACAGTCAACACTTGCTGCCGTGTCATTGGGGTTCAGTAACGTCAGCTGTTCCCCGGCTGTGCGGACGGCAATTTCTCCTGCTCTGTCCACATTCTCACTACTACAGATTTTAAAGTTGCTCCAATTACACCTCTGGCTCCTCTGTTTTCAGTATTATCCCTGAGCTCCAACACCGCCAGTTGGCGCTCGGAAGTGCCGTCTGCACAGTCAACACTTGCTGCCGTGTTATTGGGGTCAGTAACGTCAGCTGTTCCCCTGCTGTGCGGACGGCAATTTCTCCTGCTCTGTCCACATTCTCACTACTACAGATTTTAAAGTTGCTCCAATTACACCTCTGGCTCCTCTGTTTTCAGTATTATCCCTGAGCTCCAACACCACCAGTTGGCGCTCGGAAGTGCCGTCTGCACAGTCAACACTTGCTGCCATGTTATTGGGGCTCAGTAACGTCAGCTGTTCCCCTGCTGTGCGGACGGCAATTTCTCCTGCTCTGTCCACATTCTCACTACTACAGATTTTAAAGTTGCTCCAATTACACCTCTGGCTCCTCTGTTTTCAGTATTATCCCTGAGCTCCAACACCGCCAGTTGGCGCTCGGAAGTGCCGTCTGCACAGTCAACACTTGCTGCCGTGTTATTGGGGTTCAGTAACGTCAGCTGTTCCCCTGCTGTGCGGACGGCAATTTCTCCTGCTCTGTCCACATCCACTGTACTACTGATTTAAAACCTCCTCCAAATACACCTCTGGCTCCTCTGTTTTCAGTATTATCCCTGAGCTCCAACACCGCCAGTTGGCGCTCGGAAGTGCCATCTGCACAGTCAACACTTGCTGCCGTGTTATTGGGGTTCAGTAACGTCAGCTGTTCCCCTGCTGTGCGGACGGCAATTTCTCCTGCTCTGTCCACATTCTCACTACTACAGATTTTAAAGTTGCTCCAATTACACCTCTGGCTCCTCTGTTTTCAGTATTATCCCTGAGCTCCAACACCACCAGTTGGCGCTTGGAAGTGCCGTCTGCACAGTCAACACTTGCTGCCGTGTTATTGGGGTTCAGTAACGTCAGCTGTTCCCCTACTGTGCGGACGGCAATTTCTCCTGCTCTGTCCACATCCACTGTACTACTGATTTAAAACCTCCTCCAAATACACCTCTGGCTCCTCTGTTTTCAGTATTATCCCTGAGCTCCAACACCGCCAGTTGGCGCTCGGAAGTGCCGTCTGCACAGTCAACACTTGCTGCCATGTTATTGGGGTTCGGTAACGTCAGCTGTTCCCCTGCTGTGCGGACGGCAAATTCTCCTGCTTTGTCCACATCCACTGTACTACTGATTTAAAACTTGCTCCAATTACACATCTGGCTCCACTCTGTTTTTAGAATTTACCCTGGGTTCCAGCACCGCCAGCTGGTTCTCGGTAGTTCCATTTGCTCTTGTACCTTCTACTACCCATCCGGGTTCCAGTACCGTCAGCTGGTTCTCGGCAGTGCCTTTGGATTAGGTGCCTCCTTCTCGGTATCCAAGTTCCACCAACGTCTGCTGGTTCTTGGTAGTGCTTTCTGGCACAGGTACCTCCTGCTTAGTAACCGAGTTCCAGTACCGTCAGCTGGTCTTCGGCAGTTCCATTGGCTCTTGTACCTTCTGCTACCCATCCGGGTTCCAGTACCGTCAGCTGGTCCTCGGTAGTTCCATTTGCTTTTGTACCTTCTACTACCCATCCGGGTTCCAGTACCGTCAGCTGGTTCTCGGCAGTGTCTTTGGCACGGGTACTCCCTTCTGCCCAGCCTGGTTCCAGCACGCCAGCTGTTTCCGGGTAGTGTCAACGTCACTTTGCCTCCAATGCGTTGTCCTGTCGTGTTGCGGTCGGGTTAGCCCACTCTATGGTGCCTGCAGTTTAGGTGACTCCTATGTGGGCTGCGGGATCTGGCAATGAAGGCTGGTTCCATAGTGCCAATAGGACAAGCACCCCCTGTAGGACTGTGGGTTTTGGTAACTGCGGCCGGCTCGCGGCCTTGAACTATTTTTTACATGGGTACCTTCTGCTACCCATCCGGGTTCCAGTACCGTCAGCTGGTTCTCGGCAGTGCCTTTGGATTAGGTGCCTCCTTCTCGGTATCCAAGTTCCACCAATGTCTGCTGGTCCTTGGTAGTGCTTTCTGGCACAGGTACCTCCTGCTTAGTAACCGAGTTCCAGTACCGTCAGCTGGTCTTCGGCAGTTCCATTGGCTCTTGTACCTTCTACTACCATCCGGGTTCCAGTACCGTCAGCTGGTTCTCAGCAGTGTCTTTGGCACGGGTACTCCCTCCTGCCCAGCCTGGTTCCAGCACGCCAGCTGTTTCCGGGTAGTGTCAACGTCACTTTGCCTCCAATGCGTTGTCCTGTCGTGTTGCGGTCGGGTTAGCCCACTCTATGGTGCCTGCAGTTTAGGTGACTCCTATGTGGGCTGCGGGATCTGGCAATGAAGGCTGGTTCCATAGTGCCAATAGGACAAGCACCCCCTGTAGGACTGTGGGTTTTGGTAACTGTGGCCGGCTCGCGGCCTTGAACTATTTTTTACATGGGTACCTTCTGCTACCCATCCGGGTTCCAGTACCGTCAGCTGGTTCTCGGCAGTGCCTTTGGATTAGGTGCCTCCTTCTCGGTATCCAAGTTCCACCAACGTCTGCTGGTCCTTGGTAGTGCTTTCTGGCACAGGTACCTCCTGCTTAGTAACCGAGTTCCAGTACCGTCAGCTGGTCTTCGGCAGTTCCATTGGCTCTTGTACCTTCTACTACCATCCGGGTTCCAGTACCGTCAGCTGGTTCTCAGCAGTGTCTTTGGCACGGGTACTCCCTCCTGCCCAGCCTGGTTCCAGCACGCCAGCTGTTTCCGGGTAGTGTCAACGTCACTTTGCCTCCAATGCGTTGTCCTGTCGTGTTGCGGTCGGGTTAGCCGACTCTATGGTGCCTGCAGTTTAGGTGACTCCTATGTGGGCTGCGGGATCTGGCAATGAAGGCTGGTTCCATAGTGCCAATAGGACAAGCACCCCCTGTAGGACTGTGGGTTTTGGTAACTGCGGCCGGCTCGCGGCCTTGAACTTTTTTTTACATGGGTACCTTCTGCTACCCATCCGGGTTCCAGTACCGTCAGCTGTTTCTCGGCAGTGCCTTTGGATTAGGTGCCTACTTCTCGGTATCCAAGTTCCACCAACGTCTGCTGGTCCTTGGTAGTTCTTTCTGGCACAGGTACCTCCTGCTTAGTAACCGAGTTCCAGTACCGTCAGCTGGTCTTCGGCAGTTCCATTGGCTCTCGTACCTTCTGCTACCCATCCGGGTTCCAGTACCGTCAGCTGGTCCTCGGTAGTTACATTTGCTCTTGTACCTTCTACTACCCATCCGGGTTCCAGTACCGTCAGCTGGTTCTCGGCAGTGACTTTGGCACGGGTACTCCCTCCTGCCCAGCCTGGTTCCAGCACGCCAGCTGTTTCCGGGTAGTGTCAACGTCACTTTGCCTCCAATGCGTTGTCCTGTCGTGTTGCGGTCGGGTTAGCCGACTCTATGGTGCCTGCAGTTTAGGTGACTCCTATGTGGGCTGCGGGATCTGGCAATGAAGGCTGGTTCCATAGTGCCAATAGGACAAGCACCCCTTATAGGACTGTGGGTTTTGGTAACTGCGGCCGGCTCGCGGCCTTGAACTTTTTTTTACATGGGTACCTTCTGCTACCCATCCGGGTTTCAGTACCGTCAGCTGGTTCTCGGCAGTGCCTTTGGATTAGGTGCCTCCTTCTCGGTATCCAAGTTCCACCAACGTCTGCTGGTCCTTGGTAGTGCTTTCTGGCACAGGTACCTCCTGCTTAGTAACCGAGTTCCAGTACAGTCAGCTGGTCTTCGGCAGTTCCATTGGCTCTTGTACCTTCTGCTACCCATCTGGGTTCCAGTACCGTCAGCTGGTCCTCGGTAGTTCCATTTGCTCTTGTACCTTCTACTACCCATCCGGGATCCAGTACCGTCAGCTGGTTCTCGGCAGTGACTTTGGCACGGGTACACCCTCCTGCCCAGCCTGGTTCCAGCACGCCAGCTGTTTCTGGGTAGTGTCAACGTCACTTTGCCTCCAATGCGTTGTCCTGTCGTGTTGCGGTCGGGTTAGCCGACTCTATGGTGCCTGCAGTTTAGGTGACTCCTATGTGGGCTGCGGGATCTGGCAATGAAGGCTGGTTCCATAGTGCCAATAGGACAAGCACCCCCTGTAGGACTGTGGGTTTTGGTAACTGCGGCCGGCTCGCGGCCTTGAACTTTTTTTTACATGGGTACCTTCTGCTACCCTTCCGGGTTCCAGTACCGTCAGCTGGTTCTCAGCAGTGCCTTTGGATTAGGTGCCTCCTTCTCGGTATCCAAGTTCCACCAATGTCTGCTGGTCCTTGGTAGTGCTTTCTGGCACAGGTACCTCCTGCTTAGTAACCGAGTTCCAGTACCGTCAGCTGGTCTTCGGCAGTTCCATTGGCTCTTGTACCTTCTGCTACCCATCCGGGTTCCAGTACCGTCAGCTGGTCCTCGGTAGTTCCTCAGCTTTCTTGTACCTTTTGCTACATTTCCAAGTTCATGCTTTTTGAAATGTTTCTTGGTAATCACTCTGGATCTCCCTGACGAGGACCCTGAAGACGAGGACCCTGAAGACCAACCCTAAGAAGACGAGGACCCCGAAGACGACGACCCTGAAGACGAGGACCCTGAAGACCACCCCGAAGAAGACGAGGACCCCGAAGACGAGGACCCAGAAGACCAACCCGAAGAAGACGAGGACCCCGAAGACGAGGACCCCCGAAGACGACGACCCTGAAGACCACCCCGAAGAAGACCAAGAAGATGACCCTGAAGAAGTTGACCAAGAGGACAAAGAAGAGAAGACAAGCACCAAGATACAGAAGAACAAGAGACAGAAAACCAAGAAGCAGAAATACAAGAAGCTGCAGAACAAAAAGCGGAAGAACATTAAGCATAAGACTAAAAATCAGAGCAAAAGATAATATCTAAATTATAAGCAGAAGATGACTAAGCAGTGTATGGGGGTGAGTCCGTTCCTCCTCGTGGTGCCCCTGGAAAAGACCTGCTGCTACAGGCCAAACTGAACGCGGACAAATCCTGTTGTAAATCTTTTGTGACGGGCAGAACGAAAGGTGTAATGTCCAACCTTTTATAGATAACAACTACAGGAATGCCTGTCACAAATAAGAATATGATGAAGAAGAAGAATATGAAGAAGATGAAGAAGTAGAATATGAAGAATGTAAAAAAAAAGAATAATATAAGAAGGTGAAGAAGAAGAAGATGAAGAAGGTGAAGAAGAAGTGGATGAAAAAGATGCTGAGGATGATGAAGGAGAAAGTGTGGGAGAAGTAAAAAAGAAGGTGAAGAGCATGGAAGTAGTGAAACATAAATATCTGACAAAATATAAAAATACTTAGCATAGTCAATATTTCCGTAACTCAGAACGTCTTAAAAAAAATATTAATTCCTGCTATTCCATTTGATTGGGCTAAACCTCTATGCCTTTATTGTCTCCCCCACCTCCCCCAATACATGCTACATTATTCTTAGTTGTTTTCCTTCATGTAGAATTAACCTACAAGGAAAGAAAGGGTTTATTTTCATTCCGATATTTCTGTCCCATTGACTTGCATTGGTTTCCGGTATCGGAATCGGCGATATCCGATACTTTTTCGGTATCGGTCCGATCCAATCCGATCCGATATTTCCCGATATCGGAAGGTATCGCTCAACACTACTCATGACCCAATATCAACATGGGTTTACGAGTAGAGATGAGCGTTGTTCTACTCGAACTGTTCGCCAATCTCAAATTCGAGCTGTTTTGGGCGGTGTTCGAGCCGTTCGGCGAACACGAACAATTTGAGAAAAATTCGTCTGTTCGAGGTTATGTTCGATAACTGTTCGTGCACCAAAATCATAACTGGATTTTTTCTCAGTAATGATGAAAATTAATGTTAATACGCAGTTTGAGTGTACAGCGGGGTGGGGGGAGGGGCAGGGGATGGATCTCTGCAGGAACAATGAAGATCTCCATTTTTTTTTCTCTTTCCCGCATTTACAGTGGGGAGGTGCAATCTGTCAGCCTATCAGCAGCGCACACACGGAGCGAAGTGCTTTTTTTCACACAAGCAAGGGCATGTGTCATTGGCAGTGTATGTCACATGTCCTTGCCCTATAAGACCAAGCCATTTTCCCCGTCGCCACCATTTTCTCACTGCTGCAGCTGCGTGTTAGACGGCACCGCTGTTGCTGTGTGCGCTATACCTTGTTAATTTCAAGCCAATTTTCGCACAAATCTACAGATAGCTTGGGAGTAGGGAATAGTTGTGATTGCAGTCCTTTTAAGGACTAGGTTACAGCATTTCCTACGACTTTTATCAGGGAGGTCTGTGCTCTTAAATAGATCGGTTGTGGGAGTAAAGACTAATTGTAATTGCAGTCCTTTTCAGGACTAGGTTACATGAGTTCCTATCAGTTTTTGCCAGGCAGGTCTGTGCCAGTGCTGTGCAAGTTTTTTTCACAGCATTTGGCTGAATCTAGCAAAGCTAATCCTTTTTGGCCTATTGCAGAGTGTGTTAGTCAGTGGAGTAGCCTATCTGTGTTGCAAGATATACCACCTGTGTATAGAATACCAATTTTTTTACTGCACCTAGTGAAGTAAAATCTTTTGGGCATAGCATCATTCTATTAGTCCATCTATACTGACCTCCATCAGGTTGCAAATTAAAACTAATTTTTATCTGCATCTACAGTGCCTCTGAAAAAATATTTGGGCTTCTAGCAGTGTGTGGGACTTGTTCTATTAGTCCATCTATACTGACCTCCATCAGGTTGCAAACTGAATATATTTTTTTCTTCATCTACCTCTGAAAAAATATTGGGCTTCTAGCTGTGTGTGGGTCTTGTTCTATTAATCCATCTATACTGACCTCCATCAGGTTGCAAACTGAATATATTTTTTTCTGCATCTACCTCTGAAAAAATATTTGGCCTTCTAGTAGTGTGTCGGACTTTCTCTATTAGTCCATCTATACTGACCTCCATCAGGTTGCAAATTAAAACTAATTTTTATCTGCATCTACAGTACCTCTGAAAAAATATTTGGGCTTCTAGCAGTGTGTGGGACTTGTTCTATTAGTCCATCTATACTGACCTCCATCAGGTTGCAAACCGAATATATTTTTTTCTGCATCTACCTCTGAAAAAATATTGGGCTTCTAGCTGTGTGTGGGTCTTGTTCTATTAATCCATCTATACAGACCTCCATCAGGTTGCAAACTGAATATATTTTTTTCTGCATCTACCTCTGAAAAAATATTTGGCCTTCTAGTAGTGTGTCGGACTTTATCTATTAGTCCATCTATACTGACCTCCATCAGGTTGCAAATTAAAACTAATTTTTATCTGCATCTACAGTACCTCTGAAAAAATATTTGGGCTTCTACCAGTGTGTGGGACTTGTTCTATTAGTCCATCTATACTGACCTCCATCAGGTTGCAAACTGAATATAGTTTTTTCTGCATCTACCTCTGAAAAAATATTGGGCTTCTAGCTGTGTGTGGGTCTTGTTCTATTAATCCATCTATACTGACCTCCATCAGGTTGCAAACTGAATATATTTTTTTCTGCATCTACCTCTGAAAAAATATTTGGCCTTCTAGTAGTGTGTCGGACTTTCTCTATTAGTCCATCTATACTGACCTCCATCAGGTTGCAAACTGAATATAATTTTTTTCTGCATCTAGCTCTGAAAAAATATTTGGCCTTCTAGTAGTGTGTCGGACTTTCTCTATTAGTCCATCTATACTGACCTCCATCAGGTTGCAAATTAAAACTAATTTTTATCTGCATCTACAGTACCTCTGAAAAAATATTTGGGCTTCTAGCAGTGTGTGGGACTTGTTCTATTAGTCCATCTATACTGACCTCCATCAGGTTGCAAACTGAATATAGTTTTTTCTGCATCTACCTCTGAAAAAATATTTGGCCTTCTAGTAGTGTGTCGGACTTTCTCTATTAGTCCATCTATACTGACCTCCATCAGGTTGCAAACTGAATATAATTTTTTTCTGCATCTAGCTCTGAAAAAATATTTGGCCTTCTAGTAGTGTGTCGGACTTTCTCTATTAGTCCATCTATACTGACCTCCATCAGGTTGCAAATTAAAACTAATTTTTATCTGCATCTACAGTACCTCTGAAAAAATATTTGGGCTTCTAGCAGTGTGTGGGACTTGTTCTATTAGTCCATCTATACTGACCTCCATCAGGTTGCAAACTGAATATAGTTTTTTCTGCATCTACCTCTGAAAAAATATTGGGCTTCTAGCTGTGTGTGGGTCTTGTTCTATTAATCCATCTATACTGACCTCCATCAGGTTGCAAACTGAATATATTTTTTTCTGCATCTACCTCTGAAAAAATATTTGGCCTTCTAGTAGTGTGTCGGACTTTCTCTATTAGTCCATCTATACTGACCTCCATCAGGTTGCAAACTGAATATAATTTTTTTCTGCATCTAGCTCTGAAAAAATATTTGGCCTTCTAGTAGTGTGTCGGACTTTCTCTATTAGTCCATCTATACTGACCTCCATCAGGTTGCAAATTAAAACTAATTTTTATCTGCATCTACAGTACCTCTGAAAAAATATTTGGGCTTCTAGCTGTGTGCGGGACTTGTTGTATTAGTCCATCTATACTGACCTCCATCAGGTTGCAAACTGAATATATTTTTTTCTGCATCTACCTCTGAAAAAATATTTGGCCTTCTAGTAGTGTGTCGGACTTTCTCTATTAGTCCATCTATACTGACCTCCATCAGGTTGCAAATTCAAAATAATTTTTTTCTGCATCTAACCCAGCCAATAGTTTTGGCCTAATACCACAGTTTGGCCACTCAGCTCTGCTCGGTTACCATCCATTGTTTTTTTGTGCAAACAACTCCAGAGTTGTGAATTAGTTAACCACCAAAATGAGTGGAAAAAGGCCTGCTGCTGGTGGAAAGGGGAATAGGCGTGTTGGGAAGGGGAAAAAAGGTTGTGTCCGTGGGGTAGGTGTTAAAGCAACAGTAACATCTGCAGAAGAAAGACCATCTTCCAGCCAAACTAAAATGTCTACTTCTTTTAGCGGACAATGTGATAAGATCCCTTTCTTACGGCCACGCCAATCGCTACAAATTCCAGATGAGGCACAAAAACAGCAGGTGCTTCAACGGATATCAAGTGTTCCTTTAAGTGGGCTCTCCTCCACATCAACTTCAACATCACAAATACTCCAGTCCTCAAAGGTGTCACCCAAATCGCACTTGCTTCCTCACAGCTCCCAAATCTCCAGCTGCCCGTCTGAGTATGAGGTAGAACAGATGGTTGAGTCTGCAGAGCTGTTTAATCATACTATAGCCTGGGAATCAGAGGTCGACTCCAGCGCTTCTGTGAATCCAGACGAGGAAATGATCTGCACTGATGCCCAGAATCTTTATGAGTCGGATCCAGGACCAGACGCAGAAGGTTCTGACCATAATGTAGACCCTCATTCCCAAACTGTAACTCCTGTGGTGGAGACAATGAGGAAGACGATGATAAGACTCAAATACCTGATTGGAGCGACAACTTTAGTTTTTTGTCAGGGCAGGAACAGGTTGGCTCTGAGGACGACGGGTGTGATAACGCACAGGGTGATGATGATGAGGTCGGAGATCCCACTTACTGTCAACCCACAGTCAGCCAAGAGATGAGGTCAGCAGAGGAGGTGGAGGAAGATGCTAGTGACGACGAGGTCAGGTTGCGCCTTCCTGGACAGAGACGTAGTACTGGAAGCACGTCAACAACTGCATCCTCAAACACAACTCTGCCTCTCACCACAAGTCGTGGTGGCTCTTCAGGTCGCATGGGTGCTAAGCCTTGCATAGCCTGGGCATTTTTTCAGATCGATAAAGATGACCCAACTCGTGTTATCTGTAACATTTGTCAGCAAAAGCTAAGTAGAGGCCAAAAAATACATAGTTTGAGTACTTCATGCATGAACCGGCACATGGACATGAAGCATAAGTTGCAGTGGGAAGCTCAGTGTGCTACAATGCGGCCTAGCCGGCCGGGCCAACCACCGTCTGCCATATCTTGTGCATCCGCGGCCTCTTCATCCTCTGTGACTGGGGGGACAGCAGTCACACCTGTTTTGGGGCGCAGACCTGCCACCTCTTTACCAGCAACAGCCAGCGTGATTGGCAGGTCATCATTTTCTTTGGAGGTGGTAACACCAGCTGGTGTTGAGCGCTGTCCGACATCGATAGCACCACCTTTGGATCAAAGCAACCTAACATGTCCGCCTGCATCTTCCTCACAGACCGGCAGTTTGCCGGGGACACCCTTATCAACCCCGTCTAAGCACAATAGCCAGCCCTCGGTCCCTCAGATGTGGACAAGTAAAAGACCATTTCCTCCTAGCCATGAGAAAGCTAAGAGGTTGAATTTCACCATCTGCAAGCTCTTGGCTACAGAAATGCTGCCTTTCCGCCTGGTGGACACAGAGGATTTTCGAGACCTTATGTCCGTCGCAGTGCCCCAGTACCAGATGCCCAGTCGGCACTACTTCTCAAAGAAAGGTGTGCCTGCGCTCCACCAGCATGTCGCACACAACATCACCGCTTCTTTGAGAAACTCTGTGTGTGACAGGGTGCATTTCACCACAGACACTTGGACGAGTAGGCATGGACAGGGGCGTTACATGTCGCTGACTGGGCACTGGGTAACTATGGTGACAGCAGGACAAGGGGCTGCTGTCCAAGTCTTGCCGTCCCCACGAGTTGTGCGTCAATCCTCTTTATGTCAAAGTTCCTCCACTGCTTCTGCCTCCTCAACCTCCTCTCGGTCTTCCACCTGCACCCAAAGCCTGTCTGGTCATGCCACAAGCTTTCTAACTGCGCAGAAGGGATCCTGCACACCTCCTTACTATGCTGGCTGTAGGGCTCAACGTCATCAGGCGGTTTTTACATTGAAATGTCTGGGAAATGTGAGTCACACAGCTGAGGAGTTGTGGTCAGCTCTGGAGAACCAATTTCATGAATGGTTGTCTCCACTGGACCTGAAACCAGGGAAGGCCGTGTGCGACAATGCTGCAAACCTGGGTGCGGCCCTTCGCCGGGGCAATGTCACACACGTGCCTTGTATGGCTCACGTGTTGAACCTGGTTGTCCAGCAATTTTTAGCCCACTATCCCAGACTAGATGGCCTTCTGCAGAGGGCACGGTCGCTGTGTGCTCACTTCCGCCGTTCGCATCCCGCAGCTCAGCGACTTACATCTCTACAGAAGTCGTTGGGCCTGCCACTTCACCGGCTAAAATGCGATGTGCCTACCCGGTGGAATTCAACTCTGCACATGTTGCAGCGACTGTGGCAGTACCGACAAGCCCTGGTGCAATACGTTCTGACGTATAGCCTGGGCCAACGAGATTCAGAGGTGGGGCAAATCACGCTGGAGGAGTGGTCTCAGATCAGGGACCTATGCACCCTTCTGCACAGTTTTGAAATGGCGACGAAGATGTTTAGTGCTGACGATGCCATTATCAGCATGACTATTCCGGTGATTTCCATGCTGGAGCACATGTTAAACAGAATTCGGAGTCAGGTGGTGGCACAAGAGGAGGTGGAGGAAGTAGAGGAGGAGGAGTTGTATGCGGAAGGGCTAACATCTGCAAGGTCCAGAAGGTCGGCAGCACCAAGGCGGCAGGCATGTGAGGGTGGGGGAGATGGTTTTACCAGGGCGCATGGTAGCAGCCAAACTAGTGAGGAAGGTGCAGGAGCCCAGGAAGAAGTGGAGGACGAACTGATGGAAGACTCATCAGATGAGGGAGACCTTGATCACATTTCTGTTGTGCGAGGTTGGGGGGAGAGGACAGAGGAAGGAAGCATGATTGTTACCTCGCCACCAACACAACAGGGACTTGGTGCTCCTGGATGCGCAACACACATGAGTGCCTTCTTGCAGCACTACCTGCAACATGACCCTCGAATTGTGAGAATTAGAAATAATCCTGACTACTGGGTTGCCACACTGTTAGATCCCCGGTACAAAAGTAAATTTGCAGAAATTATTCCTGCCATAGAAAGGGATGCACGCATGCAGGAGTATCAGCAGAGACTGTTGCAGAATCTTACATGTGCTTTTCCACAAAATACCAGTGGTGCACGTAGTGAATCTCACAGTTCCAACTTGCCAACCGTGGGACCGTCAAGTGTTCAGCACTCAAACCGTAACAGAACCACAGTATCTGCTGGTAACATCAATTTTGCGGAATCATTTCACCACTTTTTTAGCCCATCCTTTGCAAGGCCACAGGAGACAAGAAGTCTGACACATAGTCAACGCCTAGAGACGATGGTACAGGAGTATCTCCAAGTAAACATTGAAGCCACGACTGTGTCATTGGACCCTTGCTCTTTTTGGGCTTCCAATCTGGATAAATGGCCGGAGCTAGCCACTTACGCCTTGGAGATCTTGTCATGCCCCGCAGCCAGCGTTCTGTCTGAACGTGTGTTCAGCGCTGCTGGTGGTGTGCTGACTGATAAGCGCACGCGGCTCTCCACTGATAATGTAGACAGACTCACGTTCATAAAGATGAACAAATCATGGATCCGAAACGACTTTTCTACCCCTGTGTCATCCTGGGGAGAGTAAAAGCTTGATGATTGGTTAAAATCACCCTACCAACCGTTTTAAGCTTTCAAATTACTAATCATGTTTATCTGTATCTTGACTGGAAAATAATTTGGGCTTTGTAGCAGTGTGCAGCACTGATCCTATTAGGCCATCTATAATAAGCTCCACCAGATTTAAAATTAAAAATAATTTTTAGCTGCATCTAGCCCGGAAAATAATTTTGGGGCTCCGAGATGCGCAAGACACATAAGTGCCTTCTTGCTGCACTACCTGCAGCATGACCCTCATATTGTCAGAATTCGAAGTAATCATGACTACTGGGTTGCCACACTCTTAGATCCCCCAAACTTTCGATCAACCTTTTCATTTTAATAAAGACCAAAAAAATGGTCATTTTTGAAATTATAAGCATTAGCAGGTTGTTAGAAACTGAAATCAAACAGTTTTCAACTCAAAACTTTATTCTAGGTGATGTTACATTTTCACATAGGACCCCTTGTTCAAAAGGAGCTTCTGAACTCTCTCGTCCATTGAATTTGTCAGGTTTTGGATGGTTTTTGCTTCAATTGTTTTGCATGAGGACAGAATACCCTCCCAGAGCTGTTGCTTAGATGTGAACTGCCTCCCGCCATCATAGACACTCCTTTTAATGATGCTCCAAAGGTTCTGAATGGGGTAGAGGTCAGGGGAGCATGGGGGTCACACCATAAGTTTGTCCCCTTTTATGCCCATATCAGCCAGAGATGCAGATGTTTTATGTGCAGCATGAGATGGTGCATTATCATGCAGAAAAATGATCTTGCTGTGAAATACACGGTTCTTCTTCTTGAACCATGGCAGGAAGTGCTGTTTGAGAAAATCCACATACATTATGGAGTTCATCTTTAGCGCCTTCAGGGATCCTAAAGGGGCCGACAATCTCTCTCCCCATGATTCCAGCCCAAAACATTACTCCACCTCCTCCTTGTTGGCGCTGTAGCCGTGTTTGCGTGGGGTGTCCATCAACCAGCCATCCTCCACTCCATCCATCTGGACCATCGAGCGCTGCACGGCACTCATCCGTGAACAAAACAGTTTTGAAATCAGTCTTCATGTAATGTTTGGCCCACTGGAGCCGTTTCTGCTTGTGTGAAGTGGATAGAGGAGGTCGACAGGATGGCGTATGCACAGCTGCAAACCTCTGAAGGACCCTGCATCTTGTTGTTCGGGGGACGTTGGAGGCACAAGCAGCTTCAAAAACTTGTCTGCTGCTATGACAAGGCTTTTTTGCCGCTGCTCTTTCAACCTGACGTAATTGCCTGTAGGAAAGAGTCCTCAATTTGCCCTTATCAGCACGCACACGTGTGTACTGTGAATCAGCTACATACTTCTTGATTGCCAAGACACTTCATCCTGATCATCGCACAATGTTGATTGTAGTCATGCCTTGACCTAAACACTCCACAATTTGTTGCTTCTCAGCAGCCGACACATCCTTTTTCTTTCCCATTTTGGCAGAAAATGTAGGCTGCTTAATAATGTGAGAGAGCCTTCTTAAGTAGTCTTGCCTTTCATTGGACACACCTGCCAAACTAATTAGCACAGGTGTCTGCAATTGCTTACAGTGATATAAAGAGCCCTGACACACATCACCATCAATGAGTTTAACTGACAAACAAACAAATTCTTCCCTTATCACTCCTAAACACTTTTTGCATAATAATTTGGAACGCGGTGTACATGTGCTTTTCCACAAAACACCAGCGGTTCACGTAGTGAATCTTACAGTTCTAACTTGCCAACCGTGGTCTGTATGGAATTGTTCAATAAAGGGCCCAAAATTAAGATAACATAGATGGGAGAGGTCTCTATGAATAGGAATTCCTAAGTATTTGATACCTTGTGAGGGCCAGGCAAAGGGAAAGTTGGACTGGATGGAATCCTATATGGATTTGGGGAGGGAGACATCGAGGGCCTCAGACTTCGCTGCATTGATTTTAAAATTTTACCATGTAACAAAGTGATCTATTTCAGCCATAACAGCATGGATGGATATATGTGATTGAGTGATATATACTAGGACATCATCAGCAAATAGAGAGCACTTGTACTCGGTGCCTCCCACCTCAATCCACCTAATATTGGGGTTATGGCGAATTGATGAGAGCAGGTGCTCCGTCACTAGGATGTATAAGAGAGGGGACAGAGGACATCCCTGCCTTGTCCCATTGGTGATTGTGAAAGGTGATGAAAATGTTCTGACGCACCCCCTGGGCCTTGGGACACCCGGAGCCGGACCCTTTTTGGTGGATGCTGGTGGTTGTAGTCTTCGTGGCGGCGACCCGGTTCCGTGGCTCAGGGCGGTCAAACCAGTGGCGGAACTATTTATGTGGTTTTGATGTTTAAATGTCCGACTACGCCACCCGTGGATTGCGGTCAGAGTGAACCGCCGCTACAGGGCAGACCGCTGAGGCTGGTGTTGTGGGTGCAGCAGAGCGTAGCATAACTCCCCACGGGAGGAGTATAGCCTCAGGGCAGTGTATGCGGAGGATGGGGGTGATGGTGCAGGGCAGCAGCAGTAACGACACGGAGTCAGTGATGCAGTCCAGGGCCTTTACTCACAGTTCTTATTATCCAGACCACGTCTGCAGGTAACGGCTGCCCACGTCGTACTGTGCTCACCAGGTGAGGGGCTCAGACAACTCCCAGATAACTTTGGAGCACTTCACAGGACCCCCTTTGTGTGTCCTTTGTCTGGCCTTTCTTACCAACACTTCTGTCCGGCTGCCTCGGGCCTCCTCTTGGTAAACTTGGCGCCAGTTTCCCTGACCCTATGTGGTGCCTTCCTAGCGGGTGTAGCGAGGGGCTGCGCCACATAAAATGTCAGAGCCTCCGGTTTCTAGCTGAGGGTCGTTTCCTGCCTCCACTAGTTCGGGGACCGGTCTCCCCCTTTGGCCTGACCCCTCCACGCAGGTGGATTCGGGCGTGCGGTGGCGACTCGCCCGTCCGCACCCCTGGGATCCCTTCATTCCTCGTTCCTGGAGCCTTCTCCGCTCCTCTTCCTTCCTTCTCCCTCTTCCAGGCCTGGGCCTCTGTTACTAGGCCTGCCTCCGGAGCAGAGCTCATGCAGAGCCCCTGCTCCCTGCCACTTCTGCTCAGACTTCTCTGCACTGAACTAAGATGGTGCCCACCTTTTATACTCCCTTCTCAATGCACCCAGGAACTGCTTCCTCCCTGCTCCTGCACTACAGGGTTCCCCTTCCTCAGTGTTCCCTCCCCCCACTCCAGCCAGGGACAGGGACTGTCGTGCCCATCTCAGGGGCATATTGGTCGCCCTGCCCCACGGCAATGGGGTGTAATGCATGCAGGTGTCGGGTCCTGATCCACACTCCATCCTTACCTGAGAGTGAGATATCACACCTCTGGGTGAGGTGCAATACGTCTGTAGCAACCGAGCCCTCAGGGTGCTACAGTTCCATTTATCTTCAGCCTAGGTGACGTATTGCGATACAGGGCCGTGATTTTGGCTATAAAAGGGTCCCCTAGACCCCTACCCCAAGCTTTTTAAGAGAATCATATATGGCGTGCCAGGAGACTCTATGGAATGCTTTCTCAGCATCCAACGAGAGTATCTAATTACAAATTTTTAACTGCATCTAGCCCAGGAAATACTTTGTGCCTAGTAGCAGTCTCTGCTAGTCAGCGGATTATCCCAGCTGTTAAGCAAGCTACACCACCTGTAGTTTAGACACTTAATTTTTTCAAAGGAAATGCTTCGGGACCATGGGATACTCAGTGAAGAGCATCAGGAGGCACCCCAAGGCATAGGGGCTGGGACTGGCAGTAGGATGCCTTGCGGTGGACAGCCGAGCTCGATCCTTATAAAAGCTTTTTAACTGCAGCAGCTTTAGTGGACGCTACTGGAGCTGGAATTACGCGGCTGCTGGCATGAGACTTGCCCTCCAATAGATCCTTGTAAATGGATTTAAAGTGTATTCATTCAAATTAGAGAGACAATTTAAATTAAAAAGCTTAGAGCTGCCTCCACCACAGGGGGGCTCGCTCGACCCACCAGCGGACAGGCACCAGTATTGGGAGAGGGGGGCTGGCCATCAGGGTTCACCGCGGCTCTGGCACAAACCCGGCGACACGGAGGTGGCACGGGCAGGAGCGGACTGGCCGTGTCGGCTTCTCACTTTTTGGATTTTAGAAGGGCATGACATGCCTATATCTGTGTCTCCCCCTCCTTTTACTCCTCCACCTCTTTTATTTTCGCATGACTATATGTACTTGTCACTTTTCCATGTGTTAGTTGTGTCTTTTGAGCAGTTTGTCAGCTTTTGGACACCTTTGAAGGTGTTTTCTATGTGTTTCTATGTGTTTTTGTTTGCCTGCCATTGGTTTTAACGGTGTTCGAAGGTGTTCGACGAACAGTTCGACGAACAGTTCGGCGAACACACGGGTGTTCGACGAACCGAACCGAACTCGAACACTACGGGGGTGGCTCAACACTATTTACGAGGGACTGTTACTGTCAAACTAATCTGATCAGCTTTTATGAAGAGGTAAGTGTTATGATCTGCAACAAGTACTAAGGAAAGATAGGGGAAAGCTGTCTCTACAGTAAGACTAAGCTGAATCCCTATGATGTAGCGGGCTGCCTGTTCCTAGTGAACAGACCCGCCTTTGTCCTCGGCTAGTCTGAACGAAGACCTATAGCATAGTTCTCCCTAAAAGAACTAAGGACTGGGACAAAAATGGGACACCTCCTAAACAGAGAAGTTGTTGCAGAACACAAAAAGACAAACTGACAAAAAGGTACTAGAGGTCCCAGAAGGATCAAGCGAACTGACAGAGAAAGGCACCGAGCACCTGGCTAGAGAAACAGTCAAACACTGAAGTCCAGCACAGCCAAAAGGGCGGAGCTGGAATATAAAGGCAGATGGTCACGTGACTGCAAAACACAAGATGGAAAAAAAACAAACAGGAGGGTTCTAACAGTACCCCCTCTTTTATGAGGGTCCTCCAGGCCCAAGCCTATCCGGAAACCTCTTGTGGAAAGCTTTAACAAGCCTAGGAGCAGAGACTTCATCCTTCCTTACCCAGGAGTTGTCTTCGGGACCGAAACCCTTCCAGGAGACAAGATACTGTAATCTCCCTGTATGCCATCTAGAATTCAAGATACGAGAAATTTCATATTCGCCATCTTCCACCACAGGAGAAACTGTGACAGTGGCATCCCTATCTGACACATCAGCCTTTTTCAACAAGGAAACATGAAACACAGGATTAATCTTCCAGGAAGTAGGGACATCCAACCTAACAGCAGACGGGTTAACAACCTGAAGCACTTTAAATGGACCCACAAACTTAGGACCCAGTTTTTTAGAGGGAATCCTCAACCGCAGGTTCTTTGAGGACAACCAAACCATGTCACCCACAGTAAACAAGACCTCCTTACGTTTCCTGTCAAAATACTTCTTGGACTTCTTGTTAGCCTCTTGAAGGTTGCAACGTACATTAGTCCAAACTCTCTCCAAATCACCGGAAAAATTGTCCTCCTCCAGCACCGCCGACCCCAATTTGGAGAACGAACCAAAAGACGGATGTCTCCCAGCACCAAAAAAAAGGAGAACACCCAGCAGAGGAGGATGTATGATTGTTAAGAGCAAATTCCGCGAGAGGCAGAAACTCAGACCACACCTCTTGATTGTCCGCCACAAAACAACGCAAAAACTGTTCTACATCCTGGTTCTTTCTTTCAGTCTGTCCATTAGACTCAGGATGATACCCAGACGAAAATGACAAATGGACTCCCAAACTGTCACAAAAAGCACGCCAAAAGCGAGCCACAAACTGAGGTCCTCTATCAGAAACAATATCCGTGGGAACGCCATGAAGCTTGACAGTCTCCTTAACAAACGCCTTAGTGAGTGTCTTGGCGTAGGGCAACTTAATGAATGGAACCAAATGACACATCTTGCTAAAACGGTCCACGACCACCCAGATGTCAGTAAAACCCTCAGACACAGGAAGATCAGTAATAAAATCCATTGTGAGATGCATCCAAGGCGCACTAGGAGCCTCCAGAGGGCAAAGCAACCCCGCAGCAGGAGTATGTGAAGCCTTTGACCTAGCACACACAGTACATTGACGCACCCACTTGATGATATCTTTCTGCCATCCAGACCACCAAAAACTGCGACTGATAAGTCTCTTAGGCTATGTGCCCACGATGCAGAAATGAAGCAGAAAATTTCTGCAGCATTTCTGCATCTCCCTGGCAGAAAAAACGCATGCAGATTGTGCATGCGTTTTTCCTGCAGAATACATGCGGAATACATGCGGATTCACATGCGTATCCACATGCGTTAACAAGCACTTTCCAGGCGATAGCATCACTTGGAAAGTGCTTGACAACTAGGTCACACTGTATAAAGCCATGCAAACGGCATGGATTTATACAGTGTGACCGTAAAAATAAAAAAAATAAAGATATACTCACCCCCGATGCCCCGGCGTGTGTTGCAGCGCTCGTCCTGGCTTCTTCCGGGTTGCCGGCACATCGCGAGACAGCCTGCGGTCACATGACCGCGACGTCATCTCAGGTCCTGGAAGGTAAGCGCTGCAGGGGCCGCCGGACAGGTGAATATAAACTTTATTTTTTATTTTATTCTTTTTTTTACAGGTACAATGGTACCCAGGTCTGGATGAGAGTCTTCTCTCCTCCAGAACTGGGTACCATCCGCACATTGAGACGCATGTTATCCGCTTGTACAAATGTACAGACACGGATTCTATGCGTCTCAATGCAAGTCAATGGCGGCGCTTCCGCAAAATTATAGAACATGCTGCGGATTTATGAGCGCTGCAGAAACACTGCGGAAAAATCCGCAGCATGTGCATTGACATTGCGGAATGCCATTGGGGACCATGGGGTGCGGATTACCATGCGTTTTTGATGCTTTTCCGCTGCGGAAATTCCGCAGCGTAAACGCATGAAAAACGCATCGTGTGCACGCAGCCTTAGTCTCAGAAATTCCTGGATGACCTGCCAACCGAGACTCATGACACTCCACAAACAAATCTCTCCTAAAGGTTCTAGGCATGAACAACCTCCCATGGGGAGTGTTAGATGGAGCATCATCTTGAGCTTTCAGAATCTCATCCTCCAAAACGGAGTCCAATGCCGCCACCACAACTCCTTTCTGTAAAATGCTCTCCTCCTCCTCGGCACCGACCGTAGGAGAGAAGCTGCGAGATAAAGCATCGGGTTTAACATTCTTAGTACCAGGGATATAGGTAACAGAAAAATGAAACCGAGAAAAAAAAAGTGCCCACCTAGCTTGACGGGCATTCAAGCGCTTGGCAGCATCCAGATAGATCAAATTCTTATGATCTGTGAAAACCTGAATAGGAAAACTAGCGCCTTCCAAAAATTGACGCCAATGTTCAAACGCGAGTTTAATAGCCAGCAACTCCCGATTTCCAACATCATAATTCAGTTCGGTTTCCGAAAAATTTTTTTTCGAAAAGAAGGCACAAGGATGTACTCCATCCCTGTTCTCCTGAGACAAAACTGCTCCAACCCCCACCGATGAAGCATCGACCTCGACCAAAAAAGGCTTGGTCTCATCAGGCTGCATAAGGATAGGGGCAGAACTGAACCTCTCTTTGAGATACTTAAACGCTTCAATGACCTCAGTAGTCCACTGGACCGTATTCACACCTTTCCTGGTGAGATGGGTTAGAGGTTTAACAATTACAGAAAAATTCTTAATGAATTTCCTGTAATAATTGGCAAAACCCAAAAATCTCTGTATAGATTTCAAACCAATAGGCCTAGGCCATTCCTGCACATCCTGAACCTTCACAGGGTCCATCTCAAAGCCCTCGCTGGAGACAATGTAGCCCAAAAAACTAATTTTCTGCACAGCGAACTCACATTTCTCCAGCTTAGCAAAGAGTGAATTATCACTCAATAACTGCAAAACTTCACGTACACTCTGCCAATGGGACTCTAGATCTGGTGAATAAATCAAAATGTCATCCAAATACACAACCACATTCTTACCAATCAAAGGTCTCAGGATGTCATTAATAAGGTTCTGAAAAAATGCAGGTGCATTGGTAAGACCAAAAGGCAGCACCAGATTCTCAAAATGACCTACCGGAGTGTTAAAAGCCGTTTTCCATTCATCATTCTCCTTCACTCGTAACAAATTGTATGCCCCCTGGAGATCAATTTAAGAGAACCACTTGGCCCCCACTAACTGGTTAAACAAGTCAGGAATTAACGGCAATGGGTAGGAATTGCGTACGGTAATCTTATTAATTTCACGAAAATCCAGACATGGACGTAAACCCCCGCCATTTTTTTTTAACAAAGAAAAATCCAACTGTCACAGGCGACTTAGAAGGTCTTATGTGACCAGCAGCCAGGCTAGTCTGTATGTATTCCTCCAAGAACTTTCTTTCAGCGATAGTCAGATTGAACAAGCGACTCTTGGGAAGAGTAGCTCCCGGGAACAAACTCAATGGCGCAATCATAATCCCTATGAGGAGGTAAAACTTGCGACTCCTCCTCCAAACAAAACCTCCAAAAATCTTGAATAGGTACCGGTAATTCCCCTTTTTCCACAGCCGCAATGCAACCATTACAACATTTATCATAGCACTTCGGACTCCAAGACTTAATCACATTAGTAGACCAGTCCAGTAAAGGATTGTGCAGTTTTAACCAAGGCAATCCTAGAACAACCGGAGAGGGTAAATCATCAATGATTTAGATGAAGGAATTGAGGGTAAACTGATTAAATTTGCTGATGACACAAAGCTAGGAGGGATAGCTAATACTAGAGAAGAGAGAGAGAGGATTCAAAAAGACCTAAATAAACTGGAGCAGTGGGCAGCAAACAACAGAATGTTTTTTAACAGGGAAAAATGCAAAGTACTACATCTGGGCAATAAAAATGAAAAAAGCATATACAGAATGGGAGGAATAGAGCTAAGCAACAGTACATGTGAAAAAGACTTAGGTATACTAATAGATCATAGACTGAACATGAGTCAATAGTGTGATGCAGCAGCAAAAAAGGCAAATACAATTCTGGGATGTATTAACAGAAGCATACAGTCTAGATCACGTGAAGTCATTATCGGTCTTTACTCCTCTTTGGTCAGACCTAATCTGGAATACTGTGTACAGTTTTGGGCACCACATTTTAAAAAAGACATAGACAAACTGGAGCAAGTTCAGAGAAGAGCGACCAGAATGGTGACTGGTCTGCAAACTATGTCCTATGAGGAACGGTTGCAGGATTTGGGAATGTTTAGCTTGCAAAAAAGAAGACTGAGAGGAGACTTAATAGCTGTCTACAAATATGTCAAGGGCTGTCACATTGTAGAAGGATCATCTTTATTCTCATTTGCACAAGGAAAGACTAGAAGCAATGGGATGAAACTAAATGGGAGGAGACACAGATTAGATATTAGAAAAAACTTTTTGACAGTTAGGGTGATTAATGAGTGGAACAGGCGGCCACGAGAGGTGGTGAGTTCCCCTTCAATGGACGTCTTCAAACAGAGGCTGGACAGACATCTGTCTGAGATGATTTAGTGAATCCTGCTTTGAGCAGGGGGTTGGACCAGATGACCCAGGAGGTCCCTTCCAACTCTACCATTCTATGATTCTATGATTCTATGATCTAATACAACCAAGTCCAAAATTTCTTGGTGAACTCCATTGATAGTGAGGGGAAATGCAGCAACCTTGTGAGTAATACATTTCAAGGGAGTGTTATCAATTGCAATCACAGAAATAGGTGATGACAGAGGTTTGGATTTCAAGTTAAGTTTTTCCAAAAACCCTTTATCAATCACATTAAGTGTTGAACCACAATCCACAAATACCTGAGATTCAATCAAATCTCCCTGCAAAGTAGTACTTCCAGAAAGAAATACTCCTGCAGAGCGTAAACAAGCAATACGGGCGTACCTGACCTTTTTTTTTCTTTACTTAAACGAAGCTCACAATACTTAATGAAATGGTCAGCTTTGCCACAATAAAGACACAATCCCTAAGCGAACCTCCGGTCTCATTCCTGAGAGCGGAGTGACATTGCCCCAACCTCCATCGGTTCTCCGCCGTCTGAGCATATTTTCTGGGGACTAGGACCTGACATTACAGGAGTCTTTACCTCATTCAGCCTGATCCTCAGCCTCCTGTCCACACGAACAGCTAATTGCATGGCATCTTGCAGAGTCTCAGGTGCAGGGAATGCAATTATCAGATCCTTAACCCTTTCTCTCAGACCAGCAAGAAATAAACATTTCAGAGCAGGATCATTCCATAAGACTTCTGAAGCCCAACTTCTGAACTGTGTGCAATAATTTTCAACATCACCTGACCCCTGATTCAAACGCATGAGTTCTGCCTCAGCAGATGAGATTCTATCAGGATCGTCATATAATAGACCCATAGCAGAAAAAAATTCTTCTACAGACCTTAAGCATGGATCATTAGATTGGAGAGAAAAGGCCCAACCCTGGAGTTCATTGCGCAAAAGTGACATAATAAAACCAATATGCTGTGATTCATTCCCAGAGGACCTTGGTCTCAAACAAAAATATAACAAACAAGCATTTTTAAAGGAAAAAAAAATCTTGCTGTTTACCATAAAAAACATCAGGCAGTCCTACCTTGGGTTCCACAAAATGCGCTCCAGAACAGCTACTCACGTGTTGCTGTAGCTCGGCCACCTCCAGAGACAATCCCTGCAAGCGTTGAGCCAAATCCTGGACGGAAACCATACTGATCCCCAAATTTCTTTCCTTTTAGTTTTTTGGGCTGGACTTACTGTTATGGTCTGCAACAAGTACTAAGGAAAGATAGGAGAAAGCTGTCCCTACAGTAAGACTAAGCTGAATCCCTACGATGTAGCGGGCTGCCTGTTCCTAGTGATCAGACCCGTCTTTGTCCTCGGCTAGTCTGAACGAAGACCTATAGCATAAGGGGAGAGGTCCCTAAAAGAACTAAGGACTGGGACAAAAATGGGACACCTCCTAAACAGAGAAGTTGTTGCAGAACACAAAAAGACAAACTGACAAAAAGGTACTAGAGGTCCCAGAAGGACCAAGCAAACTGACAGAGAAAAGCACCTAAGCACCTGGCTAGAGAAACAGTCAAACACTGAAGTCCAGCACAGCCAAAAGGGTGGAGCTGGAATATAAAGGCAGATGGTCACGTGACCGCAAAACATAAGATGGTAAAAAAACAATCAGGAGGGTTCTAACAGTAAGCACCGGACTGGACCAAGGAAATGCAGTGGATGTTGTGTATATGGACTTTTCAAAAGCTTTTGATACGGTTCCACACAAAAGGTTGATATGTAAAATGAGAACAATGGGGATAGGTGAAAATATATACAGTACAGACCAAAAGTTTGGACACACCTTCTCATTTAAAGATTTTTCTGTATTTTCATTACTATGAAAATTGTACATTCACACTGAAGGCATCAAAACTATGAATTAACACATGTGGAATTATATACTTAACAAAAAAGTGTGAAGCAACTGAAAATATGTCTTATATTCTAGGTTCTTCAAAGTAGCCACCTTTTGCTTTGATGACTACTTTGCACACTCTTGGCATTCTCTTGATGAGCTTCAAGAGGTAGTCACTGGAAATGGTCTTCCAACAATCTTGAAGGAGTTCCCAGAGATGCTTAGCACTTGTTGGCCCTTTTGCCTTCACTCTGCGTTCCAGCTCACCCCAAACCATCTCGATTGGGTTCAGGTCTGGTGACTGTGGAGGCAAGGTCATCTGGCGTAGCACCCCATCACTCTCCTTCTTGGTCAAATAGCCCTTACACAGCCTGGAGGTGTGTTTGGGGTCATTATTCTGTTGAAAAATAAATGATGGTCCAACTAAACGCAAACCGGATGGAATATCATGCCGCTGCAAGATGCTGTGGTAGCCATGCTGGTTCAGTATGCCTTCAATTTTGAGTAAATCCCCAACAGTGTCACCAGCAAAGCACCCCCACACCGTCACACCTCCTCCTCCATGCTTCATGGTGGGAATCAGGCATGTAGAGTCCATCCGTTCACCTTTTCTGCGTCGCACAAAGACACAGTGGTTGGAACCAAAGATCTCAAATTTGGAAACTTCAGACCACAGCACAGATTTCCACTGGTCTAATGTCCATTCCTTGTGTTCTTTAGCCCAAACAAGTCTTTTCTGCTTGTTGCCTGTCCTTAGCAGTGGTTTCCTAGCAGCTATTTTACCATGAAGGCCTGCTGCACAAAGTCTCCTCTTAACAGTTGTTGTAGAGATGTGTCTGCAGCTAGAACTCTGTGTGGCATTGACCTGGTCTCTGAGCTGCTGTTAACCTGCAACTTCTGAGGCTGGTGAATCGGATAAACTTATACTCAGAAGCAGAGGTGACTCTTGGTCTTCCTTTCCTGGGGCGGTCCTCATGTGAGCCAGTTTCTTTGTAGCGCTTGATGGTTTTTGCAACTGCACTTGGGGACACTTTCAAAGTTTGCCCAATTTTTAATGATGGCCACTTGTTTTTCTTTACTTAGCTGCTTTTTTCTTGCCATAATACAAATTCTAACAGTCTATTCAGTAGGACTATCAGCTGTGTATCCACCTGACTTCTGCACAACACAACTGATGGTCCCAACCCCATTTATAAGGCAAGAAAACCCACTTATTAAACCTGACACACCTGTGAAGTGAAAACTATTTCCGGTGACTACCTCTTGAAGCTCATCAAGAGAATACCAAGAGTGTGCAAAGCAGTCATCAAAGCAAAAGGTGGCTACTTTGAAGAACCTAGAATATAAGACATATTTTCAGTTGTTTCACACTTTTTTGTTAAGTATATAATTCCACATGTGTTAATTCATAGTTTTCATAGAATCATAGAATGGTAGAGTTGGAAGGGACCTCCTGGGTCATCTGGTCCAACCCCCTGCTCAAAGCAGGATTCACTAGATCATCTCAGACAGATGTCTGTCCAGCCTCTGTTTGAAGACGTCCATTGAAGGGGAACTCACCACCTCTCGTGGCAGCCTGTTCCACTCATTAATCACCCTAACTGTCAAAAAGTTTTGATGCCTTCAGTGTGAATGTACCATTTTCAAAGTCATGAAAATACAGAAAAATCTTTAAATGAGAAGGTGTGTCCAAACTTTTGGTCTGTACTGTATAAGTGGGTTAGGAACTGGCTCAGTGATAGGAAACAAAGGGTGGTTATTAGTGGAACACACTCAGACTGGGTCACAGTTAACAGTGGAGTACTACAGGGGTCAGTATTATGCCCACTTCTTTTAACATATTTATTAATGACCTTGTAGGGGGCATACAGAGTAGTATTTCCATATTTGCAGATGACACTAAACTTGGCAGGGTAATCAATACAGCGGAGGACAATTTTATATTACTGGAGGGTCTATGTAAACTAGAAGCTTCGGCTGATAAATGGCAAATGAGCTTTAAAGGGGATAAATGTAAGGTAATGCACTTGAGCAGAGGAAATAAAATGTATAATTATATGCTTAACTGTAAAACACTGGGCAAAACTGTCACTGAAAAAGACCTGGGCGTATTGGTGGACGACAAGCTCATTTTTGGTGGCCAGTTTCAGGCAGCTGCTGCAAAGGCAAATAAAATAGTGAGATGCATTAAAAGAGGCATAGATGCTCATGAGGGGAACATCATTTTACCTCTATACAAGTCACTAGTGTGACCACACTTAGAATACTGTGTACAGTTCTGGTCTCCGGTGTATAAGAAAGACATAGCTGAACTAGAGCGGGTGCAGAGAAGAGCGACAAAGGTTATTAGAGGACTGGGGGGTCTGCAATACCAAGACAGGTTATTACATTTGGGGTTATTTAGTTTGCAAAAACAAAGGCTTAGGGGTGATCTTATTACTATGATACAAATTTATGAGGGGACAGTGCAAAGACTTTTCTACTGATCTTTTTACTCTGAGGCCTGAGAAGGGGACAAGGGGGCATCTTCTACGTCTTAAGAGAAAAGAAGGGTTAATCATAATCACAGACGTGGATTCTTTACTGTAAGAGCAGTGAGACTATAGAACTCTCTGCTGCATGATGTTGTAATGAGTGATTCAGTACTAAAATTTAAGAAGGGCATGGAAGCCTTTCTTGAAAAGTGTAGCGCCGGCGTCCCTGCCCTCTGCTTGGCAGGGACGCTGTTCCCCTCACCCCTCTGCTCCGAGCCCGGCGTCCTCCTCCTGCTCTGCTGGCAGCGCGCGCTCCTTCCCGGCCACTGTGCTTAGGGCGCGCGCACGCGCGCTCCCTCCCTCTTAAAGGGGCCACGCGCGCCGTCCTAAGGAGTCCCCGGCCAATGGCCGGAGGACTTCACTATATATAAGGCACCTCCTCCAAAATGGAGGTGCCCGAGCAATGTTGTTGCACTGTTCACTACTCTGCTTCAGCCCTCAGGTCCCATTGCCAGTTACCTGCCAGATTCCTGCCAGTTTGCTGTCTGATTCCTGCCTGATATTCCGCTTACCTGCCTGCTAGCCTGAGGTCCGACGGTCTGCCTACCGACTCCTGTCAGTCTGTCTAAGGACCAGCTTGCCCGCTCACCTGGGAGCGCTCTTCTGCTACCTGCCTGCTAGCCTGAGGTCCGACGGTCTGCCCTCCAACTCCTGTCAGTCTGTCTATGGACCAGCTTGCCCGCTCACCTGGGAGCGCACATCTGCTACCTGCCTGCTAGCCTACCTGGAGGCCCCGCCGTCACGTGCTGTGACCACCCGCCTGTCCAGAGACTCCTGCCCGCTCACCTGGGAGCGCTCATCTGCTGCCTGTCTGTTGGTCTACCTGGAGGCTCCGCCGTCACGTGCTGTGACCACCCGCTTATCCAGAGACTCTCGCCTGCTCACCTGGGAGCTCACGTCTACCATCTGCCTGCTAGCCTACCTGGAGGCTCAGCCGTCACAGGTCGTACCAACCCTTTACCCAGAGACTGCCCCGGTCACTTGCCGTGACCTCCTGCCCGTTCATCCAGAGACTGCCCCGGTCACTTGCCGTGACCTCCTGCCCGTTCATCCAGAGACTGCCCCGGTCACTTGCCGTGACCTCCTGCCCGTTCATCCAGAGACTGCCCCGGTCACTTGCCGTGACCTCCTGCCCGTTCATCCAGAGACTGCTCCGGTCACTTGCCGTGACCTCCTGTCCGTTCACCCAGAGACTGTCCCGGTCACCTGCTGTGACTGCCTGCCCGCCTTCCCTGGTCGCCACCCGCTCCCTTACAAGGACCGCCCCCTTGTATAGTAGCTCAGAGGTTCCGCCTCCCAGACCCGTTACAGTTTGCTCGGGCCATGGAACCCGGTGGCACCCAAGCTCCTTCACTCTCGGACCTGTGTCATGAACTGTCCCGTCAGAGGTCCCAACAGGAGTCCATCCTGGGTCACCTGCGGAATGTCAATTCTCGCCTGGACACTCTGACTGCTCCACCAGCAACCACCGCCCGTGCCATGACACGCAATCCGGCAGCTCCGCTGCCCACCAATACTATGGTATCCTACCCCGGACCCCGGCTTTCTGCACCTCCTCGCTTCAGAGGCGACTCCGCTCAGGCTCGGGGCTTTATAAATCAGTGCACCCTGCACTTTGAACTCCTGTCCCACCAGTTTAACTCCGACCGGGCCAAAATTGCCTTCATCATGTCCCATCTCACCGGGGAGGCCCTGGCCTGGCTAAATCCTCTATGGGAGAGAGGAGACCCCCTGGTGTCCGACTTGCCTGCCTTTCTCACGGCTTTCCGGAAAGTCTTCGACGAACCCGGACGGAAGACCTCATCCGCATCATCTCTGCTACGCCTCCGTCAGGGAAGTCTCACCGTGGGCCAATATGCCATACGGTTCCGTACCCTTGCCTCGGAGCTGGCCTGGGATAACGACGCTCTGGTATCTGTCTTCTGGGAGGGTCTGTCCGGCCGTATTAAAGATGAACTAGCCGGTCGAGACATTCCTACCACTCTCGATGACCTAATAACTCTTGCCACCCGGATTGACCTACGGTTCCAGGAGCGTGCCAAAGAAGTCACCCGTGAGAGGAGGTTTCCACGTCCAGCTCCTACTTTTCAGAAACCCGTCACTCCCTCCGTTTCTCCCCAGGTACACTCTCCTGAGCCTATGCAGGTCGACCAGACCAAGATGGTCAAAACCCGGCAGGACTTACGCCGTGCCGAGGGGAGCTGCTTCTACTGTGGCAGTAGGGAGCACCGGATCCGTACCTGCCCGGAGAGGTCGGGAAACGCCTGTGTCTAGGTTCGCTCAGAGAGGTCGACCTAGACAAGAATAAATCCTCTCCATCTCTGCTGCTGTCAGTCTCAATTATCTGCGGGGAGAATCGTTACTTCAAACTAGCCCAACTTGACTCTGGAGCGGCCGGGAATCTTATTTCACAGGCCCTGGTAGAAAAATACCGCATTCCCACCAAACCTCTGGCTATACCATTATCTGTCGCTGCTGTGGATGGGGGCCTCTTACCACGTCCCATCCAACTCATCACCGAATCCATAACTCTGCAGGTGGGAATGCTGCATTCTGAGAGCATCTCTTTTCATGTTCTGCCTGGACTCTCTCA
Organism: Phyllobates terribilis; assembly: GCF_046119375.1. Taxonomy (NCBI): domain Eukaryota; kingdom Metazoa; phylum Chordata; class Amphibia; order Anura; family Dendrobatidae; genus Phyllobates; species Phyllobates terribilis. The sequence goes on along the minus strand of NW_027362762.1, from coordinate 189,804,468 downwards.
CGCCCTCTTACTAGGTCTACCTTGGCTCCAGAGACATGCACCCGTGCTTGACTGGCAGACCGGAGAAGTCCTTCGCTGGGGACAGGACTGTCATAAGACTTGTTTGGTTCCTGTTCATCCCGCCCGTCCTTCTCCTACCCCAACTAATCTACCTGGACTTCCGATTCCCTATTGGTCATTTGCTGATGTCTTTAATAAAAAGGAGGCAGAGACATTACCCCCTCATAGACCATACGACTGTCCTATCGACCTGTTACCCGGTACTACGCCTCCCCGTGGGCGTATTTACCCATTGTCCACTGCTGAGACCCGGTCGATGTCCGAATATATTGAGGAGAATTTGGCCAGGGGATTCATCCGGAAATCTACCTCCCCGGCGGGAGCAGGCTTCTTTTTCGTAAAAAAGAAGGACAGCTCTCTCCGTCCCTGTATAGACTATAGAGGCCTTAACCAGATCATGGTGAAGAATAAGTACCCCCTTCCGCTCATTCCAGAATTATTTGATCGTCTGAGGGGGGCTAGAATCTTCACCAAACTGGACCTCCGTGGGGCGTACAACCTGGTCCGTATCCGTCAAGGGGATGAATGGAAGACTGCATTCAACACCCGGGACGGCCACTATGAATATCTGGTAATGCCCTTTGGTCTCTGTAACGCTCCTGCCGTCTTTCAAGAGTTGGTCAATGACATCTTCCGGGACCTTCTCTACTCCTGCGTAGTGGTGTACCTGGACGACATCTTGGTCTTCTCTCCGGATCTCCAGACTCACCGGAGGGATGTTCGTCAGGTCCTGCTCAGGCTCAGGCAGAATCACCTCTTCGCTAAATATGAGAAGTGCCTCTTTGAGCAGACCTCGCTTCCGTTTTTGGGCTACATTATTTCTCAGACCGGCCTACGAATGGATCCAGAGAAACTGTCTGCCATCGAGAAATGGCCCCGACCGGAGGGGTTGAAGGCCATCCAGCGGTTCCTGGGCTTCGCCAACTACTACCGCCTCTTCATACCACACTTCTCTTCCCGGACTGCCCAATTTCCGCGCTCACCCGTAAGGGCACTAATCTCCGAGAGTGGCCGCCCGAAGCAGAGGAGGCCTTTCTTTCCTTAAAACAGGCCTTCTCTTCTGCCCCGGTGCTGCATCGCCCAGATGGCAACAAGCAGTTCTTCCTGGAGGTTGACGCCTCCTCCTCTGGAGCCGGAGCGGTACTTACCCAAAAATCATCTTCCGGGAGAATGGTAACTTGTGGCTTCTTCTCCAAACTCTTCTCCTCTTCTGAGCGCAACTATTCCATAGGAGATCGAGAGTTATTGGCCATCAAGCTGGCATTGGAGGAGTGGCGTTACCTACTCGAGGGGGCTCTTCACCCGGTAATAATCTACACTGACCACAAGAACTTGGCTTACCTCCAGCATGCCCAGAGACTTAACCCGCGCCAAGCCTGGTGGTCCTTGTTTTTTGCTCGCTTTGATTTTATTCTTCATTTTCGCCCGGCTGACAAAAACATCAAGGCGGACGCCTTGTCCCGATCCTTTCTGGTGTCTGATCTCGAGGAGGAACCGAAACACATCATCGATCCCGCTAGAGTAATGCAGGTGGCTCCCGTGAGTCTAAATCGTCTCCCTCCCGGTAAGACGTTCGTATCAGTACCTGATCGGGAGAAGATCCTACACTGGGGTCACTCGTCTAAACTAGCTGGCCACGCCGGTCAGAAAAAGACCCTCCAGCTTATTACCCGGCACTACTGGTGGCCTACCCTGCACAAGGACGTAATAGACTTTGTTTCTGCCTGTGTGTCCTGCGCCCGCAACAAGGTTCCGAGACATCTGCCAGCCGGTCGCCTCCTTCCGCTCCCAGTACCTGCTGCCCCCTGGCAGCATATAGCAATGGACTTTATAACTGATCTCCCCGTCTCTGCCGGTTGTACGGTCATTTGGGTGGTCGCTGACCGCTTTTCCAAGATGGCTCATTTCGTTCCCCTGCCAGGCCTCCCGTCTGCACCCGAGCTGGCTAAAGACTTTATCCGCCACATCTTCCGTCTTCATGGACTGCCCCTCCACATAGTGTCGGATCGTGGGGTACAGTTCACCTCACACTTCTGGAGAGCCACTTGTAAACTGCTAGACGTCACCCTGGACTTCTCCTCCGCTTACCACCCACATTCTAATGGTCAAGTGGAGCAGATCAATCAGAACCTAACCAGTTACTTCCGGCACTTCGTTAATGCCCACCATTCAGACTGGGTGGATCTCCTGCCATGGGCCGAATTTTCTTACAACAATCACGAGAGCGAATCATCCTCCAAATCCCCGTTTTTTGTTGTCTTCGGTCAGTATCCTCGGATCCCATTTCCCGTCTCCACCTCGGTGGACAATCCGGCTGCGGAATCTCTTGTTAACAAATTTTCCTCCATATGGGAGAGCACCCGGTCCGCACTCCTTCTGTCATCCGAGCGTATGAAAAGACATGCTGACAAAAAACGTCTGGATCCTCCTCAATTCCGTCCAGGGGATAAGGTCTGGCTCTCGTCCAAGTATGTCCGGCTCAAGATTCCTTCCTATAAGTTAGGGCCTCGGTTCATCGGTCCTCTGGAGGTCATCAGTCAGATCAACCCGGTGGCCTATAAATTGAAACTCCCGGCCAACTTGCGGATCCCTAACTCCTTCCATGTATCTCTCCTCAAACCTGTGGTACTTAACTCTTTTTCCAAGTCTACAGGTACGCCTCCTGCTCCGGTTTCCGCTGAAAACGAATTTGAGGTAGAGAACATTCTGGCCACCAAAAGGGTAAGAGGGAAGACCTTTTTTCTAGTAGATTGGAAGGGGTTTGGTCCTGAAGAGAGAACGTGGGAGCCCCGGGAGAACATCCATGCCCCTCTCATCCTAGCTAAATTTCTCTCTGGCCTAAAAAAGGGGGGGCCTAAAGGGGGGGGTACTGTAGCGCCGGCGTCCCTGCCCTCTGCTAGGCAGGGACGCTGTTCCCCTCACCCCTCTGCTCCGAGCCCGGCGTCCTCCTCCCGCTCTGCTGGCAGCGCGCGCTCCTTCCCGGCCACTGTGCTTAGGGCGCGCGCGCTCCCTCCCTCTTAAAGGGGCCACGCGCGCTGTCCTAAGGAGTCCCCGGCCAATGGCCGGAGGACTTCACCATATATAAGGCACCTCCTCCAAAATGGAGGTGCCCGAGCAATGTTGTTGCACTGTTCACTACTCTGCTTCAGCCCTCAGGTCCCGTTGCCAGTTACCTGCCAGATTCCTGCCAGTTTGCTGTCTGATTCCTGCCTGATATTCCGCTTACCTGCCTGCTAGCCTGAGGTCCGACGGTCTGCCTACCGACTCCTGTCAGTCTGTCTAAGGACCAGCTTGCCCGCTCACCTGGGAGCGCTCTTCTGCTACCTGCCTGCTAGCCTGAGGTCCGACGGTCTGCCCTCCAACTCCTGTCAGTCTGTCTATGGACCAGCTTGCCCGCTCACCTGGGAGCGCACATCTGCTACCTGCCTGCTAGCCTACCTGGAGGCCCCGCCGTCACGTGCTGTGACCACCCGCCTGTCCAGAGACTCCTGCCCGCTCACCTGGGAGCGCTCATCTGCTGCCTGTCTGCTAGTCTACCTGGAGGCTCCGCCGTCACGTGCTGTGACCACCCGCCTGTCCAGAGACTCCTGCCCGCTCACCTGGGAGCGCTCATCTGCTGCCTGTCTGTTGGTCTACCTGGAGGCTCCGCCGTCACATGCTGTGACCACCCGCTTATCCAGAGACTCTCGCCTGCTCACCTGGGAGCTCACGTCTACCATCTGCCTGCTAGCCTACCTGGAGGCTCAGCCGTGACCTCCTGTCCGTTCACCCAGAGACTGTCCCGGTCACCTGCTGTGACTGCCTGCCCGCCTTCCCTGGTCGCCACCCGCTCCCTTACAAGGACCGCCCCCTTGTATAGTAGCTCAGAGGTTCCGCCTCCCAGACCCGTTACAAAAAGTATAATATTACAGGTTATATATACTAGATTCCTCGATAGGGCGTTGATCCAGGGAACTAGTCTTTTTGCCATATGTGGAGTCAGGAAGGAATTTTTTCCCCCAATGTGGAGCTTCGTGTTTGCCACATGGGTTTTATTTTGCCTTCCTCTGGATCAACATGTTAGGCTATGGGTTGAACTAGATGGACTTAGTCTTCCTTCAACCTTAAAAACTATGTTACTATGTTACACTGAACCTGGAGCACGGGAAGGCCGTGTGCGATAACGGTGCAAACCCGGTGGCTGCCCTATGCCAGGGAAACTTCAGACATGTGCCTTGCATGGCTCGCATCTTCAACCTACTCCACTATCCACTATTCCCAGCCTGGATGCGCTGCTGCAGAAACCACGGTCCCTGCATGCTCACTTAAAACTATAAAAATTAGCAAGATCTTTAGTATAAAAGCCAGACTACTAGACAACGAACCAACTCTTTCATGATGATAGAGGCCACCATCTCCTTAGATTGCTGGTACTTTTCTGTGGGAATGAGCTTGTCTCCAACCAGCCAGGAATTTCCAGTGAATGGCACGCCATGGTTTGGTATTAGCACCCAGTTACCAGAAGCAAAGCCATCCACAATTTACGTAAATCAGAAATTTTATTTGGTAGACTGGCTGAGCAAACATTAGTTTCTCACAAAGGCTGAAGACACTGAGTGGCAGTAGGTGCAAGTTTCTCCAGCATGTCCTGTTTGTTGTTAGATATCAAAGGGAGAACATTACTGGGCTTTGCCAAGGTGCCATATTGCATCTTAAGTCTTATAGAACCTGCACTTGCGGCCTTACATTCTATAGGATGGTGGGGAAGGAGACAGTAGGTTGTGGAGTTACATTAGTGACGCGCCCCCTGGGCCGTGGGGTACTCGGTAGCCGGGCCGGTCGGTGCTGGGGGATGTCACGGTGGCAGTGACCCGGTCCATGACCCAGGGCGCTCAATTAAAAGGCAAAATAAAAGGGGAATAAAGTTTTTAGAGATAATATTCGTGACGCCACCTGTGGTATGCAGCTATATGGGGCCGCTGCTGCGGTGCAGATCCACTGGAGCTGATGGTGACGCAGCAGAGTTGGTTCAGCTCTCCACAGGCAGAGCTAGGCTCCAGGGCAGTGTAGAGGATTTGAAGAGTAGGTGTTGTCGGCAGGGACAGTGTCGTGCAGGGCCGAGAGCGCAGGTAATGAACAGACAACACATTAATGGCGGTTTCCTCTTGCTTTACTTGCGGTTTGTCAGAGCAGACCGGGGCATGGGTACTAGCTGGTAGTGGAGGTCTGGGCGGCCTGGAAGCAAGTTGGGGATCCACCTCACCAGGTGGAGTTGTAGGCCTTCCCTCTGTGCTATTCTCTTTGCCCTGCTGCTTGTAGCTATCTTGTGGCCCTTGTCCCTGAGTAAAACGTCTTTTTCCTCACCCGTATGGCAGGCAGCTCGGGCCCTCTGTAAGTGTCGCTCTCCCATGGCAGTGCTGGGCTCTATGATGCTGCTGAGCCGGGCGTCTAGTGGGGCCAGGAGACCTGCAGTCTCCTGCCCTCCAGATCTTGCTGCTGGGCCTTCAGTGCCCCACAGCCAAGGACTCTGGTTCCTTTGCACTTCTCTCCTGAGGCGAGCTTTTACACAGCTCCCTTCCTCAGGTCCTTCCTCGTCGCTGTCCTGTCTTCAACTTCTCTCAACTCACTCTAATTAACCCCGCCTCCAGATTCCAGTTGCCAAGGGGAGGAGCTCCCCTTCCTGGTCTGGAGCCAGGAAAGTGTTCTATGCTGGTAAACCTGATTAGGGAACCCCTCCTTGCTTCCAGGCATGGCATCACCCCTTGTGAGGGAGACAATGCCACCGGACCCCTGGGGTGCCACATTAGCTCCGGTGGTGTTGAGGTGGCAGCGAGGCAATGGCAGGCTGTAGGCTGTCTTGAAGAGATGGGTTTTCAGGTTGTGTCTGAAGGATCCGAATGTGATGGCTAATCGGACGTGTTGAGGCACAGAATTCCAGAGGATGGGGGATATTTGGTAGAAGTATTTGAGGCGATTGGGTGAGAAACAAATAAGTCTGGAGAGAAGGAGGTCTTGGGAGGACCGGAGATTACGTAAGGGAATATATTGAGAGATTAGTTCAGAAATGTACGGAGAAGAAAGGTTATGGATGGCTTTGTACGTCAGTGCTAGTAGTGAAGGGATCTTATAGATTGCAATCTTATGGATTGCTGGAGCCAGTCCACAATAAAAAAGCAGCCATAGAGTGTCCGGGAACCATCACACAGACTTTTCTTAGCCATGGCTACTTCTTGGCAGGGTTGGACGGGTCCACCAAAGAACCGGAGAATCCTCTGGTGGGCCCTGGCGTCTCCATCAGGAGAGTTCATAGTGCAAACCTTGCAGGTTGTGATGATGATGAGGCCATCCATCTCCTTAGCTTTCTGTTACTAGGAATGCAAGTGCAAATATGCAGCCAGCCAGCCAAACCAACAGGCCGCAATACTAAACTGGCACATTTCTGGACAGCTGCTTGCACTTGAAATGTTGCCTTTTAGGCTCGTTGAGGCGGAAGCTTTTCACAACCTCATGGAAGCGGCCAGGTCTCCATACTCGGTCCCCAGCTGCCACTATTTCTCTCAGTGTTGTCCCCGTCTTCCACAATCACGGGTCCCAGAACATTACTGCTAGTACTTTTCTGAGGGAATCTGCTTGGCTCCTACCAGCCTGGAATATTTCCAGTGAATTATGGCATGACGCCATGGTATTAGCAGTGCCCCCAGTACCAGTAGGGAAGCCATCCACAATTTCCAAGAGTCCTCCGTGGGCCCTGGCTTCTTCTTCAGGAGAGTTCATAGCGCAAACCTTGCAGCTGCTATAGGGCTCTTTAGCGGGGGAGAAAGGTGGTCCCTCAGAATCAAATCCTCTGGTGTGCACAATGTTCTTCAGTCTGACACTGCTTCTCGGTGAGAGATGTATTTCACCAAAGCCATATTCTTTAGCTCGGTGAAAGGACTGGTATAGAGGGAAACCGTATCTACTCCGGCTGTCATTTCTTCCAGGAAGTCTTCTAATGCGCTTGTTGCATAAGCAATGGCAGCCCGTCCAACATCAGCTCACACTTTTTGGTGGTGCTTAGTCACAGACAAAGATCTTTATTTACGCCTTGAATTTAATCACTAGAGTTGGACAATGGCATGATCTGCAATGCGTTTTGAGAAATAACGTGCATAAGCAAAGCCACGATTTAGGCCACTGAAGGTCATTAAGCAAAACTCATACAGCTTTCCCACAGACTGAAAGACAGCCAAGAGTTCCCTGTCCTCACTAAGAGGACAACTGCCCATGTTCTCCTTCTAATCCTCCTCCTCATTATCACCCAATCTGCGTTGAGATGAGATGAGGCTGGGCTGCATAGTTCCTTGCACCATCAGGAGGGTTATTTGCGCCGCCTGCTCTTTAACTGTGAGCACCGAGCGTTTCAGTAAACAGAAAAGCGGGATGGTGACGCTAATTATGGCGTCATTGCCGCTCACCATCTTGGCGGAGTCCTCAAAGTTTTGGAGGACGGCACAGATGTTAGACATCCATGCTCACTCATCAGCTCTTATGTGCGGAGGCTGACCTGAATGCCAATGGGCGTGTTGAAGCTGGTACTCAACTACCCTCTGCTGCTCACAAATCCTTCCCAACATCTGCAACATTGATTTCCAACATGTGGTGACATCACACAACAGTCGGTGAGCTGGAAGCTGCAAATGCTGCTGAAGCACTACCAGGGTGGCAGAAGATATAGCTGACTTTCTGAAATGGGCACATATGCGTTGTAGTTTCACAAGCAGTTCTGGGTAGGTTTTGAGAAACCGCAGAACCACTAAGTTGAGCACATTTAGTGCTCTCTCATTACTAATGTGTACCCCTGTATGGAGAACAATATCAGCACCAAAGAATTAAAAGATGAAATATAGCCTGCTTTATATTCCATGGTACTAAGAAAACCAATTTTGATTATATCTTGTGTACCCCTGTGACAAAAGAATTAATTTCACTACAGTAGAACTAGTATAATGGAGACCAAAACCTCTTCCACTACAGCCAACCCAATAGATGGAGACCCGATCAGGATTTTCCACATTTCCAAAAATTAGTGGCAAAAACCAGCAAAGTGGTATTAATTTCACTACAGTAGAAATTGTAGAATTAGGAACCAAAACCTCTTCCACTACAGCCAACACAATAGATGAAGACCCAATCAGTATTCTCCACATTTCCAAAAATTAGTGGCAGAAACCGGCAAAGTGGCATTAATTTCACTACAATAGAAATAGTGTAATTAGGACCGACACCTCTTCCAGTACAGCCAACCCAGTAGATGGAGCAGGGGCGGACACAGACTGTAGTGGGCCCCTGTGCAAGAATTTTTTTGGGGCCCCCCCCCTGCCTTCATAGGGGGCATGAAGGCCCCCCCGTGCATCTCTCATCCCCCCGTGCATCTCTGATTCCCCCCACTCCTAGTTAATTAATTGTATTTAAAAGAAATAAAACTTGTTATACTTACCCCCAGGGCCGGCTCCAGGTTTTTCTGGGCCCTGGGCGACAGAGTTTCAGTGGCCCCTTTAACACATACCATGATTCATGATGCACAGATACCACAGAGAAATATATATATATAGTACAAGGCCAAGGATTTCACTTACTACATTACATGAGCGATATCTACTGTAAATTCTACAATAGCTCAGAAACCGGCGAATCCTCACAGCGCACAGTGCAAACCGGACAGTATAGTCCTCCATACAGTATAATGGGCACCATATAATGCTCCATACAGGATACTGACCCCCTTATAATGCTCCATACAGGATACTGGTCATCATATAATGCTCCATACAGGATACTGGTCCCCATATAACGCTCCATACAGGATACTGGTCCCCATATAACGCTCCATACAGGATACTGGTCCCCATATAACGCTCCATACAGGATACTGGTCCCCATATAACACTGCATACAGAATACTGGCCCCCATATAACGCTCCATACAGAATACTGGCCCCCATATAACGCTCCATACAGAATACTGACCCCCATATAACGCTCCATACAGAATATTGGCCCCCATATAACGCTCCATTCAGGCTGTTCCCCCCTTATAATGCCCCATTACACGAGCGATATCTATTGTAAATTTTACAATAGCTCAGAAACCAGCGAATCCTCACAGCGCACAGTGCAGACCGGACAGTATAGTCCTCCATACAGTATTATGGGCACCATATAATGCTCCAAACAGGATACTGGTCCCCATATAACGCTCCATATAGGATACTGGTCCCCATATAACACTGCATACAGAATACTGGCCCCCATAAAATGCTCCATACAGAATACTGACCCCCATATAACGCTCCATACAGAATACTGACCCCCATATAACGCTCCATACAGAATACTGACCCCCATATAACGCTCCATACAGAATACTGACCCCTATACAACACTCCATACAGAATATTGGCCCCCATGTAATGCTCCATGCAGGCTGTTCCCCCCCTTATAATGCCCTATGCAGGATGACACCCCCCTTTTAATGCCCTATGCAGGATGTCACCTCTACCCCCCATAAAATGCCCCATGCAGGATGTCACCTCTCCCCCCCATATAATGCCCCTTGCAGGATGTCACTTCCCCCCTTTTCAATGCCCCATGCAGTATGTCAGACCACCCCCTCCCTTACAATGCCCCATGCAGGAGGTCACACCCCCCCTCCTTATAATGCCCCATGCAGTATGTCACACACCCACCCTCCTTATAATGCCCCATGCAGGATGTCAATTCCCCCCTCTTATAATGCCCCATGCAGGATGTCACACCCCCTCCCTTATAATACCAGATGCAGGATGTCAATTCCCCCCTCCCCCTCTTATAATGCCCCATGCAGTATGTCACCCCCCCATATAATGCCCCATGCAGGATGTCACCCCCCCATATAATGCCCCATGCAGTATGTGACCCCCCCCATATAATGCCCCATGCAGTATGTCACCCCCCCCATATAATGCCCCATGCAGGATGTCACCTCTCCCCCCATATAATGCCCCATGCAGGATGTCACACCCACTCTCCCCCACCATATAATGCCCCATGGCCCCATACATGAAAAAAAAAAAAATACTCACCTCACTTCTTACCTGATGCTGATCCGGACTGCAGCATCGCCCGCGTCTTCCCGCTGTGACAGCTCAGGAGAGATCGCGCGCGGTGTAAACACATCACCACGCCCTCTGACCTGAGATGTCACAGTCAGAGGACGCGGAAGACGCTGCGGAGGCACGGGGAGGGGTAAGTATTGTGCCTGTGCCGTCACATGACCGGAGATGTCCCTGCGCTCAGCATGGGGCCGCGGAACCATGCTGAGCGCAGGGACATCTCCAGTCATGTGACTGCGGGGGGTCCTGTGGGGGGGGGCCCATGAGGAGACGCACAAGAGGGGGCTCCAACGGGGTTCCGAGGGGGCCCCGACCGGCCGGGCCCCATGCTGGAGTCAGGGCAGTCATGCCCTGATGGCGGCCCTGCTGGAGGGGCCCCCTCTCCCTCGGGGGCCCCCGTTCAATGAACCGGCTGCATGGGCGGTAGGTCCACCCCTGAGATAGAGACACAATCAGGACTGTTCACATTGAAAAAAATGAAGGCCTAAGACCACTATTTCCGTGGCCGACAGATTGAAGATGGTGGAGTTCAACCTCATAGCTTTGTCATGTGTATGAGTAAAAAATCTTTTACTTGACCACAACTGCGGGACTGAGGGCTGTCTGCAGTGCTTAGAGAGGGCGGAGTACGGTGAAACTGACAAACTGCTAGACCGTGAGTGAGGTGCAGGCGGAGATGTTACGGTAGATTGAGAAACATGTGGTGTGCTCAGTGAAACAAACACAGCAGGCATGTTCGCTTCTGTTACAGCTGACGGCTCTCACTCAGCCTGACTGGAGCCGGTATACAACCTTAGGTTCTGCGGTCGGAGACCTGCGTGACAATACTTGGCACAGTAACAGAGGAAGAGGAAGAAGCAGCAGTTGCGTTTGATGGGGCGGCTGTTGGTTGTTTATTGAAAATCAATTTTGAATTCATCATCTTTGTGTACAGCTTGGTGGAGAACAATATCTCCACCAAATAATTAATTTCACTAGAGTATAACTATACTAATGGATGGAAACCAAAACCTCTTCCACTACAGCCAACCCAGGAGATGGAGACCTAACCAGGAATGTTCACATTTCCCTAAATTAGGGCCTAACACCAACAAAGGGCATCAATTTCACTAGAGTAGAAGTAATATAATGGGGAACAACAACTCTCCCACTACAGCCAACCCAACAGATGGAGACCCAATCAGGATTCTCCACATTTCCAAAAATTAGAGACTGACAAAAGCAAAGTGGCATCAATTTCACTACAGTAGAAATTTTAGAATTAGGAACCAAAACCTCTTCCACTACAGGAACCCAGCAGATGGAGACTCAATCAAGAGTGCACCATCCTCTCCAGTCATTCACAACATGTCAGACTTGTACTCTGTTGTGCAAGTGCATGAGCTAGTCTAAAAAATGTGTGAAAGGACTCACAGAAATTGCTTCTGCCGCTTACACTACTGCTGCTGCTAATATTTTGGCGTTGATGAATTGACGTGCCAGAGGTTGGAAGTGTAGTGCTGCAATGCACTCTGTGTGCCTCACTGCTGGCTTGGGGAAAACCTATCTTAAGGTTGTGTAACAGCGTGTTTTGATACTCCAGCATTCATGGGTCCCTTTACAGGGCGCGAAGCATCTGGCAAAATTTACTCTTATAACGTGGATCTAACTGAGTGGCAACCCAGTAGTCATCACTATTTAGAATCATAACTATACGGGGATCATGTTGCAGATAGTGCAGAAAAAACGCACTCATATGTCAGGCTCTTTCATGAGGTTCAAGCCCATGCTGTGTTGGTGGCTGGGTAATTCTGATGCTTTTTTCCTCCGTCCCCTCCCGCCAAACACAAACAGAGAGGGGATGATTATCCTCTTCATGTTCTGACTGTTGCTCATCCATCACCTCTTCCTCTTCCATTTGTTCCTCGCCTTCACTAACACCTTCACTAACAGTTTTTCTGGAATCACCAACCCCCCTCGATCGCAGTGAACCACCCTCCCTTGACACCCTGAGATGTCCCCTAGTGTATGACGTTAGTAACAAAAGAAAGCATTTTTTTAGTCTGGATGAGGCCTGTATAACATAGGAGATATGCTACAAACAATTTCTAACTGAGATGTCCCCTACTGTATCACATTAGTAACAGAAGAAAGTGTTTGTTTTTTTTGTGTGGATGAGGCCTGTATAACATACAAGATATTCTCCAAAGTAATTCAAACTGAGATATCCCCTGCTGTATAACGTTAGGAATTGAAGAAAGTATTTTTTGACTGTGGATGAGACCTGTATAACATACTTTAGAATATATGCTCCAAGATATTTCAAATTCAGGTGTAGCCTGCTGTATCACCTTAGTCACAGTAAAAAATAGATTTTTTTACTCTTCATGAGCTCTGCATACAGGCTGAAATTCACCGCCACTAAAGGAATAGGTGGCTTATAGCAGAGTTTAACACGTTTGTGACAGAAAAAAATATTTTGTGGACTCCACCTAGCAAGACAAAAAAATCTATTTTTTTACTCTGAAAATAGCTGAAGTTCGTTGCCACTAAAATAGTAGGTGGCTTTTAGCAGAGTGTATCACGTTTGCGACACAAAAAAATCTTTTGTGGACTCCACCTAGAAAGACAAAAAATATATTTTTTTACTCTGAAAACAGCTGAACTTCAACACCACTGTAGCGCCGGCGTCCCTGCCCTCTGCTAGGCAGGGACGCTGTTCCCCTCACCTCCCTGCTCCGTGCCCGGCGTCCTCCTCCCGCTCTGCTGGCAGCGCGCGCTCCTTCCCGTCCACTGTGCTTAGGGGGCGCGCGCGCGCTCTCCCTCCCTCTTAAAGGGGCCGCGCGCGCCGTCCTAAGGAGTCCCCGGCCAATGGCCGGAGGACTTCACCATATATAAGGCACCTCCTCCAAAATGGAGGTGCCCGAGCAATGTTGTTGCACTGTTCACTACTCTGCTTCAGCCCTCAGGTCCCGTTGCCAGTTACCTGCCAGTTACCTGCCAGATTCCTGCCTGATTATCTGCTACCTGCCTGCTAGTCTGAGGTCCGACGGTCTGCCTTACTACTCCTGTCAGTCTGTCTAAGGACCATCCTGCCCGCTCACCTGGGAGCGCACATCAGCCACCTGCCTGCTTGCCTGAGGTCCGACGGTCTGCCTTCCAACTCCTGTCAGTCTGTCTATGGACCAGCTTGCCCGCTCACCTGGGAGCACACACCTGCTACCTGCCTGCTAGTCTACCTGGAGGCTCCGCCGTCACGTGCTGTGACCACCTGCCTGTCCAGTGACTCCTGTTCGCTCACCTGGGAGCGCTCATCTGCTGCCTGTCTGCTAGCCTACCTGGAGGCTCTGCCGTCACGTGCTGTGACCACCCGCCTGTCCAGAGACTTCTGCCCGCTCACCTGGGAGCGCTCATCTGCCGCCTGTCTGTTGGTCTACCTGGAGGCTCCGCCGTCACATGCTGTGACCACCCGTTCATCCAGAGACTCTCGCCTGCTCACCTGGGAGCTCACGTCTATCATCAGCCGCCTCAGGTCGTACCAACCCTTTACCTAGAGACTGCCCCGGTCACTTGCCGTGACCATCTGCCCGTTCATCCAGAGACTGCCCCGGTCACTTGCTGTGACCATCTGCCCGTTCATTCAGAGACTGCCCCGGTCACTTGCCGTGACCATCAGCCCGTTCATCCAGAGACTGCCCCGGTCACTTGCCGTGACCTCCAGCCCGTTCACTCAGAGACTGTCCCGGTCACCTGCTGTGACCTCCTGCCCGTCTTCCCTGGTCGCCACCCGCTCCCTTACAAGGACTGCCCCTTTGTATAGTAGCTCAGAGGTTCCGCCTCCCAGACCCGTTACAGTTTGCTCGGGCCATGGAACCCGGTGGCCCCCAAGCTCCCTCGCTCTCGGACCTGTGTCATGAACTGTCCCGTCAAAGGTCCCAACAGGAGTCCATCCTGGGTCACCTGCGGAATGTCAATACTCGCCTGGACACTCTGACTGCTCCACCAGCAACCTCCGCCAGTGCCATGTCTCGCAATCCGGCAGCTCCGCTGCCCACTAATACCATGGTATCCTACCCCGGACCCCGGCTTTCTGCACCTCCTCGCTTCGGAGGCGACTCCGCCCAGGCTCGGGGCTTCATAAATCAGTGCACCCTGCACTTTGAACTATTGTCCCACCAGTTTAACTCCGATTCATCATGTCCCATCTCACCGGGGAGGCCCTGGCCTGGCTAAATCCTCTATGGGAGAGAGGAGACCCCTGGTGTCCAACTTGCCTGCTTTTCTCACGGCTTTCCGGAAAGTCTTCGACGAACCCGGACGGAAGACCTCATCCGCATCATCACTGCTACGCCTCCGTCAGGGAAGTCTCACCGTGGGCCAATATGCCATACGGTTCCGTACCCTTGCCTCGGAGCTGGCCTGGGATAACGACGCTCTGGTATCCGTCTTCTGGGAGGGTCTGTCCGGCCGTATTAAAGATGAACTTGCCGGTCGGGACATTCCTACCACTCTCGATGACCTAATAACCCTTGCCACCCGGATTGACCTACGGTTCCAGGAGCGTGCCAAAGAGGTCACCCGTGAGAGGAGGTTACCATGTCTAGCTCCTACTTTTCAGAAACCCGTCACTCCCTCCGTCTCTACCCACGTACACTCTCCTGAGTCTATGCAGGTTGACCAGACCAAGATGGTCAAAACCCGTCAGGACTTACGCCGTGCCGAAGGGAGCTGCTTCTACTGTGGCAGTAAGGAGCACCGGATCCGTGCCTGCCCGGAGAGGTCGGGAAACGCCTGTGTCTAGGTTCGCTCAGAGAGGTCAACCTAGACAAGAATAAATCCTCTCCATCTCTGCTGCTGTCAGTCTTAATCGTCTGCGGGGAGAACCGTTATTTTGAACTAGCCCAACTTGACTCTGGAGCAGCCGGGAATCTTATTTCACAGTCCCTGGTAGAGAAATACCGCATCCCCACCAAACCTCTGGCTGTACCCTTGTCTGTTGCTGCCGTGGATGGGGGCCTCTTACCACGCCCCATCCAACTCATCACCGAATCCATTACTCTGCAGGTGGGAATGCTGCATTCTGAGAGTATCTCCTTTCATGTTCTGCCTGGACTCTCTCACGCCCTCTTGCTAGGCCTACCTTGGCTCCAGAGACATGCACCCGTGCTTGACTGGCAGACCGGAGAAGTCCTTCGCTGGGGACAGGACTGCCATAATACCTGTCTGGTTCCCGTCCATCCCGTCCGTCCTTCTCCTACCCCAGCTAATCTACCTGGACTTCCGATTCCTTATTGGTCTTATGCTGATGTCTTTAATAAAAAGGAAGCAGAGACACTACCTCCTCATAGACCATACGACTGCCCTATCGACCTGTTACCTGGTACTACTCCTCCCCGTGGGCGTATTTATCCTTTATCCGCTGCTGAGACCCGGTCGATGTCCGAATATATTGAGGAGAATCTGGCCAGGGGATTCATCCGGAAATCTACCTCCCCGGCGGGAGCAGGCTTCTTTTTCGTCAAAAAGAAGGACGGCTCTCTCCGTCCCTGTATAGACTATAGAGGCCTTAACCAGATCACGGTGAAGAATAAGTACCCCCTTCCGCTCATTCCAGAGTTATTTGATCGTCTGAGGGGGGCTAGAATCTTCACCAAACTGGACCTCCGTGGGGCGTACAACCTGGTTCGTATCCGTCAGGGGGATGAATGGAAGACGGCATTCAACACCCGGGACGGCCACTATGAATATCTGGTAATGCCCTTTGGCCTCTGTAACGCTCCTGCCGTCTTTCAAGAGTTGGTCAATGACATCTTCCGGGACCTTCTCTACTCCTGCGTAGTGGTGTACCTAGACGACATCTTGGTCTTCTCTCCGGATCTCCAGACTCACTGGAGGGACGTTCGTCATGTCCTGCTCAGGCTCAGGCAGAATCACCTCTTCGCTAAATACGAGAAATGCCTCTTTGAGCAGACCTCGCTTCCGTTTTTGGGCTACATTATTTCTCAGACCGGCCTACGAATGGATCCAGAGAAACTGTCTGCCATCGAGAAATGGCCTCGACCGGAGGGGTTGAAGGCCATTCACCGATTTCTGGGCTTCGCCAACTACTACCGCCTCTTCATACCACACTTCTCTTCCCGGACTGCCCCAATTTCCGCGCTCACCCGTAAGGGTACTAATCCCAAAGAGTGGCCGCCCGAAGCAGAGGAGGCCTTTCTTTCCCTAAAACAGGCCTTCTCTTCCGCCCCGGTGCTGCATCGCCCAGACGGCAACAAGCAGTTCTTCCTGGAAGTTGACGCCTCCTCCTCTGGAGCCGGAGCGGTACTTACTCAAAAATCATCTTCCGGGAGAATGGTAACTTGTGGCTTCTTCTCCAAACTCTTCTCCTCTTCTGAGCGCAACTATTCCATAGGAGACCGAGAGTTATTGGCCATCAAACTGGCATTGGAGGAGTGGCGTTACCTACTCGAGGGGGCTCTTCACCCGGTAATAATTTACACTGACCACAAGAACTTGGCTTACCTCCAGCATGCCCAGAGACTTAACCCGCGCCAAGCCCGGTGGTCCTTGTTTTTTGCTCGCTTTGATTTTGTTCTTCATTTTCGCCCGGCTGACAAAAACGTCAAAGCAGATGCCTTGTCCCGATCCTTTCTGGTATCCGATCTCGAGGAAGAACCTAAACATATCATCGATCCCGCCAGAGTAATGCAGGTGGCTCCCGTGAGCCTAAATCGTCTCCCTCCCGGTAAGACGTTCGTATCAGTACCTGATCGGGAGAAGTTCCTACACTGGGGTCACTCGTCTAAACTAGCTGGCCACGCCGGTCAGAGAAAGACCCTCCAGCTTATTGCCCGGCACTACTGGTGGCCTACCCTGCACGAGGACGTAATAGACTTTGTTTCTGCCTGTGTGTCCTGCGCCCGCAACAAAGTCCCGAGACACCTGCCAGCCGGTCGCCTTCTTCCGCTTCCTGTGCCTGCTGCCCCCTGGCAGCATATTGCTATGGACTTCATAACTGATCTCCCCGTCTCTGCCGGTTGTACGGTCATTTGGGTGGTCGCTGACCGCTTTTCCAAGATGGCTCACTTTATTCCCCTGCCTGGTCTCCCGTCTGCACCCGAGCTGGCTAAAGACTTTATCCGCCACATCTTCCGTCTTCATGGCCTGCCCCTCCACATCGTGTCGGATCGTGGGGTACAGTTCACCTCACGTTTCTGGAGAGCCACTTGTAAACTGCTAGACGTCACCCTCGACTTCTCTTCCGCTTACCACCCACAGTCTAATGGTCAAGTGGAGCGGATCAATCAGAACCTGACCAGTTACCTCCGGCACTTCGTTAATGCCCATCATTCCGACTGGGTGGATCTCCTACCATGGGCCGAGTTCTCCTATAACAATCACGAGAGCGAATCCTCTTCCAAATCCCCGTTTTTTGTAGTCTTCGGTCAGCATCCTCGGATTCCTTTTCCTGTCTCCACCTCTGTGGACAACCCGGCTGCGGAATCTCTCGTTAGCAAATTTTCCTCCATTTGGGAGAGTACCCGATCCGCACTCCTCCAGTCGTCCGAACAGATGAAAAGACACGCTGACAAAAAACGCTTGGATCCTCCACAATTTCGTCCTGGAGATAAAGTCTGGCTCTCGTCTAAATATGTCCGACTCAAGATACCTTCTTACAAGTTAGGGCCTCGGTTCATCGGTCCTCTGGAGGTCATCAGTCAGATCAACCCGGTGGCCTATAAATTAAAACTCCCGGCCAACTTACGGATCCCTAACTCCTTCCATGTATCTCTCCTCAAACCTGTGGTACTTAACTCTTTTTCCAAGTCTACAGGTACGCCTCCTGCTCCGGTTTCTGCTGAGGACGAGTTTGAGGTAGAGAACATTCTTGCCACCAAAAGGGTAAGAGGAAAGACCTTTTTTCTAGTAGATTGGAGGGGGTTTGGTCCTGAGGAGAGAACGTGGGAGCCCCGGGAGAACATCCATGCCCCTCTTATCCTAGCTAAATTTCTGTCTGGCCTAAAAAAGGGGGGGCCTAAAGGGGGCGGTACTGTAGCGCCGGCGTCCCTGCCCTCTGCTAGGCAGGGACGCTGTTCCCCTCACCTCCCTGCTCCGTGCCCGGCGTCCTCCTCCCGCTCTGCTGGCAGCACGCGCTCCTTCCCGTCCACTGTGCTTAGGGCGCGCGCGCTCTCCCTCCCTCTTAAAGGGGCCGCGCGCGCCGTCCTAAGGAGTCCCCGGCCAATGGCCGGAGGACTTCACCATATATAAGGCACCTCCTCCAAAATGGAGGTGCCCGAGCAATGTTGTTGCACTGTTCACTACTCTGCTTCAGCCCTCAGGTCCCGTTGCCAGTTACCTGCCAGATTCCTGCCTGATTATCTGCTACCTGCCTGCTAGTCTGAGGTCCGACGGTCTGCCTTACTACTCCTGTCAGTCTGTCTAAGGACCAGCCTGCCCGCTCACCTGGGAGCGCACATCAGCCACCTGCCTGCTTGCCTGAGGTCCGACGGTCTGCCTTCCAACTCCTGTCAGTCTGTCTATGGACCAGCTTGCCCGCTCACCTGGGAGCACACACCTGCTACCTGCCTGCTAGTCTACCTGGAGGCTCCGCCGTCACGTGCTGTGACCACCTGCCTGTCCAGTGACTCCTGCTCGTTCACCTGGGAGCGCTCATCTGCTGCCTGTCTGCTAGCCTACCTGGAGGCTCTGCCGTCACGTGCTGTGACCACCCGCCTGTCCAGAGACTTCTGCCCGCTCACCTGGGAGCGCTCATCTGCCGCCTGTCTGTTGGTCTACCTGGAGGCTCCGCCATCACATGCTGTGACCACCCGTTCATCCAGAGACTCTCGCCTGCTCACCTGGGAGCTCACGTCTATCATCAGCCGCCTCAGGTCGTACCAACCCTTTACCTAGAGACTGCCCCGGTCACTTGCCGTGACCATCTGCCCGTTCATCCAGAGACTGCCCCGGTCACTTGCCGTGACCATCTGCCCGTTCATTCAGAGACTGCCCCGGTCACTTGCCGTGACCATCAGCCCGTTCATCCAGAGACTGCCCCGGTCACTTGCCGTGACCTCCAGCCCGTTCACTCAGAGACTGTCCCGGTCACCTGCTGTGACCTCCTGCCCGTCTTCCCTGGTCGCCACCCGCTCCCCTACAAGGACTGCCCCTTTGTATAGTAGCTCAGAGGTTCCGCCTCCCAGACCCGTTACAACCACTAATGTAGTAGATAGCTTTTAGCAGAGTGTATCACATTTTGGACACAAAAAAATCTTTTGTGGACTCCGCCTGCCAACATAAAAAATATATTTGTTTTACTGTGCATACAGCTGAAGTTCACCCACCAAAAAAATGACAAACTGGGATAACACAACTTACACTATCACATTAGCAAATGAAAAAAAGGTTTTTGTGCTCTGTACTCGGAAGTTCTGCAGAGTCTGCAGACAGCTGAATTTCAACCCCACAAAATCAAAAAGTGGCCTACAAGGGCTTGCTTGCTTTATCACATTAGCAAGCGCAAAAATAGATTGAAGGGATACTCGTGCATGGAGCACAATACAACCGGTGCACAACACTGTTCTATGGCATGGGCCCTACTCTTTGTCAGAATCTCAGTAATTGTACAAGAAAAAAAAATGTGCTGCAAGGTCGATTGAACAGGTACGCAGCAGAGGACTTATCTACACTATCTGACTTCCAAACAAGCGCCCATCTATCTAGCTAATATCTCTCAGTACACAGACGCAGACTCAGCAGCGTTTGTCTCCAGCAGTGACTTGGATAAAATGGCGCTGAGGGAACGTGGCCACTTTTTATATAGAGAGGACATGTAATTTCAGCAGCCAATTGCAGAGGCCCTTGTGTCTGGACAGTGTGGATGCTTCCTGCGCTCTGATTGGCTAGCCGCACTTTCCTGACTTAAAGTTACCGCCTACAGGAAGAAAAAAATTAAATTACAAGCTCGCTGCTAATCTGACCAGTTCTAAGCTATCACCAGCCCCCCAGCTCATCATACACAATCACTATTCTAGCAAAACTGTTAAAAACGCTGTAGTTGCCCGGCAATCACGTTCCCGCATTTATTCGCCGAACGTTGCAGATTTTTCCCGAATTTAAGAAATTTTGCTCGCCTTTCCGATCACGAATCTAAATGTGCCATATTCGTGTCGAATTTAAGTTGGAAGTTCGGATTTCAAACAAATTCGCTCATTAAGAGTCCCTAACCACAAAAACGACTGGGGGACTCTCAGGAACAGAGGAAGTAGATTGGAGCTTCAAGAAGTGATTCAGGACCATCGGCCTCAGGAGCAAGATGTGAAAAGAGTTTAGGATCCTTAGATTCGCTGAGAGTTGAAGACAGTAGGGCACTGGATTGAGTTGCTTGAGGACTTTGTAAGGATCGAGGTACTGGGGGCAAACTTGTAGGAAGGCACCTACAGGCGAATATTCCGGGGTGACAACCAGACTTTATCTCCAAGATGATACTGAAGAGGCAAATCTCTTTTCTAGTCTGCATGAGTCTTCATCTGAGACATGGCCTTAAGGAGGGAGACTTGAGTTTGCCACAAGATCTGGAGTCGCCATAAGAGGAATCAGCTTCTGGTACTCTGGAGAAAGTCGACATGGGAGAGGACACTTGAGGATGCTGGGAGTATTCAATGAAGAATGGAGATGCTCTGGAAGGTCCCCCCGCAACATGGTTGTTGTAGGAAAACTCCGCCCAGGGGAGTGGTTGTCCCCAGCCATCCTGATGGTCAGAGATAATGTGACAAAGGTAGTTCTCGACAATTTCCACTTGCCCATTGGTCTGCAGATGGTGTGCGGAGGAAAAATTCAGCTGGACATTCAGCAGCTTCCAAAGAGCTCTCCAAAATTTTGAAGTAAACTGGACTCCGCAATTAGAGACAATGTGGAGAGGAAGACAGTGAAGATGAAACACATGCTGGAAGAACTCTTCAGCGAGCTTGGGAGCGAAGTGAAGACCGACTAGAGGAATGAAGTGAGCCATCTTAGAGAACTGATTTCCCACGACCCAGATGGTGTCGTAACCGTCAGAGAGGGGCAGATCCGTAATGAACTCCATAACAATATGCTACCAGGGAGTGGAAGGAACCAGCAGAGGCTAAAGGAGACCAACAGTCATGTGCCTAGGGGACTTGTTTCTGGCTCACTGTGAAAAAGCGGTTACAAAGTCCCAAACATCCTTGGCCAGTGAGGGCCACTAGAAGTGACAAGCAATCAGCTCAGTAGATTTGCGTATGCCCACATGGCCAGCTAGCTTGGATTCATGGCCCCAGGACAGAAATCTCCTCCACTTAGCGGTAGGAACAAAGGTCTTACCTGAAGAAATGTCTTTCAGGAGGACAGGGGCTGTTTCAACAATCCTGTCAGGGTCGATGATGTGCTGTGACTCCTCCTTCGGTATCAATCATGTCAAAGGCAGAGAATCTGTTTTGACATTCTTCTCCGCAGGACGGACGTGCCTTCAAAGTCAAAACGAGTGAAGAAGAGTGCCCACCTGGCTTGACGAGGATTAAACCATTGGGGCGACAGTAGAAAGGTCAAATTCTTATGGTTTGTGTATATTATTACTGGAGAACTGGTGCCTCTCAGTAGATGTTGCCATTCCTCGAATGCCATCCTAACAGCCAGAAGCTCACAATCCCTAATAATATAGTTTTCCTGGGCCGGCAAAAACAGTTTAGAGAAGAAACCACAAGAAACAGACTTCCCTGAAGGAGTCCTTAGCAGGAGAACTGCCCCAGCACTGATAGAGGAGGCATCTACCTCCAAGAGAAACTGTTTGGTAGCATAGGTGTGGTGCAGCAACGGAACTCTTGCCAAGGCCTGTTTCAAATGCTGAAAGCCAATATGGCTGACTCAGGCCAGACTCTCGCATTTGCCTCCTTCTTGGTTATGGCGGAGATAGGTGCCATGAGGGATGAGAAGTGTGGAATAAATTGTCTGTAGAAGTTGGCTGCTGGATGGCCCTCAAGCCTTGGTGACGAGGCCAGGAGAGAAGAGCAGAAACCTTTTCAGGACCCCTTTCGAGACCCTGCCTGGAAACAATGTAGCCGGGGCAAGGCAAGAAGGGTTTTTTGAAGACACATTTGGACAACTTGGCAAACAAATTGTTCACTCGTAGATGCTGCAGATGGATGTGTCTTCCATGGGTATGTAGATCAGGAGAGAAAATCAGGATGTCGTTCAGATACACGACCATGGAAACAGAGGAAATCCCAGAAGATTTCGTTATCAAATTCCTGAAACACAGCGGGTGAGTTGCACAGACTAATGGGCATGATAAGATACTCATTGAGACTGTCATATGTATTAAAGGGTATTTTCTATTCTAAGCCCTTACCAATACAAATCAAGTTGTAAGCCCCTCGTAGATCCAATTTGGAGAAGATCTTTGCTCTATGGATTCTGTCAAATAGTTCAGAAATCAAAGGCAGATGGTATTTATTCTTTATGGTGATTTTGTTAAGACCTATCCAGGGACTTAAGGACCTATCCTTCTGTGTCACGAAGAAGCAACCGGCATCGTCAGGAGAAGAAGACTTGGCTAAGTTCTCTCGGATGTACTCAGACATGGCTCAAGTCTCAGGTAGCGATAGAGGATACACCCGGCCCCAAGGTGAAGAGGTACCAGACTGAAGATTGATGGGGGAGGCGTAGGGTCTATGAGGTGGCAAGACTTCAGCCTTCTTCTCACTAAAGACGTCTGCAAAGGCGTGATAATAGATGGGAAGAGAAGAAAGGTTAGAATGCACAAAAGTTGGAGACTTGGACTTGACCTTGGCAAGGTAGCTGGTCGCACAATTCGGTCCCCACTGAAGCACCTGACCGATGGACCAGTCAACAACCAGTGTGTGTAGTCATAGCCATGGAAAATTCAGAAGAACAGAGTTCACAGATTTAGGCAGCACGAAGAACGAAATCCTTTTGGAATGCAGGACTCCAATCTGCAACGTGACTGGGAGGGTGATACATCGGATAGGGTCTCCAAGCAATTGTCCATCAATGGAGGCAATAGAAAGGGGATGATCAAGCTGTTGTGTAGGCAGCTGAAGTTGAAGA
The DNA here is from genome assembly GCF_046119375.1 of Phyllobates terribilis. Classification (NCBI taxonomy): domain Eukaryota; kingdom Metazoa; phylum Chordata; class Amphibia; order Anura; family Dendrobatidae; genus Phyllobates; species Phyllobates terribilis. Next base: position 189,781,234 of record NW_027362762.1, on the reverse strand, counting down.
ACCATATCCTGATGGATGAAGTTGGCAGCGGAACCGGAGTCTAAATGAGCTACAGCGGAGAGAGACCTCTCTCCTCAGACTAGGGTTACCTCAGTCACTAGTTTTAGTGAGCAATCTTTCTCACCTAGGGTCGTCTCTCCGGCCCACTCAAGGTGCTGGAGTTTCCTGGCCTCACTGGGCACTGACAAACAAAATGCCCTTTGCATCCACCGTACATGCACAGGTTGTCTTGATACCTTCGCTGTCACACTTACTCAGACAGTTTGGCCAGCTCAACCTGCATTGGATCTATAGCACGTGGTGTGGCTTGCGGTAGCAAGGGGTACTGGAAGGTTTGAGCCAGCCTTGGTGGTCTTCTGATGCGAGAGGATGCTTGAGCTTGTTTCTGAGCCTGCTCATGGAAATGGAATCAATTCATCCTTGATACGCTGCCAGAAGATCATCACCAGGGCTTCTTCTTTCCAAGCCAGCTTTGCAGCCAGGGTACGGAAGCGTAAAGCATACTGAGCCACAGCGTCGACGCCTTGTCTTAGAGTCAGCAGGGACAAAGCGGCTGATGAGGTGTGGCCTGGTATCTTGAACACCGCTCGGAACTCCTCCAGGAACTTCCCCAAGTTTTGGGTCACTGAGCCCCCACGCTCCCAAATGGAATTTGCCAAACCAGTGCTTGTCCAGACAGCAGAAAGACCATAAATGCTATCTTGGTTTGGTCTGATGGAAAGAGGTGGGCATGGAGCGTGAAGTGAATTTGGCACTGGTTTATAAAGCCTCATCTCTCCTTGGGGTCACCATTGTAGAGGGATGGAAGTGGAAACTGGAGCTTAGCTGCTGCCCCAGAAGCTGGAAACTTAAATGGTTTCCCTGAAGAGTATGTCAGTCGAGAGAAGAGATGGCCTGAATGGTTGGGGAGCAGGACAGGGTGGAAACCGAGGTAGACAAATCCTGCAGCTGAGCAGCCACCACCCTGATTGCCTGCTTCAGCTGATCCTGATGCTCCCGTTGAGAGCGAACCTCCTCATAATGAGTGAGAAAATCCCCCAGAAATAAAAGATAGTCATTATTTATATTAATTAAAAGTGCGAAAAACAAAAATTCATCCCCGAAGAGAGTAATACATCTACTACTAGGTATAGGGCATAAAGTAGGAGGGGTGAGGGTAAGGTGATACAATGCACACTATAATTCTCCCTGCCTAGCCGCGGAGGTTGGCACCCTATAAAGCCACGCAAGATTGATGCCCCCGCTCAATGTAGTCTTGCCTTAGGGGACCCTAGGAAGCCCTTAACTAGTATAGTCTTCTCCCCTTATATAAACAATTGCCTCACATTGCCAGGAGCATGGTCTAAGAGACTTCTGTCAGTGCATGTCACGCTAGGTAAGGGGAAGACCAAGTGTACAATGATGGTAAAAGGAGGGAAATCCAACAAGTAGGGAAAGGGAGAGTGGAGACTCCTATACAGATCTTACAACACCCTGACACCCCTACCATCTCTAAATAGGTTCCGCACCTATCACCGTGCAGGATACCTAATCCTTAACTAACCCTAGAGCTAGGCCCTAGGTAGGGAGGGCAAAAGGTGAGCACTAGTCAGCCCCCACTACAACTAAAGACAAACCAGTTCAACAGACAAGGGGATACACTTAGCTTGAGAAGACACCAGAGAGAAGACGACAACAATCCACCAAGAAACTCCAAGAAGAAACTAGCCGACTGCTAGTACTCCAGGCCCGAGCAGGGGAAAATAGTTCTATCACCGGTGACTCTCTGGAGACACTGAGGGTTTTTAAATATCAAGCAAGGGTGTGTCAATTAGCAGCAGAAGGTGGAGATCACTGCTGGGTCCTAGCAAGATAAGGATACCACTACACTACAGAGATGAAAGGATCAAGAACGTGTCTGCAAAGCCAAGCGTAGCGACCTTCTATATTCGGATCCAGAACAACTGTCTGTCAAACCTGATACACCCGTGACAGTGCAGCACTGACCAGTATAATGCATTGCAGTGCTTGTTGATTACACTACATTATATCAGTGATCAGAGTACTAAAATTTAAAGTCCCATATCGCAAAATAAATTAAGAAAATATACCAATCGATAAGTATATTTATGTAAAAACAAACAACAAAAAAAGTACACATATTAGGTATCGTCCCATTTGGAATGACCTGATCTATAAAACTGTCACACTAGTCAACCCCTCCAGTGAACACAGTAAAAAGTAAATAAATAAAAATAATTAAAAAAAATTAAGCAAAAAACGATGCTTTTTCATCATACTACCGAACAAAAAGTGGAATAAAAAGCAATCAAAAAGTTGAATTGAAATAAAAATGGTATAACTGAAAACATCATCTTGTCCCGCGAAAAAAAACCGCCATAAGCAGGGATATAAAGCTATACCTCTCAGAATATAGCAATGCAAAAAACAATTCTTTTTTCTATAAAATAGTTTTTATTGTATAAAAGCAGCAAAACTTAAGTATTATATAAATGTGGTATTGCTGTTATCATACAGACCCAAAGAATAAAGCTGCCTTATCACTATTGCCACACGGTGAACAGCATAAAAAAAACAAAACAAAAAAACAATTCCTGAATTGCTGCTTTTTGTTAATTCTGCCTCTCAAAAATCGGAATAGAAAGGAATAAAAAATGTTATGTGCCTGAAAATTGTACCAATAAAAAATCAACTCGTCCCACAAGAAACAAGCCCTTGCATGACTGTAGGCAGAAACATAGAAAAATTATAGCTTTCAAAATATGGTGATGCAAAAAGCTTGTTTTTGCAAAAAGAAAAACTATATAAAACTGGTATTGCTGTAACATAGTTACATAATAGCATAGTTTTTTAAGGTTGAAGAAAGACTAAGTCCATCTAGTTCAACCCATAGCCTAACATGTTGATCCAGAGGAAGGCAAAAAAAAACCATGTGGCAAACACCAAGCTTCACATTGGGGAAAAAAATTCCTTCCTGACTCCATACGACAATCAGACTAGTTCCCTGGATCAACGCCCTATCAAGGAATCTAGTATATATAACCTGTAATATTATACTTTTCAAGAAAGGCATCCAGGCCCTTCTTAAATTTTAGTACTGAATCACTCATTACAACATCATGCGGCAGAGAGTTCCATATTCTCACTGCTCTTACAGTAAAGAATCCCCGTCTGTGATTATGATTAAACCTTCTTTCCTCCAGACGTAGAAGATGCCCCCTTGTCCCCGTCTCAGGCCTCAGAGTAAAAAGATCAGTAGAAAGGTCTTTGTACTGTCCCCTCATATTCTTGTACATAGTAATAAGATCACCCCTAAGCCTTCGTTTTTCAAAAGTAAATAACCCCAAGTGTGATAACCTGTCTTGGTATTGCAGACCCCCCAGTCCTCTAATAACCTTGGTCGCTCTTCTCTGCCCCCGCTCTAGTTCAGCTATGTCTTTCTTATACACCGGAGACCAGAACTGTACACAGTATTCTAAGTGTGGTCGCACTAGTGACTTGTATAGAGGTAAAATGATGTTCTCCTCATGAGCATCTATGCCTCTTTTAATGCATCCCATTATTTTATTTGCCTTTGCAGCAGCTGCCTGACACTAGCCACCAAACGTAAACTTGTCGTCCACCAATACATCCAGGTCTTTTTCAGTGACTGTTTTGCCCAGTGTTTTACAATTAAGCATATAATTATACATTTTATTTCCTCTACCCAAGTGCATTACCTTACATTTATCCCCATTAAAGCTCATTTGCCATGTAATCGCACCGAACCAAAGAATAAAGACATCTAATCACTTATACCGCATGAGGATAGGCATTACAAAATAAATAAAGCCAATTCTTGACCTGCTGTTGATTTGTTCATTCTGCCTCCCAAAGATCAAAGTAAGTCTCGGCTTACATTTATCCTGCTTACACCAGGGTTTCCATGTAATTTTCTGAATGTGATTCAGACGGAATCCCCTGCGGAAGATTCCCTATAATGAGGCAGATGGAGACACTGTGGATGCCATCTGGCCTGTGATCCAGCAGTGTTCCTCTTTTTAAGTGTGCATAAAAGTGCGGTCGGCCACAGTTTTGTGCACCTCTAAAAAGGACACCTCTGAAAAGAGGTCAGACGGAGTCCAGAGTAACTCTTCTGCCTCATTATGATGAATGGATCCTCAGGGGTTTCATCTGAATTACGTCATTCAGAGATTTCGATGAAAACCACGATGTAAGTGCTCAGCGTAGGATAAATATGATTTCAAAATGTTATGTAAAATCTTCTCAATAAAAGCTTAAACTCAATCTACAAAAAAACAAGTCCCCACTTAGGTCCGTCATCTGTCAATGGAAATATAGGGGCTTCCACATTACTGGTAGCACAAAGGCTCTGGAAAAAGCCCTATGGATTTTTGCCTCCCAAAAGAAAACCATCAATTTCTGCGCTCCCAAGTCCAAATGGCCCGTCTGAGCCCCACAGTGTGCCTTAACCACATTTGGCATCCACATGTTTGGCATTTCTGTAATTATGAGAGCTCATTTAATTTACGAGTGCATGTCTCCATCAGCACGTGCTGGGCACAATGTGTGAGCACTACAATATATGGGCACTATAGTGTACGAGCACTAAAATGGCAGATTTGCAATTTTCACTCAGCAACATCCACTGCTGCTTGTTTATGAAAAAGACCCATGGAGTTAAAATCATCCCTACACCTGTAGATAAATTCCCAGATGGGTGTAATTTCCAAAATGTGGTCACTTGAGGGGGATTCTGCTCTTCTGGCACTTAGGGGCCCTGTATATGGAGTATAAACTATTCTGCAATAATTTTCTCTCCGAGAGTCAAATAGCGCTCCTTCCCTCCCAAATCTCGCCATGTGGCTGAGCAGTACTGTGCAGACACATATAGGGTATTGCCATGTTCAGCAGAAATTGTGTGACAAGTTTTGGTGCCATTTTTACCCAATTCCATGTGTGAAAATGTAAAATCTTGGGCTTAAACATAATTTTTGGGGGTAAAAATGTAATTATTTTTTCATCATTGACCAATGGTATAAAATTCAGTGACATACCTGTGGTGTCAATATGATCACTGCAATCTTAGATGAATCCATTGAGAGGTGTAGTTTGTAAAATGGGGTCACTTTTGGGGGATCTGCTTTACTGGCACCTCAGGGGCTCTTCCAGTGGATCCTGGCACCCGCAAACCAGAACAGCAAAATCTGAACTACAATATGGCGCTCCTTCCCTTCTGAGATTTCCACTGTGCCTGAAAAGTAGTTCCCAATTGCATGTAGTATTGGCGCACTCAGGAAAAAATGGACCACATATCCCTTCCTCCTTCTGGCATAAAATCCAGCGCATCCTTAATAGGTTTGTTTGGTCCCAGGGCCGCCCCAGAATTCATTTTAGTACACTAACCAGACCCAGGGACGCAGGAAGAACAGGAATGCTGGATTGCCGCAGATATTATCTAGCGGCCGCTCACGCTACTCATCATCACCTGGACATGGTTGATAGTTCCTCTTCTAGACTTTGGGGTACAATTGCTCATGATATCTGTCCACTCTCTGTCCCCTCCTTGCCCTGGATTTGGCGGCTCCCCGCCCAACACAAAAAGGTCCCAGTTTCATTCACTGTTAACAACACTCTTAGAGCCATTAATTTAAGCAGAACTGGGAATCCTCTCATTGTTGCTCAAGGCCCCCTGACCCCTATCACAGACAACCCGAAATTTCCTCCAGGCTCCGCTCATACATTCTTAAATAGTTCCAAGAGGGCCCCCCTCCGTTTGTATCAGATAACCGGGTAGGGATCCCTCCTTCCCCTTTCGGCCATCTTGCAGGGTGAGTCCCCCACAATACGCCAGTTTTTCGAATATACCCAACTCAAACATTTCTTCAACTGCTTTAGAGAGAATAGAGAGGTTTATCGCCCCCTTTCTCTTTTCGAAAAACTATGTACCTCCCCCTCGAGGACTGACCACGCTATCTCGATCTTATATAGACATCTGTTGGCTTCTGACTTGGATCGCCTCCCGTGCTTCTGCAGAGCCTGGGAGACTGAGTTGCAATTGAAAATCCCAGATGAACAATGGAAGAGATGTTTTCAACTCTCTTATAAATCGCTCATAGCCACTAAAGCCAAAGAAACAAACTCCAAAATTGTTGCAAGGTAGTACTGGGTCCCAACGGTTCTGTACAGGTGGTTCCCAGGCGTTCCTAGTCTATGCTGGAGATGTGAACTACACGAGAGTGCAATGATTCATATGTGGTGGTCATGTCCTGCCCTCACACCATTCTGGGAGGCGGTCCTCAGGGTAATTGAGGAGGTAACTGATGTGTCATTGCCTAAAAAACCTGAAGTAGTCCTACTATTTATGTTTCACATGTCGGGTTCAGGATTCAAAAAGTCGCTCTACTTCAAGCGGCGAAGGCGGTCATCCCGAAACATTGGAAATCCCAGATTGCTTCTTCAATGGAGGAGTGGTTTTCAGAGGTTGCCGCTACTCAGCGCATACAGTCGTTGATCACCCATTCTCCAGAAGAAAGGGTTAAGTGTGCTAATAAAAGGTTTCACTGGGACTCCTTTCTAGATTCGCCACTATTTAAATCAATTCTTGGATAAAATAACTAATACAGTGGCTGTGGGAAGGGGGTTTTAATAAATCTTTCTCAGAACTTGTGCCCACCTACAGATTTTCTCAAATGTTCCTCTACCCCTTCTGTCTACGTCTTTTGTCAGATTTGTTTATGCAAATGTTCTTTCTCTTTTGATTATTGATTATTATGTCTTTATAACTTCTGTTTACTATTGTCCTTCTAAAAACCTCAATAAAAATGTTGAATTGAGAAAAAAAAAATGGACCACATAGTTTGTTTTACAATTTCTCCTATTAGCCCTTATAAAAATTAAAAACTTGGGGCTAAAACAACATTTTAGTGGTAAAAATGTAATTATTATTTATTCACTGCCCAATGGTATAAAATCCTGTGAGGCACATGTGGTGTCAATATGCTTACTGCATCCCTATAGGAATTCATTGAGAAGTGTAGTTTGTAAAATGGGGTCACTTATAGGGGGGTCTGCTGTTTTGACAACTCAGGGGCTCTGCCAATATGACATGGCATTCTCAAACCATTCCAGCAAAATCTGCACTTCAATATGGTGCGCCTTCTCTTTTGAGCATTGCACTGTGCCTCAAAAGTAGTTTTCAACCACATATGAGGTATTGGCATACTCAAGGGAAATTGCGTAACAAATTGTATGGTCCATTTTTTCCTATTATCCCTTTTGAAAATTGAAAACTTGGGGTCAAAGCAACCTTTTAGTGGAAAAAAAAAATTTCCATTGACTTAGCCCAATGTTATACAATTCTGTGAATCACCTGAGGGTTAAAAATGCTCACTTCAATCTCTAGATGAATTCCTCAAGAGGTGTAGTTTCCAAAATGAGGTCACTTGTGGGAGTTTCTCCTGTTTTGGCATGTCAGGCGCTCTTCAAATGTGACATGGCATCCACAATGTATTCCAGTCAAAATTACGCTACAGAATTCAGTTGGTGCTCCTTTCCTTCCGAGCCCTGCCGTGTGGCCAAACAGTAGTTTTCCACCACATATGAGGTATCAGCATACTCAGGAGAAATCACACAACAGATTTTGGTGTTCACTTTCTCCTGTTACCCTTGTGAAAATGAAATATTGGGGCTAAAAATTATTTTTTGGGGAAAATTTTTTTGGTATTTGCATGGCTCAACGTTATAAAATTTAGTGAAGCACCTGTGGGCTCAAAGTGCTCACTACACCTCTATATAAGTTCCTTGAGGGGTTTAGTTTCCAAAATGGCATCACATGTCGGGGATTTCCACTATTTAGGCCCAACATGGTGTCTGCTAACTATTCCAGACAATTTTGTGCTCCAAAAGTTAAATGGTGTTCCTTCCCACCACATATAGGGTATATGTGTATTCAAGAGAAATTGCACAACAAATTGTATGGCCCATTTTCTCCCGTTACCCTTGTGAAAATGAAAAATTTGGGGCTGAAGCAATATTTTTTGTGAGAAAAAGTATAATTTTCATTATTTCCTTATACATTGGTTTAATTCCAGTGAGGGCCCCTAAATGGTTAATAAACTTCTTGAATGTGGTTTTGAGCACTGTGAGGGGTGCAGTTTTTAAAATGATCTTACTTTGGGGTATTTTCACTCACATAGTCCTTTCAAAGTCACTTCAAATAAGATGTGGTCCCTAAAAAAATTGGTTTTGTAAATTTTGTTGGAAAAATTAGAAATTGCTGATAAACTTTTAACCCTTGTAAATTCCTAACAAAAAAATGATGTTTCAAAAATGATGCTGATGTGCAGTAGACGTGTGGAAAATGTTAGTTATACCACACAAAATAGTTAATAAATAACTGGTTTAAGGTCATGAAAATTCAAAGTTTGAAAATTGCAAATATTTCAAACTTTTATGTTAAATTTTCGATATTTTCATAAATAAATGGAAATCATAGCGTCCAAAATTTATCACTAACATGAAGTATAACATGTCACAAAATATAGTATCAAAATCAGTGGGATATCTTGAAGTGTTCAGCGTTATAACATCACAAAGTGACACTGGTCAAAATTGAAAAAATTGGCCTGCTTAGTAAGGTGGAAACAGGATGGGGGGGAGGGGTGAAGGGGTTAATAAACTATTTCACTGATTTTGCATGCAGGCTGTCTCATACTTATTTTTGGGTTGGTAGTGCCTTTTGCACATCATCCCTTTTCTTATTACTTCTACATGCCCATATGGTCAGCTCAGGAAGGTTGATCCCACTGACAGTTTCCCTTTAGGACCCACCCAAGAACAACCCCAAATCAGCATGGAATGCATGCAAGGCTCACTTTTGTGTAAGGTTTGCATAAATCCAGCCCTTTTTTTCATTTTTCAATTCCTGAACCATCAGATCTATTAGTATGTATACATTTACTCCAAGAGATCTCAGTAAAGCACGGAGCATGACTATAAGGAGTACAATCAAAAAACTACAAAAGATTTTGATTAGAACTCGACAGCTTAGAAGAAATCTTGATTCCGAACCTTAAGTTATTGTTCAATGCCAAAGAGTCGTCCAACTACACGTTCCAACTTTCTACTCAGAATCTGAGGCTCTTGGGCCACTATTTAAGACCTGCATCAATTCTCCTGCATCTGTCCTGTGCTACAGTATGTCTGCAGCATTCCTATTACTATAATCATACATCATCACACCCCTGCAATGGCCCTGTTATGTAGCAGCAGAAAATAACAATGCAGCTGTTCTGTGCTCCTTGATAAATTGCAAAATGAAAAACTGAAATGGCGACCCTGAAAAAATCATTAGTAAGAAATCCGCACTCCAAAAAATCTCTTTTGTTTTAGCAGGGGCGGACACTGACAGCTTGATGCCCCTGTGCAAGAAATGTGTCTGGGCCCTCCTTCCTGTTCGGTATGCCGCTTATAATGAGGGCAATCTGGTGACGGGACGCCTGGAGTCTCGGGCTCCGAGCAACAAGCCAGATTGCCCTCATAATTACCGCCCTGCAAGCAGGGGCATACATTGAAATCACAGGGCCACATAGCAAAAGTTATTTAGACTCCATAAATCTCTAAAAATATATATATATATTTTTTTTTTAATGTGCTACGGAGACCCTCTTTGTTTTAAGGAGAACTTTGGAATAGACAGCAAAGGGTCTTCACATTGCCAGTGAGATTCAAATTAAGATACTTCATCGATGAAGGAAGAGAGACAGAATACATGTGACATGCATTGTCAGCAGGTAGAGTCTTCTGGTGTGGCAACAAAGACTCACCATATTTATTAGCTAGACAGAACAGAACTTCATTGTTACATACAACTGAACAGAAAGCCGAAATAGACTTATTAGTAGCAAACACATTTCCCTTGGCCCAGCGTAAACCTTCTTGTCAAGGACTTCACAGGAAACAAGTATCTTAGTCAGACATTCCACAATGTAAAATCAGAAAACACTCCAGCAGACTTCAGACATAGCAAAAATATAAATAGTTTTTTCTAAATTAATAATGATATCTAGATATTAAAAAAATAACCATAACAACTCTTCCCTTTTTATTATTTTACAAAACAATTTATTCATCAGCTACTTCCCCATGCTATGAAAGCCTGGAGGGGACCAATCCCGTTCACCGACAAATATCTTGCTTGTAAATCTCATCATATATGTTTATAGGAGAAGTGGCATTATATTTTGCAGGTCTGTGATGCTTAATCTTGTTTGTTATCCCAGTTCTCTTTAAGTACTTCATGGAGAGTTAGGGCAAAAGGTACGGTTGCTATCACCATAGTCCAAACAAACAGAGTCATCATCTTTGCTGCTGCTGGGGTTCAAAATCTTTTTACAATGGTTGGCATGGATCCAAGTGTCCTTGCCTTGAAGCTTGACCAAAGTGGCAGTGGTTAACAGCACTTGGAATGGTTCACTGTATCTGGGCTCCAATTGTTAGAACCTTGCTCTTAGGTTTTTTTTCCTTTGCTGGTCACATGACCTTGTTGGCCTATTTAATCCTGCTCCGCCCTTCTGGCTTTGCTGGACTTCATTGTATATCTACTTTCTAGCTAGCCTGTGCTCTGTGTCTTGCTCTGTTAGTTTGCTTGGTCTACTGACCTCTATGTTCAATATATTTTGTTTGTTCGTCTGTCTGCTACTATTTCTGTTAGGAGGTGTCCCATATTCCTCCCAGTCCTTAGTACTTGTAGGGATTCCTTCCCCACATCTATAGGTCTCCGTACAGACTAGCTTAGGACTTTAGCAGGTCTGATCGCAGGATCAGGTCCCCTGTTACTTCATAGGGATTCAGCTGAGTTATATCGTAGGGACAGATCTCCTCTCTTTCCTTAGCTCTGGTAGCAGAACATAACAGTAAGTCCAGCCTGCAAATTCTCTAAGGAAAGATTTTTCTGTTCCATCATGGTGTCGGTTCAGGATTTGGCTCATCGCCTGCAGGGACTCTCTCTGGAGGTGGCCGAGCTCCGTCAGCACGTGAGTAGCTGTCCTGGAGCACATTTCTTGGAGCCTAAGGTATGTTTGCCGGATTTATTTTTTGGTGAACACCGAGAATTTTTTTCATTTAAAAATGCTTGCTTATTGTATTTTCGTTTGAGACCTAAGTCCTCTGGGGATGAATCCCAGCGCATAGGGTTCATAATGTCACTTTTGCGTAAAGAGCCTCAGGAGTGGGCCTTTTCTTTGCAACCTAGTGATACATGCTTCAGATCAGTGGATAGTTTTTTTTCTGCTTTGGGACTATTATATGATGATCCTGACCGTGTCGCATCAGCTGAGACTGAGTTGAGACGTTTAAAACAGGGATCAGGTAATGTGGAAAAATATTGTATTCATTTCCGTCGTTGGTCTACTCAAACAGGGTGGAACGATTCTGCTCTGAAAAGTCTATTTCTTGCTGGGCTCAGTGAAAGGGTTAAAGACCTGCTAATTGCTTATCCTACACCTGAAGATTTGCAACAGGCTATGCAATTAGCTATACGGGTGGATAGAAGACTGCGTGCAAGGGTTAATGAGAGCAAATCCTCTGCTATGTCAGTTTCTGGTTATGAGAATGTGTGTACTAACAGTGGTGAACCGATGGAGATTGGATCGGTGGCACCTCGCTCTCAAGAAAAAGACCGTCGATTTTCTGAAGGCTTGTGTTTCTATTGCGGAAAATCTGGTCATTTGATTAAAGGCTGTGAGCTTCGTATGAAGAAAGAAAAAAAAAAGGTCAGTCACGCCCGTATTGCCTGTTTAAATTCCAAGGGTATATTTTTAGCTGCTTCCACGATTGCTCAGAAAAAATTAATGGAATTTCGGGTGTTTGTTGATTGCGGGTCTACTCTGAATGTAATTGATGGGGGATTCGTGGAAAGACTCAATTTAAAACCTGAACCTTTATCATCCCCCATTGCTGTTATTTCTGTGGATGGTTCCCCTTTGAAGAATATTACTCTCAAGGTCTGTGAATTTCCTCTCACTATTAATGGTGTTCACCATGAGAAATTGGATTTGGTAGTGTTGAATAACTTGCCTTCTCCAGTAATATTGGGATTGCCCTGGTTAAAATTTCACAATCCTGTACTGGATTGGTCTACCAGTGAAATTAAATCCTGGAGCCATAAATGTTATGACAAGTGTTGTAACGGGCGTATTGCAGCTTTGGATAGGGGAGAATTGCCTGTTCCTATTCAGGATTTTTGGAGAGTTTTTTCTGAGAAGGAATCGCAGGTTTTGCCTCCCCATAGAGACTATGATTGTTCTATTGAATTTGTCCCTGGAGCGACTCTTCCTAAAAGTCGTTTATTTAACCTTACTATTCCTGAGAGGAAGGCTTTGGAGGAATACATACAGACAAGTTTGGCCGCCGGTCACATTAGGCCCTCTAAGTCTCCTGTGGCGGTTGGATTTTTTTTGTAAAAAAAAAGGACGGCGGTTTACGTACTTGTCTGGATTTTCGTGAGATTAACAAAATTACTGTACGCAATCCTTACCCACTGCCATTGATTCCTGATCTGTTTAACCAGTTAATGGGGGCCAGGTGGTTCTCTAAAATTGACCTTAAGGGGGCATACAATCTGTTGCGCATGAAGGAGGGTGACGAATGGAAGACTGCTTTTAACACTCCTGTGGGTCATTTTGAGAATCTGGTTATGCCTTTTGGTCTTACTAATGCTCCTGCATTTTTTCAGAATCTGATTAATGACATCCTTAGACCTTTGATCGGTAAAAATGTGGTTGTGTATTTGGATGACATTTTGATTTATTCGCCAGATCTGGAGTCTCATTGGCGGAGCGTGCGTGAGGTATTACAGTTATTAATGGACAATTCGCTTTTTGCTAAGCTGGAGAAATGTGAGTTCACTGTACAGAGAATTAGTTTTTTGGGCTACATTATCTCCAGCAAAGGTTTTGAGATGGATCCGGTTAAGGTTCAGGCTGTGCAGGAATGGCCTAGGCCTATTGGTTTGAAATCGATACAGAGGTTTTTGGGTTTCGCCAATTACTACAGAAAATTCATAAAAAATTTTTCTAGTATTGTCAAACCTCTGACTGATCTCACCAGGAAAGGTGCTGATGCGGTTCAGTGGTCTTCTGAGGCCATTGAAGCTTTTGTGTATCTCAAGGAGAGGTTTACCTCTGCTCCCATCCTTATGCAGCCTGATGTTACTAGGCCGTTTTTGGTTGAGGTTGATGCTTCCTCTGTGGGGGTTGGCGCAGTATTGTCTCAGGATAACGGGGATGGATTACATCCCTGTGCCTTTTTTTCAAAAAAATTTTTGGAGACTGAACTGAATTACGATATTGGTAATCGGGAATTATTGGCTATTAAACTCGCATTTGAACACTGGCGCCACTTCTTGGAAGGTGCGGAATTTCCCGTTCAGGTTCTTACGGATCATAAAAATCTGATATATCTTGATGCTGCCAAGCGCCTGAATGCCCGTCAGGCTAGGTGGGCACTGTTTTTCTCGCGGTTTAATTTCTCCGTTACTTACATCCCTGGTACTAAGAATGTTAAGGCGGATGCCTTGTCTTGCAGTTTTTCTCCCATAGTCGGTGCTGAGAAAGAGGAGAACATTTTACAAGAAGGTGTTGTGATAGCTGCTTTGGACTCCGTTTTGGAAAATGAGATTCTTAAAGCACAGGAGAATGCCCCTTCTAATACTCCTCATGGGAGGTTGTTTGTGCCTGGGACCTTTAGGAGAGATTTGTTTGTTGAGTGTCACGAATCTCGGTTGGCAGGTCATCCCGGAATCTCTGAGACCAAGAGACTGGTGGGTCGCAGTTTTTGGTGGCCTGGATGGCAGAAGGAAGTCATTAAGTGGGTGCGTCAATGTACTATATGTGCTAGATCTAAGTCCTCACATACTCCTGCTGCGGGGTTGCTTTGTCCTTTGGAGGTTCCCAGTGCTCCTTGGACACATTTGGCTATGGACTTTATAACTGACCTTCCCCCCTCTGAGGGTTTTACTGTCATCTGGGTGGTCGTGGACCGTTTTAGCAAGATGTGTCACTTGGTTCCTTTCGTCAAACTGCCCTGCGCTAAAACTCTCGCTAAGGCCTTTGTCAAGGAAATTGTCAGACTTCATGGCGTTCCTACTGACATTGTTTCTGATAGGGGTCCTCAGTTCGTGGCTCGTTTTTGGCGTGCCTTTTGTGATAGGTTGGGAGTTCATTTGTCGTTCTCGTCCGGATATCATCCTGAATCTAATGGCCAGACAGAAAGGAAAAACCAGGATGTTGAGCAGTTCTTGCGTTGTTTTGTGGCAGACAATCAAGAGGGGTGGTCTGAGTTTCTGCCACTTGCTGAAATTGCTCTGAACAATCATACATCTTCTTCTGCTGGTTGTTCGCCTTTTTTTTGTTGTTCTGGGAGACATCCGTCGTTTGGGTCGTTCTCCAAGTTGGGATCTGCCGTGCCTGAGGAGGAGAATTTTTCCGGTGATTTGGAGAGAGTTTGGACGGATGTGCGTGGTAATCTTCAGGAGGCCAACAGAAAATCTAAAGACTACTTTGATAGGAAACGACAGGAGGTTTTGTTCGCTGTTGGTGACATGGTTTGGTTGTCCTCTAGGAATCTGCGGTTGAGGATTCCTTCAAAGAAATTGGGTCCCAAGTTTGTAGGGCCCTTTAAGGTGCTTCAGGTTGTCAACCAATCTGCTGTTAGGTTGGAGGTTCCTACCTCCTGGAGAATTAATCCGGTATTTCATGTCTCTCTGTTGAAAAAAGCTGTTGTATCGGATTGTGACGCCTCTGCCTCTGTTCCTCCGGTGGTGGAGGACGGGGAATATGAAATTTCTCGCATCCTTAACTCTAGACGGTATAGAGGTAGTTTGCAGTATCTTGTGGCCTGGAAAGGTTTCGGTCCCGAGGATAACTCTTGGGTGAGGTCGGATGATGTTTCCGCGTCCAGACTTATCAGAGCGTTTCACAGGAGATTTCCTGATAAGCCTGGTCCTAGGGGATCCGGAGGATCCTCTTAGAAGGGGGGGTACTGTTAGAACCTTGCTCTTAGGTTTTTTTTCCTTTGCTGGTCACATGACCTTGTTGGCCTATTTAATCCTGCTCCGCCCTTCTGGCTTTGCTGGACTTCATTGTATATCTACTTTCTAGCTAGCCTGTGCTCTGTGTCTTGCTCTGTTAGTTTGCTTGGTCTACTGACCTCTATGTTCAATATATTTTGTTTGTTCGTCTGTCTGCTACTATTTCTGTTAGGAGGTGTCCCATATTCCTCCCAGTCCTTAGTACTTGTAGGGATTCCCTCCCCACATCTATAGGTCTCCGTACAGACTAGCTTAGGACTTTAGCAGGTCTGATCGCAGGATCAGGTCCCCTGTTACATCGTAGGGATTCAGCTGAGTTATATCGTAGGGACAGATCTCCTCTCTTTCCTTAGCTCTGGTAGCAGAACATAACACCAATGGTCTCCTCATATGTCTCTTTACCACGACCCAGTCTCCTGGTACCAAAGTGTGAGTGCCGCTGAGGCAATTGGGGTCTGGGATAGAGGAAAGAACACGATTATGAGTAACAGTCAAATGTTTATGCAACTCCAGAACATATTCAGTGAGAGAACCATATGAGGCCTGCAGCTGCTGTGGGAAATACAACCCTGTTTTAGGGACACTACAAAACAGTATTTCATATGGGGACAGCTTCTCCATCCCCCTTGGGGCGGTCCTCACTAAATACAATGCTATGGGCAAACAATCTACCCAGGACAAGTGTGTTTCTTCCATGCACTTTTGAATTTTTTAGTTTCAAGGTACCATTGAGACGTTCCACCTTCCCACTACTTTGTGGATGATAGGGAACGTGGAAAGCCTGTTCTATCCCAAGAGTGACCATGATTTGTTTCATTAGCTCCCCAGTAAAGTGGGTTCCTCTGTCACTTTCTATAGTTTCGGGCACCCCATATCTACAAACCACTTCACTGATCAATTTTTTAGCAGTAGTTTTTGTGTTTGCTTTAGTCACCGCCCAAGCTTCTGGCCACCCAGAGAAAAGGTCAATGCATACCAGGGCTTATTCATAATTACCCACCTTAGGTATCTGCAGTCTCTGAAATGGGTAATCTGGTTTTGGTGTGCATTTTCGTGGGACTCGAATAGGCCTACCAGGGTTATGTTTTGCACAAACTAGACATTCTTGAACATACTTTACAGCCGGAACCCTGGGGCACACCAGTTTTGTAGCACCACTGCACACATAACACCCTTTGAGTTATGCACCGGAGAATGTGCAAGGGCAGCCATCATGGGGAACAGGCAGCGTAGAAGTCAAATATGTTTATTTACCTGCTGTACCCCTGACACTGACTGTACGGCGCCCGCTTTGACCCATGCATTCTGCTCGTGGGGGGAGCCTGGGTCTGGAACACCTGCAGTAGTTCGAGGTCCACGGCCACTGGGACCGGTGCAGGGGATGTCTCCTTATTTGAAAGGGGGCTTCCTGCACTCCCTGACTCTGAATCTCCTGGGGTTCCTGCACTTATGATAGCCAGTATCTCTGTCAGAGGTAATCGTGCTGCTTCCTTAGCCGCCTGGTCGGCCAAAGCATTCCCTACTGCAAGGGGAGTTTGTTCCCGAGTGTGTGCTGACACTTTGACTATGGCTGCCTTTCGGGGAAGGGTCAGTGCTGTGAGCAGCAGCCCTACTGCTTGCGCATTCCTTATAGGTTTGCCAGCAGAGGTCAAGAAATTACGGCTTCGCCAAATGGCGCCAAAGTCATGTGCAACACCATAAGCATATTGCGAGTCAGAAAATACATTAATTTCTTTACCTTTTCCCAGATTACACGCTGCAGCGAGTGCTTTAAGCACAGAGCAGCTGGAGGGGAGTGGTTTTTGTATCACTGCCTTACCATTGTGGACTACTGCATACCCGGTGATGAATCGTCCTTGTTCACTGTCCCAAGCTCTGGAACCATCTACAAAATACTCAGCAGAGGGGTTAGTGAGTGGTACATCAGTAATATTTGCCAAGCCCTTTATTTCAGCTTCCATCAATGCATGACAATCATGTTCATGTGCCATATCAAACTGAGCTTCCTCATCTGCTAATTTGAAAAACAGGGGCAAATCTTGGCTCATGGTCTCGCTCTCTTCCCCATCCTGATACTTTCCTCCCTTTTCTAAATCCACTGGTAGTAGTGTAGCTGGATTTAGAACATTACAGCGTTTGATAGTTATATGGGGAGGTGTAAGGAGTGAGACTTCATATTTTGTCACCCTTGATGCTGAGAGGTGACGGGTCTGAGCCTGTTGAAGTATTTCAGATACAGCATGAGGAACTTGAAGTGTGAGGGGGCTTACTAACACTATGTCCTCTGTCTTTTTAACAAGTTCTGAAGCAGCTGCCACAGCTCTAACACAAGTAGGAGAACCCATAATGACTGGATCAAGGGTTACAGATTAATACCCTAGAGGGCGCTGCCTACCACCATGTTCTTGGGTAAGGACACCAGACGCATGTCCAGCCTGTTAGTGGCAGTACAAAGTAAAAAACTTGTCATAATTCAGTATACCTAGAGCTGGTGAGGTAGAAAGAGTGAGCTTGAGGGTGTGAAATGCATCAATAGCCTCAGAATTAATGGTGAAAGGCTCAGTTTTGAGGCATTGAAACAATGGGGCCATAATACTAGAGGCATTTCGTATCCAGAGACGGCAGTACTGGACTATGCCCAAGAATGCCCGAAGGGACTTGGTAGATCTTGGAAGGGGTATTTTTAGTATAGCCTCAATCCTCCCTGGGCTGAGATGCTTAATGCCTGGAGACAGGCAATGCCCAAGGAAAGTGACTGTGGACTTGCACAATTGGAGTTTATCTTTTGAAGCTTTGCACCCATTTTCTGCTAAGAATATCAGCAGAGATTGAGATTCATTGTGGCATATCTGGTCAGTGGTGCAGCAAAGGAGAAGGTCATCCACATATTGTAAGAGTATGGCGGATGAATCAAAGGGGCACCAGTTATCGAGTACAGTCTTTAGGGATGTGGAAAATAAGGAAGGGGAGTTAGCAGCTCCCTGAGGAAGGACTGCCCATGCATACTGGGTACCTCTGTGGGTGAAGGCAAAATAAGAGGTACACTCCGTGGACCAGAAGACAGAGAAAAAAGCATTGACCAGATCAATCACTGTGAAACAGGTGGCTGTGGAGGGGACCTGATTCAGGAGAGTATGGGGGTTGGGTACAAGTGGAGTATCCACTATAGTTACTGCATTAACTGCCCTAAGATCATGTACCATACGATAGGCTACTGGCTGTCCAGGTGGGGTTTTCTTTTTGACTGGGTACAGGGGAGTGTTAAATGGGGAGGTTATAGGAATAACTAGACCTCTTAACAAAAGCTCCTGGACATTCTCATGTATTGCTGCATCCTGAGCAGCACTTATACAGGGGGGTTGGGCACCTGGTTTAAGTTTTACAGTCACCAGAGGGATGGGTAGTTTTCCCACATCAGGTTTGCTACATGCCCACAATTGACTGGGTATATCCTCAAGCCAAACAGGATGGAAATGAGGTTTAGAGTCTGTATTGTCTAGAACTGTGGGAATTGTTAGGGATAGAAGACTACACAATGTGTCATCATCCAGGGGTGTGGTCATCTTGGGGCCATTTGGAGTGAATTTTATGCTGGCCCCAATTTTCTGCAACACATCTGTTCCCAACAAATTAAGGGTATGTGCACACGATGCAGAAATGCTCAGGATTTTTTCCTGAGCGTTTCTGCATCTCTCTGGCAGGAAAAAACGCATGCGGATTGTACATGCGGTTTCCTGCCAGGGACACGCGGAAATGAAGCGTTCTTCACTTTCATTTCCGCATGTGGGTTGACAAGCGCTTCCCAAGCGATTTTAGCATCACTTTCCAACTTGTCAACTTTACACTATATAAATCCATGCAACCGGCATGGATTTATATAGTGTGTGAATGTCAAAAAATAAATATATACTTTACCCTCTGATGGCCCCCGGTGTCCTGCTTCGCTCGGTCCCGGCTGCCGGCAGTGAAGACTTTAGGACCTTCCGACGTCAGCGTCACGTGACCCGTCACATGACTCTGACGTCAGCGAAGGTCCTTCTTCATTCAACCCCGAAGTGTCGGGAACCAAGCAGGAGCGCTGCGTGGGCCATCAGAAGGTGAGAATATATATATTTTTTATTTTATTCTTTTTTTTTTTAATGGTACCTGGGTCTGGATGAGAGTCCTCTCATCCACACCCGGGTACCATCCGCACATTAGACCGCATGAAAAGCCCATCAACATATACAGTGATGCGGATTCCATGCGGTCTAATGCAAGTCAATGGCGGCAATAGAGCAGCGTTTCCGCAAAATTAAATGACATGCTGCGGATTTTTGACTGCAGCGTTTACGCTGCGGAAAAATCCGCATCATGGGCACAGCACATGCGGATTTCAATTGGGGAACATTGCTGCCCTTCTACCATGCGTTTTTAATGCGTTTCCACGGCGTTTCCGCAACTGCAAAAACGCCGCGGAAACGCATGAAAAACGCATCGTGTGAACTCAGCCTAAAAGGCACATCAGGGGAAACTAAAACCTGGGTTACAATTGAAATTGAGTCATGCAAATTTAACCCGGAGAGGATGAGTCATTTGTAATTTAGTAAGTCGTCCCTCTACCCCTTCACAAGCCACATAGTCGGGGGACAAAATGTCCTCTGGAACATGTTCTTGCATTAATACTGTACGGGTTGCTCCAGTGTCTACCATGAATGAAATAGTTTGTCCCTCCCCCAGGGACACGGGGACAGTGAGTGTGGGTCCCTGGGGGGTGACAACGGGGCAGAGGGAGACATCTGGATTGCCAGTTTCCTATGGAGGGGGCTGGGCAGTGGCTGTTGATTTTGCGGGACATTTGATGGATAGATGTCCTTTTTGCCGGTAAGACCAACATTCTACATTGCTGTAATCTCTAATTCCTCCTTGGTGGTTACTTCCTCCTCTCCCGCCCCATCTTCCCTTCCTGGGCTGCACAGGAGCCAAGTTAACCCTTTTCTTTGACATGCTTTCTAGTTCAGCACCTCGGGCTATTTCCTTTAAATCAACCCATTGCATATTGTGCCACTCCGTGCGACTAGTGTGTACTACAGTCTGAACCATAGGTTTAAGACCATTCATAAAACACAGCAACAATAATCTGCGATCCTTATCATCATTATTAGTGTTGAGCGAGCACTAAAATGCTCGGGTGCTCGAAGCTCGGGCCGAGCTCGCCGTGATACTCGGGTGCTCGACCCGAGCAACGAGCCCAATGTTAGTCTATGGGAGACTCGAGCATTTTTGCGGCGGCTCCCCCGGCAGTCTTTTAAAAGCCTAACAAGTGCCCAAAACGATAGTGACAGTGCTCAAATGACATGGGGACAAAATGGGGATCGCCCCAGGAAGCATTTCTGACCCCCAGGTCACTGCTGTCAACAACGTGGTCAGAGGTATTAATACACTTTTACAGGCTCAAAATAAAACGTTCAAAGTGAAAGTGCTTTCCTGTGAAATATGTTAAGGATAGTGTTGAGCGATACCTTCCGATATCAGGAAATATCGTATAGGATTGGATCGGACCGATACCCAAAAAGTATCGGATATCGCCGATTCCGATACAGGAAACCAATGCAAGTCAATGGGACACAAATATCGGAATGAAAATAAACCCTTTCTTTCCTTGTAGGTTAATTCTACATGAAGTAAAACAACTAAGAATAATGTAGAATGTATTACGCGAAAAGCCGGCAATTCATCAGCGGCATACACCGGTACCCGACAATTTACAACAGAAAGAATAGAGCTTCACACATAGATTAGATAGATAGAAACATGTCAGTCACATATATATGAAGTACAGTGACAGTGTTGCTTACTGTACTTGTCATTTAGTGTAAAGGATTTATTTAAAAAAATAATTGTGTTTTCATGTACCGTCTCTTTAAAAAAGTCGTCCGGCAATTCAGCTGCGGTACCCGACAATTTATAACAGACAGAATAGAGCTTCACACATAGATTAGATAGATGGAAACATGTCAGTCACATATATATGAAGTACAGTGACAGTGTTGCTTACTGTACTTGTCATTTAGTGTAAAGGATTTCTTTAAAAATATTAGTGTTTTCATGCACCGTCTCCTTAAAAAAGCCGGCCGGCAATTCAGCATCTGTACCCGACAATTTAGAATAGAAGGAATAGAGAATCACACATAGATTATATAGATAGAAACATGTCAGTCACATATATATGAAGTACAGTGACAGTGTTGATTACTGTACTTGTCATTTAGTGTTAAAATAAAGGATTTATTTAAAAAAAAAATTGTCGTGGGGTTCCCCTTAATTTTAGTCTCTAGCGGAGGTTAAGCAGACGGCTGGGGCAGATGTTTGAAGCCTGGGAAGGGGGTAATACCCACGGAGCTTCCCAGGCTACTAATATCAGCCCCCAGCTGAATACCTAGCCTTTACTAGCTATTAAAATGGGGGACCCCCTCAAAAAAATGACGTGGGGTCCCCCCTAATTTAATAGCTAGCAAAGGCTAGGCAGACAGCTGGGGGCTGATATTAATAGCCCAGGAAGGGTGCCATGAATATTGGCCCCCTCCCAGGCTAGAAACACCAGCTGTCAGCCGCCCCAGAAATGGCGCATCCATAGGATGCGCCAATTCTGGCACTTAGCCTCGCTCTTCCCACTGCCCTGTAGCGGTGGCAGTGGGGTAATAGGGTTGGGGTTGATGTCAGCTTATAATGCCAGCTGACATCAAGCCCAGGTTAGTAATGGAGAGGCGTCTATAAGACACCCCCATTACTAACCCCATAGTCAAAGTTAAAAAAAACCCACTAACACCCAGAATAAAGTCCTTTAATTGAAATAAACACACAATTCTTTATTGTTCTAAATTAAACTATACTTACCATCACGCCCATTCCAGCTGAAGCCAACGATCTCCTGCAATAAAAGTAAAATAATAAAGCAACCTCATCCTTACCTTTCCATGGTTCCCAGCACGGCTTCAGCTCTGCTACATCGAGATGACAGGCTGGACCGCAGCAGAATGCTGCCATCCAGCCTGTCATCCCGCAGACACTGAGAAGCGCAGGCTTGCTTGCGCTCCTCAGTGTCTCTCTGTGACGGCATCCAGATGAGCCGAGTTCATGTCCAATGAACTCGGCTCACCTCATGCATGTCACTGACAGCGTGGGAAAATTCTCCTGCACTCAGCGCTTCAGCGTGAGAATTTTCCCACGCTGTCAGTGACGTGCATGAGGTGAGCTGAGTTCATTGGACATGACCTCACCTCATTCACGTCACTGACAGCGTGGGAAAATTCTCACGCTGAAGCGCTGAGTGCAGGAGAATTTTCCCACGCTGTCAGTGACGTGCATGAGGTGAGCTGAGTTCATTGGACATGACCTCACCTCATTCACGTCACTGACAGCGTGGGAAAATTCTCATGCTGAAGCGCTGAGTGCAGGAGAATTTTCCCACGCTGTCAGTGACGTGCATGAGGTGAGCCGAGTTCATTGGACCTGACCTCGGCTCATCTTTATGCCGTCACAGAGAGACACTGAGGAGCGCAAGCATGCCTGCGCTTCTCAGTGTCTGCGGGATGACAGGCTGGATGGCAGCGTTGTGCTGCGGTCCAGCCTGTCATCTCGATGTAGCAGAGCTGAAGCTGTCGTGGGAACCATGGAAAGGTAAGGATGAGGTTGCTTTATTATTTTTCTTTTATTGCAGGAGATCGTTGGCTTCAGCTGGAATGGGCGTGATGGTAAGTATAGTTTAATTTACAACAATAAAGAATTGTGTGTTTATTTCAATTAAAGGACTTTTTTCTGGGTGTTGTGTTTTTTTTAAATACTTTACTAGAAATTCATGGTGGTCATGTCTAATATTGGCGTGACCCCATGAATTTCGGGCTTAGGGCCAGCTGATAATGCCAAGCTGGCCTTAACCCCTTTATTACCTAGTGAGCCACCGCACCAGGGCCCTGGATGAGTTGGGTACAGCGCCAGAAGATGGCGCTTCTATGAACGCGCCATTCTCCGGGGTGGCAGCGGACTGCAATTTGCAGCGGGTGGGGCCCAGAAAGCTTGGGCCTCCCTGCGCTGCGGATTCCAGACCCCAGCTGCCTAGTTGTACCTGGCTGGACACAAAAATAGGGCGAAGCCCCACGTATTTTTTTTTTTAATTATTTCATGAAATTCATGAAATAATTAAGAAAATAAGGCCTTCCCTATATTATTGTGTCCGGCCAGGTACAAATAGGCAGCTGGTGGTTGGGGGCAGCCCGTTCCTGCCTGCTGTACCTGGCTGGACACAAATATAGTGCGAAGCCCCACGTCAATTTTTTTTTAATTATTTCATGAAATAATTTTTTTAAAAAGGGCTTCCCTATATTGTTGTGTCCGGCCAGGTACAAATAGGCAGCTGGTGGTTGGGCGCAGCCCGTTTCTGCCTGCTGTACCTGGCTGGACACAAATATAGGGCGAAGCCCAACATCAATTTTTTTTAATTATTTCATGAATTTCCTGAAATAATTAAAAAAAAATTGACTTGGGGCTTCGCACTATATTTGTGTCCAGCCAGGTACAGCAGGCAGGAACGGGCTGCGCCCAACCACCAGCTGCCTGTTTGTACCTGGCCAGACACAACAATATAGGGAAGCCCTTTTTTTCTTTATTATTTCATGAATTTCATGAAATAATTTAAAAAAAAAATATGTGGGGCTTCTCCCTATTTGTGTGTCCAGCCAGGTACAACTAGGCAGCTGGGGAATGGAATCTGCAGCGCAGGGAGGCCCAAGCTTTCTGCCCCCCCCCCCCCGGTGCAAATTGCAGTCCGCAGCCACCCTGGAAAATGGCGCGTTCATAGAAGCTGGATGCTGTACCTGGCTGGCATACAAAAATATGGCAAAGCCCACGTCAAAATTTTTGGGAAAAATTAATTAAAAAATAAATAATAATTTAGGGACTGCATCTTTATTAACTCCTCAAATGTCATTTAGTGTTAAAATAAAGGATTTATTTAAAAAAAAATTGGCGTGGGGATCCCCCATAATTTTAGGCTCTAGCGGAGGTTAAGCAGACGGCTGGGGCAGATGTTTGAAGCCTGGGAAGTGGGTAATACCCACGGAGCTTCCCAGACTACTAATATCAGTCCCCAGCTGAATACCTAGCCTTTACTAGCTATTAAAATGGGGGACCCCCCCAAAAAAATGACGTGGGGTCCCCCCTATTTAATAGCTAGCAAAGGCTAGGCAGACAGCTGGGGGCTGATATTAATAGCCCAGGAAGGGTGCCATGAATATTGGCCCCCTCCCAGGCTAGAAACACCAGCCGTCAGCCGCCCCAGAAATGGCGCATCCATAGGATGCGCCAACTCTGGCACTTAGCCTCGCTCTTCCACGCTGCCCTGATGCGGTGGCAGGGGGTAATAGGGTTGGGGTTCATGTCAGCGCCAGCTGCTATGAAGCCCAGGTTAGTAATGATGGGCGTCTATAAGACACCCCCATTACTAACCTACAAAGTGTTAAAAAGAAAAAACACACACTACACCCAGAAAAAAATAATTTATTTGAAATAAAACACACAATTTTATTTAATTCTTAATTTACTAAAAAAAAATAGTTACCTGTCCACGTTCCTGCGCTGATCTCCCATGCACAGCTGTCACATCTGGAGATGGTGACAGCTGTGCATGGCTGCTGTAAGCTCACGCTGCCGGGAACACGTCCGCTCCCGGCAGCGGGAGCCACTGACTGAGGTCACCGGAGTGCATTCAGGCAGCGCAGCTCCGGAGACCTCCTTTACGGCACTGCTGTACCGTGGGAATTTCTCACGATACAGCGGGGCCGTAAAGCAGCTAACCGGAGCAGCGCTGCCTTTACTCCGGCGAACCCTTATGGCCCCATCATTCTAGCGGTGGCAGCGGTTCAGAGCGGTCACATTCTATGTGGCTGCTCTAAACTGGAGATCATCGTGGGACACTCGTGGACTACTACGGAGGGGTAAGGATAAGGTTGTGGTTTATTATTTTACATTTTATTACAGGAGATCGATGGCTTCGGGGAATTAGGTGTCTAGGTGAGTATAGGTGTAGTTTTTTATTTTTTACTTTATTTTAGGTGGCGATCGGCGGGGACAGGTAATGTATGAACTAATTTATTGTAGGTAACCACTGGCCACCAATGACATGTATTTAAAATTTATTGGGGACACAGTAGGGCAATTTATATAGCAGGATCAGGCTGATGGGAACTACTGCTCCCATCGAGCTGATCCTGCTGGCACGAGTGGACCGGGGACAAACATAGGCCGATGGGAGTAGTAGTGTCACATCGGCCTATGTCTGCCTGCACGCACACACCCGCACACATCCCGCACACATCGCACAGACACCGCACACACTCACAGACATCGCACAGACACCGCACACACCCGCAGACATCGCACAGACACCGCAGACATCGCACAGACACCGCGCACACCCGCACACATCGCACAGACACCGCACACACCCGCAGACATCGCACACACTCGCAGACACACGCACAGACACCCACACACACCAATCATGACGGGCTGATCGTCTGGGAGCTGTCGCTGTGCGGCCAGCCAATCACTGTAATGCCCACAAACAACATGGCTGCGGCATTACAGTGACTGGCTGGCAATCCCTGCATGTTCATTGGCTCTGTAAAGAGCACCAAACATGCAGGGCGGAGACCCGAGCTCCCGCCCGAGTAACCCGGAAATGCTCGGTGCTCGCCGAACATCCCGAGTAGCGTGATGCTCGGGCGAGTACCGAGCAGTGTCGAGCATGTTCGCTCAACACTAATCATTATGCTCACATCCAAAATCCGACCATGTTTGTTCTAACACAGAGGCATATTCTGAGACTGACTGAGCCTTATCCTGTACTACAGTTTGTAACAGGTCTTGTTTTTTATCCTGCTCTGCCCGTGCCCAGTTTTGCATCCTTTGTATAAACACCCGACCCGACTCTGATGTATTTTTAATGGCTGGTTCCTGGCCTGGCAGTATCTGAGTAATTTCCATAAGTAAGGGATCACTGCCTTTCTGCAGAATGACAGAAACTAGATCATCCCATGTGGCCCGATATGCCTCCTGAACACCCTGGAGGCGCATTCTAACTGTTAAGGTTTTTTGGGGGGGATCTGGGAGCTATGTAGCGAGGGCAATAAGTTCACTGGGGGACTAAGGCCGATATGTTTCTATTGGCCATACTTGGGGGGGATCGTGTACCTGAACATTATCAACCATCCTAGGAGGTTGAAACTGTACATGACTAGAAACTGTACATGACTAGTGGTCCTCATAGGGAACAGAGGCACCCTGGGTGTTGTCCCTAGGTGTGAAGACCCACAGGACCTGCAACAATTAACCCCAGGGGATTCTGATGACCACAATGTCTGCAAGTCCATGCCATTGACCCAGCATAAGACGGGGGTGCTGAAGCGGGTGCAGAATTTACATCAGGTACAGAGACTATCATAGATTACATAGACAGTTCCATGCCTGGTTTCCTCTGATTTATGTTCACTCATTGAGAGACGTTTTGCTACTTCTAACCACATCCTAGCCTGCTCTAGTTTGTTTTTATCTTTCAACCATCCTTCCCAATTGCAAATATATTTCTCCCATTCCATCTCCTCCAAATTTCCCCACTTTCTCATACCAAATTTCCTCAATATTATTTCACATCCCTCTACTGCTTCCTTCCCTTTCAGTCTCTCCACTATCTCACATGCTAGAACTGGGGCCACGCCCTTTAGGTTAGTCAATTCCTTACTGTTGCCAGTCCCCATGACTGCAACCACTGTGCCAGAGTTACCGCAGAACTCTCTTCAGAACACATAGAGCCTCTCAGACTCTAAATTTGATCCCTTCCCAGTCTCCTCTGATCCTCGAAAAACGGATCTGATCCTGTCCCAGTCTCCTCTGAGCCTCGGAAGACAGATCTTTAAGGAAGTACTAACACAGATTTTCCAGCCCTGTGAGCTAGGGAGATTCTTACACACAACCAAACAAATAACAATACCAAGCCTACTGCTCCACCTACTATTGCAATTATTTCTGCATGTTCATATAACATTTCCTAGTTCAAGGGTTTTCCTTCTACACCTTGTAAAGGCATTGCGTGACAATCATATCTGCAATAAGTGTTACTTTTTATACTATTTGTTTCCCAGTCTGGGTATACAGGCTAAGCAAGAACTTCAGCTACTATGATTTTCCCTCTCTTGAGCTTACACAAAACAGAACACAGACACTGAGGACAACGATTCTGATTCATCAAAAACGGCTTAACAATACGTCAATCATTCAATGCACACTGCACAATCTCTGATATTAATCCCCCTGCTGTATTTGGGCCAAAAACTGCATTCAGTTACCCCTTTCTTGAGGGTGCCCTTATCAATTTACAGGTGAATTCAATACCCTCAGAGTACTACCTTACCGTGAAGGATTCCTCTGTTATAGGCCATCACACTTCCCTGATCCTCTTACGGACCGATTTTCCTCTCCACCACATGTGAAGGAACACACCTAACGGGATCCCTTATCAAGCAGAGACCATAGTTCATTATTGGTCAATCAAATATCATTCAGTCCCATATTCAAGGATCCTCATAGTTTACAATATCATACCAGACATTTATGACGTAGACAAAACAAACAACATAAAACAATCCTCCGACTCCTGAAATATACAGAAGAACTGCGGAGGTGCCTAATCCCAACACGATGGGCAAGGTTGGTTACTCGTCACTTCATTCAATTATCATTCAACCGTCATTCAATTGTCAATCATACATCTAAAAACCACATTGAAACATATAAGACAACAAATTCAATCACTGGCAAGGGTTCAAAAATGATTGTCTTGTTAGGACCACCAATTACCCGTCCTGGAGCCCTCTAGGTAGTACTGAATTTGTAGTAATACAAGGGATTACTTACCGCGGATTTTATTCAGTAATTCCCAGAGAGATCCTTGTTGACGGGTCCAGAGGAGGTCCGGTTATGACAATCCCAGGCTTCAGGCACCATGTACTGTTACAGAGACCCTCTTTGTTTTAAGGATAACTTTGGAATAGACAGCAAAGGGTCTTCACATTGCCAGTGAGATTCAAATTAAGATACTTCATCGATGAAGGAAGAGAGACAGAATACATGTGACATGCATTGTCAGCAGGTAGAGTCTTCTGGTGTGGCAACAAAGACTCACCATATTTATTATCTAGACAGAACAGAACTTCATTGTTACATGCAACTGAACAGAAAACCGAAATAGACTTATTAGTAACAAACACATTTACCTTGGCCCAGCGTAAACCTTCTTGTCAAGGACTTCACAGGGAACAAGTATCTTAGTCAGACATTCCACAATGTAAAATCAAAAAACACTCAAGCAGACTTCAGACATAGCAAAAATATTAATTGTTTTTTCTAAATTAATAATGATATCTAGATATTAAAAAATTAACCATAACAAATGAGATGGAGACAGATATATATATCTCCGTTAGGATTTGCTTCTGCTCAAGTTCCAGCGCAGTCATACTTGCAGTCAAGTGACAGCTTGTGTCAGTGACTAGAACACTGTAAGACGTGGCTGACAGTCTCTAGCTGACACATGACAGCAAGTGTGCAAAGCGCATCCTCGTAGTTATGCGATAACTGCTGGAACCGGCATATATATTATATTACATTATATGCCTGGTCTCTATACCATTTGGTATCTGGTAGAATTCTACAAATAAAAGTATGGAATATTTTAGTAGACCGCACTATTCCATACAATGGTATGGAGTAAAACACGTACTTAAAACATTGACATTTTTTTTTACAGTGGATGTTGAATCCACTGTATGGCATACATAGGAGGCAACTGTTCAACATATGGTGAATACGCTGAACAGAGGCCATATCCCGATAAGGGATAAGTTACTAATTGTTTGGGGACTGACTAGTGGGACCCCAACAATCCTGACAACAGGACTCTGCAGCTCAGCCGTGAATGGTTTGGGGGGCGCATTATCGACTTCTGCTCTATTCATTGTCTATGGTACTGATGGAAATAGCCGACAGTTTTATAGATACTGAATAGAGCAGAGGCCAAGCCGGCAAAACTCTGTTCCATTCAGGACGGGACTGCAGAGCCCTGTTCCCAGAATCTCTGGCGGGGGGGAAGTGGTGGGATCCCCAGTGATCAGCAAGTTATCCACGATCCTATATATATACATACATACCCACATATATATACACCCACACATTTCTTGCACAGGGGCCCCAAGCTGTCAGTGTCCGCCCCTGTACACATGTACATATACATACATACACACATATACATACATACATATATATATATATACACATACACATGTAGTAGAGGCAAGAGAGCCTTTAAGAGAATTCTTACATGATGCTTCAAAGATGGAGAGAGCTTGCCATCTGCTGGTCAGGCACAGTCAAGTGGAACCAAGATATGCAAGGGAAGTTGAAGGGAGAGCAGATTTAGATGCTGGACCCAGTCAGGTGACTTCCAGGAATGAGTTCCTGGGTATAGGAGGCCAGCGTGCCAAGCCTGAGGTGGTTTTGGCGCCAAGCAGCAGAGAGGAACAGACGTGCTCCCTACGTGCTGAGAAGCCCCGCGTAGCAGGCCTAAGCCAGAGGCCTGCGAGGTGTCACAGCCGGACACCGGTGGATGAGCTCCGGATCCCTCACAAATGTGACCCAAGTGCTGTGCCTACTGAGGAGAGTCGGAACCTGCTTGCGATGCTGAGTGAGTTCGCGGAACCCGACATCGCCCACCGACAGACGAGGTCTGGACCCCCCTATCCACGGCTTGAGAGACTGCCTCCAACGGCCAGGAAGAGGAGTTGGGAGACGACTGAGCCAGGAAAGTCACGCCAGTGAAAGCAGAGGAGCTGCATTCGTGAGCAGGGCCGTCACTTCCGCTGTTCACTCACGGTACCGGGGCCAGTTGGGTTTAGGTACTCAGGTTGGGAGGGGAACAGTTGGGGCGGAAGAAGCTAAATGTGATTTAATTGATTTTGTCCGGAAAAGACTTTCGGCCTAGTGGGAATAACCGGTGATCCCCGCTTGGGCCATATACAGAGGTTAAAGAACTGACGTGGTGACTCCCATGATTGGGTGCACCACACTACCTTGAGAGACTTCGTATTTTGTTAATATTTCAAATTACCGTTCATTACCCCTGTTGTCATTCCCTTGTTCAGAATACCTGTTATATCTATCTATAAACTGTTTAAATTCATCTCTGACTGTCCTCGCCTTGTGTCTCTGTGTGTTGCATTACACACATACACTCATATACTAATCTTTTATATGAGGATCTTCTGGAGAGGGCTGCAGAGCCCACTGTGGAAGAGGGGACACAGCAGTCAGGACTGATTTCAGCTTCCTGCTCCTCTGCTGGCCCGTGCTGTGGACTCTCCTCCCCCACCCTCTGCACCGAGGAGATGCAGCTGGGAAGGGATCAGTTCAGGAGGCAGAAGACTCACCGTAAGTCCTTCTGCTCTTCCTCCACTATTGTCCCTGTACTGTGTAGCCGCCGGGCTCCCTGAATTGAATGCGCGCCATGCAGGAGGACAGACCCAGCAGCCAATGAGCGCTCTCATCACTCTGATGGGGAAGCATTCATTGGCCAGCGGTTTCTCTCCTGCATGACACGCCCCCTTTCTCAATGCCCGCACTCTGCCCCGGGCATCAGGAATGATTACAGGTGGGAGTGGAAGGGTCAAGCAGCATCAGGCCCCTTTACCGTAGCGTAGCTATGAGCAGTACGCCCCTGCCTGCATGGGGCCCCCTCAGCCTCTGGGGCCCCTGTGTTTTAGTAAAATCTGTTCCATAATGCTACTGCTGTAATAAGATGTGGATTTTTATGTACACAGTTCTGTGACAGAAAATTTGCAACGTATTTACCACATGGGAACATGCATTACTGCTACTATGTATCTATTTGTCTGTGAATGTTTCACTCAAAATCTTACTTTTATGTACAGTACACAAGCATGTATTTAGATATACAGTCATGGCCAAAATTGTTGGCACCCTTGAAATTGTTTGAACAAGCATCACATGCTTAAAACAAAGTTGTTTACCCACATTTTTGGAAAGGTGCCAACAATTTTGTCCGGTCCTTTTTTAGGATTTAGTGTGAAATAATGTCCAATTTTCCTTTTTTTCATTTCTTTTGTGTTGTTCCCATGCACACAAAGAAAATAAACATGTATATAACAAAACATGTGCCATTGCAATAATTTTCTGTGAGAAATACTTCCTTTTCTGGAACAAAGGTGTCAACACTTTTTGGCATGACTGTATATATATTTGAGTGCCAGCATGTGTGTGGTTATGAATACTCTGTAGTGGTATTATCCACATAGTAACATTTATCTACACATTAAAGGTGGCATTAACTAAACATTCACTTGTGATGTATATTAGCACAAACTGTACTAATGCAAGGTGATGCAGGATGTGATATAAGAGTGTTTCGTTGGAACCATTAGTGCTCTGTATCCTCCCAGCTAGCTCAATCAGGAGGTCCCTATTAAAAATGAAGCATTGGATTGGCTCATATGTGAGTATGAGTGAGGTTTGGCAGGGTCGCAGAAGAGCTTATTTCACAACATTGCAGTCTTTACAAAGTAATTTTGCCCCTACTGAGAGCCCCAAAAAGTATGAAGTCACCAAAAGTGCCCCCCCAATCACAGTATGATACCCCACAGTGAATAACTCTACAGTACCTTCCACAAAGTATGATACCTCCAAAATTCCTGCACACAGTATGATGGCCCCAAACAGCCCTCCACCAAATATGATGGCCCCCACACAGCCCTTCACACACTATGATGGTCCACACACAATATGGTAGCCTCCTCACAGCTCAATGGCCCACAAACAGCATAACGACCCACACACAGCAAAAAAGTCCACACATAGCCCTCCAAATAGTATAATAACCCCACAAAGCCCATCAAACCATATAATGACCCTCACAGAACCCATCAAACAGTATAATGGCCTCACACATAGCGCTCCAAATAGTATAATGGCCCCCACACGGTCCTCCAAACAGTATAATGACCCACACACAGCCCTTCAAACAGTACAGTTGTGCTCAAAAGTTTACATACCCCGGCAGAATTTTTCCTTTTTCTCCACTCATGGTTATTGGTTGGGTGAAGCCATTTATTGTCAAACTATTGTGTTTTCTCTTTTTAAATCTTAATGACAACCAAAAACATCCAAATGACCCTGATCAAAAGTTCACATGCCCCAGTTCTTAATACCGTGTATTGCCCCCTCTACTATCAATGACAGCTTGAAGTCTTTTGTGGTAGTTGTGGATGAGGTTCTTTATTTTCCCAGATGATAAAGCTGCCCATTCTTCTTGGCAAAAAGCCTCGAGTTCCTGTAAATTCATGGGCTGTCTAGCATGAACTGCGCACTTGAGATCTCCTCAGAGTGGCTCAATGATATTGAGGTCAGGAGACTGAGATGGCTGCTCCAGAACCTTCACTTTGTTCTGCTGTAGCCAATGACAGGTCGACTTGACCTTGTGTTTTGGATCGTTGTCATGTTAGAACATCCAAGTACGTCCCATGTGCAGCTTCCGGGCTGATGAGTGCAAATTTGCCTCCAGTATTTGCTGATAACGTGCTGCATTCATCTTTCCTTCAACTTTTACCAAGTTTCCTGTGCATTAGTGGCTTACACATCCCCAAAACATCAGCGATTCACCTCCGTGCTTTACTGTAGGAATTGTGTTCTTTTCATCATAGGCCTTGTTGACCTCTCTCCAAATGTAACGTTTATGGTTGTGGCCAAAAAGTTCAATTTTGGTCTCATCACTCCAAATTACCTTGTTCCAGAAGTTTTGAGGCTTGTCTCTGTGCTGTTTGGTGAGATACTTTGTGGCATTTGCGCAGTGATGGCTTTCTTCTGGCGACTCGACCATGCAGCCCATTTTTCTTCAAGTGCCTACTTATTGTGCATCTTGAAACAGCCACACCGCTAGTTTTCAGAGAGTCCTGAATTTCAGCTGATGTTATTTGTGGGTTTTTCTTTGCATCCCAAACAATTTTCTTGGCAGTTGTGGCCAAAATTTTTGTTGGTCTACCTGAAAGTGGTTTGGTTTTTACAGAGCCCCTGATTTTCCATTTGTTATTCACAGTTTGAATGCTGCTGACTGGCATTATCAATTCCTTGGATATTTTTTTGTATCCCTTTCCTGTGTTATACAGTTCAACTACCTTTTCCCGTAGATCCGTGGACAATTCTTTTGCTTTCCCCATGACTCACAATCCAGAAACGTCAGTGGCTGGCTGAAAGATGTAATTTATGTATAAATGTATGTAAATTATGTATAATAGGATATACTGTGGGTCATATATGTGGGGATTATGTGATCCTCTTGATTCTATGATCTCATTACCTCTTTATATAGACACTAAGGTTGCTTTAACCCCTTTACCCCTAAAGTGATTTGCACGTTAATGACCTTAGGGAACTTATCTAGATGTGTGGTGAGCACCCTGAACCCCCAGGTGCTTTACAGAAGCTTATAACATGGAGCCGTAAAAATAAAAAAAATCAAACTTTTTCCACAAAAATGATCTTTTAGCCCCATTTTTTTTATTTTCATAAGGGTAAGAGGAAAAAATGGACTCCTAAAACAGTTGTGCAATTTCTCCTGAGTATGCCGATACCCCATATGTGGGGAAAATACACTGTTTGGGCACACGGCAGGGTTCAGAAGGAAAGGAGCACTGTGTGACCATTTGAACACAAAATTGGCTGGAATCGAGAGCGGACGCAATGTCGCGTTTGGAAAGCCCCTGATGCGCCTAAATAGTGGAAACCCCCCACAAGTGACCCCGTTTTGGAAACTAGACCCCCCGCTTGAATCGGGTGTGCTAGGGGCTTAAGGAAGACATTGTCTTAATATGGAAGGTGGGCGGGTAGTAGTGCGGCTGGCGGCCAATCCGGGAGAGGCTCGTCTGGTGAAGGCCGGAGTGTTCCAGTGACGTCACAATATAGAGCAAACCTCGGCACTCAAAGGCATAAATTAAATGTGATTTTAATAGCAGTCCACAGCAAACGTTTCGGTCAGCACGACCTTCATCAGAGTACTGCAACATATATAGAAAGGTAAGACAAAAAACATATTATAAAATAAGTGTGATTACATATACATAATAGAAAAATTTGATAAACAATAGTCATAGTGTCAAGTTCACAAATCTAAGCATAACATAATGCAGATAAAGATTATGGGGGTATAGAAAGAGCACCTACTCAGTTTGCTTTTTCCCTAACCACAGAGACTGCGCTGCTGAGACATTGCGTCCTCACTCCTCCCTTTTACACCATTCCCAGCAACTGAGTAGGTGCTCTTTCCATACTCCCATAATCTTTATCTGCATTATGTTATGCTTAGATTTGTGAACTTGCCACTATGACCATTGTTTATAAAATGTTTCTATAATGTATATGTAATCACACTTATTTTATTATATGTTTTTTTGTCTTGCCTTTCTATATATGTTGCAGTATACTGATGAAGGTAGTGTTGACTGAAACGTTTGCTGTGGACTGCTATTAAAATCACATTCAATTTATGTCTTCTCCTGCTTGACGGACAGCCTGTATGCTGTGTGGTTTAAGGCAAAAGAACAGTCAGTCAAGCAAGGGGAGGCGGTACTGTGCAGATAATAGAGCTGGAGTGACAGAGGCATTAAATCTATAAATAGATTTGATACCTCGAATGCTGATTTCTTAGTAACGGAGGAAAGGATTGGCCATGTGAAGGCATTGCTGGACTTGACTTTGAAAGAGCTACATGCACCAATAAATACATTTAAGCACTTTCAAGACCCAATGTTTTTTCTGTTTTTGTGCTTTCGTTTTTTCCTCCCCTGCTTCCAAAATTCATAACTTTCTTTCTTTTTCCACTGACATAAGCCATATGAGGGCTTGCTTTTTATAGGTCGAGTTGTATTTTTGAATGACACCATTCATTCTATCATGCAGAGAATGTAGTGAGAAACTGGTAAATATTCCAAATGGGATTAAATGGTTAAAAAACGCAATTTTGCTATTTTTTTTAGTTTTTTTAAGGTGTTCATTGTGCTATAAAGCGGCCCTGGCAATATGATTATCCAGGTCAGTACGATTACAGCGATGCTAAATTTAAAAAGTTTTTTATTTATTTTAATGGCTAAAAAAAGTTCAGAACTTTGTAAAATTAATTTTTTTTGTAGCTATTTTCTGAGGCTTCTAACTTTTTAAATTTTAATTTTACATTGATAAAGCTACATGAGTGCTTGTTTTTTTTTGCCTGCTGAGCTGCAGTTTTCAATTATACAATTTTGGGGAAAATAAGTATTTGATACACTGACGATTTTGCAAGTTTTCCCACCTACAAAGAATGGAGAGGTCTGTCATTTTCATGGTAGGTACACTTCAACTGTGAGAGACAGAATCTAAATATAAATACCAGAAAATCACATTGTATGATTTTTAAATAATTAAATTGCATTTTATTGCATGAAATAAGTATTTGATCACCTACTAACCAGTAATACACTGTGTGCAGAATTATTAGGCAAGTTGTATTTTAGAGGATTATTTTTATTATTGATCAACAACTATGTTCTCAATCAACCCAAAAGACTCATAAATATCCAAGCTTAATATTTTTGGAAGTTGGAGTGGTTTTTTTTTAGATTTGGCTATCTTAGGAGGATATCTGTTTGTGCAGGTAACTATTACTGTGCAGAATTATTAGGCAACTTAATAAAAACCAAATATAATCCCATCTCACTTGTTTATTTTCACCAGGTAAACCAACATCAGTGCACAAAATTTAGAAATAAACATTTCTGACATGCAAAAACAAAAAACAAAAAAAATTAGTGATCAATATAGCCACCTTTCTTTATGATGACACTCAACAGCCTTCCATCCATAAATTGTCAGTTGCTTGATCTGTTTTCGATCAGCATTGTGTGCAGCAGCCACCACAGCCTCCCAGACACTGTTCCGAGAGGTGTACTGTTTTCCCTCCCTGTAGATCTCACATTTTATGATGGACCACAGGTTCTCTATGGGGTTCAGGTCAGGTGAACAAGGGGGCCATGTCATTATTTTTTCTTCTTTTAGACCTTTACTGGCCAGCCACACTGTGGAGTAGTTGGATGCATGTGATGGAGCATTGTCCTGCATGAAAATCATGTTTTTCTTGAACGATATCGACTTCTTCCTGTACCACTGCTTGAAGAAGTTGTCTTCCAGAAACTGGCAGTAGGTCTGGGAGTTGAGCTTCACTCCATCCTCAACCCGAAAAGGTCCCACAAGTTCATCTTTGATGATACCAGCCCATACCAGTACCCCACCTCCACCTTGCTGGCGTCTGAGTCGGAATGGAGCTCTCTGCCCTTTACTGATCCAGCCTCTGGCCCATCCATCTGGCCCATCAAGAGTCACTCTCATTTTATCTGTCCATAAAACCTTTGAATAATCTGTCTTAAGATATTTCTTGGCACATTCTTGACGTTTTATCTTATGTTTCTTGTTCAAAGGTGGTCGGTTTTCAGCCTTCCTTACCTTGGCCTTGTCCCTGAGTATGGCACACATTGTGCTTTTTGAGACTCCAGTAACGTTGCAGCTCTGAAATATGGCAAAACTGGTGGCGAATGGCATCTTGGCAGCTTCACGCTTGATTTTCCTCAATTCATGGGCAGTTATTTTGCGTCTTTTTTGGCCAACACGCTTCTTGCGACCCTGTTGGCTATTTGCCATGAAACGCTTGATTGTTCGGTGATCACGCTTCAAAAGTTTGGAAATTTCAAGACTGCTGCATCCCTCTGCAAGACATCTCACAATTTTGGACTTTTCAGAGCCCGTCAAATCTTTCTTCTGACCCATTTTGCCAAAGGAAAGGAAGTTGCCTAATAATTAAGCACACCTTATATAGGGTGTTGATGTCATTAGTCAACACCCCTCCTCATTACAGAGATGCACATCACCAGATTTACTTACTTTGTAGTTGGCTCTCAAGCCTATGCAGCTTGGAGTAGGACAACATGTATAAAAAGTATCATGTGATCAAAATACTCATTTGCCTAATAATTCTGCACACAGTGTAATTCTGGCTCTCACAGGCCTGTTAATTTTTCTTTAAGAAGACCTCCTACTCTGAAACTCATTACCTGTATTAATTGCACCTGTTTGAACTCGTTACCTGTATAAAAGACACCTGTCCATACACTCAATCAGTCACACTTCAACCTCTCCACCATGGCCAAGACCAAAGAGCTGTCTAAGGACACCAGGGACAAAATTGTAGACCTGCAAAAGGCTGGGATGGGCTACAGGACAATAGGCAAGCAGCTTGGTGAGAAGGCAACAACTTTTGGCACAATTATTAGAAAATGAAAGAAACACAAGATGATTGTCAATCTTCCTCGGTCTGGGGCTCTATGCAAGATCTCACCTCGTGGGGTAAGGATGATTCTGAGAAAGTTCAGGAATCAGCCCCAAACTACACTAGAGAACCTGGTCAATGACCTGAAGAGAGCTGGGACCACAGTCTCAAACATTACCGTTAGTAACACACTACGCCGTCATGGATTAAAATCCTGCACGCACGCAAGGTCCTCCTGCTCATGCCAGCACATGTCCAGACCCGTTTGGATTTCACCAATGACCTTCTGGATGATCCAGAGCAGGCATGGGAGAAGGTCATGCAGTCAGATGAGACCAAAATATAACTTTTTGGTACCAACTCCACTCGCCGTGTTTGGAGGATGAAGAAGGATGAGTACAACTCCAAGAACACCGTCCCAACCATGAAGCATGGTGGCGGAAACATCATACTTTGAGGCTGCTTTTCTGAAAATGGGACAGGATGACTGTACCATATTGAAGGGAGGATTGATGAGGCCATGTATCACGAGATTTTGGCCAATAACCTCCTTCTCTCAGTAAGAGCATTGAAGATGGGTTGTGGCTGGGTCTTCCAGCATGAAAATGACCTGAAACACACAGCCAGGGCAACTAAGGAGTTTCTCCGTAAGAAGCATTTCAAGGTCCTGGAGTGGCCTAGCCAGTCTCCAGACCTGAACCCAATAGGAAATCTTTGGAGGGAGCTGAAACTCATTGTTGCCCAGCGACAGCCCCCCCCCCCCTCCCGAAACCTGAAAGATCTGGAGAAGATCTGTATGGAGGAGTGGGCCAAAATACCTGCTGCAGTGTGTGCAAACTTGTTGGTCATTGGATTCTCTGGAATGCCTATAGGTTGCCCTACATAATTACCATATGAGCAAAGCCCCTTTTGTAAAAAACAAAAATTTAGCACTAAATAAAAAGGCCCAAATCTCTTGAACTGTATGGTGGATCTTAAAAAAGAAGACCAGGAGCAGGGGGGAATTAAATAAGACCAAAACATGGTCACGTTTGACATAGTGACAGTTCCTCTTTAATTGCTATTATTCTGACTATTTAGAGTCTTTATTTGGATGGAGGCAGGACCAAGGGGATAAGTAAGGAGAAGTCCTTCTGGGACAACTATAGTAGCTCTGCATGTTGTTTGCATATTGTGTTCTTTTTTACTCTGGCTTTATAAAGGCCATTTGAGGTCAGAACATTGCTGCTTTAACTGATATGTGACTTAATTTGATTCCTTGGACATTTCTGCTTGGATTTATTTGTAGTCTGGAGGAGAGTCGCCCCTAGATGGCACGGAGCAGTAGGAGTGGTGCATGGGAATGCCTATAATGGCAACAACAGGGCACTGAAGAGTGGCATTAGTTATAGGTCCATATTAAAAGTTTCTTCATAATTTTTCTGTTTTTTTATGTTCTGGTTTAGGAAAATTTGCCACGGCGAGCATTGTAGGCTGCAAGCATAAGTTTGTTGGCTGGGTGGGGAACATTTTATTATAAATTAGAAACCCATCCCTGGGTCCACATATGTTTGTTCCTATAGTACATTTGTTACATGCTAGCATTGTCTATTATAGGTGGTTCCCTGTCAGCCATTCACTGGTATTAAACATGTATAGCGGAGTACTGCATATTTAGATCGTTATTTTTTCTAAATCTAAAACGAAACTTTCACATTTTATGAGTTTTCGACACTAAATTGTTTAGTAAACACATGTCCGTTCCTTTTCTCCTGCCACTCGTATCACTGACTCGCTACAAGGAGCAGGGTAGTAGCAGGTCATCATTCTGTGGTTTTCATAATGAAGCGTGAGAAAAGCTGATATTTAGCATGGGAAACACTGTAGCATTCCTCTTAAGGTTACCATGTCTCTGTTCTGTCCAACCGAACGCTATGACTCAGCTTATTACATTGGGTCAACAAGGTTATTTTCAGGAGTTGGTCTTAGAGGCTTTTATCTCATAGATTTGAGTATGGCTATGGTCACAAGACCATATTTTCTCTCAACCGAGAAAATCGGTCCAATTATGCTAATCACACTCTGATCAGAGTGCGATCCAATTTTCTTGGAGTAGTAGATGTAAAAAAAAAATGTCTCAATCTTCTCGACTCTATCAGTATGTGAAAATCAAACGGCACTCAGATGTCATCCAAGTGTGGTCCAATTTCTTCCACAGACTCATTGACTTGCATGGCAGAGGGCGATCCAAATATCGGATGCAACTCATGCATGCTGCTTTTTTTTCCTCGGACAGAATCTGTCCACAGAATAAAATCGGACATTTGCACAACCCCATTGAATAACATTGGTCCGAGTGTGATCCGATGTTTTGTTGGATCACACTCGCACCAAAAATACGGTCATGTACATGAGCCCTATTACTAATAGGTTAATATTCGAAAAACAGAGAGGCCTCACTAGCACTACTGAGTCCATACAGTGCCTCCTTAGTATGTTTCCAAGGTCTACACCCACTTTTAAGTCTCACTCACATGAGCGTATACATTGGATAACACTCGATCAGAGTTTGATCCTGATGTCATTTACATAATCAATCCGATTCTCTCATATGAGAGAATCTACGCTCTTGTGACCCCGGTTGTGAAGACTCGGGGTCTTCCGTGGGCATAACGCTACTCAGACAACACAGGGTGGGGGTTAAACAGCGTTCCAATACTTTATTGAACCACAAAATAGGACAATAAACACACAGAACAGTCCCAGAAAATGCCCAAGATGGTACAGCATTACACAGTCTCACCCTTCCGCTCCGCCCGCCTGGGATACAACAGATGCGACTTTGGGACTTCCAGGGCCAACTACCTCAACCAGTGGCCCCCCCGCTTCTGGTGGGCCCCCACAGAGATAAGGTAGCGGCAAGCTTAGGAAGCTCGCTGTCCATTGAGGTACAAGGCTAGGAGACCCGAAGGTCTCACCCTCGCCTCTCCAAGAGTTTCCATGGGGCCAGATGCCCGTCGGGTCCCAATCTGGCTTCTCTGAATGTCTCCATGAGTTCCAGGCGACTTGTGGGTCCCTCCTGGCAACCCCAAACCACATATCCATGGGGCCAGGTTACTTCATTGTCCCAACCTGGTCTCCCCAAATGTATCCATGGGCTCTCTGATAATCAATGGAGCAGATCCGTATCTTTCCAGTCAGGGCTATATAGCGTTAGGCTAGAATCATGTAGAATCCAAATCTGTATCTCTTTGGGTAAAGCCATACTTCCAAGCTGATGTTCTCAGAGAGTCTGAGTGTCCTGTTGCTTCTCCTTGATTCTCTGTTTTTAAGTCTGTCTGCTACAGAAGCACATTTCCCTTTAAAATAGTTACAGTCGTCCTTCAAGTACACATTCACAGGTAAGGGATTAGGGAGGGCAGCCTCATGTCTCATTGTTTGAGCTAATCAATTTACATACAGTAGTTGGTATACACTGCGCTCTTTAAATCAACATTCAGCTGGCTTTCAGTATAATATGTAATTAGCATATTAGCAAACAATATTGTTCACAGACCCAAGAGTAGACAGCAATCAGAGTTATACAAATAGTATGATCTTGTTGATCAGCCACAGGAAAACACACATTTACAACATGAACGCGATAGTGTATTTCTCTTGGATTAACAAATCTAAACGTCTGGTTTATTAAGATTATAGGCTGTATCGTCACACCGGTCTTAGGCTAAGTTCACATCACTGTATTTTGTGGAAAATCAGACCACACTCAGACCATTGTTAGTCAGCGATGCAGTTCAGATGACTTTTTTTTACACGGACAGAATGTCTGCATGTGACTCGCCCCCTGGGCCGTGGGGCACCCGGAACCGGGCTTCAGTGCGATGATGTGGGTAGTAGTGGCAACCCGATCCCGTGGCTCAGGGTGGTCAGACCAAATGCTGTGACGGTCTATTTGTAGAGTTATGAATGTCCGACTACGCCACCCGTGGATTGCGGTAAGGGGAAGACCGCCACTGCAAGGCAGACCGCTGAGGCTGGTGTTGGTGTGCAGCACAGGGATAGGATAACTCCCCACGGGAAGAGTGTAGCCTCAGGGCAATGTAGGTGGATGCTGGGGGTGATGGTGTAGGCTGCAGTAATAAGAGTTCAGAGTCCGCTTCAAACAGTCCAGGGTCTTTATTGTAGGTATTACTACTGACCCAACAGGAGTACCGGGCAGGAATGGGCCTGGGTGCCAGAGGGCATTCGGGCGAGCCCCACTGGTCAGGGTGAGTGTGAAGGCCTACCGTTCTCTCTCTGCCCTTGCTGACTATCCCCCTTTTCGTGGTGTAATAGCCCACGTCCCTGAGCTGGCCATGTACTTCGCCTGTATGGCTTGCGACTCGGGCCTTAGGTACCTTTTGCTTTTCCGTGCTGTACCGGTCCCTCTGTGTGGCGGAGCCTCCAGGCTTCTTAGGCCAAGGGACCTGAAATCCCTTGCGGGTTGGTTATCTGCTGCAGGGCTTGCAACCCTGACAGCCTCGGACCCCAATGTCCGGTGGTGATTCTCTCAGCCAGGACCGGCTCTCGTCGCCTCTGTCCCTGGCTCGCAGCTTCTCCTCTGCCTCACGGACTCCTTGGCTACAGCTCAACTGTCCCTACTTCTCTGGGACTAGTCTCAGTCCTGAGCTAGGTCGTCCAGTTCTCTCTAACTCTGCCCCCAGTACCAGCTTTTATAGGGGCAGCCAGCTCCCCCTACTGGCCTGGGACAGGAGGTGCTGTATGCTAATTGTCCCTGACCAGGGAACCTCCCTCCTGCTCTCAGACACAGCCTTTAATATTTGTGGCATCCAGGCCTGGGGTGACACATTCCCCCCTAGTAAAATTTAGTACTCCGGGACTAAATAGGAAACACAAATACAGGGTATAAATGCATGACCATAAACACAACAGGAAAGGAAATAACGAACAACATCACATATTGAGTTCTTTAGGTCACAGTGTGGTCTGTGACCGGGTGTCCATTTCACCAACACAAGGAAAGGGTCACAGTATGATCCGTGACCGGGTGTCCATTTCACCAACACAATGGGAGCCTTAACCAGGTGGGGGTCTGTCCTTGCCCCGAGTCCTTGACAGCCTTTATTCATTCCTTTGGTTAGGCTCCGAACATATTTACAAGGAAGTCCCGGTTACTCAAAGTTCATAACCTGTTAGTCCATATATCTAGAAAAACTGGGAAAACAGTATTAATAACCAGGGTACAAACATAAAACATTAAATATATACACTGTGCATTTAGATCTTCCAGCGAGTTGGTATTTGACCCCTAGTGCTCCGGGTTGACCTGCGTAACCCACTGTCTGGTGGTGGTCTAACCTGGCTTTCCCCACTAGTAAGGGTACAGCTACTAGCTGGGTTTACAGGCAAGGCAGGCAGCTGTCTGCGGGTTCTTTGGCTTACCGCAGGCATGGCAGGCTCACTGTCAGCAGAGGGTTGACTCTCCTGGGCTGCTGGCAAGGGTTCTTCTGCCTCTGGGGCTGCTTGTTCTTCTTGTTCTTCCTGCTCTCCTGTAGGCTCCTGCTGGGTAGGTTGAAGGAAGTGTAGGACGGGTACCACTATCGCGTCATTTATCCGAGTCCAGGTCCGGGGGAACTCTCTGAGAACTGTGCTGATCATTTCTTCCTTGTCCTCTGCGGGTTCAAGGTCATCTAGATCTTCACTTGGACTCTGTAGCTGCTCGGGGCACCGTTTTAGGTGGTCTCTGGAGACAGTGCTAGTGGTTTCTCCTCCATCCTTGGTAATCACACATACCTTCAGGTTGTTGTGGTTGGACTGCAGTACTGTGTACGGGTCTCTCTCCCACTGGTCGTCCAGCTTGTGAAGCCTTCTCTTCCGCTTCAGGACCTGCTCTCCAGGTTCCAGGGGACCAGCAGGGGCGTGTTGGTTGAAGAGCCTTTCCTGCTTTTCTCTCGCTTGAGCCAGACTCCTCTCCACACTCTCCTGTACCTTCTTGTACTGTAGCAGCCGTTCCGTATCCCAGTCCGCGTCTGGGGAGGTGTCCTCGGGTGTCAGGACTCCCATCTCCAGGTCTATCGGCAGCTTACCTGGTCTTGCGCGCATCAGGTAAGCCGGGGTGCAATTTGTAGCATTCACCGGGATATGGTTGTACAAGTCAATCAGGTCTGGCAGCTTCTCCGGCCACAGGCTGCGTTCTTCCAGGGGCAACGTCTTGAGGAGATCAATGATGATATTGTTCATTTTCTCACACAGCCCGTTGGTTTGCGGGTGGTAAGGCGTTGTCCGAATCTTCCTACAGCCGTAGAGGTTGCAGAACTCCTGGAAGACTTCCGCCTCAAACGCTGGACCTTGATCTGTCAAGACCTGTTCCGGATACCCGTGTGGACGGCAGAAGTGTTGCTGGAAGGCTCTGGCCCCTGTTTGGGCTGTCAGGTCTTTAACAGGAACCACCACCAGGAACCGGGAGTAATGGTCCACAATCGTGAGGGCATAGATGTAGCCGGACCGGCTTGGAGCCAACTTC
This sequence comes from Phyllobates terribilis, assembly GCF_046119375.1. NCBI lineage: Eukaryota > Metazoa > Chordata > Amphibia > Anura > Dendrobatidae > Phyllobates > Phyllobates terribilis. The sequence continues at coordinate 189,737,194 of NW_027362762.1, read as the reverse complement.
ACATGGTCCAGAGCTACCAGCTCAAGAGGCTGCCTGGTGACGATGGGCCTCAAGGGTGTCTTCTGGCTGGTATGGTCCTTCCTTCTGAGGTGGCATGGGCCACAGTCCCTGCTCCACTTCTCTATGGCCCCTCTCATACCGATCCAGTACAACCGCTCTCTCAGTAGGAACTCCAGTTTCTTCCACCCGAAGTGTCCCGCTCTGTCATGGTAGGCCTCCAGGACCATTGGTGCATCTCTTCTTGGGACCACTACCTGCCAGGTCAGCTCGTGCGTCTGGTGGTTGACAAGCCTTCTGCACAGCTTACCTTCGTAGAGGAATAGCCTGCTTTTCTCCTTCCATAACTGCTTGGCTTCCTCTGGAGCGTCCGGGCCAGGGCTAGCGTCTGCCTGGGTTAACAGGTCTTTCACCAGGCGAACTGCAGGGTCACTATCTTGCGTTTCAGCCCAGCCGTGGTGGGGTAAGGTGTTGAACATGATGGTGGTTAGGTCTTTGTCTCTTACCCGGTGAGAATACTGAGTGGCCCCATACCGGTGGAACGCAGGGAGCTCTACTTCCTCCAGTTCTTCCGAGTCTTCTTCTCCTTCGGGTAGGTGAGGCATTCTTGATAGGGCGTCTGCATTGGCGTTGGTCCTGCCTGCCCGGTATTTGATTGTGAAGTCATAATTGGATAGCCGGGCCATCCACCGCTGTTCTAGGGCACCTAGTCTTGCATTGTCCAGGTGTGTCAGCGGGTTGTTGTCCGTGTACACAGTGAACTTAGCGGAGGCCAGGTAATGCTTAAACCATTCTGTGATGGCCCACACCACTGCCAAGAATTCTAGCTTGAAAGAGCTGTAATTCTCCGGGTTTCTTTCAGTGGGCCTCAGCTTCCGGCTGGCGTACGCGATCACCCTTTCTCGGCCCTGTTGGTTCTGTGACAGTACGGCTCCCAGCCCCACATTGCTGGCGTCTGTGTGGAGGATGAAAGGCTGGCCATAATCGGGGTAGGCCGGGATCTCATCCCCCGTGAGGGCCATCTTCAACTGGCGGAAGGACTCCTCTTCCGGCTTGTCCCACTTGAAGGGTGGCTTTTGGCTTCTGGTCTTAGACTGACCTATCAGGAGGTCCTGCGTTGGAGCTGCCATCTTTGTGAACCCGGGGTTGAACCTTCGGTAGTAGCCTACCAACCCGAGGAACTGCCTCACTTCTTTGATGGCAAGGGAAGGGAGGAGAGGAGAGGAGAGGAGAGCCAGGCGGAGGTGACCGAGCGGACCGGGAGGACCAGTAGGAGGCGACCGGAGGGACGAGCGCAAGAGAGCGCTGTGGCAGCGTGCAGTGCCGGCCAGCGGAGGGTGCCAGGTGGTGGTTACCAGGAGGTGATCAGGAGGACCGGTAAGAGGCGACCGGAGGGACAAGCGCGCTGTGATAGCGTGCAGCGTCCCTAGAGGAGGTGAGTGAGGGGCAGGAGGCCGCGATAAGCGGCCCTACTGAACCCAAGTGTGTACTGTACTGTATTGTATTTGTATCTGTATTGTAATTGTATTGTATTCCCTAGTCCATATTTAATTGATTACCCCCCGTCCATATTTAAATTGATTCCCCTGAACACCCCCGTCCATATTTAACTGATCCCTCTGACCACATTAAATTGACCCCCCCGTCCTCATTTAATTGATCCCCGACCACCCCCCGTCCATATTAAAGTGATCCCCCTGACCACATTTAAATGATTGACCCCCCCAGCCCATAATTGATTGATCCCCCTTGTCCTATTTAATAGATTCCCCTTGTCCACTTTTACTCATCCCCAGTCCCTATCTATTTGCCTTATCCCCCACCATATTTAATTAACCCCTGTCCATAATTAATTGATTGATTCCCCAGACCACAATTAATTATTTCCCCAGTCCATATTTATTGATATTATTGATACTTATTGATCCCCAGTCCTTAGTTAATTGACCCACCGTCCATACCTATTTTTTTGCTTTACCCCCCATCCTATTTAATTAAACCCCCTGTCCATAATTAATTGATTGAATCCCTAGTCCACAATTAATTATTTCCCCAGTCCATACTTATTGATCCCAGTCCATAGTTAATTGACACACCGTCCACACTTAATTAATCCACCTGACCCACTCAGCTGATCCCCCGTCCATACTTAATTGATACTTAATTGATCCCCCGTCCATACTTAACTGATCCCGCGCCGATATCTAATCGATACACTTGCACATCCCTAATTGATCCCCGTCCATACACCTATATATAAATAATTGTGTTTTGTACTTGTACATATATACTGACTGTATCCCCATATTTAGAATGACGTCCATGTTGGCCGGAGCCGTGCAGTGTACATCTTGCGCAATGTATGCATTCCCTGAGCTACCGCTCAGGGATCCATACTGCTGCGAGAGATGTGAGCATATCGTGCACTTGGAAGCCCAAATCCTGGATCTAAGTGCTCAGATAGCGGTACTGAGGAGCATCGACAACATGGAACGGAGTTTGCTGCTCACCGAGCAGACACTCAATGGGTCAACACTGGGGGTGGAGCTTAGTGGGGAAGCGCAGGCTGAACAGGCAGGGAGCTGGGTAACGGTTAGAAGGGATAGAGGGAAGAAGTATAGGAAGGCTGGTTCAGAACCGGCATTATTGGAGCACGACAGATCCTCTGACCGCCGGGGGAGTGTATGCTCCAGTAATGAGGGGGAGGGGGGAAGTGTAGGGCAGGCTAGACAGGTCCTGGTAGTGGGTGACTCTATTATTAGGGGGACAGACAGGGCAATCTGTCACAAAGACCGGGATCGCCGAACGGTGTGCTGCCTCCCTGGCGCTCGAGTCCGGCACATCGCGGATCGGGTTGACAGGTTACTGGGTGGGGCTGGCGAAGACCCAGCGGTCATGGTCCACATTGGCACCAATGACAAAGTGAGTGGTAGATGGAGGGTCCTTAAAAATGATTTCAGGGATCTAGGTAGGAAGCTTAGGGCAAGGACCTCCAAGGTAGTTTTCTCAGAAATACTACCAATCCCGCGAGCCACACAGGAGCGCCAACGGGAGGTTAGGGAGGTGAATAAGTGGCTAAAGAGTTGGTGCAAGGCAGAAGGGTTTGGGTTCATGGAGAACTGGGCCGACTTCGCTGTCGGCTACAGGCTCTACCGTAGGGACGGGCTGCACCTCAATGGGGAGGGTGCAGCGGTGCTGGGGAAGAAGATGGCTAATAGGTTGGAGGAGTTTTTAAACTAGAGACGGGGGGGGGAAACCAAGGAAATAGGTGGGATGTGAGGCAAGCAAGGGGGAAGGGGAGAAGTGAATATAATGAGGGTGGAGAGGGGGGTGGGGATAGTACAGTTAGATCGTTAGAGAAGAATAGGATGCTAAATAACCCCAAAGTTTTATCTTGCATGCTGACCAACGCAAGAAGCCTGACCAATAAGGCGGATGAGCTGCGGGCGCTTATATCGGAGGAGAGGTATGACATCGTAGGTATAACAGAGACTTGGCTAGACGATAGCTACGACTGGGCGGTAAATTTAACAGATTATAGTTTATTTAGAAGGGACCGGAAACAGGGGAAGGGCGGAGGAGTCTGCTTATATGTAAAGTCACGTCTAAAGCCCAGACTAAGGGAAGATATAGGAGAGGGAGAAGAGGGGGTCGAGTCCATGTGGGTAGAGATAGAGGGGGCAAAAAATAATAATAAAATATTACTGGGGGTCTGCTATAAGCCACCCAATATAACAGAGGAGAATGAGAAACTGCTATTAGGACAAATAGACAAAGTAGCAAAACATAATGAGGTGATTGTAATGGGGGATTTCAACTACCCGGATATTGACTGGGAAACAGAAACCTGTAGATCGCAGAAAGGAAAAAGGTTCTTGACAAATATCAAGGATAATTATCTCTCCCAACTAGTGCAGGAACCAACGAGAGGGAAGGCAGTGTTGGACTTAATATTGACTAATAGGCCTGATAGAATAACTGAGGTACAGATAGGGGGGCACCTAGGTAATAGCGATCATAATATTATCAATTTCAAAATGCCCTTCAGTAGGGTTATCAATAAGGGAACAACTAAAACATTAAACTTTAGGAGGGCGAAGTTTGATCAGCTGAAAGAAAACCTTCAACTTATAGACTGGGACAAAGTTCTTAATCAAGGAAATACGAATAGTAAATGGGAAACCTTCAAAAGAATTCTGAATACTCAGTGCGAGAGGTATATACCGTATGGGAATAAAAGGGCCAGAAATAAGAGGAAACCAATATGGTTGAATAAGAACGTAAAAGGGGCGTTAAATAGCAAAAAAGAGGCATTCAAGAGATTAAAACAGGAAAACAGCAAGGAGGCACTAATGTGTTACAAGGAAAAAACGAGAACCTGCAAAAAACAAATAAAAATAGCAAAGGAGGAAACAGAGAGACGTATTGCTAGGGAAAGTAGATCAAATCCCAAACTGTTCTTTACGTATATAAATAGTAAAAGGATTAAATCGAATAATATTGGACCGATAAAAAGTGATGAAGGCAAAATCATAGAGAAAGATGAGGATAAAGCTAATCTATTAAATAAATTTTTTTCGTCAACTTTCACAAAGGAAAAAGAACTAACAGGCGAAATGAGAAGTGACAAGCTTAATCCTCCACTAAGTATGACAAATCTAACCCAAGCTGGGGTACAGAAACGCCTCAGTAACATTAAAATAAACAAATCACCAGGACCTGATGGCATACACCCACGGGTACCAAGGGAACTAAGTAATGTGATAGACAGACCGTTATATCTTATATTTAAGGACTCTGTTGAGACTGGGTCTCTACCACTTGATTGGCGACAGGCGAATGTAGTGCCAATATTCAAAAAGGGAGCAAAAAGTGACGCCGGAAACTATCGGCCGGTGAGTCTGACGTCCGTTGTGGGCAAAATTTTTGAAGGCTTTATTAATGAGGCAATCATGGAGCATCTTGACGCTAATAATCTATTAACCCCGAACCAACATGGATTCATGAGGAATCGCTCATGCCAAACAAACCTGATTGACTTCTACGAGGAGGTTAGCTCTCGAGTAGATCAGGGGGAACCAGTGGATGTCGTGTATCTCGACTTCTCAAAAGCGTTCGATAGCGTGCCACATAATAGGTTGGTATACAAAATGAGAATGATGGGGCTGGGGGAAAATGTCTGCAAGTGGGTAGCTAACTGGCTAAAGGATAGAAGGCAGAGGGTGGTTATAAATGGAATATACTCAGATTGGGTAAGCGTCACTAGTGGGGTACCACAGGGGTCTGTACTAGGCCCAATGTTATTTAATATCTTTATTAACGACATAGTCAACGGGATAAATAGTAAAATATCAATATTTGCAGATGACACAAAGTTATGTAAAACAATTAATACAAAAGAGGATAGTGAAGACCTTCAGAGGGATTTGGATAAGCTGGGTAGGTGGAGCATTAAATGGCAAATGAGGTTTAACGAGGAGAAATGTAAGGTCATACATATGGGAAGGAAAAATGGAAGTCACCAGTACTCACTGAATGGGAAATCATTGGGGAATTCAGAGATGGAGAAGGACTTGGGCATCTTGATTGATAGCAAACTAAATTGGAGTGCCCAAAGTCAGGCCGCTGCTGTAAGGGCAAACAGGGTAATGGGATGTATCAGAAGAGGTATAGCTGCAAAGGATGAGAACATTGTTCTTCCACTGTACAAAGCACTGGTCAGACCACACTTGGAATACTGTGCTCAGTTATGGGCCCCAATATATAGAAAGGATATAAATGAGCTTGAAAAGGTACAAAGGAGGGCAACAAAATTGATAAAGGGAATGGAGGGACTGCAATACCCAGAGAGGTTGGCAAAACTAGGACTATTCAGCCTGGAAAAGAGAAGGTTGAGGGGGGACATAATAAATGTGTACAAATATGTTAGGGGACAGTATAGAGACCTTGCCCGGGATTTGTTCAAAAGGAGGGATATTACGGTAACAAGAGGGCACTCACTAAGACTGGAAGAGAAAAGGTTTCAGCACCAGCATAGGAAGGGGTTCTTTACGGTAAGAGCAGTGAGAATATGGAATTCACTGAGTGAGGAGACGGTAATGTCGGATTCACTACACCAGTTCAAGCGGGGACTGGATGCTTTTCTAGATACCAGGCAGATTTCTGCATATACTTAAAAATAGAATAAAATAGTAGGTTGATACAGGGATTTATTCTGACTGCTGGTTTCAGAGTCGGGAGGGAATTTTTCCTCAGGTGAAGATTGGCTAAATCATTTGGGGTTTTTGCCCTCCTCTGGATCAACTTTAGCAACTACAGAACTTACAGGTCGAACTTGATGGACGCAAGTCTTTATTCGGCTTTACAAACTATGTACTATGTACTATGTACTATGTATGTTTGAGGGGCTTGGCCAGCTCTCGATTACTGTGACCTTGACGGGGTCGGGGGCTACTCCTTCTGCACTCACCACGTGCCCCAGGTACTGTACCTTCGGCTTTAGCAGATGGCACTTAGAGGGTTTCACTTTCATGCCATAGCCTGCCAGGGCTTCGAACACCTCTGCCAGGTGTTTTAGATGGTCCCCGTAGGTCTTCGAATAGACGATCACGTCGTCCAGGTAAAGTAGGACCGTCTCGAAGTTTCGGTGCCCTAGACAGTATTCCATCAGCCTCTGGAAGGTCCCGGGTGCGTTGCAGAGCCCGAATAGCATACAGTTGAATTCACTCAATCCCATCGGGGTGGTGAAGGCGGTCTTCTCCTTGTCAGCCTCTGCCACAGGAACCTGCCAGTACCCGCTAGTAAGATCCAAAGTAGAGAAGAAGTTAGCTGATTTTAGTGCGGCTAAAGACTCCTCTATCCTAGGTAACGGGTACGCGTCTTTATGGGTGATATGATTGATTTGTCTATAGTCCACACACATTCTCATGGTACCGTCTTTCTTTTTACCAGAACCAAGGGGGCTGCCCAGGGGCTACAGCTGTCTCTAATGACCCCGGCTTCTTTTATTTCTCTCAGCATGCCCTTTGTGTTCTGATAATGTGCAGGGAGTACAGGTCTGTATCTCTCTTTTATTGGTGGGTGGCTCCCCGTGGGGATGTGGTGTTCTACTCCCTTTACTCGGCCGAAGTCTAGCGGGTGCTTACTAAAAATTCTCTCTTACTCCTGAACCACCCGGTAGACTCCTTGTTTTTGGTGCAGGGGAGTGGAGTCAGCACCCACATGGAGTTTCTGGCACCAGTCCTCCTTGTGTTTCTGGGAGCCATTACCCTCCACCGGGGAAGATGGAGGCAAGGGTTCCACGACCCTGATAGCATTGTGCTCGACGGCAAACAATTTGGCTAGTGTAGCGTACCGGGGCAAGTGTACTTCCCTTTCCCCGATGTTTAAGATCCGGACGGGCACCCTTCCATGGCGGACATCAACCACCCCCCGGGCTGTCAAAATGATGGGCCTGCTGTCTGAGTACACGGGTTCTACCATGGCTTGGTCGTCTCTCCCTCTTAACCCGATTGCAGTCCGACACCAGATCATCATTTCGCTTTTGGGAGGCATGGCAATGGGGAACGGGTCGCTCATACTCACGCTACCGATCTCACCACCAGACAGTTCTACCTGTTGCCGTCTCATCAGGGCTCTTATCTCTTTCTGGAGGACCCTCTGTTGGCTGGAGCTCGCATTCATCGCCACCTGCTGCAAAATCACAATTACTTCTGGAAGACAGTTTTCAATCACATTAGTACCCAAGATTATTTTAGGGTGACTTTCACGACGGTCAATGTCCACAATGATCACTCCCTGTGCCGGCAGTTCAACCTTACCAATCTTGATGGTCATCTCTCTGAACCCCACCTGCAGCACGGGTTGGCCATTCCTGGCGATGATGCTTAAGTCATCGTCTGGATAGCGGGTTATGTCAGCGTCACTCCAGTACCGCTTGAAAAGTACGTAGGGGATGGTAGTCACTTGAGACCCGGTGTCCAGCAGTGCACTCATGGGGATACCGTCCAGCACTACGGGTAAGACCGGGCGTCCCCCCACGTACTTATCGCGTCAATTAGACGGGCCTGATGACCTTATGCCTGGGGGTTGGCCCTCTGCCCCAGGTCAGACCCATTTAAAGTACAGTACCTGGCTATGTGTCCTGGCTTGCTGCAACGGCGGCAAATTGGCTGTCCATCCTCGGTGTAACGGTCGGCGGGCCTCCCTCTGAACGACGGGATCCTCCTCTGTCGACGCCACGGGACATCCTCCGGACTGGAAGCCAGCTTGATTGGTCTTGATGGCTCCATCTGCAACGACTGTACGGTCCTGGTCAATGCAGCCACACTCTTGGTTAATTCTTGGACCTGATGGTGCAGGTTGGCAGGCTGGGATGAATTTAGGGCCTGCGCATCAGCCCCCACAAGGTCTGCGGGGTAGGGCGCCGCCTCCTGGTGGTAAGTGATGGCAGGGCGCCGGGAAACTACAGCGCCACCTGGTGCGGGTTCTCGGAGCACCCGGATGGCCCTATCTTTGAACTGCGCAAAAGTCAAATCGGGGTTCTGTAGGGCCATGAGGCGCAGCTGGGTTCTGTGGCACTGGACAGCAGGCCTTCTATGAACTGGTCAGTCAACAGTTTATTGGTGTCCTGCACGCTGCCAGGGTCAGCTTGTTTAATTGCTCCCAGAGCTTCTTGCAGGTTCAAGGCATAGTCTCTGATACTATCTTGAGCTCGCTGCTTACAGCCATAGAACCGCATTTTTATTTCTGCTGAGGTACGGGTATCAAAGGTACTCCGCAGCCGGGTCAGAATGTCCTTTACAGTCCTTTTCTCCTCATCTGACCATGATTTCACTTCCCGCTGGGCTGCACGGGTTAGCTGCCCCGTCAGAATGCTCACTTTCTGTTCTTCTGTCAGGGGATAAATTTTAAATAAACTGTGCAGTCTTTCCTTAAAGTCAGTTAATGTATGGGATTCCCCTGAATATTGGGGCAGCCAGGCTGCTCCGGGGATGTAGGGCATGGAGAACGGCATCACCGCTGCTGCAGCCACGCTGGTGGTAGAAGGTCCCTCCGCGTCCGTCATCTTCCTCCCCCCTAGTTAACTGTGGCCTACCTTCCGTTGATCCTCCTCTTCCGTAGGCCGCGGCTCCGCTGGTGCTGCTCCGGGCGAGGACCTTGCGTCGCGTCCTGGTGATGTCAGTGTCGCTCTCTCTCCTTCCAGGACCTTGCGCAGCATCGGTGCGTAGGGCGGGGCTTCAGGTCTCGCACGGTTTGGACGTCCACGCCCCTCTTCTTCCCGCGCGGCGTCCCGAAGATGGCGCCCGTTGGCGGGAAAACGGCTGAAAATGGCGGGAAACTTCACTCAGGTAAGTACAAAGTCTTTTTCAGGCACGCAATACCCGTTTGTGGCGGGTTGGTCACAATCCTGCCGACTACGCCAAAGCTGACTCGCCCCCTGGGCCGTGGGGCACCCGGAACCGGGCTTCAGTGCGATGATGGGGGTAGTAGTGGCAACCCGATCCCGTGGCTCAGGGTGGTCAGACCAAATGCTGTGACAGTCTATTTGTAGAGTTATGAATGTCCGACTACGCCACCCGTGGATTGCGGTCAGGGATGACCGCCGCAGCAAGGCAGACCGCTGAGGCTGGTGTTTGTGTGCAGCACAGAGATAGGATAACTCCCCACGGGAAGAGTGTAGCCTCAGGGCAATGTAGGTGGATGCTGGGGGTGATGGTGTAGGTCGCAGTAATAAGAGTTCAGAGTCCGCTTCAAACAGTCCAGGGTCTTTATTGTAGGTATTACTACTGACCCAACAGGAGTACCGGGCAGGAATGGGCCTGGGTGTCTGAGGGCATTCGGGAGAGCCCCACTGGTCAGGGTGAGTGTGAAGGCCTACCGTTCTCTCTCTGCCCTTGCAGACTATCCCCCTTTTCGTGGTGTAATATCCCACGTCCCTGAGCTGGCCGTGTACTTCGCCTGTATGGTTTGCGACTCGGGCCTTAGGTACCTTTTGCTTTTCCGTGCTGTACCGGTCCCTCTGTGTGGCGGAGCCTCCAGGCTTCTTAAGTCAAGGGACCTGAAATCCCTTGCTGGTTGGTTATCTGCTGCAGGGCTTGCCACCCTGACAGCCTCGGACCCCAATGTCCGGTGGTGATTCTCTCAGCCAGGACCGGCTCTCGTCGCCTCTGTCCCTGGCTCGCAGCTTCTCCTCTGCCTCACGGACTCCTTGGCTACAGCTCAACTGTCCCTACTTCTCTGGGACTAGTCTCAGTCCTGAGCTAGGTCGTCCAGTTCTCTCTAACCCTGCCCCCAGTACCAGCTTTTATAGGGGCAGCCAGCTCCCCCTACTGGCCTGGGACAGGAGGTGCTGTATGCTAATTGTCCCTGACCAGGGAACCTCCCTCCTGGTCTCAGACACAGCTTTTAATATTTGTGGCATCCAGGCCTGGGGTGACACACATGAATATATTGCAACATGCGCTAGGTTTGTTTCTCGTTTGTATTTTGAATGAGACTCACGTATGCAGATCTATGTGTGTGCAAAAGAAATCCGGTCTCATACATTTTGCATCCAATTTTTTTTTTCAGACACATTATAATTCTTTAACATAAGTAGCTGTATTTCATCATGAATATCTTATTAACTGCTGATTTATAAAAGCAGATGCTATACGGATGCCATACAGATGACAATACTCATAAAAATTGGCCGTTTTTCTTCGATTAAAATCAGGTGATTTTTTTATACACTTGTGTGATCTTATCCTTAGGGTAGGCTCACATGAGTGTATAAAAAATAAGTTTTATTCAGAAAAGTGAGATGATATTTTTTCTCACTTGTCATCCGTATACAATCCGTTTTTTTTACAGCAGTAGCTTTTAATAATTTACAGGATCATTTACAGTTTGGCACTTAGACCGAAAATACAGTTGTGGGCCCAAACCCTTAAGGTCATAAACGCAAATGGTAGCAGTACTTAGCAAAAAATTATAGATCATTAATCCATAACATGAAGAATAAACTTGCAGCACTTATTCCTTTTGATTGCGTTGATTCCAAGTTACATGAAGATAATGCCAGGAAGACGGCTCTCCCGCAGGTTAACCCCGTTTCTCAAGGCCCCCTATGTATTAATATTAAATAATTTGTGTTGAGACGCAATATACTGTTAAAGACAATTTCATCATCACTCCATTGTAGTTAAAGCTTTTCAGAATATATAGATATGGACACGGTATACATATAGGGTTCAACGACGTATGCTTCTGGTGCCAGAATTTCTTTCATTTGTTTCACACTCTATATAATCATTAATATATTTTTCTGTACCATCATGTTGTGTCTTTTTATCTTATAGTACATGGATGTAATGAATTAAAAAGTAAATACATTTTGTGTTTTGTCTATGGTGCTGATGGCATGATCATGTGTTTTTGTGCACCATGTTTTGCAAAGATATATTTGTTTTTGGCCCGAGACACGAATCAGTAAAGCGTTCATGCCAGACTCGATGCAGTAAAGCGTTCATGCCAGAATTCTGGAGTAACAGCTTTGAAAAGTTGCAAAATGTTGATGCAACTCGGAGTTGCAAGTAAATTTGGCAACTTTGGGATTTCTTATGCCAGTCTCTCCCAGCTCCGACAAAATGTGCATGTGCGGAACTGTGGCAGGACGGGGGTGTGGTGACCGTCACTCGTCATGAGTTTGAGGCTAGAGTAGGATTTGTGGCGAGGCGCACACTAAGGAGTCTGACTCCAGCACACCCCCTCATCAAGACCGGGGTGAACAATAATTATACTTCACAATAGGCGATGGACAGCTAATTAGACAGAATGGAGATGCCTAATGGTCAGCACTTCGGTGTGATTTTTCAGGGTAAGAGAACAGTTTTTAGATACAAAAAGAGACAATCTACAGATTGTCTATTTAGCGTCTTATCAAGTTTTTTGAAAGTACAGTGACCATTGAATTTAAGGGGTATATTTACTTTAAATTCAGGACAATGACTTAGAAAATGTATTAAACTTTATGTAATCACTTGCTTAGCTTGCCAGTTCATTAAAAGTCATGATAAATACATTCTTGGCTTCAGATAGAGTCAGATATGTTAAACAATTGTGTCTTTTAAAGTTAATCCAAATTAAAAGGGCATTGCCCTCAGCAAGTAATAATTAAAATAGTTAGTAGGGTAAAATAAGAATTGACATGTAGCTTCAACTTCCCGTTCATATTTAAAGAGGGTTCTCTCTATGCCTGAGAGCTGTAGCACCTTGGCACTCTAAGCATATAAACAGTATTTTGTGCAGGTGATGCATGTGAAACTCATATTCCATGGAGATCCCATCTATCTATCTATCTATCTATTAGAAAAAACTGGAACAGCACTATTTGAACTGTGGGTGCAAGACTCCCAAACAAATATCGGATTTGTAAGTTAACTAAAGACAAGAAAAGAAGGCAGCACTCCAAAAAATTCAGGGTGAAAAAAGTTGACTGTTATTAGCCCGTATGGTGTGGCAACGTTTCGGCTGTAGCCAATCATTACATGTCTCACACTGGTAACATCCCCTTTCCTTTAAAACTACCTCTGGAGGCACCGAGGCAGAGTCTCAGGGACATCTATACCCCGCCCAGAGATCTTACCAGCTCATTTACATATTAACAAAATCATGGATATCTTGGATATAAGACTTCAGATAGCAGATATCAAGGTATCATTTTATTGAACTTTCTATGACCTGCATGCCCTACACAGTGCCTTGCAAAAGTATTCACCTCCCTTGGCATTTTTCGAGTTTTGCTACCTCACAACCTGGAATTTCACTGTTTTTTGGGGGTTTGCATCAGTTCATGTAAAGAACATGCCTACAACTGTGAACATTTGTTTATTTTTATTGTGAAGCAAACAACAAATAGGACAAAATAACTGAAAACTTCAATGTGCATAACTATTCACCCCTATAAAATAAGTACTTTGTAGAGCCTCCTTTTGCGGCAATTACAGCTGCAAGTTGCTTTAAATAAGTCGCTATGAGCTTTCCACATCTTGCCACCGGGATTTTTGCCAATTCCTCAAGGCAAAACTGCTCCAGCTCCTTCCTTTGGTGAAGAGCAATCTTCAAGTCTGACCACAGATTCTCAATTGGATTAAGGTCTGGGCTTTGACTAGGCCATGGCAAAACATTTCCACGTTTCCCCTTAAACCACTCAAGTGTTGCTTTAGCAGCATGCTTTGGGTCATTGTCTTGTTGGAAGGTGAATCTCCATCCCAGCCTCAAATCACTGACAGACTGAAACAGGTTGGATATCCCTGTATTTCGCACCATTCATCTTCCCTTCAACTTAGACCATTTTCCCTGTCCCTGCTGACGAAAAACATCCCCACAGCATGATGCTGCCACCACCATGTTTCACTGTGGGGATGGTGTTCTTGGGTTGATGAACTCTGTTAGTTTGGCACCAGACATAGCGTTTACCTTGGTGGCCAAAAAGTTCAATTTTGGTCTCATCTGACCACAGCACTTTCCTCCATACATTTGGGAAGTCTCCCACATGTCTTTTGGCAAACTCAAAATGAGCCTTACAATTTTGGTGTGTAAGTAAAAGCTATTTACTGCCCACTCTTCCACAAAGGCCACCTCTATGGAGTGTACAGCTTATTGTGGTCGTATGAGCAAATACTCCTGTCTCTGCTTGGAAACACTGCAGTTCCTTCAGGGTTACCTTTGGTCTCTGTGCTGCCTCTCTGATTAATGCTCTCCATGCCCCAGCTGAGAGTTTTGGTGAGCGGCACTCTCTTGGCAGGTTTGTTGTAGTACCATTTTCTTTTCATTTGATGATAATGGATTTGATGTTGCTTTGGGAAATCATCAGAGATTGGGATATTTTTTTATAACCCAACCCTGACTTGTACTTCTCAACAACTTTGTCCCTGACTTGTTTGGAGATCTCCTTGGTCTTCATGGTGTTGTTTGGTTAGTGGAGCCTCTTGCTTAATGGTATTGCAGCCTCTCTGGCCTTTCAGAAAAGGTAAAGTGTATATACTGACAGACCATGTGATTTCACACAGGTGGACTTCCTTTCACTAAGCATGTGACTTATGGAAGTAATTGCTTGCAGCAAAAAAGTTTATGGGCTTCATAGCAAATGGGGTGAATACATATGCACATGTCAGTTTTTAGTTATTTGATCCCATAAATTTAATTTATGACTATATTTTTCTCACTTTAGTTCACTAACTTAGACTGTTTAGTGCTGATGCGTCACACACAAATCAGATTACAAAAATATTTAAACACAGGTTGTAATGTAACAAAATAGGTAAAAAGCCAAGGGGAATGAATACTTTCACAAGCCACTGTAGATGGCTTAGGGTTGTTGATCCTATTGACAGATTCCCTTTAATATGAACAGGGTAGTCAGTGGGCCAGATGTTTTCAAGGGCCAATATATATCTTAAACATTTTAACACTGCTTAGTTCAGTGAACTTTAGTTACATTTTGTTTTCTTCCATAACATTATCTGCTATACTGTTTTGTTGTGATTTTATCTGTACAGCTGTTATGTTGAATTGTGAAATATTTGCATCTGGAAATCTTCCTTAGGACCATGAGCCTGTAATATTAATATTGTGGTTGAGAATATGTGGGTGGTGCAATTACATTTGCTGCCAGGGGCCTCATTTGATCTTAATCCATCTCTTTTTAAGATATGAAACTGAAGACCCACTATAAACCAAAATTACAGCTTTAGATAGAGAACGATAAACCTTAGAGGAATGTAAATTAAAACCGTCCTATGTGTGTTCTTCTGTGTGTCAGGGTGGCTAGTCTAAGGGGTAAAGTTTCTGTTTGTGGAGAGCACTGGGGAGTTATAAAGAGACTAATAAGCCATACAATGCTCCTCTGGGAAATTAAATATGCAAATTGTCTCTTCAGAGCGGAAGAGGATCTGAATTCTAGTGCAATCCTAAAAGTCAATAGCGACCAGGGTTGGACTGGCCCACCAGAAAACCAGAGAATCTTCCGGTGGGCCCTGGCTTCTCCTTCAGGAGAGTTCATAGTGCAAACCTTGCAGGTGCTATGGGGCGCTTGAGTGGGGGAGAAAGGTGGGCTCTCAGAATCAAATCCACTCGTGGGCCCAATGTTCTTCAGTCTGACACTGATAGCAACCCTTTAACAAGCCTTGCCACAAGACTAAGGAGAAGAAGCCAAAATGGACACTCCATTTGCAGAAACATGTTTTGGGTTGTTTGCCCCTCATCATGGTAAAGCAGAAGGGCTATTTTGGGTCATTGAGCTGTACACACTTGATATACTTCTGCATCATCTGGACTCAAGTTTTCTTTAAAACATTAACAAATCCATTTCCCCTAAAGAAAAGACAAATGAGCAGTATGGTCACGGTAACACCACATGTGTTGTCATTCTGCTTTTCCAGCCAGTTATTCTGAAATATGGACCAGAATCATGTATCAATCCCTAACTAAGCAAATTAGAAATTCTGGAAAAATGAAAAAAAGCCTTTGGAGAAGCTATATTGGTTGTCAGTTAGCTCTCCAAATCTGATACAACCAAGAAATGGCTAAGGCCTCATGTACATGGGACTGTGAAGGACAGCGATCATGCCAAATAAATACTTCAATCAAGGAAAAACCTTCATTGAAAATTCAGCAAAAAAATAGAACCAAGTTATTAAAGACAATTATTCTCCAGAACAATTGTCTTTACTTGTATCATGTATAGTTATTGCTTACTGCGTTTTATCTCTTCATGGAGATAAGTGAGATTATCTGTTGGACTTCATAGCAGCTGCTATGCCTCATAATGAATTATGAGCTTCTTACTCCACTGGCATTGAGATTGGTTCACGACGAATTGGGGCTATTTATAGAATCCTTAATATTGAAATTGTAACCCCAAGAAGGAAAATTCATGGAATTATGGAGATCACAAGATCGATAGACAAGTTAGTGATCTGCAAATGTTGAAAAAATGGAAACAAAATTTTCAAAACATCTCTATTCACTCAGTATTGAGAATGAGGGTTAAGCACAGAAATACACGTTTACTCGTCATGTCATGCTATCAATGAGGTTATTAATGGTTGTATGAGGAATGTTATGCATTTGAACATGCAAATCATCAAGATCTGCTGCTGGCAGCTCCCTTTGCAATTGCCTACCAATGACATCCCAGATGTACTTGATGGGAGACATGTCCAGAGACGTTGCAGTCCATTGTGATTGTGGCACGTTTAGGCCATGCAGGCTACCTACAGCATGACCAACATGTGGCCTGTACCAAAGTTTATAGTTGGCACAATGTAGTAAGATTAGTAAAGTTCTACTTGGCATTTGCCAAACCCAGACTCATGTATCAGATTGTCAGATAGAGAATCGTG
Organism: Phyllobates terribilis; assembly: GCF_046119375.1. Lineage (NCBI taxonomy): Eukaryota > Metazoa > Chordata > Amphibia > Anura > Dendrobatidae > Phyllobates > Phyllobates terribilis. The sequence continues at coordinate 189,720,809 of NW_027362762.1, read as the reverse complement.
AATCATCACTCCACAGAACACGTTTCCACTGTTCCAGAGTCCAGTGGTGGAGGCCTTACACCACTCCATCTAATGTTTTGCATTGTGCTTGGTGATGTAAGGCTTGCATGCAGCCGTTCGGCCATTGTATTCTTGTACAGTATCATGCTTAAATTTAATAAGCTCTTTTGAAAGAGCTAATGTTTCACAAATGTTTATAAGGCAGAGCATGGCTAGGTGCTTGATTTTATATACCGTAACTTTGTCAATGGGAATGAATAGAATCCCTAAATTTAATGTTTATGAGGTGCAGTGCAATTTTATAACATGGAATAAAAACAAGCAGGAGCTGTTACATCTTATATCCTGTCTAAAACATTTAGGCAATTAATGAACATTTGAAATCTTGTGATTTAGCAAATTCAGTGAAGTTCTTGGAATTTTGAAATGATTAAAATGACATTACCAACATGAACCAACGTCCAGCCTTGTTCTGGCTCATTTATTTGGAAAACAGCTGGAAAACATTTTCACTTTTATGAAAACTGTAAAATCATGTAAAAAGAAAGTTTATTTTAAATGGATACTAAAAAGTCATTTTTTTATTCTGAATATGGCATATGTGACTGATAAGTGTTATCCGGGTGAGAAGTGGGGTATCCAGCATCAGTTCCTGGAGCACAGTGTCATTTAGAAAGGTATATTGTAACAAGCCTGGTTTTCTAAAGCTGGAAACAAGTTTCAGGTCTTGCACTTGTACAAAACAAGCACAGTTCATTAAAGAAAGGATTTTCAAGCACAGCCAGATTCACACAAAGAGTCCTTTAGGAAATCATACCAAGAAGGCCCCACTTTCTATTGGAGCCAGCTATTTTGCCTCTACTGGAGACTAAATACAATGCCAGTCCCCAGAGAATTTAGGTGGCATGTTTGCCATATGTTAGTATTACATGGCTCTGTGAAAGAAAGGTCTCAGTAGATTTTTTTCTTTCTCTATATTGCAGCTCTTCTTGGCATGGTTCAGTTTCCCTTTGAGGAGACCCAGCAGGTGTAGCGAGAGAATAATGAGACTCAAGGGTGGGCACAAACAGAAGAGAGCCCCTGTACAAGAACAGTATATGGGCCCTTTGCCGTCCAATAGTTCATCATACTGCACAATTCCACCTGGTTTAAAGGTAGAAGTGGGCCCCCCAATACTTCTTGGCCCTCTGTATGACTGCCCAAATGGCACCAATAATATGTCCTCTCCTGGTGAGACGGACAGATCTACTAAGGTTTCAAAGATTTATAAAGAGTCAATCGTTGGCTTACAATGAAGCTGAGGTGGCACTGGTACCTCTATATTATAATTCACACCTCTAACACTTGCCTTAATGGCATTACCTTCTTGATAATATATTAATTTATTATGATAGTATTTTATATTATTATTTTTTCTAACATGTTATGTTACTGGTGCTGTTACACAGAACGGGAAAAAGGCTACCATATCTTTCCAAACTTCTACCATTACTATCCTTTTTGCCTAATAAAAAATAATGAAATTAGAAACTTTGTAAAAGAAAAGAAGTAAAAACAAAATATGGAATATTTCAGAAATGAGTGTATTTCACAATAATTTAGAGCAGGTCATTGCAGTTCAATATGGGACAGTTAGGATTGGTTAATAGCATGGATATCCTATGATATAATTTATTATACTATTATTTTGCTGTTCTGTGGAACCACAATGATTATAACATTAAAACCAATGAAATGTAGAACACTGATTATCTCGCGGCAATGACACTTGTCAAGGGGTGGAACGTATCAGGAATCAAGCTCTTGAAGTTGATGAGTTGGAAGAAGTAAAAATGGGCAAGCGTAAGTATCTGAGACAAATTGTAATGTCTAGATAACTAGGTGACATCTCCAAAACAGAAGGTCTTTGTGGGGTGTCCTAAGAAAGGAAGAAGGGAAATGGGAAAAGGCAGTGTGACGCTTTGCTGGGAAACTGTGTTAGATACCACTGGACATCTTTTTTCTTTTAAATGTAGTTTTGAAATTTCGCAACAAATAATGTAGGGATACAATTAATATGGATCATCTGTCATCAGATTTCTCAATAAAAAGTACTAAAGTTTTTTAAAAAGATTATTATTAATTGTAAAGCACGATTAATTTCAGGGTCGTGTATATGTGAAGAGGGTTTATACATATAATACATATCTAAAATACAGGCAAATACAATCCACAAGCTAACAATGATAAACTGGTACAGAGGGAGAGAGGACCCTGTCCTCGTGAGCTTACAATACGGGAAGGGGAAGAAGACAGTATGGTTAGGGTGTTGGAACAGCTCTGGAAGTAATGAGGTGGCAGCAAGGTCACTGCAGGTTGTAGGCTTTTCTGGAATGGTGATTTTTCAGGATGTGCCTGAAGGCTTCAAAAAGCCTTATTCCTATGACAAAGGGCGTAGTGTACGCCAGAAACGTGTAAGGTTTTATCCTCCTTGTGAAGTCTCCTGATTTTAAATGAATTTGTAATAAAAAGATGAATTTATGGACAATAGCGGAGCTTCACCAGCAGGAATTTGCACTCATTCATCAACTTTCTGGTGTATCCTGAACAATATTGGCGTGGTGAAGTGGTTGATAAAGGTGGTGGCTGTGCTCGCAGGTTGGTATATGCCATCCACTTGTAAATTGGATGGAGAGTAGATGCAGATAGTGTTCTTTAAAGGGAACCTGTCGTGTAAAAAATGCTATTATCTTGCAGATAAAAGGTTAATCTGCAGGTTATTAATATTCTGAACCTGCCCGGCGCCCACACTGAGAGCCCCGCTGCCGGGAGAAAATGAACTTTATTCCTCCCGGCAGCATTTGGCTTTCAGTCATAGGGGAGGGACAGCAGGGCTTAAGCCACCATTTAGTGTATAGTAACAGCTTCCGGTTAGTCAGAGATTTCAGTCACAAGATAGTGGATTGGGACCAGAGTGGTGTTGGGAACAGCAGAAGACGGTGGCTGGTCAGTATAGTACTAGGGTCAGGGAATCTAGATTAAAGGCACCACTCCAGAGATGAAATAAAAAAAAATCTTACAAAATTTGGCTTCACAGACAACCCATTTTAGTGTGAAAATAGTAGCAAAAATTCTATCTGTCAAAACGGGAAAAAATTGAAGTGATCCAAAAGTAGAGCAAACAAAGATCATTTTAGTGTATTCACCAGGTGAGAGCTCCCTTGGCTTTTCTCAGAAGTGATGGACGGCTGCTGAGTATCAATGTATAGGCAGGAGTTGGCAGCGCTCCTCGTAATGTTGGATTAATTGATCACTAATATTTTCCAGTAGTTCAAGCGTCAGAAGTTAGGACATTTCAAGAACCATTTGTGATATCTTTGTTGTCTATGACCTACAAGATGCCAATGCTACCTTTTGCAGAACATAGTACATTGCAGAACATTATAATTTTTTTGTATACTTGTAAGCAGACCACAATATGAGTGTACTACATTATGCAATGTGCTTTATACGTTAGAGTGTTTTTTCACAGTAGTATGCATCAGAGTCTGCCTCATGTCCTGATCTACTCCTTGTTTGTCATTAGGTCTCTAAGGTTACTTATTGCGCAAAACATGAATAAACTTCCAGGAAGTGAGCTCTTCTTCACACAACATCTGGAGTTCTGCCTTACTGCTCCAAGTGTCTACATGTAGGAGAAAAGTCCGGCCACGGTGGGTAGGACAATTATTGCAGGAAACATAACTCTTCTGCTTGTTAAAAAGTGGCAAACGGGTATTATTCCCACTTTAGTTATGTTGGGCATCCAATATTACTGTGTTTCTTATTCTATACGTTAGTAACTTCACACGTTTAACGCATGTAGATGTGTAATCCATAATAATGTTACATGGTCATTAATGCTGTGCTGCAGTTTTATGCAGGAGACCCTCTAATCTGTAGGCAGAGCGGAAACAGCTTATTTATTATATTCGCTCATATATCGCTATCATATTCCACAGCGCTTTACAGACATTATCATTACTTTCCCCATTGGGACTCACAATCTAAATTCCATATCAGTATGTCTTTGGAGTGCGGGAGAAAACCAACGCTAAGGCCTCATTCAGACGTCCATGTTGCACGCACGTGTTGTATCCGTTTCTTTTCATGGACCCATTATAATCTATGGTGCTATTCACATGTCCGTGATTTTTTTGGCAGCATGGATGAAAATGGCCAATACAAATCTATGGGTCCATGAAAAACACATACAGTACACGGATGACATCCGTGTGCCATCTGTATTTAACATTGCAAAGTATAGGAGAAGCTTTGTCATTCATTTATTTCTTGATCCATCCGTGAAAAACACTGATGGTAAAAATGGACACACTGATGACACCGGCATAATTTCTTTCACGTACGTGTTTAAATACACAATGTGTCAATGAGGCCTAACACAGAGAGAACATACATTTTTTGTCCTTGGTGGGATTTGAACCTAGAATTTCAGAACTGCAAGACTACAGTATTAACCACTGAGCCACTGTGCTGCCCAAGTAGGTAAAAACCAAATGATCAGATTGTGAATTAATTTAAAAATAGCAAACAATAGTAGCAAAACAATACATGAGAATAATGGGGACAATTGGCTGATCTTTTTAAGTTTTCACATGCCAAACTATATTTGTGATCTGTAGCACAAGGATCCTGATTATGGTAGCAATATATTTCATTGGTACCAGTCCTACTTCCATATTTCCAAGAGTTTGGACTCACTTTGGATACAGCTTCATTAATATTATGCAGGTATGTTCCAAGTGAGGTCAAATAGTGAAAAAACACAATTCCGCTGTTGTGTTTTGATTTTATGGTGTTAAATCTTGATCAGACTTTTATGGATGCTGTGATACCAAATAATCTCATTTATTTTTTAGATTAATTGTTAAACTAAGAAAAGTGGGATGATTTTAATTTTTATATTTTTCAATTTTTTTTAATATGTAGACTTTATTTTTAAGTCCATTTAGGGACTTGTTCTCTATGCTGCAATACTACTTTAATGCAGTATATACACACCTCAACATTGAAATTGCAGCATTAAGGAGGAAAAGGGAAACCACATTCATGGGGACCCGACGTAGGACATAGTAATGCAACCTTTGTTGGGAAGGGGCTATAGTACATGACTTCTTGGAATATCGCCATCTACAGTCTTGGACTGGTAAGACACAACATATTCCCTTTTTGTAAGTGAATAATGTATAAACGATATATGAATAATAACAAAAAACATTATCTACAGAACGGAAAAGTAAATTTCATTACATAATTTCTTTTCCATACGGGTCATTGCCTAACTCTAGCAGGGTGACCCACTGGCGTATTATCAGATGTGGTATTGCTCAGAGGTTTGTCACAATCATCCAAAACAGATATTTCTTCAAAAGCTCCTTTAACAATGCTATGCTAAGCATGAGACAGGTAAAAGATGTTCAAGGTTCGTCCATCTGACAATTTGAAGGGTATTGATCCTACTTCTCCGTGATTGTTAACAGTGGGGTATACTTGTCTGCTCCATTATGCTCCTGGATTTCTCTAACATATGTGCCACATTAAAAGTTTATATCCTTTGCTCTGTGACTCTTACAGTGCTGCTCACCATTATTGGCACTCCTTCATTTTATTCATAGACTGTACAATATCTTCAGAAATAAATGGAAATGTACCAAAGTTATATCCTCAGGATTTTTTAATTAGTGGTCCAAAATAATACAACAATAAAACTTTGTTTTTCAACTTCCATGTTGCAATTTAAAAGAAGAAACAGAATAAACAGCATGTGCAGCAATAAAGGCACCCATAATTAATACTTAGTTGCACACCCTTTGGCATTGCTGACAGACTCCAAACGTTTCTTGTAGCCATCTATAAGCTTCTTGCACTTCTCAGCTGGAATTTTCTCCCACTCTTCCTTTGCAGTTTGTTCAAGCTCTTGAATGTTTGCAGGGTTCTTTTTCCCAATGGCAAATTTCAGCTCACCCCAAAGATTTTCAATGGGATTGAGGTGAGGACTCATTGCTGGCCATTTTAAAACAGTCCATTTTTTCTTTTTCAACCATTCCTGTGTACTTTTGGATGTGTGCTTTGGGTCCTTGTCTTGCTGGAGGACCCATGATCTTCGACTCAAACCAAGTTTTCTTACACTTGATAATTTTCTGATTTCATTATTCCTTTGATACAGTCAAGGCCTGCAGTACCGGATGCAGCAAAGCAACCCCAAAACATTATGGATCCTCTACCATGCTTAACTGTTGGTAAGGTGTTCCTTTCCTTATGAGCTTCATTGCGCCCTCTGTAAAGAAACTGTTGCTTTGCATTGCCAAAAAGCTCTATTTTTGTTTCATCTGTGCACAGAACATTTTCCCATAAGGATTGTGGTTTGTCAAGGTACTCTTTGGCAAAGATCAGTCATTCCTTTTTATGTCTTTTCTTCAGCAATGGTTTCTTCCTTGGCCTTCGCCCATAAAGCTCTGCTTGGTTTAGTGTGTGGCGTATGGTACTTGTTGAAATCATGACCCCAGACTGTTCCAGGTTGACCTTGAGGTGGATGTTTGACATGGTGTTTTTTTCCACCATTCGCACCAACCTTTGAAGATATCTCTTGTCAATTTTCCTCTTTCCTCCACGTCCAGGGAGGTTCTAGACGGTTCCATGCTTGGTAAACTTCTTAATAACATTGCGCACTGTTGAATCTGGGATACCAAGGTCTTTGGAGATGGCTTTATACCCTTTGGAAGTCTTGTGTTTGCTAATAATAACATTTCTGATGTCCTCAGACAGCTCCTTTTGTCTTCATCATTGTGTTAAATTATTGTTTATCATTTGCTCTTTTGTATTTAACACGAGTGCTCTATACAAAAAAATTGTTTCACTTGATCCATTTTTTTCAGGAGATATTCCACATTATGTCCTTAAACGTCATGGGTGCCAATAACGATGAGCAGGACTGTATCCGTGTACTCAGAGGCGTCGCCAGGGGTGAAGCTCAGGGGGGCGAAACATCTGAGTGGGTCCCTAACTGGTATTCCTGATTACAACTACGGCGTAATAGCCTAATTGTAGGTATAGAGGAACCTCAGCAGATGACCGTTCTGATACTGGAAAAAAATCTACACAAAGACCAAGATCTATATTACCACCCTGTGGTGACCATATAATGATAGGTACCAGCCCGGCAGAACATATATGAGATAACAGCACAGTTATAGAGGGTGACTTACAAATGATGTTCTTTCTTGTGGAGTCATTCATTTTTCCCGTCTTTTCCATCTCATACAGAAAGACATGACAACTTTTCCAGCCAGGACTCGTCTGCAGAGATTACAACAAAGACACATTTGACCTTTCACATTTCCAGCACTGTCCCCATCTATCCCCAACCTGCACAAACTCCTTATTTTGCTGATACCCCAACGCTGAGCCGCTGCTGCCATATGTGTCACTATTACTGCACCTGCTGTGTGGTACAATAACTGCCTCACATAATAATACCAACCACTGTGCCCCTTACATAGTAATGCTGCCTCTTTTGTGCCTTTTAGATGGTAAAATTGTTCCCAAAAATATTGCGCAAGTGTCCCAAAAAACAATATCCACATTTTGACCCTAGAAAGTAACAATTACACCTGTGCAATAATGCCCCTATAACAATAATGCTTCTTAAGTGCCCACTTAACATCTAATAATGTTCCCTGAGTCCCCCAATGTATAGCTCCTCTATATACATTATGATGGACTTACAGCTCCTCTATACACAGTATGATGTTCCCACAATTGCCCTCTTCACAGTATAATCAGCCCACAGCTCTCTATACACAGTAGAATCGGCCCACAGCTCCCCTATACACAATATGGTGGGTCTACAGCTCCACTATACATAGTATGGTGGGCCCACAGCTCTGCTATATAGAGTATGATGGGCCCACAGCTCCACTATACACAGTATGATGGGCCCACAGCTCCGCTATGCATAGTATGGTGCGCACACAGCTCCCGTATACTCAGGATAATGGGCTCACAGCTCTGCTATACACAGTATGATGTCTCCACTGCTCCCCAAAAACACAGTATAATGACAGCCACAGTAGCCCTCAGACTGTATAATGGCCCCACATTAGCCCCCAAACTGTATAATGGCGCCTACATTAGCTCCCAAACTGTATAATGGTCCCTGCCTTAGTGCCCAAGCTGTATAATAACCCCTGCATTAGCCCCCAAGCTGTATAATGGCCCCCACATTAGTACACAAGCTGTATAATGGTGCCTACATTAGCTCCCAAACTGTATAATGGTATAATGGTCCCTGCCTTAGTGCCCAAGCTGTATAATAACCCCTGCATTAGCCCCCAAGCTGTATAATGGCCCCCACATTAGTCCCCAAGCTGTATAATGGCCCCGGAATTAGCCCCTAAAATGTATGAGGCCCCCCCACACTGTTTCAAGGTCTCCCACTATGTATAAGGGTCCCCGTTGTTTATGATGTCTCCACATCACACCGCAAGTTTTAATAAAAAAAAATATATACTCACCTAACCCAGGATCCTGATGAGTCCAGCAGCAAAGCAACACGCTATCATAGTGCTGATGCATGGACAGAATGTCAGTAGTGCAGGGAGATTGTCTACTGCCCCCGGTAGCTACACTACTGTGTGTACGCTTTACATTAGTGCTGCTTTTCATTCACTGCTTGTTGGAGAGCTAAAGCTTAGAGGCTGGTCAGCACAGTGGTTCAGTGGTTTGCAGTTCTGGGGTCCTGGGTTCAAATCCTACCAAAGACAACATCTGCAAGGAGTTTGTATGTTCTCCTCAAGGTTGTATGGATTTCCTCCCACAATCCAAAGACATACTGATAGTGAATTTAGATTGTGAGCCCCAATGGGGACAGTGATTATAATGTCTGTAAAGCGCTGTGGAATATGAGAGGTCAGATTCTGTAAGCCCCTGACATTCAGCTTGTATGCATTACTCTCCTGTACAACAACTCATCAGGTGATCTCTGAGCAGTGTCATGGAGAGTCAATCAATATGTCTGCAGAACGTCAGTAACAAATGGTTTCCTTGACTTGCCTTCCAGATTAGATGTCTGAATATTCTCTTTCAAACTTATGTTGAGACGTACAATATCTCCATTTACCTGGTGATAGTAGACAGAAAAATTCTGTCTGTTTTATTTCTCTTTCTCAAAAACGATGCAATTTCCAAAGAAGTAAATTGAGATCTATTATGTGAGATCAATACTTCCAGTTTACCTTCTCTGCTGAAAACTTTGGATTAGAAATATAATGACAGTAACAGTAGTAGCATGTGCCGTAAAAGCATTACTGTACTAGTGAAGTAATGTTATAGCCCACCAGCAATCAGCAGAGGAATTCTCTAATGGTCCCAACATATCAATAGCCTGATTACCCCATATATTCTTATCTGCTGTTTTATCATGCATCTGACAAGAGTCGCAAAACATGAAGGGAAAATGTCACCAGGTTTTTGCTACCTAATCTAAGAGCAGCATAATGTAGAGACAGAGACTCTGACTCCAGCAATATGTCACTTACTGGGCTGCTTGCTGTAGTTTTGATAAAATCACTGTTTTATCAGCAGGAGATTATCACTAGAGGGCTAGTAATCCTACTGCCATGCAGTCCTCCATACTTATGAGCTCCGTATAACCCCGCCCACATCACTGATTGGCAACTTTCTGCTTATGCACAGTGAACACATGAAAGCTGCCAATCAGTGGTGTGTGTGCAGTTACACAGAGCTCAGGCTTGGGCTGTTAAGGTAGCCACCAGGTGCCACTCCAGGGCAGTGGCAGAGGCACAATACGAAGCACAGAGGGCACAGACAGAGATGTGGTCAGTCAGTTGTCTCCCGACTCATAGGCCCCATAACGGTCGAGTGGTCTGCCACCAGTGGCAGTACGCCACTGAGCACAGTAGAGATAAGTAACCCTAAAGGTGTCCCACAAAGTACAGTAAGTGTAAGAGAGAGAAAAATTACAAAATGGAATAGCCTATAGGAAAACTTGTGAAGTCAAGCAGGAAATAGGACTAGGAGTAAACCCCACACATATCACCACCTCTCTGTGGCTTCCTCAGGGCTGAAGGTGAAGAGAGTGCTAAACCATGCCACTTATATACAGATGCTAATGGTAAACCTAATGAAATAAAAGATTAAAGAGGTAGTGTTGGCAGCGGATTGATCTCAGTACTGTCCAGCCATTCAATAGTGAATATATGTTTATTCATGAACAAAGATAACACATCTTACTGTGGCGCCCCTGAGGGTTCAGTCACCTCTGAGGTCCTGCACCTCAGCCAGAGGTGTGGTATCTCCTTCTCTCAGGTAAGGAGGGAGTGCTGCCCGGAACCCCAACACCCGCATTCAACACTACACTGCTCCAGGTCGGCTGGAAGGTCAAGGTGCATTGTGTTTTCCTGCTGAGCCCTGTCCCTGGCTGGAGTGGGGGGAACCAAAGGTAGGGGGAACCAGTAGTGGGTGTGGGTGGAGGAAGTAGAGTAGGGGAGCACCATAGTAGGAGGTATATAAAAAGGGAAGCCATCTTAGGGTGGCAGGTCAGTCAGTAAGATCAGTGAGTAAGGACAGTCAGTCAGGGAGCAGAGTCTCGTTAGGAGCTCTGCTCCACAAGTGGGGCCTAGTGATAGAGGCCCAGGAGGGGAGCAGAGGAGGAAGGCTCTGTTCTATAGAAGGGATCCCAGGGGGTACGGCGAGTGCAGGACGGCACCCGTACGCCTCAAATCTGCCAGGTGTCAGAGGGATCAGGCCGCAAGAAGGGGACCGGCCCCTGGACCAGCCATGTTACTCCAGGTCTCGGCTGGAAAAACCGGAGGCTTCTGACTTTTATGGTGCAGTTGCCACAGCCTCATCTTTGTCTCCGTGAGGGTCAAGTAGGTCCAGGAACTGAAGGTTGCCCAGAGGGACTTCAGAGTACCCGATCGGGACTGTGTGTGGGGAAGCGCAGGGCAGGAGGGAGAAGACCCAGTGTGAGAAGTCGGTCTAGTAAGGAACATAAGGAAAGCGGGGTTCCGTCAAGCGCTCCTGATCAATCTGAGGAAGAGCTGAACCCTTGGTCTGGTGAACGCAGCGCGACGTGGGAGGCTGACACCCGTACAGTGTACCTGTGGAACTTACATAAGAACTGTGAGTAAAAACTCGGATGACTGCACTGCACTGCCTCCGTCAATTATTTCAGCTGCGCCATCTCTCCCTCTGCACTACAAGTCCCAGCATCACCACCCACCATCAAACTCTACCCTGCCCTGAGGCCCGCTCCACCTGTGGGGAGAGGTTCCATCCCAACTGCCTTACCAACTGCCCCAGAGGTCTGCAGCAGCGCTGGTACAAATTACCAGAAACCACAGGTGGTGTCACGATCGAACTATAAACCCCATATAAACTTTATTCCCCCCTTTTAGTTGACCGCCCTGGGCCAAGGACCGGGCCGGCCACTGTGACATATCCCTTTCCCCCAGCATCTATCGGCCCGGACTCCGAGTACCCTATTGCCCTGGGGGCGCGACAACTTCTAGAGTCACGAACAGGATTTTGTGCCCGTTGCCACCGGGTACTGTGCGCCTAAAATTAACTGTGTTATTTTACTGAATGTGGCGCCCGCCCTAGAAGAACGGGCGCCATTATGTGCGTGATCAGAAACAACAATATGAAACCTCCCATCGTGGGCCGGGTCCCAGAATGGCGCCAAAAGCACAACCTGCCCCTTGCAACTGTGACTGTCCATACAGATGTGTCCATCAAGGCAGGGAGGACGTCTCAGTTAGTGACCGACAACAGGCTGCCATGGGACCGCCCCCGAAAGAGGAGGGGAGGAGGAGAGAAGGAATGGAGGCAGGGTGTGGTCTAAACGAGTCTAGACAGACCGAACCCGGCAGCCAGCATGGACGGAAGCAAGGACCAAGCCTCCGCCTCTGGCCTGCAGCAGAAAGTGCCTTCCCTCACCCTGGAGGGAGCGACAAACGAGCTTTCCCCGGGGATGCTGAGTTCCTCCAGAGCGAGATACAGGAGCTGAGCCAGCAGGTGGAATGGGCCCAGCAAGCAGCGGTCTCCAGGTGGAAGAAGGAGCTGCTGGAAAAGTTAGCAGTTCGGCGGCAGCCAGCCCTGGGTACCATCAGCGGCGCTCCAGCCCCGGCAGAGCCAGATGAGCACCAGGAGGCCGTGTGCAGCACAGGAGCAGGTAGGAAGAGTTCCCCTGTTCCAGGCGCTGCAAGCGCTGACCTGCTCCTGGGCCTCCTACACCAGCACTCCCAGTACCCCGCCATGTACCCCCTGGAGCAGCTGCTAAGCCCGGAACCTCCACCCTCGGACGCTATCTTCACGGGCCCGTTGCTCGGCTCCCTTCCGGAACCGCCACCTCCAGCACCCGAATGGGTGCACTGCGCGCCCTCCTTTGATTGGTCCGCAAGGTTTGAGGACCAGCAGCAGCACCCGCTACTGCCGACACCAGCGCCCCCTGTTGCCTGCCCCGGCGGAGAAGAGTTTAGCTGGGACAACCGGGGGGTACCTGATGGGGTTCCCGCAGGAGACCCAAGCCCAAGCCCTGCAGAGAAAGGAGTTCTGTAGGCGGGAGCTCCTACAGCTGGAGAAGAGCGGCACACCCGGCGGGCGCACTGCGAGTGGATGGAGGCCTGCAAAAAGGCCGCAAAAGCTCAGGTCCATCAAGCGGAATCGGCCCATCCTAGTCCCCGTGAAGAGGGACTGGTCGTAAAGTTTGATTTAAAAGCGGGATGGGGCTTTATCCGCGAACCCAATTTCAGCAGGGATATCTTTGTGAACCGGCGGGATGTTGAGCCCTATCTGGAGCAGGGCCATCCCGACCGGAACTTGTACCCCGGTGACCATGTCACCTACACTCAACACCACGGGGAACGCGGGTGGTATGCCCTCCAGGTGTACCGCGTGATTGAGGAAGGAGAGGACACGCCCCCGCAGTTCATGGCTGATGACCCGGCTGGGTCAAGCAAAAATCAGAAGTACCCCAGGCGGGGACCCCATTACTGAGTACAGTAAGTGGGACTGGAAACTGTGTAAATAGTCACCCGTAAGGGTACAGAAATTTAAACTGTGTTTTGTGTGTATAATTACCCGTCAGGGTATACAGACTTCAGGCTGAGGACTGTGAGCAGCCAAAGACTGACCTTGTACATAGTTTTGCACTTCTTAAAGTGCTCTCTATTGGTTTTATAAATGCAACCAAGTGACCTCAGAACAAAAACCCGTTTGGCGTGGCGGAAGACGTGGTCCAGCACCAGGATCACCTAAGCCCTGCAGCCACGCCCAGGGCCTACGTTGGGGTTTTTCGGACGGGTCCCTCATGCTGCTTGATTTTGCACCTTTTACCAGTAAGATGGACACCCTGTTTATGATCTTACTGCAAGATGTTTGAAAAATGTATATGCCAGTGAAAAGTGTTTTATAATGTTATGATAACCTATAACGTTTAAAGGAAGTGCCTCCCATAAAGGGAAGAAATGTTTTCATTTATAATCTTATATGCGAATGCATTCTTAAAGTTTTTGTATGTCTAATATACTGTGTTTTACTCAGTTCCAGCCCGTGGATGTTCTGTGTTTTACCAGGGGGGAGTGTGGCGCCCCTGAGGGTTCAGTCGCCACAGAGGTACTGCACCTCACCCAGAGGTGTGGTATCTCCTTCTCTCAGGTAAGGAGGGAGTGCTGCCCGGAACCCCAACACCCGCATTCAACACTACACTGCTCCAGGTCGGCTGGAAGGGCAAGATGCATTGTGTTTTCCTGCTGAGCCCTGTCCCTGGCTGGAGTGGGGAGAACCAAAGGTAGGGGGAACCAGTAGTGGGTGTGGGTGGAGGAAGTAGAGTAGGAGAGCACCATAGTAGGATGTATATAAAAAGGGAAGCCCTCTTAGGGTGGCAGGTCAGTCAGTAAGATCAGTGAGTAAGGAAAGTCAGTCAGGGAGCACAGTCTCGTTAGGAGCTTTGCTCCACAAGTGGGGCCTATTGATAGAGGCCCAGGAGGGGAGCAGAGGAGGAAGGACGGTCTATAGAAGGGATCCCAGGGGGTACGGCGAGTGCAGGACGGCACCCATTCGCCCCGAATCTGCCAGGTGTCAGAGGGATCAGGCCGCAAGAAGGGGACCGGCCCCTGGACCAGCCACGTTACTCCAGGTCTCGGCTGGAAAAACCGGAGGCTTCTGACTTTTATGGTGCAATTGCCACAGCCTCATCTTAGTCACCGTGAGGGTCAAGTAGGTCCGGGAACTCCAGGTTGCCCAGAGGGACTTTTGCGACTAATCTTGCTTTAAATCTGTGACCCTTGCCTTCAGAGTCAAAGTTGGTCTTAAAAACCCATTTACATTTGATTGCTTTCTTGCATTGTGGTAGTTTGATGAGATTCCAAGTTTGAAGTTGATGAAGGGATTTAATTTCCTCATTAGCAATATTAATCCACTTCAGTTTTTCATGGACAGGTAGTTGTTGCATCTCATCCCATGACTGTGGCTCAGATTCAGGTAGTGTTTTGACAAAGTAGGATAGACGCTCCTGACTTCAGGTTCACCTGATTTTTTTGTTGCTTCTTCAGTGGTTGAAGAACCCAACCACACTTCTACATCCTTTTCGTTGTTATTTTGAAATTGTGACTGAGATTGCTTTTGCTTCAGCTGGACTACTGGTATGATGTTGTAGTGAGCTGGCAGGCTCTGGCTGTTCTGTGATAAATGAGATAGAGCCTGTGACAGAAATGATAACGCAGGATGGTGTTGCCACCTTGTGGCCAGAGGTTGCACCTGCGCAGGATGTGATGACAGAGAAAAAGACTGAGTCTCCTGTGTCCCTCCCTGGAGAGTCACGTGAGCAAAGTGGAAAAAAAAAAAGCGCGCGGAGAGTCTGAGGTGGTCTGTGAAAGGAACCAGGATGGTGTGCAGGTCCTCGTGTGTGCTGTAGAGGATACTCTCAACGTGGTTTCCGTTATCTGACACCTTATCCTCAGAGTTTTCCCCAGCTTCCGCACTGCTGAAGGATTCAGCTGTTACACTCCCCGCTACTGGAGTGTGAACCACATAAGGGAATCCACAAGAGCTACTACCCGGATCAGAGAGACTGTAAGCGGGACCTCTGGCGAGAGGCCGAAGTATTCCTTCCTTTCAGCGAAGTCTGCTGTTCCTGTTTTCTTCGGCTGGGACGCCTTCCTGCAAAGACAGACAGGCCTGCGACGGGGGACACATCCTTCTGGAGTAAAGGACTGGTAACGTGTGAGTAGGGACAGTGAGGGTCAGCTTATAAGTACACGTTATTGCTGTGAACATTTACGGTTGTCATTTATTGTGTTCTGCTATGTTAAAAATGTATACAAGTAAAGATACGGTTATCAAGGTAGAGTCTGTGTGTGGGGATCTTGCTGGGCCAGATCATGGATATCAACGCGCGGCCTTGCCCGCGGTCACTTCAATGTCATGAAACTTGAGTGACATGAAGTTCTCATCAATTATTACATCTCTGCTTATTGTGACCTTGTTCATTTCTGGGTGCAGGATTCTATATCCTTTCTGCGTTTCACTGTAACCCACCAGGATACCCTCTTTTGCAAAAGATTCCCACTTGCTACGTTTTTCTTTCGGTATTTTGGGAATATGTACAAATACTTTACTTCTGAATATTCTTATGTGTTGCAGTTCAGGCTTCTTGCTGTTCCATTGCTCAAATGGAGTTTGCTCAGTAGCTTTACCTGGTTGTCTGTTTTGTAGGTAGCAAGCTGTCATGATTGCCTCGCCCCAATATGTTGTTGGCAAATTTGCGACAAATAGCATACTTCATCCACTTTCACAAAGTGTCCTGTTCCTTCTTTCCGCTAAACCATTTTGTTCAGGGTTGTATGGTAAAGTGGTCTGAAGCACGATTCCATTTTTCCTTAAAACGCTTTGTGTTATTACTTGTATATTCAGTTCCATTATCTGCACGCAGAATTTTTGACATTTTCCCAAATTTGTTATATACTTCAGCAAGATATATTTAAAGTTTCTCTGGAACTTAATATTTGCTGCCAAACAGATAGGCAACGGTATATTTTGAATAATCATCGATAAATGTGAGAAAATATCTCTTCTTTCCAGGATTTTGAGTACTCATTGGACCACAAACATCTGTGTGTATAAAATCCAGAAGCTGTTCTGATTTTGTAGTACTATTCTTAGGAAAGGAATTTCTTGACATTTTCTCTTTAAGACAGCTAGTATATTTCATTGTCTTATTACACAGATCGACTGTAATACCATCAGCAAGTTGTTTTTGAACTTTCGTATTGCCTCTGGGTCTAAACCATTTTGTGCAAGATGCCTGTGCCATACATGGATGCAATTCTTGTGCTGTTCATGTTTCGCAGTGTATACACTTTCCTTGCATTTGAGCTGGTACAACTCGTCTTGATTTTTCCTTCTGCTAGTGTGTGACCTTCTTTTGAGAGGATATAGCTGTCATCTTTAAATGTAACTACATTTCCTTGTCTTGTGAGTTTCTTCACAGATAACAGATTGTTTTCAAGACTAGGGACATAGAGCACTCCTTTACTGTGATCTCTCCGCTTTGTGTTGGGGTGACTTCACAATTAATGTAACCATCTCCTATTCCCTCTGAATTCATATACTGACCATTAGCCAAGATCACTTTTTCTGACTTACGTTGGTCAAGGTCAGAGAAGAAGATTCTGTCATTACTCATATGACTAGTTGCCCCAGAGTCTCTATATCATGCATGCTTTGCTGTACTTGCAATAATAGTAAATGCAGCTTCAGTATTTGTAGTGTCATATTCTTCTGTAATGGCACTTTTAACCCTTTGATGATTATTTTGCTTTTTCAGCTGATTCATTCTAGCTTTCCTGACTCTGCAGTCAGCCTTTAGGTGCCCTGATTTCTTGCAGACAAAGCAGTCACATGTTTTCTTCAAATGATATTTAATTTTGGGTAGACCTTTGGTTCTTAAAGCGGATTCTGCTTTTGGCTACACCACTGCTGCTTACACTTTCTGTCTTTCGCTTATACTCATCTTCAAGCTTTCCTCTGACATACTCCAATGTAAGCTCATAATCTGGGCATGCATCTAGCGCAGTTACAAGTGTGTCAAAACTTTCTGGTAGATCGCTTAATAGTAGTGTAGCAACATGGAAATCCTTTAGATCATACTCAATGCCCACAGGCGCTCCACAATTTCTAGAGTATTTCAAATGTAATCTTGCACATCTTGGCCCTTATTTAGACTGATGCAGCTTTCTTATTAAATAGAACTTATTGCTGAGATTTATCCTTTCATGCACTTTCTGCACCTGTTCCCACATTTCTTTTGCAGTATCACATTTACATACATGCACAATCTGATCATCATCTATACTGAGGGAGAGTGCTTTAAGCTTTTTGATCCTTCTCTACTCAGTCTTCTGGTAGTGGGTCAGGTCTAGACTCCTGTGTGTATTTCAACGTACCTTCTCTTAGCAGCAGCATCTTTACCTTGAATGTCCAGGATTGATAGTTCTGGTTAGTCAGATTTGGCACTGTGAACTACACAGAGTTGCTGCTGGCAGCCATCTTTGCTTCTTCTTCTTTCTACACTGTTTTTCTCTCTCCTCTGGGCTGTTCTCTGGGTCTTTTGGGTTTCTGGGTCTCTGGGCCCATAATCTGTTGGCAGTGGATTAATCTCTGTGCTGTCCAGCCTTTCAACAGTGAATATATGTTTATTCACGAACAAAGATAACACAGCTTACAACTGGTATTTCTTATAGCTTAGGATCTTAGCATCTTGTCTGTCAGCTTGCAAAGTGAAAGTAAAAATGTGCTCCAGCTACACACACACACACAGTGAACAGGAACTTACTGTGGTTTTTTTTTTAACAGTGCTTTACTCATAGCTCCCAACCGTCCTGTTTTAGGCAGGACTGTCCCGCTTTGAGGGCTCAGTCCCACGTCCCGTCACAGCTCTGATGTTCTCCCGGCTGTGGAGGGTGGTGGGGGGTGTTGTGGTGGTGGAGCAGCGGGCACATGTAGTAGCCGGCAGCTGCAGCTACCACGTGTCCCTGCTGCTAAAGAAAATGAATATTCCCTCTTCTTCACACCCACGCCGACTTCCTGCTGCGGCTCCGTGATCCTGTGTGCCCGCTATTAGAGAGAATGAATATTCACTCTTATCCACTCCCATGGGCGTGGAGAAGAGAGAATATTCATTCTCTTTAGTAGAGGGCACAGAGGATTGCTGAACCAGCAGGAGCTGCGGCTGTGCTGACAGTGCACGCTATTAATGAGAATGACTATTCACTCCTCTCCAGGCCCATAGTCCCGACGTGGAGAGGAGTGAATATCCCCGCAGCTCACCTCGGCATCTGAGGTCGCATGGCAGTGATGTCATGCACTGCTCAGATGCTGAGATCAGCTTCTGACAGACAGGAAGCATTGCTGGAGCAGAGGGGAGAAAGGAAGGTGAGTAGAAGTGTTTTTTTTTCATGTGTGCAGTGATGAGGGTCTGAGGGGGCCATGCATACCAGAATTGGGGATGAGGGGGCCATGCATACCAGAATTGGGGATGAGGGGGCCATGCATACCAGGATTGGGTCTGAGGAGGCAGTGCATACCAGGATTAGGGATGAGGGGGCCATGCATACCAGGATTGGGGATGAGGGGGCCATGCATACCAGGAATGGGGATGAGGGGGCCATGCATACCAGGATGAGGGGGCCATGCATACCAAGATTGGGGATGAGAGGGCCATGCATACCAGTAATGGGGATGAGAGGGCCATGCACACCAGGATGGGGATGAGGGGGCCATGCACACCAGGATGGGGATGAGGGGACCATGCATACCAGGAATGGGGATGAGGGGGCCATGCATACCAGGAATGGGGATGAGGGGCCATGCATACCAGGAATGGGGATGAGGGGGCCATGCATAACAGGAATGGGGATGAGGGGGCCATGCATACCAGGAATGGGGACGAGGGCCGTCTGCTGAATGCCCCTCATTACCATCGCCCCTCTGACACCTCCTCCTGGAATTAATACTTCCACTTGCACCCCCATAGGTCTCACTTAATTTTATTGACACCTCAGCGTGCATGCATGCGCAGTTAACATTTTAACCTAATTTTATTACTCTTTGGGCTTGAATTTTGTAATAACTTTATATATATGTTTGTCTGAGCATTTGCTATTCATACTACCAGACGCAGACATGGCACTGAACGGCTTTCTACACCTGGTAATTGTTTTTAATAATTTATTTCATTAAGTTTACCATTAGCATCTGTATATAAGAGGCATGGTTTATCACTCTCTTAACCTTCACCCCTGAGGAAGCCACAGAGAGGTGGTAGGTGGAAGGGCCGAGGAAGGAAGAGAAGACCCCATGTACAGTACAGCCCCTTTGTACCAAAATCTAATTACCAGAAAACTTCAGGTAGTGATTAAAGAACAAAGAGGATTTCTTCACCAAAGGTATCAATGTAATCTGTATAACAGAGCCATTATAGCCATGTCTTTAATTTTACTTGTAAAATCATGCTGACCGGTTCTCTTTGAATATACTTTTTAGCGTTTGTCAGTGTTCTTGATGCAAATGAAATACAACCCATGGCAAAAATTATGGAATCACCGGGCTCGGAGGATGTTCATTCAGTTGTTTAATATTGTTGAAAAAAAGCACATCACAGACATGGCACAAAACTAAAGTCATTTCAAATGGCAACTTTAGGGCTTTAAGAAACACTAAAAGAAATCAAGATTAACAATGTGGTACTCAGTAAGGGTAATTTTTTTCAGACCAAGCAGAGGGAAAAAATTATGGAATCACTCAATTCTGAGGAAAAAATTATGGAATCACCTTGTAAATTTTCATTTCCAAAACTAACACCTGCATCAAATTAGATCTGCTCGTTAGTCTGCATCTAAAAAGGAGTGATCACACCTTGGAGAGCTGTTGCACCAAGTGGACTGACATGAATCATGGCTCCAACACGAGAGATGTCAATTGAAACAAAGGAGAGGATTATCAAACTCTTAAAAGAAGGTAAATCATCACGCAATGTTGCAAAAGATGTTGGTTGTTCACAGTCAGCTGTGTCTAAAATCTGGACCAAATACAAACAACATGGGAAGGTTGTTAAGGGCAAACATACTGGTAGACCAAGGAAGACATCAAAGCGTCAACACCGGAAACTTAAAGCAATATGTCTCCAAAACAGGAAATGCACAACAAAACAAATGAGGAACGAATGGGAGGAAACTGGAGTCAATGTCTGTGACCGAACTGTAAGAAACCGCCTAAAAGAAATGGGATTTACATACAGAAAAGCTAATCATAAGCCATCATTAACACCTAAACAGAAAAAAACAAGGTTACAATGGGCTAAGGAAAAGCAATCGTAGACTGTGGATGACTGGATGAAAGTCATATTCAGTGATGAATCGCGAATCTGCATTGGGCAAGGTGATAATGCTGGAACTTTTGTTTGGTGCCGTTCCAATGAGATTTATAAAGATGACTGCATGAAGAGAAAATGCAAATTTCCACATTCATTGATGATATGGGGCTATATGTCAGGTAAAGGCACTGGGGAGATGGCTGTCATTACATCTTCAATAAATGCCCAAGTTTACATTGAAATTTTGGACAGTTTTCTTATCCCATCAATTGAAAGGATGTTTGGGGATGATGACATCATTTTTCAAGATGATAATGCATCCTGCCATAGAGCAAAAACTGTGAAAACATTCCTTGAAAGAAGACACATAAGGTCAATGTCATGGCATGCAAATAGTCCGGATCTCAATCCAATTGAAAATCTTTGGTGGAAGTTGAAGAAAATGGTCCATGACAAGGCTCCAACCTGCAAAGCTGATCTGGCAACAGCAATCAGAGAAAGTTGGAATCAGATTGATGAAGAGTACTGTTTGTCACTCATTAAGTCCATGCCTCAGAGACTGCAAGCTGTTATTAAAGCCAGAGGTAATGCAACAAAATACTAGTGATGTATTGGAGTGTTCTTTTGTGTGTTTGTTTTTCATGATTCCATAATTTTTTCCTCAGAATTGAGTGATTCCATAATTTTTTCCCTCTGCTTGGTCTGAAAAAAAAAATTACCCTTACTGAGTACCACATTTTTAATCTTAATTTCTTTTAGTGTTTCTTAAAGCACTAAAGTTCCCATTTGAAATGACTTTAGTTTTGTGCCATGTCTGTGATCTGCTTTTTTTCAACAACATTAAACAACTGAATGAACATCCTTCGAGCCCGGTGATTCCATAATTTTTGCCAGGGGTTGTAGTACAATCAATGTCTGTGTCGCTACATAAGTACAGGACCAAGACCATAATCCAAAGCGTCAGTAGTAACAATGGTAGGTGAAGCAGGATTAAAATGTAAAAATCTTAACATCTGCAGTGCTAAAGCTACATTGTGCTGCAGGTGTCCAGGAGAAACCTGTGGCAATTCCTAGCCGTGCGCTGAGAGGTTCCACAGTCAAGGTATCATTTGAAATCAACTTTGCATAAGTCCTAAGACAGATCATAGCACCTACAGGTCAGTTGGGACAGGTGGTTTGGTGATAGACGCAATATGCTCTGGGTCCAGTCCCAGTTCTTCTTGTGAAATACCATGACCCAGAAATGACTGCTAAGTTTGTAGGAAGTGGCATTTAGAAAAGTTCATTTTGATCTAGTACAACCCTGAGGTGTGCATTATGTGTTTCTGGGGTATTTCCAAAAATGATCACATCATCCAGAATACACTGTACTCCTGGCTGATTTTTTAGAATAAAAGTCATCATGTGTTGGAACGAGCTAGGGGCAGAGGCGAGTCCATAAAATATTATTTTGTAGAACAGTCCATCATAATGTAACTAATAGTTCCAATCTCTAATTGTATTTCCTAATTGTTTTATTTCCCCCAAAAAAACAAGATATCCCCTATTCGCGGAATAGGAGATTACTTGCTGATCACTAGGGGGCCAGCTGCTTCAGCCGCTGATTGACTGCAGGGCTCTCATGACATAATGTCACGTGAGCCCTGGGAGAGTCCGCGCCGACATCGCTAGAACGGCGTCCGCACCGGAGGGGAGTAAAGCTGTCATTATTTTACATGGGGAAACTATGGTGATTGAGATGGTATTGTCCTAATAGTGGACAACCCCTTTAATATTATTCAGCCTCTACATTGACCTTAGGAATAAAAATGTACAGTAATGTATCGGTCATCTGCTAATGGTAATTTGCTGGCCTTCTGCACCAAGGTGGTGAATGAGTAGGGCACATTTCCTGGCCTCAGGAATATTTACGCCATTTATCACAAGTAGGTCTTCAAATGTCCTAATCAATGCAGTGAAAGGAATCACTGGCCCACCTGGCACTGCGAGGAAGGGTGTAGGTGGGTTTAGTGGAAGAAGAGCCATTGTCGTCGCCAAGTATGATGTTTGCTGCTTAAGTCAAAATATACAGTTTGATTAGTATTATGCAGGTCTGCTTATTCTGCCATCCTCCCTAAGAGTAACTGCCATGTAACGCACGTAACTTCCTGCTACATCGCTACCTCCAGAACTCAACTAGTAAGACTCCACAACTCTCCATAAAGACAATCAGTTTAGCATCATGCTCCATTGGACAATATTTACCTCTCTCTACGAACACTTAAAAAATAATCTTATCAACTTAGTGAAAGGTTTTATAATGGTGGGTAGAGTGTAAATAAAATCCAAAACTTATGGGCAAGTCCTTATCTTGCAAGCTATATTCCTGCTAAGACTTGGCAACTGCTGCACAATGTTCCATCAATGGTGGGGGATATGCTGGGTTTTTATAAGAAGATCCTCTCAGTTCTTTAAGATGTCAATGACTTGCTCATTGTTTATTGAAGATAGATCATATAGTCAACACCAACACTCCAGACTAGTGGATAGGTGATAACTTGTTTTCACTGGAAAACCCCTTTAGGACCACTTGTCATGGAAATACAGAGTTACATGCAAACATAGACCCTGATTCAAAGCTTTTATGGCAGAATACTGGCGTAAAAAGCTTAAAAAATTCACAAAAAATTTTGTGTACTGCAATACTGCGGAAGAATTTTACGACTTTTGGCATGTTTGCCCACCACAAATCAGGGACTGGAGTAAGATTTGTGGTGAGGCACACACAGAGGCATACACCACTTTGCGCTTCACCTGATTTGTTAAGTTGCGTGCACAAGTTAATGAATCAAGTGCCTTGTACTCCAAGACCAGCATGAAAACGCCGTTCTTGATGAATCTGGAAAAATGAAATAAATGTACAAATTGTGGCTGAATAACACTAGCCCACAAATACAACCGCACTCTGAGCGAATTTGAAAATGAGCCTTGGAATGATTTAGGTATATCAGCCTTTTTGATTATTCTGCACCTGGTGCCACCTTCCACTCTCTGGTGTCCAAATACCTAACGTAGTGGAGGGCGGCGCTGTCGAGTCATGAAGAAGGCTGATATGGCATGTCTATGCAGCTTGAGCATATTACATTCCCTTAACCCCTTAATAGCCTATGACTTATTCGTACGCTTTAGGCTATTACCCCCGGTTCAGCGCGGACTCCGGCGCTGAGCCCGCACTGAGCCGGGCAGATGTCAGCTGATTCTTACAGCTGACATGTGCCCGCAACAGCCGCGGGTGGAATCGCGATCCACCCGCGGCTGTTAACCAATCAATCTCTGACAGCGGCATTTAACAGCGCCGCGCCGGAAGCGCGGCCTTAGCCCCGCACATCGGTGACCTCCGTCACGTGATCGCGGGTCACCGATGGGTCGGCATGAAAACCCAGGGTCTGCTGCAGACCCCTGTGGTTGTCATGTCTAGCTAGCTATGAGCGCCACCTAGTGGTCGGCGCTCATAGCACAGGAGCATTTCTCCTGCATACAGGCGATCTGCTCGTCGCCTGTATGCAGTAGAAACAATCAGGAAACTGCAGCTTCTAGTCTCCTATGGAGACTATTGAAGCATAAGGAAAGTGTAAAAAAAATGGTTTTAAAAATATAAAATATAAAAAAAGTTTAAATCACCCCCTTTTGCCCCATTCAAAATAAAATAAAAAAAAATTCCCACATACACATATTTGGTATCGCTGCGTTCAGAATCGCCCGGTCTATCAATATAAAAAACTTAATCCGATCGGTAAACGGCGTAACGAGAAAAAAATTCTAAATGCCAGAATTAAGTTTTTTTGGTCGTCGCAACATTGCAATAACGGGCGATCAAAACATCGGATTTATCCCACAATGATATAAATAATAATGTCAGCTCAGCATGCAAAAAATAAGCCCTCACCCGGCCCCAGATCCCGAAAAATGGAGACGCTACGGGTCTCGGAAAATGGCGCTTTTTTTTTTTCTTTTCAACACTTAAATAAAAATTAACCTATACATGTTTGGTGTCTACGAACTCGTAATGCCCTGGAGAATAATAATGGCAGGTCAGTTTTAGCATTCAGTGAACGTGGTAAAAAAAAACCAAAACTGTGGAATTGCATTTTTTTTGCAATTTCACCACACTTGGATTTTTTTTCCCATTTTCCAGTACATGATATGGTAAAGCCAGTGATGGCATTTAAAAGTACAACTCGTCCTGCAAAAAATAAGCCCTCACATGGCCATATTGACCAAAAAATAAAAAGGCTATGGCTCTGGGAAGAAGGGGAGCAAAAAACGAAAACGCAAAAACTCAAGGTCCTTAAGGGGTTAATATGGGGCAATTGTCCCTCAGTGCTTAATCACCACAATAGGTTGGACTTGATGGTCCTGCTTTTCAACCTTACCAACTATGTACCTATGATATAGTCCATACTGATTGAAAGCCGGGAGAGAGACTGTGACGGCCTCATTTAAAAGTTCCAGTTACAAGGTACAAATAAAGTATTAGCCACAGCTATAGCTACATGCCCCTATTTAGTGACAGCCACGGAACTCCTAAATAAGATGTTGTCAGGGTTCCACAGAGACGATACCGGGGAGATCACACAATATCTCACCGTGCTGTTACTGTGTCATGGATCATGGCGAGCACACGATCGACTACTCGCTTTTTAAGTATCGCAAGCGACCAGTGAGCATACGGCATCACACTTCGGGATTCCAATGCATGGAATATGTGTTTAGCCCTCCATACGGTCACTGACAGCTTCACGATAGCCCAATTATTAATATTCTCTGCCACCACCGTCCAGATTTGAAATATAATACAGGCCTGGGCAGGCGCCTGCGTTCTGGTAGCATATGGCTTCGGGGGAGGGCGTGATTACAGAACAGAAGAAACAGGACTATTAAATTTTATATTTAATCCAAAAGGGAGGCAGTGTTTAAGAAAAATATACAGGATTTTACAAAGGAGACATTACAATACAGAATATATAGTTACACAAAATAATAAGGATTAAATAAGAAACTTACTCTATAAAGATCACTGTGACAATTCAACATAGCCGGACGGGAGCTATCCTTATGACCGTTCGGCGGAACGTGACCCCTTGCTTATGATACATATGCTACCTGCAATGAATATCGATCAATCTTTCCTGGTCTCTTATGCTAAATGGGAAGATCTGCTCACACACCCCCTGTGCTGACATCACAGGGGCTGGACTCCACCCTTCATGTTTGTATTAAAAACCAGGCTTTTGGGATAACTGATCGCTCGTTGATCCCAGAAGCTCAAAAGTGATACCATATTTTCTACTATGATTTTACCTTCATTTAGAGACCACACATCGCATAGTTGAAGTCTGCTATTCTGATGTTTTTGCGCTACAGCTCCACGGAGGGTTTTTTCAGCGACAGAAAAATATCCCTATCATTCCCTAGCTGACCCTGCCCCTAAAAATATGAGTCCCATCATTACAAGATGTATGGAACTTTAGTTATTCCATATTTCATATCAGCGGGTCTATAGATTTTCTTTTGAAGCTTGGGAAGAAGCTTCAACAGTTACACGCAAATTATTGCAATCCTGCAACTAATGACCCTCTGCATCTGCCAGGGAGAAGGATGCTCGCTTTTTAATTAGGTTGTAACTAGTGTTGAGCGATACCTTCCGATATCGAAAAATATCGGATCGGATTGTATCGGACCGATACCCAAAAAATATCGGATATCGCCGATTCCGATACCAGAAACCAATGCAAGTCAATGGGACACAAATATCGGAATGAAAATAAACCCTTTCTTTCCTTGTAGGTTAATTCTACATGAAGGAAAACAACTGAAAATAATGTAGAATGTATTGGGGGAGGTGGGGAAGACAATAAAGGCATGCTCTTCACCTTCTTTTTTACATCTCCCACACTTTCTCCTTCATCATCCTCAGCATCAGCATCTTTTTCATCAACTTCTTCTTCGCCTTCTTCATCTTCTTCTTCTTCACCTTCTTCGTATTATTCTTTTTTTTACATTCTTCATATTCTTCTTATTCAACTATTATTCTTCTTCATATTCTACTTCTTCATCTTCTTCATATTCTTCTTCTTCATCATATTCTTATTTGTGACAGGCATTCCTGTAGTTGTTATCTATAAAAGTTTGAACATTACACCTTTCGTTCTGCCCGTCACAAAAGATTTACAACAGGATTTGTCCGCGTTCAGTTTGGCCTGTAGCAGCAGGTCTTTTCCAGAGGCACCACGAGGAGGAACGGACTCACCCCCATACACTGCTTAGTCTTCTTCTGCTTATAATTTAGATAATATCTTTTGCTCTGATTTTTAGTATTATGCTTAATGTTCTTCCGCTTTTTGTTCTGCAGCTTTCTGTTCTGCAGCTTCTTGTACTTCTGCTTCTTGGTTTTCTGTCTCTTGTTCTTCTGTATCTTGGTGGTTGTCTTCTTGTTCTTTGTCCTCTTGGTCATCTTCTTCAGGGTCATCTTCTTGCTCTTCTTCGGGGTGGTCTTCAGGGTCGTCTTCAGGGTCGTCGTCTTCAGGGTCCTCGTCTTCTTCGGGGTGGTCTTCAGGGTCCTCGTCTTCAGGGTCGTCTTCGGGGTCCTCGTCTTCTTCGGGGTTGTCTTCAGGGTCGTCGTCTTCTTCGGGGTGGTCTTCAGGGTCCTCGTCTTCAGGGTCGTCATCTTCGGGGTCCTCGTCATCTTCGGGGTGGTTTTCAGGGTCCTCGTCTTCAGGGTCCGCGTCTTCGGGGTCCTCGTCTTCTTCGGGGTAGTCTTCAGGGTCCTCGTTAGGGAGAGAGATCCAGAGTGATTACCAAGAACCATTTCAAAAAGCTTGAACTTGGAAATGTAGCAGAAGGTATAAGAAGGCTGAGGAACTGCCGAGAACCAGCTGATGGTACTGGAACCCGGATAGGTAGCAGAAGGTACAAGAGCCAATGGAACTACCGAGGACCAGCTGATGGTACTGGAACTCGGTTACTAAGCAGGAGGTACCTGTGCCAAAAAGCACTACCAAGGACCAGCAGACGTTGGTGGAACTTGGATACCTAGAAGGAGGCACCTAAGCCAAAGGCACTGCTGAGAGCCAGCTGACGGTACTCGAACCCGGATGGGTAGCAGAAGGTACAAGAGCCAATGGAACTACCGAGAACCAGCTGACGGTACTGGAACTCGGTTACTAAGCAGGAGGTACCTGCGCCAGAAAGCACAACCAAGGACCAGCAGACGTTGGTGGAACTTGGATACCGAGAAAGAGGCACCTAAGCCAAAGGCAGTGCCGAGAACCAGCTGACAGTGCTGGAACCCGGATAGGTAGCAGAAGGTACAAGAGCCAATGGAACTACCGAGAACCAGCTGATGGTACTGGAACTCGGTTACTAAGCAGGAGGTACCTGTGCCAGAAAGCACGACCAAGGACCAGAAGACGTTGGTGGAACTTGGATACCGAGAAGGAGGCACCTAAGCCAAAGGCACTGCCGAGAACCAGCTGACGGTACTGGAACTCGGATGGGTAACAGAAGGTACCCATGAAAAAAAAAGTTGCAAGGCCGCGAGCCGGCCGCAGTTACCGAAACCCACAGTCCTACAGGGGGTGCTTGTCCTATTGGCACTATGGAACCAGCCTTCATTGCCAGATCCCGCAGCCCACATAGGAGTCACCTAAACTGCAGGCACCATAGAGTCGGCTAACCCGACCGCAACACGACAGGACAACGCATTGGAGGCAAAGTCTCGTTGACACTACCCGGAAACAGCAGGCGTGCTGGAACCAGGCTGGGCAGGAGGGAGTACCCGTGCCAAAGACACTGCCGAGAGCCAGCTGATGGTACTGAACTCGGATCGGTAGCAGAAGGTACAAGAGCCAATGGAACTACCGAGGACCAGCTGACGGTACTGGAACCCGGTTACTAAGCAGGAGGTACCTGTGCCAGAAAGCACTACCAAGGACCAGCAGACATTGGTGGAACTTGGATACCGAGAAGGAGGCACCTAAGCCAAAGGCACTGCCGAGAACCAGCTGACGTTACTGGAACTCGGATGGGTAACAGAAGGTACCCATGAAAAAAAAAGTTGCAAGGCCGCAAGCCGGCCGCAGTTACTGAAGCCCACAGTCCTACAGGGGGTGCTTGTCCTATTGGCACTATGGAACCAGCCTTCATTGCCAGATCCCGCAGCCCACATAGGAGTCACCTAAACTGCAGGCACCATAGAGTCGGCTAACCCGACTGCAACACGACAGGACAAAAATTGGAGGCAAAGTCTCGTTGACCCTACCCGGAAACAGCTGGCGTGCTGGAACCAGGCTGGGCAGGAGGGAGTACCCGTGCCAAAGACACTGCTGGGAAACAGCTGGCGGTGCTGGAACCCAGGGTAAATACTAAAAACAGAGTGGAGCCAGAGGCCTAATTGAAGCAACTTTAAAATCAGTAGTAGACTAGTAGTGTGAATGTGGACAGAGCAGGAGAAATTGCCGTACACACAGCAGGCGAACAGCTGACGTTACTGAACCCCAATAACAACGGCAGCAAGTGTTGACTGTGCAGACGGCACTTCTGAGCGCCAACTGGCGGTGTTGGAGCTCAGGGATAATACTGAAAACAGAGGAGCCAGAGGTGTAATTGGAGCAACTTTAAAATCTGTAGTAGTGTGAATGTGGACAGAGCAGGAGAATTTTCCGGACACACAGCTGGGGATCAGCTGACGTTACTGAACCCCAATAACACTGGAGCAAGCGTTGACTGTGCAGATGGCACTTCTGAGCAGCAACTAGCGGTGTTGGAGCCCAGGGTAAATACTAAAAACAGAGGAGCCAGAGGTGTAATTGGAGCAAGTTTTAAATTAGTAGTACAGTGGATGTGGACAGAGCAGGAGAATTTGCCGGACACACAGCTGGGGATCAGCTGACGTTACGGAACCTCAATAACACTGGAGCAAGCATTGACTGTGCAGACGGCACTTCTGAGCAGCAACTGGCGGTGTTGGAGCTCAGGGATTACAGTTCAAGTGGTAGAAACATGAACACAACAAGGGACCTGGATACTGTTGCCAACCAATTATTTATTCTGGAAGAGGACTGGCAAATTCATGCGAGATCCAGGCCTTGTTCATTTTCAGAAAAGTAAGCCGGTCAACGTTATTGGAGGATAGGCGCTTTCGACGGTCTGTTAGTACACCACCTGCGGCACTAAAGACGCGTTCCGATAATACACTAGCAGCAGGGCAAGCCAGCACCTCCAATGCATACTGGCTAAGCTCTGGCCATGTATCCAGCTTAGAGATCCAAAACTTGAAGGGGGAAGAGCCGTCTGGGAGTACACTGAGAGGGCAAGACATGTAGTCTGTCACCATCTGACGGAAACGTTGCCTCCTGCTGTCATTCGAGCCGTCTGTGATGGTGTAGACATTTGTGGCGGAGGGGACACAAAACTTTGCCACATTTGGGCCATACTGGTCTTGCCTTGTGCTGAGGCGCTGCTTCTGCTCCCTCTTTGTGCAGAACTTCCTCCACTGCCTCGACGCACTGAGTTGCTTTGTAAAGCACTAGCAGCACTGCTCTCGGTTGGAATGGAGAACATGATGGAATGCACCAGTGCGTCTTGGTACTCCCCCATTTTACGCTCCCGGTTCAATGGTGTTATGAGGCTGTAACATACATGGCGGCGTCCTTGCATGGTGGTCCATCTCCCACTGTGCAAGAGCGCGCACTTGATCTCCAGTCCAGAATGTCTCTCTGGCTTCCCTCCTTGCTGTCTGTTTGTCTGTTTTGGCTGCATAGGGCGACGCCCGCTGAGCTTCCTGTTTCTTGTACCTGCTGCGGACACGCCCCTGTTGCACCTTCAGCCTATTGCTGTCCATCTTTGGGTATTTATACCACCTTCTTCCTCAAGATGGCGCCTGAGCATTGTGTCCTGTCAGTCGGCTTTTTGTCTCTGACGTGCCAGGTCCTATCCTGTTTTCCTGCCTGTTCTCCAGTTCTGTGTCTGAACTGTGGTCTGTTCTTGTGAACACGCTTCTAGCCTGTTCTTTCGCCTTCTAGGGGCTGTATTCCTAGATCTGCCTGTCTGTGCCTTGCGGTATCTGTTCCCGTCTGAACAGAGTCCTGTTTGTGTCCCAGCCTTGCTGTATTTGTTCCCGTTCCTCGGTTCCTAGTTGTCTGTGCCTCGTTTCTACTTTTGCCTTTTCTCCCTTTTCCCTCTTTGTCTGTTTTCTGCGTCTTTCTGTAGAGTCTGAACTTGCTCCTAAATTCCTTCTCGTCGTCTCTGTACCTCTGTTGTGAATTTAGTGTATGCTTGCTACTTCTTTGTAAGTACTGTGTGTGCTTCTGGTTCTGCCTTTCCTTCTCCGTCTGTTCTTTGTGAACAGAGTCCTATCCCCCTGCCTTGTCTGCCGCTCTGCTCCTGCCTTGTCTGCTGCTCTGCGGTTTCCGCTCTGCTTCTGCCTTGTTCACCGCTCTGCGGTTTCCGCTCTGCTCCTGCCTTGTTTGCCGCTCTGCGGTTTCCGCTCTGCTCCTGCCTTCTTAGCCGCTCTGCGGTTTCCGCTCTGCTCCTGCTTAGCTTGCCGCTCTTGCGGTTTCTGCTCTGCTCTTGCCTTGCTTGCCGCTCCTGCGGTTTCCGCTCTGCTCCTGCCTTGTTTACCGCTCTGCGGTTTCCGCTCTGCTCCTGCCTTGTTTGCCGCTCTGCGGTTTCCGCTCTGCTGCGGCCTTGTTTGCCGCTCTGCGGTTTCCGCTCTGCTGCGGCCTTCTTAGCCGCTCTGCGGTTTCCGCTCTGCTCCTGCCTTGTTTACCGCTCTTGCGGTTTCCACTCTGCTCTTGCCTTGCTTGCCGCTCCTGCGGTTTCTGCTCTGCATCTGCTCGCTGCTCCGGCAGTCCTGTCCTGCTCTGCTTCTGCTCGCTGCTCCGGCAGTCCCGTCCTGTTCTGCATCTGCTCGCTGCTCCGGCAGTCCTGTCCTGCTCTGCTCTTGCCCACCGCTTCGGGCGTTCCCTCTCTGCTGTGTTTGGCCACCGCATCTGCGGTTCTGTTTCTGTGACCCAGTCTGTACTGGGTCTTGTCCTCTCTGTGCTCCAGCCCGTCCTTTCTGCCAGTACCTCCCTGCCTGCATACTCGCCTGTATCCACCCGTCTGCATACCTGCCGTGTTCGCTTATATCCACCAGTCTGAGCCAGCCTAACCTGCCTGTTCCAGTAATCCCTGTGTGGGTCAACCCCCGTGTCCGGAGTTTGACCTGGAGTAGCACCTGGTCCCTCTGCCCGGTTTCTCCGTGGTGCACTGGCGTCGTATGCCGTCGTGCCACCTTGGTCGGATCGGCCAGATACTTAGTCACGCCCCTCCAGGCACTCTCCGGTTCATGGTCCAGTGGAACCACTTCTCCCGCACACGCCAGTCAGTCCGGGCGTGTGCATAACAGCATGCTCAGGCCATGGTTCCCGTTGAGCCCCACGGCCTTCGCTCTCTGAGAAGTTTTCCAGCGAATACATGCATTAAAAATAAATAAATAATTTTTTTTTTTTTCTCAGCTGAGTTCCAGGCGAATTACGCACCCGTCCAGATGGATCTATCTGCTCTCGTTCCTGCGGATCCGCCACGTTACTATGGGGATCCAAGACAAAGTCGTGCATTTGTGGAGCAATGCATGCTACACTTCAAGTTCTACCCTCTATGTTTTCCCACCGATCGGGTTAAGGTGGCATTCATTATGTCTTACCTGGCGGGTGATGCCTTGGAATGGATCAACCCCCTATATGAAACACAGGATCCGATCCTCCTGGACCTAATGGCCTTCCTGGTGGCCTTTCTAATGGTCTTCGATGATCCTAACCCGGAGGCTCCTGCTGAAGCTTCACCTCCCAACATCCCGGAGCAGCCCCGATGGGTAATGTGTGTGGGTAGCGCAATAGTCCTCCAGCCCAATGAGACTACTGCCCACCCAGAATCCTCACAGGGTGACTACGCTTTCCGGAATACTTCTCCCAACCTCAAGAGGCAGTCCAGACGTGCTAGACGTAGAGGCAAGCCGTCACGCCAGGGTCTGTCCTCCCTGAGACCTCCTGACCCTAACCTTGAAGTCCCTACTGAAGCTTCATCTCCCTGTATCCCGGAGAAGCCTCAACGGGTAATGTGCGTGGGTAGTGCTCCGGTTCTCCTGCCCGAAGAGACTTCTGCCCATCCAGACTCCACACAGGAGAACTTCCTGCACCCGGCATCAGATGCTTCACCCACTTTAACCGGTGTGCATGTCCAAGGATGCTCCAAAGCTGTGGTTACCTCTGAGTCTGTGCACCTCTACTACCTGGCGGAGGACCCCCTGTTGCCTCCTGAATCCTCCGGGATACCACTCGATGACAAATGGAGAGAGACTTCTCTACACTCGGTACTCGATACTTTGTCCGCTTCGTCCTGTGAGCCTGACAATGGGTACCCCAAAGTGGTAGTTACCCCCGAGTCTCTACACCCCTCCGACCAGGCGGAGGACCTCCAGTTGTCTCCAGAACCCTTCGGGGTGCTACCTGGTAGCGAAAGGACAGAGACTCTCCTATACTCTGTACCTGATACCTCGCTCGCTTCGTCCAGTGAGTCCAACCTAGTGTACTCCGAAGCAGAGGTTACTCCCGAGTCTCTACACCCCTCCGACCAGGCGGAGGACCTCCAGTTGTCTCCAGAACCCTACGGGGTGCTACCTGGTAGCGAAAGGACAGAGACTCTCCTATACTCTGTACCTGATACCTCGCTCGCTTCGTCCAGTGAGTCCAACCTAGTGTACTCCGAAGCAGAGGTTACTCCCGAGTCTCTACACCCCTCCGACCAGGCGGAGGACCTCCAGTTGTCTCCAGAACCCTTTGGGGTGCCACCTGGTGGTGAATGGACAGAGACTTTCCTATATCCTGGATCTGATACCTCGCTTGCTTCGTCCAGTGAGTCCGACCTTGTGTACTCTGAAGCAGAGGTTACCCTTGAGTCTCTACACCCCTCTGACCCGGCGGAGGACCTCCAGTTGTCTCCAGAACCCTTCGGGGTCCCACCTGGTGGTGAATGGACAGAGACTTTCCTATACTCGGTACCCGATACCTCGCCTGCTTCCTCCAGTGAGTCCGACCTAGTGTACTCTGAAGCAGATGTTTTCTCTGAGTCTCTGCACTCTTCTGACCCGGCGGAGGACCTCCAGTTGTTTCCTGAATTCTCCGGGGTACCACCAGATAACAAAGAGACAGTGACTTTTCCTCATTATGTACCTGATAACCAGTCTATTTCTTCCTGTGAGCTTGACAAGATGTACCTCGAAGCAGAGATTACCCCCAAGTCTCTGTCCCCCTCCAACCCGGTGAAGGACTTCCAGTTGTCTCCTGTACCCTCTGGGGTGCCACCTGAAAATATGTGGAGAGAGACTTCCTTGTGTGCTGTTCCTGGTACTCCACCCGTTTCGTCTGTTGCTAAGGATGGCTGGACAGGAGGTAGCATCCTAGCTAACCAGATGAGATCAATTTTTCCTGTGGACAGTGGAAGTGATCTCCTTGAAGTGAACGACTGGTCCTCGAATTCCCTGCGGAAGATTCTGGCAGGCCTGAAGAAGAGGGGGCGTAAGGGGGGGGGTACTGTAACATACCTGGCGGCGTCCTTGCATGGTGGTCCATTTCCCACTGTGCAAGAGCGCGCACTTGATCTCCAGTCCAGAATGTCTCTCTGGCTTCCCTCCTTGCTGTCTGTTTGTCTGTTTTGGCTGCATAGGGCGACGCCCGCTGAACTTCCTGTTTCTTGTACCTGCTGCGGACACGCCCCTGTTGCACCTTCAGCCTATTGCTGTCCATCTTTGGGTATTTATACCACCTTCTTCCTCAAGATGGCGCCTGAGCATTGTGTCCTGTCAGTCGACTTTTTGTCTCTGACGTGCCAGGTCCTATCCTGTTTTCCTGCCTGTTCTCCAGTTCTGTGTCTGAACTGTGGTCTGTTCTTGTGAACACGCTTCTAGCCTGTTCTTTCGCCTTCTAGGGGCTGTATTCCTAGATCTGCCTGTCTGTGCCTTGCGGTATCTGTTCCCGTCTGAACAGAGTCCTGTTTGTGTCCCAGCCTTGCTGTATTTGTTCCCGTTTCTCTGTTTCCAGTTGTCTGTGCCTTGCGGTATCTGTTCCCGTCTGAACAGAGTCCTGTTTGTGTCCCAGCCTTGCTGTATTTGTTCCCGTTCCTCGGTTCCTAGTTGTCTGTGCCTCGTTTCTACTTTTGCCTTTTCTCCCTTTTCCCTCTTTGTCTGTTTTCTGCGTCTTTCTGCAGAGTCTGAACTTGCTCCTAAATTCCTTCTCGTCGTCTCTGTACCTCTGTTGTGAATTTAGTGTACGCTCGCTACTTCTTTGTAAGTACTGTGTGTGCTTCTGGTTCTGCCTTTCCTTCTCCGTCTGTTCTTTGTGAACAGAGTCCTATCCCCCTGCCTTGTCTGCCGCTCTGCGGTTTCCGCTCTGCTCCTGCCTTGTCTGCTGCTCTGCGGTTTCCGCTCTGCTCCTGCCTTGTTCGCCGCTCTGCGGTTTCCGCTCTGCTCCTGCCTTGTTTGCCGCTCTGCGGTTTCCGCTCTGCTCCTGCCTTCTTAGCCGCTCTGCGGTTTCCGCTCTGCTCCTGCTTAGCTTGCCGCTCTTGCGGTTTCTGCTCTGCTCTTGCCTTGCTTGCCGCTCCTGCGGTTTCCGCTCTGCTCCTGCCTTGTTTACCGCTCTGCGGTTTCCGCTCTGCTCCTGCCTTGTTTACCGCTCTGCGGTTTCCGCTCTGCTCCTGCCTTGTTTACCGCTCTGCGATTTCCGCTCTGCTCCTGCCTTGTTTACCGCTCTGCGGTTTCCGCTCTGCTCCTGCCTTGTTTGCCGCTCTGCGGTTTCCGCTCTGCTGCGGCCTTGTTTGCCGCTCTGCGGTTTCCGCTCTGCTGCGGCCTTCTTAGCCGCTCTGCGGTTTCCGCTCTGCTCCTGCCTTGTTTACCGCTCTTGCGGTTTCCACTCTGCTCTTGCCTTGCTTGCCGCTCCTGCGGTTTCTGCTCTGCATCTGCTCGCTGCTCCGGCAGTCCTGTCCTGCTCTGCTTCTGCTCGCTGCTCTGGCAGTCCCGTCCTGTTCTGCATCTGCTCGCTGCTCCGGCAGTCCTGTCCTGCTCTGCTCTTGCCCACCGCTTCGGGCGTTCCCTCTCTGCTGTGTTTGGCTACCGCATCTGCGGTTCTGTTTCTGTGACCCAGTCTGTACTGGGTCTTGTCCTCTCTGTGCTCCAGCCCGTCCTTTCTGCCAGTACCTCCCTGCCTGCATACTCGCCTGTATCCACCCGTCTGCATACCTGCCGTGTTCGCTTATATCCACCAGTCTGAGCCAGCCTAACCTGCCTGTTCCAGTAATCCCTGTGTGGGTCAACCCCCGTGTCCGGAGTTTGACCTGGAGTAGCACCTGGTCCCTCTGCCCGGTTTCTCCCTGGTGCACTGGCGTCGTATGCCGTCGTGCCACCTTGGTCGGATCGGCCAGATACTTAGTCACGCCCCTCCAGGCACTCTCCGGTTCATGGTCCAGTGGAACCACTTCTCCCGCACACGCCAGTCAGTGCGGGCGTGTGCATAACAGAGGCTTTGTAAGTTGTCCCGGTAGCGAGGATCTAGGAGGGTGGACACCCAATAATCAGCCGTGTTGAGAATGTGGGCGATGCGGCGGTCGTTTCTCAGGCACTGCAGCATGAAATCAACCATGTGCTGCAGACTGCCAACAGGCCAAGAAACGCTGTCCCCTGCTTGAGGCGTGATCTCTGCCTGCTCTGCATCACCCCACCCTCGCTCTAGATACTGACTACTAGAGCATTGTGTACCTCTCTCCTCTGGACAGATGTCTTCCTTCTCCATTGACTCCTCCTCATCCTCCTCACAAAGGGTCCCCTGACTAGGCCTTTGTGAGGAACCACGTTGCGCAGACTGTACAGAAGCAGATGGCATTTGTGACTCCTCTTCCTCCACCTCTTCCATAACCTCCTCCCTTAGTGCTTGCAGTGTTTTTTCAAGCAGGCAGATAAGGGGGATAGTCATGCTGACTAGTGCATCATCTGCACTCGCCATCCGCGTGGAATAATCGAAGGCACGCAAAACGTGGCAAATGTCATTCATAGAGGCCCACTCAGTGGTGGTGAAGTGTGAACGGCGCGCACTGCGACTTGTTTGCGCCTGCTGCAGCTGGTACTCCATTACTGCTGCCTGCTGCTCACACAACCTCTCCAACATATGTAACGTTGAATTCCACCTGGTGGGTAGGTCACATATGATGCGATGTTCCGGAAGACGTAATTGGCGCTGCAGAGATGCAATGCGCGATCTTGCGTTGCTGGAACGCTGCAAGTGAGCGCACTCTATGCGGACCTTGTGAAGCAGTGCATCAAGATCCGGATAGTCCCTCAAAAAACTCTGCACGACCAAGTTGAGCACATGTGCCAGACATGGGATGTGAGTGATGTTGCCTAGGCCCAGAGCTGCCACCAGATTTCGGCCATTGTCACACACTACCATGCCTGGCTGGAGATTCGCTGGCACAAACCACACGTCGCTCTGCTGCTTGATGGCATTCCAGAGCTCCTGCGCTGTGTGGCTTCGATTCCCCAAAGAAATTAATTTTAATACGGCCTGTTGACGTTTGGCCACGGCTGTGCTCATATCGGTCATCATAACAGGTAACCGTTCACGGGTCGATGTGGAGGTAGACCATGACGGCTCCTGCAGCGTTGATTCAGAGGAACTGGAGTATGAGGAGGAGTCAATGTGTACAGACTGGATTCCTGCAATCCTTGGAGTTGGCAGAACACGTACAGCGCCACTCTCAAGATCTGTACCCGGCTCCACAACATTTACCCAATGGGCAGTGAGGGACAGGTATCATCCCTGTCCATGCTTACTGGTCCACGCATCGGTGGTCAGGTGGACCTTGCTACTGACGGCGTTTTGTAGCGCATGTTTAATTTTTCCCTCCACATGCTGTTGCAGGGCAGGGACGGCTCGCCTGCTGAAATAAAAGCGGCTGGGCATGTTGTATTGTGGGACTGCCAATGCCATAAAGTTATTGAAGGTGTCAGTCTCCACCAGCCTGAATGATAGCATTTCAAGGGCCAGTAGTTTTGCAATGCCAGCATTCAGAGCCTGTGCTGGGGGTGGTTTGCCGAGTATGGGCGCCTTTTCTCCCATGCCTGTGCTAACGATGGCTGTAGACTGGCCTGGGAGTGTGAGGATGACAGGGAAAGTGGTACTGTGGGTGGAATTACACTGTGTCTCTGTACAACAGTGCCAGAGGTTCTTCCATGGCGATCCTGTGAGGAAGCCGAACCAGCTGTGTGTGAGCTGGAGGAAGAGGCTACAACACGAGCTGAAGAGGTGGTAGGTGGCGCTGAAGGTTGGCCTAAGTCTTCAGTGTGTTTTTGTAACTCCACCACGTGCTTGGTCCGCACATGTTTCCACATATTTGTGGTATTGAGGTTGCTGACACTTTTCCCTCTTTTCACCTTCTGATTACACAGCTTGCATTTGACAAAGCAAATGTCATCTGCAACTGTGTCAAAAAAGGACCAGGCACTGCAAGTCTTGGGAGCGCCCGCTTTGGATTTTGGAAGAGCCATGCTCCTAATGGGTGCCGAAGTGGAGGCTACAGGCAACCAAGTCTGCCCCCTCCCTCTCCCTCCTTTTTGGGCTGTTCGGGGAATCTCTTCCTCAGAGCTGCTCCCACCACCTTCCTGTCCCTCACGCCATGATGGGTCAAGGACCTCATCAGCTACACCACCCTCTTCAAACAACAGCTTCTCCTGGGTAGTCTTGACAGCACAGTAAGCACCAGAAAGTGGCGCCTGAGTCTCATCATCAGATGCGTACTGAGGTGTGCTGCTGACCATAGGCACTGGCCCACCCGCCTCTTCAGATTCAGAGAAACAAAACAGTTGCGCATCACTGCATACTACCTCTTCTTCAAATTCTCGAATTCTACTTGACTGGCCCCCTCTTTCCAAGCCAAGAGATTCAGAGACCAGAAGTAGAGATGGCTCCTGTCCAGGGCTCTCTGACTGCCTGGGCAATTTGGCAGGTGGTGAAGGGACAGATGGGTGCTCTTCAGTGCTCAGGACCTGAGAGGATCTGGAACTAATTGAAGTCGATGCGTTAGCTGCCATCCATCCGACAACGGCTTCAATTTGTTCCTCCCGCAGCAGTGGGGTACGGCTAGCTCCTACAAAGCTGTGCATAAAGGACTGTTCCCTGGTAAAACTGGGGGATGCTGAGTCACTGGTGCCCGCAGCAGGCACAGAATCCCCATGTCCTCTCCCTGCAGGCACAGAATCCTCACGTCCTCTCTCTGCAGAAACTCCACGCCCACGGCCACGACCACATGCCTTACTCCCTGCCTTCTTCATCTTGGTAGACTGATAAAGATAGGCAGAAAAGTACTAAGGGCTTAGTGTGCTTATTCCTGAACAGCAGCTAACAGGTATAAGAAACACTAATTTTATAAAGTGTGGACTAGACTTTAATATGAGCTAATGTGGCCTACACAACTGTAAAGTGGAGTGTTTGGTGAACTTTATTTAGGTTTTTTTTGTCACAAAAAGACACTGGATGTGCCCAAAGATGTAATACCGATAGTATCACAAACTTTTTGTAGCTATTACAATGCAGGAAGGTAACCTACAATGCAATAGACGAGGCTACAAAAAAATAGGCTAATACTAATCTGGCTGGGGCTGCAGGGCACAATGCTGCAGAAAGGCTCCTATATCTACTCCTATATAGTGTGTTTGGAACCAATGTAGCTGAATGCGGATGGAACCACCACACTAATAAGAGAAATCAGGAAAAATGATCAATTAGCAAAAAAGGACAATGTATGAGGCAGTGACGCACGCTGAGCGCACTACAACTAGACGTGGCTGAAGCACACACTACAGCGTGAGCTGCACTCACACACCGAGACCTTGCAGACAGGTGTGAACAGTGCAGATGCAGAGCACTGTGCACTAGCGCTGCAAGACAAAAAAAAATTCTCTATCTACTCCTATATAGTGTGTTTGGAACCAATGTAGCTGAATACGGATGGAACCACCACACTAATAGGAGAAATCAGGAAAAATGATCAATTAGCAAAAAAGGACAATGTATGAGGCAGTGACGCATGCTGAGCGCACTACAACCAGACTTGGCTGAAGCACACACTACAGGGTGAGCTGCACTCACACACAGAGACCTTGCAGACAGCGGTGAACAGCACAGAGAACCGTGCACTAGCGCTGCAAGGCACAGCGATTTATAAAGTAGCTTGGGTAAAGCAGAATAGAGCAAATAGGTAGCTAAAACTGTCCCTCAGAACAACAGCGTCCTATCCCTAACTGAATTCACAGCAGAGTGAGCTCAAAATGGCGGCGGTTGCTTTTATAGTGCATCATGACATCATTTCAGCAGCCAATCACAGCCATGCCATTAGTTAACATGCCTAACAGGATGTGCCCACACTTCTTAGGATCCTCAATGGCTGAATAAAATGAAACTGGCTCATTGCATTATGGGAACTTCCGATTCCGGTATACGATATTCTAAAAGTATCGGAATTAAAGTATCGGAATTCCGATACCGCGAATATCGTCCGATGCCCGATATTTCAGTATCGGAATGCTCAACACTAGTTGTAACACGTCTTGGCTGGCATTTGTTTGCATAAGAGGCCTTACTCATGAGTGTGCTAATTGGGGCTTTGTGCTGAGATTTTCATGGAGACAGCTCTTGTATGGACAAGTGGTGGAAGGGAGGTGTGAGGGGGGCTTCAGGGGAAGAAAGAAAGAAGGAAAGAAAGAATATTTTCAACACTTCTCTGACCCAATATTTCTCTGACAGATGTCTAGCCTTGTACATTCCAGATCATAGTCTACATATAAGTACATACTCAATAACCTAAAAAAAAAGACTGCACAATATCAAAAATAGAGAAAAAGAAAAATTTCCCATTGAGTAGGATTTCCAAGTAAATGACAAATTGACAGTTTTGCTCTAACTGTGCCCACATCCTCTTGGTAACAATGTGATTAACCCACAAGATCTCACCAGGCTAAAATAAAAATGCCAGCGCCAGAAATATTCAAGCCAATATTTTGCATGACTCACAAATGGCGAGACACCATGGGATGATTGTTGACATATTATAGCGGTGTGAAATGTTTGCAGCAGCACTGAGTTCTATATCTTAGGGCAATGCTGTTCTCAGGAAATTCTGTATGTGTTCTGAGTTTAAGAAGCATGTGACAGCTG
This sequence comes from Phyllobates terribilis, assembly GCF_046119375.1. Taxonomy (NCBI): domain Eukaryota; kingdom Metazoa; phylum Chordata; class Amphibia; order Anura; family Dendrobatidae; genus Phyllobates; species Phyllobates terribilis. The sequence goes on along the minus strand of NW_027362762.1, from coordinate 189,680,102 downwards.
AAAATGTGACAGCCACCACAAAAACTTAAAACTGCACATTTCATCAAAGCAGAAAGAAGGAAAAATAACGGCCATAATTGCTGAAGAAGGAAACATAATGGGCTGCTGACCCGTGTCACTGAGCACGGTCTACAGGCATTTAGTATGTGTTCACATCACATTAAGCACCTATATCCGCCATATACACTGAGAAAACCTCCTGTGCAAAACATATTAGTGGGGCTTCCTTCCATCTTATGGAGCTCTATGGGTATCTGGCTTCTTGTCATGTCACTTATTTGTGGTATGGAATGGTGCAGCAGACTCCACAATTGCATACAAATGAGTACAGTAAAATACATACCATGACGTATACTTTGTTTTTCTTTTTTAACAATGGGAACCTATTAGCGACATATACCAGTGTATGCCTGCCCAGCAGAATATGATGCAGCCTTCCATCAAGGCTTTACATTGAGGGATCCTCCCAACATATACCTATAAAGAAAGCTCCTGACGTTATGTGCACAGTGCATAGAGCCTAATCTGTTGGGTTGTATTTTTTGGCTGTCGACTGTAATATGAAGTTTTTGCTACATTTTTCAGCTGAAGGTAAAGTAGTTAAGTTCTATTACACTTGGGAACATCACCACACCCACAGCGTTCTTGACACCTACTCAATCTGCATAACTTGTGTTTTGGCGAAAGTCGCCATGTAACCTAAGGCTGTGTGCAGACGATGCAGATTTGTTAGCAAAATCTGAAGCAATCCTGATGCCAGCAAAGTGAATGAGAAACCTGAACTGTCATGCACACGTTATTTATTTTTGACTTGCAGATTTGGTGCAGAAAATCTGCAGCATGTCAATCCTCTGTGCGGTTTTGCCCTGCGTTTTTGACCATTGACTTCACTCAAAAACGCAGGGCAAAAACGTGCGTTATTGCAGATGCGTTTTTCCTGCTAAGAGATGCAGGAATGGTGCAGAAATTTCACTCAATGTGTGCACATAACCTAAAGGGGATTTGTCACCACATTTGACCTATATAAAGTATTAATATGGGCATACAGGCTATAGACTGCTGAGGAGAGAGATACCTGTATGTCTCATATCAGATGCCTCATTGTTGACAAATCATCTTTTTTCACTTTATGTAAATTACCTCTGCCAGGCTATGGGGGGTGGGCGCTATCTGGAAGAAAACTCTATCTCCAGAAATAACGTCATCTGGCCCAGGGCCTCAGCGTACACTATCAGCAGCAAGTCCACTTCCCCGTCCCTTACCGCATGCCTTGCGCATTTTAAATTAGGTATATATTTATGTGCCTGCAAACTTTCCGGTATTAATAGAGAAAATAAAATATGTAGCCCCGAAAAGGACATTTGTTTTTACTTTGCAGCAGCGGCATACCTATAGAAGTACTACAATAAAAATATTGGCTACAACAGCAATATAGTCTTCTTAGAAGGTGAACCTCCGTCCCAGTCTCAAATCACTGATGGACTGAAACAGGTTTTGCTCAAGAATATCCCTGTATTTTGCACCATCTATCTTCCCCTTGACTCGGACAATTTGCCCTGTCACTGCTGCCGAAAATCATCCCCACAGCATAATGCTGCCACCACCATGTTTCAATGTGGGGATGGTGTTCTTGGGGTGATGAGACGTGTTGGTTTACACCACATGTGTTTACTTTGGTGGCCAAGAAGTTCAATTTTGGTTTCATCTGACTGACACCTTCCTCCATACATTTGGGGAGTCTACAACATCTCTTTTGGCAAACTCAAAACAAGACTTACAATTTGTGTGTGCAAGTAAAAGCTTTTTTCTGCTCACTCTTCCATAAAGGTCACCTCTATGGAGTGTACGGCTTATTGTGGTCGTATGGAGAGACACTCCAGTCTCTGAAGTGGGTGTCTCGCTCAGGGCAGGTTAGTGTTTGTTGCGGTACCATGTTCTTTCTATTTGATGATGTCCGTGTGATTTGTGTGTGATGCATCAGCACTAAGTAGTCCAAGCTGGTGAAGTGAGAAAAATATATGCATGAATTAAATTTATAGGGTCAAATAACTAAAAATTAGCATGTGCATATGTATTCACCCTTTTTGCGACAAAGCCCCCAAAAATTTCTGGTGCAACCAATTATCTTCATAAGGCACATGCTTAGTGAAAGGAAGTCCACCTGTTGACTTTTGTGTTTTCATTGGTTGCAAGCCATAATCAACAGAAATAAACACTTGAAAGAGATCACTCTGTTTGTAATAACTCAACATGAGTTTCACTTTTTGTATTGATGAACTGAAATAAATTAAATTTTGGATGATATTCTAACTTCGTGAGATGCACCTGTACTTGGTCTTCATGGTGTTGTTCCATTAGTGGAGCCTTTTGCTTAATGGCGTTGTGGCCTCTGCGGCCTTTCAGAAAAGGTAAAGTGTATATACTGACAGACCATGTGACCCTTAGATTGCACACAGGTGGACTTCGTTTCACTAACCATGTGACTTACAAAGGTAATTGCTTGCACCAGAAATTTTTGGGGGCTTCATAGCAAAAAGAGTGAATACAGATGCACATGGTAATTTTTAGTTATTTGATCCTATAAATTTAATTCATATCTATATTTTTCTCACTTCACCAACTTGGACTATTTAGTGCTTATATAAGACCTAATAATGCGGCCGACCAATCACAGTAATAACAGTAGCCAACATGGCTATGGCAGTACCGTGTATGTCAGGCAATCCACACATATTATTGGCTAACCCTACACAAAACATGTGGGGCAGGGCGCTCAAGCACCCCGATGCTCCTGCTCGATACTCGATTGAGCGAGCATGCTCTCATCACTATTGGGGACGTGTTCAATACTTATTTCACCTGCTGTGTACATGCCATTGATTTATGCAACGTTTGATGATTTAACAGTGCCCATTTAGTACTACAAACACACTGTATTCTTACATACAAAAGTCTGAAAAATCTACTGGAAGCTGCAACACTTTCTATGTTGTGGACTACAAATCCAAGTAAAGGTAAAATGGAGACATTTAGTGCATGCATGTTAGCAATGCAGAACCCGCTTATTGATTCTACTTGTTCCCAATGTATTGAACAGATTCACTAGTGCTATAGCATAAAATGCACCTTTCAGACCCCATCTTAACCAGAGCCAGCATGGGTTTGTAACCAATAAGTCATGTCTGACCAACTTAATTTCCTTCTATGACAGGGTGGATCAATGAAACGCAGGAGATATACTATATCTTGACTTCAGCGAAGCATTAGACAAAGTATCTCATACCATCCTTATTGAAAAAAATGACCAACTATGGAATGGACAAGGCAACTGTTAGATGGAGTCATAACTGGCTTAGTGATTGGACCCAAAGAGTGGTCATACATGGTTGCACATCCAGTTGGAAGAATGTCTCAAGTGGGGTACCACATGGCTCTGTCCTGGACCCTGTGTTGTTCAACATCTTTATCAATGATTTAGATGAAGGAATTGAGGGTAAACTGATTAAAATTTCCTGATGACACAAAGCTAGGAGAGATAGCTAATACTAGAGAAGAGAGAGGATTCAAAAAGATCTAAAGAAACTGGATCTGTGGGCAGCAACTAACAATGTTTTTTAACAAGGAGAAATGCAAAGTCCTACATCTGGGCAAGAAAAATGAAAAAAGCATATACAGAATGGGAGGAAAAGGGCTAAGCAACAGCACATGTGAAAAAGACTTGGGTATACTAATAGATCACAGACTGAACATGAGTCAACAGTGTGATGCAGCAGCAAAAAAGGCAAACAGTTCTGGGGTGTATTAAGAGAAGCGTACAGTCTATATGACGTGAAGTAATTATCCCCCTCTACTCTTCTTTGGTCAGACCTCATCTGGAATACTGTGTCCAGTTCTGGGCACCACATCTTAAAAAAAAAAAAAGACATGAAGCAACTGGAGCAAGTTCAGAGAAGAGCGACCAGAATGGTGACCGGTCTGCAAAGTATGTCCTATGAGGAACGGTTAGCTTGCAAAAGAGAAGGGAGAGGAGACTTTTTAGCGGTCTACAAATATCTCAAGGGATGTAACACTGTAGAGGGATCAGCTTTATTCTCATTTGCACACAGAAAGACTAGAAGCAATGGGATGAAACTGAATGGGAGGAGACACAGATTAGATATTAGAAAAAAATCTTTGACAGTGAGGGTGATCAATGAGTAGAACAGGCTGCCACGAGAGGTGGGGAGTTCTCCTTCAATGGAAGTCTTCAAACAGAGGCTGGACAGCCACAAAATCTTTGTAAAGTTTTCACACTATATTGAATCAGTTCCGCAAAAAAAGCGTAGAGCTGCGGGGAGTCATGGCCACACCCGGCCATCAACATGCCAGAAATGCTATTTCAGTCCTCGACTGGGGTAGTATTTCTGGCACATGCCCCTTAGGAAAAGCACCAAATTCATTAAGTGGCATGAGCTTCTTTATGGATTTGACACCTTCTACTCCCACAAGACTGTCCGGATGAATCAGCCTCTATGGGCAGAAGGGTGGCTCAGTGGTTAGCACTGTTGATGTGCAGCCCTGGGTTTAAATCCCACCAAGGAAACATCTGCAAGGAGTTTGTATGTTCTCCCCTTGTTTGTGCGGGTTTCCTATTGGTTCTCCGGTTTCCTCCCACACACCAAAGACATACTGATAGGGAATCTAGATTGTGAGCCCCAATGGGGACAGTGATGATGTCTGTACAGTGCTATGAAATATGAGGTCGCCATATAAATCAAAAGTATAATGTTTTTCTTGCTCTTCCATACTAATCACAACCATACTCCTCAGTACATTATTATGTTTTCTGTATATACGCATTTGTTGTGAGACCTGTAAAACTACTGAAACAAACTCTAGTACAAAGATATACATTGGAGTATTGTCCTGTATTGCTAATTAATTAGGACCATATTAAGGCTATGTTCACATGTTGCCTTTTTGCTTCATTTTCTAATTCAGTCAGAAAAAAAACAAAAAAGAAACCAAGCGTGTGCATAAGATTACTGGTACTGTAAAAAGCGCCTTTTAATTTGCATAAAAAAAAAAAAGGTAGAAATAACTGCAAAAATGCAACGTGTGAACATAGACCAAGGTTTCACATTATAAAAGGGTTTACTGTTCTCTTCTAGAGACTTAAGGAGTTAACCCCCTTCAGAAAATGTTTCCTCGGATGCACAGATTATTTTTTTAAAGCAAAGAACCAAGCTTTACTTACCCTTGTCGGGTCCAGCACGGTTTTCGCTGCTGAGCTTGTCTGTGATGGTTGACTGCAGCAGTGACATGACGCTGGCAGTGCTGCAGCCAATCACCGAGCTCAATGGCTTTGCTGCTATAGATGGTACAAAGTCGCTTAGCTCTGACAAAGAATATCCCATCATCTCGGTAATCAAAGAAAGTCTGCTTTCTCTTGAAGAATAATTATTGAGACCATAGATTTAAGTCTTGTACAAAAAATAAAAAGCAACACCAGGTGTTACACTGAAAAGTAAGCTTTTGTCATAAGATGTTCATAACGAGCATGTAATTAACAATATAGAAAATGAATCAATGCTTGTTAAGGGGAAAAATATATTACCTGGAAGGACCCCTTTAACTTATACAGTACAGACCAAAAGTTTGGACACCTTCTCATTTAAAGATTTTTCTGTATTTTCATGACTTTGAAAATTGTACATTCACACTGAAGGCATCAAAACTAAGTCATGAAAATACAGAAAAATCTTTAAGGCTGTGTGCCCACGTAGCATTTTTCAAGCGTATATGCTGCGGAATTTCCGCAGCGTAAACGCTTGAAAAACGCATGTATATCCGCACCCCATGGTCCCCAATGGGATTCCGCAAGTTCTATGCACATGCTGCGGATTTTTCCGCAGCGTTTATGCCGCGTTCAAAAATCCGCAGCATGTCATTAATTTTGCGTTTCCGCAAGTGGAATTGCCTTTGTCCAATGCATAAAAAACGCAAGGCAATTCCGCATGTGGAAAACGCGTGATAAACGCGCGAAAAATGCGCGATAAACGCGTGCGGAATTCCGCATGCGTTTTTCCGGGAGAGAACTTGCATTTATGCAGCAGAAATTTTCTGCTTCATAAATGCAACGTGGGCACATAGCCTAAATGAGAAGGTGTGTCCAAACTTTTGGTCTGTACTGTAGGTTAATCCTTACAGAGGTTCGATGCACAAAATATGTGATTACAAAAGGACTACTTGGTCGCCGAACAATGATTTGTTGTAACATTTTAAACCGGGCAATGATTGTGAATCGGGTGATTAAGTTCTTTAAGACTATGCAAAACATTTAGCTCCCCCTAGTGCTTAATTATGGTATGTGCAACATAATGAACACTGACAAAACTCTTTGGTGCAACATGATGTTTATTACACCTTCTATATTATAAAAAAATACAACAAACAATAGTAACAAACAGTACAATACAGCTCAAAGAAATGCCACAATGACTCCACCCCCCCAACACAAAAAGAGGGAAATTATGAATGACACAAGAAGATACTAAAGAGGTCTGCACATTATGAAGAAGGTAGAGGATCCTAAATTACTGACACGGCATATGAACTCACATGTACATCACATGATTGTAACTTTACTAAAACATATATATGGACTGTATGTAAAACTTGACTGTCAGTTGCCATCAGCTTCCTAACTCATCGGAAAACCTTTGCTGCGGTCAGGTAGAGCTGCACTTTAAGACTTTGCAGGGTTGTGTGTTCCTGTATTACTGCTGCTGGTAGGAATATATAGGATTGTATGGCCCAGGATCAGGGGCTAGAATGAGTACTACAATCAGATTTCGAATAAGGTTTCCCCATCATAATGGATGAGGTCTGTGCACGTAGCCTCATCACACCTCATTCACAAAGACAAGGGAGGTCGAAGTCCATGACATGTAGTTATATTGCCGACCATGTGTTTTAGGATACATTTTATTGTTACATAACTTACAGAAAAGACATTTTTTAAAAATCATTTTTTTTTAAAAAGGATATTCAGGCGGACATCAACATCCTCGTTATCATGACTCTGGTTCATGTCACCTTTAGTTTGACCTATTATACGAAATCTTTTAAAAAAAAACAATCCCCTCCAAAACCAAATCTCATATGGCCATGCAGGTCTTCGAAATGCTAATCCAGTGACACCTCTATCTTTTCTCCATTGCCCCATTTCTGAGCGATTAGCAGTTTTATTCATAAGTGAGGCTTTAAGTGCTCTGGGCGTGACAGAGCATCTAACAAGCCACTATTCTCCTGAGGCCGTTTCCCTGTCAAGCACCAGCCCTTTTAGACTGATTGCTAGATATCTGTCCAATTTCCTTGCCTGGCAATTGATGTCACACTGACAGTGAGATATCAATCAAGTTGAAGGGACAGGTGCTGGGCAGGCAGTGACTTAAGTGCTTTGTAATGTTTTAAACACAGCCTCAATTGCATAGGAATGAAAATGATAATTACTCGAGGATGCAGCAACAGATAGAATATGTAAAGGTGTCAAAGGATTTACATTTCAAAGCCCTGTTTGCCCATATATTGAGTTTGGGGGAGGGGATGGTGGGAGAGCTGATCTGACAGATTCCCTTTAAAGACATTGTGACATTGCTATTTTGAGCCTTGAAGGCGGTCAGTCATTTTCAACAGTGTGCTCCCAGACTCATACATTGTAAATATTCACATCAATGTAGCCATAGATGGGGTTTTATTTTTAGGTTCCATTTTTGTCATTAACTTTACTTTATGGGTTAGTTGGATTTATTATATTTTGCAAAATTAAACCTTATTTAAAAGGCAATTTATTGTTTTAATCAATATTCAGCTGATATCAATGCCAACTCCAGTGGCCACTGTATTCCCCCCGCCAACTGTAAATGTCCAGAAGATTGCGCTAGTCTTGACACACTTACCGTATATATGGCAAACGTTGACAAGGGGTTAAAGTGGGCAGAACGAAAAGAACGATTTGATATATGAGAACCGGTCATTGCTGCTTATCATCCTTTTGGTGTTTTCTCTGCTATAGACGGATAGCATATCAATAGGAAAACCCAACCTTTGCTTTTAGGATCAGCAGGCGCTCCAAAGGTCGGGCCACCACTGACCATATTCCAGCAACTCGCCATAGCATAAGAATAACCCTTTAGGTATAAGTATTAAACTAGATTATATGAAGACGATTACCTGTGAACAATTTCTCGCTACAAAAAAAAATTAAAATTAAACCCCACAATTTGATAAAAAGCGAAAAAATGAGTACCTGTATACCCATATGATACTTTCATTATTGCTAAAATATATATCCTCTTCGACGTGCCAAGCAGAAGACGTGATTCTTTTTCTGTCAAGGATATTGTTTTTCCCCCTACAATATTCATCCAGAAATATGGTATGGAGGTAAATTGTACATTTTCATTTAGGAGAGATACATAATGTACTTTAACGTAATTATTGCTTTAATCTTGAATAGTGTCCAAAGCACTCTCTGCGATTCAAAGACCTTCTGACAAATCTAGAGAACAATCTTCCACTGGCAAAAGACAAAAAAGAAATGGGCATAAACACAAATTCTGTGTTACCCCGACAGAATTTTGTAGTATGTTCACACTACGTTTTTTTTTGCAGGCTTTTTTTAAGCAAGTTTTTGTGCTGGAAAAAGCTCTCACAAAACTGTGAAAAAAAATAAATAAAAAAGATTTCTATTCATTTCAGTGGAAGAACGACTTGCTGTTCATATGTCCAAGTCTTGAGCATCGTATAACCGCTTCAGGTTTCCAAAAACATCAAAATGGTTAAAAAAAAGTGACCTGGCCATTCTTCTGGTGTTTTCTGCTGGGGGCAGATGCTCCATACTTCACAGTAGAAGCCAATGGGAGGGCTAAAGAAAAAAAGGCCAGGAAAACATCCGGGTGTCAGTTTCATTCCTTGCTTAATAGATGTAAAAAAAAACAAAAAAAAAAACACATTCAAAAAGCGCCCCAAAACCCTTACGGAAAGCACCGATAAAAGTATTAATAAAATGCTTCAAGAGACGTTAACAAAAAGGTTAAATTAAAAAAAGCGCTGGGGTTTCCTGAAGTTTTTTCCGGTTTGCGACCAAAAAAAAAAAAAAAAAAAAAAGCCTCGTGTGAACTTACCCTTACACATGATCTCGTGGTCTTCAGATATCTACATGTGATAGCAGTTTTACATTTGTCTCTGTAGATTGGATCTTTTTCCCTCACCGAAGTGCTAATAAGCTGGAAATTAGATCTCCAATATTAGATGTCCGTACTTTTCCCATGAAACTACAATTGAACGTGGACTGAATGGAAAACAAAGAAAACATGAAACGCCTTGTGTGTCCTCTGGCGGTCTAGCCACTGATGGATGCCGTCTCTTCTACAAGTCCAGTTCCAGGTCCTCGATCTCTTCCTCAAGTGCTTTCCTCCTACCCAGCTTTTCTAGCTGCTCTTTGGAAGCCTGCTTTATCTCCCCAGTATCTATTTTCTGTTGTAGGTCCTCAACCTGACGAAGCTTCTTACGCAGGTTCTTGAGTTTCTTTGCCTTCTCGGCAGCAGCGTTTTCACTATTTGCTGTGTCCTTTTGCGCCTCTGTTTCTGAAATGCTAATCTTCTCCATGTCCTGCCTGGCCTCTTCCACTGCCCCTCGCTCTCCTTTTTCTTGCTTCCTTTTTTCTTTGCGCTTCATATTCCTTTTGGCCGTTTTAGACAAAGGAGTAGTTTCCGTCTCTGGCTTGGTGGACTGTTGAGTTTTGTTAGTCGGTGGTTCAACATGGTTAAGTCCAGGGGGGAGTGAGGGTTTGCTTTTGAAAAACTTGACATACTTGTTTTCATACCTGCAAGAATAAGTACAATAATTAAATTAAGGACTGTTCTCACCGTAGCGGTACACTTTAAGAAATATGTTCTGTAGACGGGGAAATTAGATATTTTTCTACGTACATGGGGGTGGTGGGGGTTTGCACTGTGTGTTTTTTACAAAATGTTTAACGTTTTCAATTAAAGAAAAAATGATTGAATTACACACACAAAAATGCATTTATTGTGTACAAAATTAATAACAGCAGGATGTGGTTATACCCACATGTTCTTTAGGAGTCAATAAAAAAAGTATAAGATGGGGAAAACTTCTAATTTTCTTCATAAACAGTGCCACCTAGAATCCCCTGCCAATCTCCAAGAGTCCTTTTTTGTCGGGAATGGGCAGGTGATGGAGATACTTCCTCTAATTACTAGTTACAGTGGTGATCTACGCATCACCGCTGCAGACAGTGATTGGCTACAGCAGTCAAATGTCCATAAGACGGGAACAAAATGCATAGCCTTCAGTTTCAGGGTGAGTCAGTGTCCTGGAGACATGATACACACCCAGAGGCGCTGCCCCCATGTTGAGTGACTTTGGATGTGGGTTTACTATTGTACCTAAAAATTTCAAGCCACTAATACATAAAAAGAAAACTAATCAAAGACACAAACAAAAGAGATTGAGAACATACATTCTCATTAACCCCTTTACAGCCTGTGCCGTATTAGTACGCACAGGCTGTAATCCCCCAGTTCAGTGAGGGCTCCGGCGCTGAGCCCGCACTGAACAGGGCACACGTCAGCTGATTATTACAGCTGCCATGTACCTGCAACAGCCGCGGGTGGAATCCCGATCCACCCGCGGCTGTTAACATGTTAAATGCCACTGTCAATCTCTGACAGCGGCATTTAACAGCACCGTGCCGGAAGCGCGTCACTTACCCCGCCCATCGGCGACCCCGTCACGTGATCTCGGGTCACCGATGGGTGGTCATGACAACCCTGGGTCTGCAGCAGACAACAGTGGTTGTCATGAGCGGGTCGCTATGAGCGCCACCTAGTGGTCGGCGCTCATAGCACAGGACCATTTCTGCTACATACAGGTGATCTGCTGATCATCTGTATGTAGCAGAGGCGATCAGACAAGTGCTGCTTCTAGTCTCCTATAGAGACTATAGAAGCATGCAAAAAGTGAAAAAAATTTTCTTTTTTTTTTTAAAAAAAAGATAAAAGTTTAAAATCACCCCCCTTTCGCCCCATTCAAAATAAAATAAAAACTCTACATACACATATTTGGTATCGCTGCGTTCAGAATCGCCCGATCAATATAAAAAAGAATTAATCCGATCGGTAAACGGCGTAACGAGAAAAAAAATTCTAAACGCCAGAATTACGTTTTTTGGTCGCCGCAAAATTGCAATAAAATGCAATAATGGGCGATCAAAACATCGGATCTACCCCAAAATGTTATCAATAAAAACCTTCAGCTCGGTGCGCAAAAAATAAGCCCTCACCCAGCCCCAGATCCCGAAAAATGGAGACGCTACAGGTCTTAGAAATTGGCACTATAAAAAACAACTGTGGTATTGCACTTTTTTTGCAATTTCACCGCACTTGGAATTTTTTCCCCATTTTCCCATACACGATATGGTAAAACTAGTAATGGCGTTGAAAACTACAACTTGGCCATATTGACCAAAAAATAAAAACGCTATGGCTCTGGGAACAAGGGGAGCAAAAAAGGAAAATGCAAAATCCCAGGGTTGCGAAGGGGTTAAAAATATTAAACAATTGCTCCGGTCTAAAAGAAAAATAATCTAAACTTTTCAGAAGTCAAGAACTGTCCTAATTGGTACGTTAACAGCAGACAATTATGATACATTCCTGAGTGTTTTGTACCCGTGGATAAACTACGTCCCACCTTCTCATCACAGCAGAAAATTACTTTCAATAAAGGAGAACAACAGAAACATGTATACCCCATCCCCCTGCAGAAGAACAGCCCCCCACCATTACCCACCAGTGTCAACCACAGTTGGTGAATAGCAGCTCATCAGTTCACACCAAACTCCAGCTTGGGGCATTGCTGGTAATTTCAGCTAATTGTTATTTATTTATTTTTTTAATTCCGACTTGACTGTTTTAGGTCACCTTATTTTCCTTCCTTCTATTGTAAAAATGCAAAACTTTAATAAGAATTGATAAAAACAAAAGAACAGATTTTACTGCACTCACTAATAATTCTAGTGCTGCGCATGTGACCTCTGTAAGGGCTCATACCCATCACCGATAAAACAAAACAAAAAAAATGGGTACGATGTTGTTCCTGAAAAGTTAGAGGAGTGTCATACAAGTGTCAATCGAGTACAATGCGATTTTTCTCACCTAGCATCTGAATGCAATCCTATTTTAACATTAGCTTTTACATAGAGTAAATTCTGTATGTCATTTAAAGATTACGTTTTCAAATTAAATATTCTTAAAAACATAGATAGAAATGAGTCAGAGAGATATAAAATATCTATACATACTAGCTGATGTTTTCAGTCCGGGAGGGGGACAATACCCATGGCCCCTTCCTAGCCTTTGCTGGTTATTAATTTTAGAGAGGACCCCACATCTTTTTTTTGGGGGGGTGGGGGGGGGACCACCATTTTAATAATCAGTAAAGGCCAAGTAGACAGCTATGAGCTGATATCAATAGCCTGGGAACCTCCATGTTTATTACCCCCTTACCAGGGTGTAAGCATCAGCAACCGGCTGATGGAGTCCTACGCCATTTTTTTTTCTGTAATTTAAAAATACACATACAGTAAGCTACACACGCACTGTACTAAAATATATATATTATATATATTTCTATTCTGATGGGTCACATTGTGATTTTTCTGTACTCGGCTGATGAAATGTCGGGTTTTCTAGGAGATGGGTGTGTAAAAATTGGATGGCACGCGCATGGTCCGAGTGCCGTGCGATTTATTATTTTTTTTAATCTCACCCATTGACTTGCATTGCCGAGTCTCATCCAATATACGCGGCCACGCGCTGCATGCTGAGATTTTTTTCTCAGTCCACTCTGAGGGAGGGGAACCCAAAAAAACACTTTACTCACCCTCCTCTGGTCCAGAGCAGTCTTCTACACTGCTCCCACCGTCTGCGGTGCAGATGTCAGGTTCACAGCGCTGCAGTCAATCACTGAGCTCAGCGGCTCTAAGTGGGGGATTCAGTCTACTCGGGCAGAGACGCTGAGCTCAGTGATTTGCCGCAGTGTTGGTGACATGACGTCAGCGCTGCAGTCAATTCACCGTGGGAGCAACGGCAGAGACTCAGAGTAAAGCACAATTTTTTTTTACAAAAACCGTGCTAAGGGACCAAGATTTTCTGAAAAGAGAAAACCCCCATAAGGCCTTCTGCCGTACTGCTGTGCCCCTGCTCCATAAGAGACTCTACACACTATTTAGATACATAAGATTGTTTTAACCTTTGTGCACTTTAATTTTTGGTTGCAAATCATACTTTTTGGTATATTGGATAAGGAACGAGCGGTACATACACAGGAACTTCTTCTTGAGGTACATATCCCTCCTTCACTTTTCTCTGCTTCCTCCATGTGCCATCGGGTCGCTGGGTAGCGGCTATGTACTTCCCTTTTATTTAAGAAAATGAAAAACACAAGTATTACACAATGAATAACGCACGTGTATAATTAGTACATTACAACATATATCACATAGATATCAAAAAATATCACTGGCATCCGTCTATTGCAATACATTTAAAGGGATTGTGCAATGTCTTGCAAATTCCACAGATGAGGAATAGACACCCCAAGGGCAAAAAAAAATATGAAAAAGAAAAAAAAAATTCTTCAGCCGAATATGTGAAAAGAGCCTGAATATTTAACCCCTTTAGTGCAAATGGAAATAACTATGTCCCCACTGGGGTCGGCAAGACTGGAGAGGGCTCCGGATCTGAGCCCACTCCACATTTGACAGATGCCGACTGCATTAAACAGACAGCATTTCTCTTAACAGCAGCGAATGGCGTTTACTCCAATTGCCGTCTTACCATCTAGATGCCGCTGTCAATTTCCAATTCTTGCCAGCAGCATTTAAAGAGGACCTGTCACCAACAATGAAACAAAAGTTTATTTTGTTCACTAGATCTTGGAATAATAATAATTTCCACAATTGGATGTGTTAAAACAAATGTTCCTGTCCTGAGATAATCTATAAATGTGTCCCTGCTGTGTACTGTGTAATGTCTGTATCTGACCGTACAGGAACATGGTCTGATCATACCACAGATCCTGGGCAGGGGAGGAAGAGAGTATACTGACATTGCACCAGGGGATCACAGCAGGTTTCTGTGAGGTAAAACATTGTTTAAAAACAGGCAAAGACATGTTTTACCTCACAGAAAATATCAACTGTGATCCCCTGCTGTAATATCTGTATTCTCTTTTGCCTCCTCCCCTGCCCAGGAGCTGTGGTATGATCAGACCATGTTCCTGTACGGTCAGACACAGCCATTACACAGTACACAGCAGGGGCACGTCTATAAGATTATCTCAGCACAGGAACATTTTAAAACTGAAATATGTAAAACCACAATGGTAGAATGGTTGTTTTTCTCCCATTTCATCCCAAAAATAATTAATACGAGTTGGTTAGTAAAAGGTGGCTAGTAAGGTATATGTACCACAAGATAGTGCCACTGATGATAACAAATCACGCCACAAAAACAAGCACTCATACGGTTACTTCAAAAGGAAAATTATAAATATTACGGCTCTGTGAATGCGAGGGGGGGGGGGGGACGGGACTTTGCCCTGAAGGCCCAAAGTTGATGAGACTTGAAAGAGTTAATGGCTAACAAAAATAATAAATTGATGTTTTTCAAGAAAGTTTATCCTAAAACCTCCTGTTAGAGCCTCTTACACAGCCAAACCAGTACTCCTACTTTGCACCGATGAGGCATAAACACGCAGACAAATGGAGCTTCCGGTTTGGCTTTTACCTTTAAGTCAAGTGGCAAGGCTCTTTTGAAGGATCAATACTGACCTACTTCTAATAGATTGCTCTAGGGTTTCTGTCCTTTTCACCATTGAAGAGGATATTTGCATATTCATATTCCCAGAGGAGCACTGAATGGCCTTTAAGTCTCCCTACGCCGACTTGAGGTTCTCCACAAAGAGAAACTTTCCCCTTAGGGTGCATTCATGCTACTTTACAGTACTCGGACCCATAGTCTCACAGATCCATTCACACTTCCGTTACAATGACAGATCCGAGAAGGAGATCTGTGATACTCTGAGCACGTCCTATTCTTATCCGATGTTGAGGATCAGAATAGGATGAACTCAGTGAATCTGTGTGCTGTCAGGTAAAAAAAAGCTTTTGAACAGCTGCTTTGTGTTGGCACAACCTGAAGGCTGTGCTAAAATTCTGCGATTTTTGGTGTTCTCACCCCATTTTCGGCCTGGCTGCGACAAAGTGGGCTGAGCTAGGGTGGAAAAGGGATGTGGCAACAACCACCTGTCAAATTCATAACGAGTGATGGCATTCACTATGCCACAAATCTTACTCTGGCAGGAAATGGAGTAGGATTTGTGCTGAGGCTTACACCACTTGTCTGCCAATCCTGATTCATGAAGAGGCATCTGACACCAGCACATCTCCTCATCAAGACCAGCGTGAACAGTGGTCTTGATGTCTTGGGCATATATTATTTTTTATAAATAATCTTTTCTTTTTTAAAATGCGTTATTTCCCTTGAAATTCAGGAATGTAAAACATCTAATTCCAGAAGTAGATTTTCCAACAGCTTCCTATATAGGAGATGTGTGCGCCTACTATAGAGGTGTCGCTCGACGTGGTAATGAGCTCACACCTCTGTCACATTTCACAAGGAGGTATGAGCATTGGTAGGACACAACGCTGATTTTCCAGAGACAGTTACGGTGGATATCACAGTGCCAGTGACATGGGAAAGGTTGTATCACATGAACAGAAAGCAGTGACGTTGTATAGCTGCCTGTCGTCATTAGCCATCGCTGGGGCTTTATGGATCCGCTTTTACCATTAGCAAGCCATTATTCTCTCTCTGGTCAGGTAAACATTTATTCATTAACTCCAATTTTGAAAAGATGGCGGCAGATGAAAATGCCGAAATTCTGAAGCCTTTGCATCTTTTTCACATTTTAAAGTGTCTGAGAAGACGACCAGATCCATCAGGATTTTCTCCTTATTGATGAACTTATCACAGAAGCGCACTATCCCACCGAGAACAACATCTACCAGGAGTTTGTATGTTCTCCCCGTGTTTGTGTGGGTTTCCTCCGGGTTCTCCGGTTTCCTCCCACGTTCCAAAGACATACTGATAGGGAATGTAGATTGTGAGCCCCAATGGAGACAGTGCCGATGAGGTCTGTAAAGCGCTGTGGAATTAATGGCGCTATATAAGTGATTAAAATAATAATATCACACCAATGTCTGACCCACTTTATGCAGACAAAATGTAGGGAGTCTTCAGCTAAGTTCTCACGATGAGTATTCTGTGCCTTTTTGATGTTGCAGATCTAACCAATTAGTTATATTAAGTTACTTGCTTTTTTTTTTTTATTACGTTCTTCAGCTGCAGTTTTTGTCTTTTTACTATGTGATGCTTTAAATACTGCTGCTGAGTTTTGGATGCTTCTTGTTACTTTGCTTTGATAAATTGTTACTGACAAAGTACCATGCGGATTCCATGCGATTTTAGGGCTAATTCACACAGTTTTTCACAAAAAGCACTCATACCTGTGATAGTCCATGGGGCTGTTCACATGTCAGTGATTTTTTTAGGACAGTTGGTGAGTGCAAAATCGCACAGCCATGTCCAATATTGATCCGACTCGGGAATGAAAGGGTCCGTGGAGGGGGGAGAGAAAAAAAAAACGGATAGCACTTGGTCCAAGCATCTGTCTGCTGTCCATTTTTCACTGACTGATAGGAGGTGAAAATATTTTTTTTTTCTCACCAGGAAAATCACCGACACAGATCGGTACGTTTTTCTCGTATGTAAAGAAAAAAAAGAAAAAAAAAAAGAGAGAGGTCTGAACAGTCTTACTGCGTTTCTGCTGCTGCGAAAATGCAGTTAAAATGCATATACATCTTTTTTATCCGTGGATTTCCCGCATCTGATTCAAGTCTAAGGCCACGGCCCCACTATCAGTATTCGGTCAGTATTTTTTCTCAGGAGTGGGTAATAAATGCAGAATTGGTGACTTGTTTCTATTATACCTTTTCTCTGAATGTTCCTCACCTGGTTTTGTCTCCCACTCCTGAGAAAAAATACTGACCGAATACTGATAGTGGGGCCGTGGCCTAAGGGGAAAATCTGCAAATAAAATGAATATTTACCACAAGAGAAATTGACATGTTGTGGATGTCAAACATGAAAAAAAGGACATGAGAATTAACCTTTAATATAAATATACTTTATGTCCGTATTTTCTGTAAGTTAGCATGTGCGATGTCTCCAGCACACACTCCCTGTAGGTATATCGATTTCTCCATAGCATTGTAGTGTTACACGGACTGAATTTCATTTCATTGAACCTGTCCCTACAAACAACGAGAAGCGCATAATTTATTTATAAGATCCTCAGCACTTTAGCTTGAATGGAACGTGGCGCCGGCTACAAAGACAACAAAATAAAGAAGAAACAGGAACCAATTAAACCTGGGTCATACACGGTAGATAAAGCAGATTGCCGCCAATAACCTAATGTGTAAGGAGACCTCCCAAAGATGATAACGAGATGCAGGTGAAAAAAAAAGATTGGGCATGTTGGATTTCAGCAAGCCCGATCCTTTGTTATCATCAGAGATATGCTGTCACCACAGGTGTCATGTCTGATATATAGATCATTCCATAGAATGACTGGTGTACTCTCACACTGTTATGATGCTATAGGGGAATGTAAAGTGCAAATAGCATCTTATCCAAGTAGGCAGGATTGGTAACCATATAGGATATGCTCACTTGGTGTGATTGTGTGTAACAACCACTATAGGTATCAGCTGCAGCATCCACGGTGAATGAACGTGCCAGGACACCAGGAAAGCGGAATTACTCTGCGCTGCTGAATTTCCAGTCAGTGATCCAGGGACCAAGAAATGTTTCAAAGTCAACAGACTCCTTCAGGACAACCACAAAGTCTGTTGACAATAAACCACTTTTAACATTTCTTGGTCCCTGGATCCTTGACTAGAATTACAGCAGCGCACAGTAAATCCGCTTTCCTGGCGCCCTCTTACACTGTTATTGCACACATGCTGACCCATCAAAGTTTAAAGGAGTTGTCAGAAAGGTTCTTATTTTCTGTACATAAGTTAAAGGGGTTTTCAGGAACTATTTTATTTTTTTATGGGACTAAAGACTTACAGGCAGGTAGTTGATACCTACTCACCTCTTCTGTCCAGAGCAGATCACTGCCGGCTCAGAGCAGTCAGACCGCCCCTGCGGCTTACGGTGACGTCACATCAACAGAGCAGCTGCTTCTCTTCCACTTTGCTCTGTTGACAGAGCAAGACAGCTGATGTCATGTCATGCTGACTGACAGCCGGCTCCCTGCTGCCTAACTGCAGGGAGCCAACTGCCAATCAGCATGGCATCAGCAGAGCAGCCTGGAAGCGGAAGAGCTGCTTTGTTGACATTAAATCAAAGGGAGCTGCACAATCGCCAGCAGGAGAGATCTGTGACTGCTCAGAGTCAGCAGAGATTGGTACCGGGCAAAATTGCCAGGTAGTTTCCAGCCCCATAAGAAAAAAACAAGATAGTACCTAATCCCACCTCGAGTCCCTGACCCCTCCTAGTCTAATACTGATGCCCATCAATGGCTGGATAAAGGTGTGTCCACACTGTCCTGCACTTAACCTACATGTGTACAGTGGAGCTTCTCCCCATATACTGGAATATCGCCATACTGCACTCTCCTACACAGAGGGTTACAGCACCATGATTTATGCCGTTCTCTAGAATAGATCACTATGGTGGACAGACGGCTAGACATTCATCCAGACGGTGGCCACTGCCAGCACATCAGGGCACAAGCGCAGTGTGTACGTGGCCTATCCTGTTTAAAAGGGGTTGTCTCATGAAAACAATCCCGGCTCATCTGCCATGTTAGATCACCAAAGAGACAGCGCTGTCCATGAACATCCCACCATGTAGGACCCCAGGACCACCCTGTAAACATTAGAGGCTTCTCCCATCAAATAATTTGCTGTGACTTTAATGAAGCAGATTGTGAACAAAGCATAGATTTTAATCAAATTTGAGGCAACTCAGACACTTGAGTGCTCTCACTGAGGGGTCAGATCCCCAAATAGTGGACTGTAGGACTGCCCCTCACTGCTGCCAATAGGGGCTGGATGGAGAGCCCTCCATAGATCATCTGCCGACACCAAATCCCTGCAAGGTACAAATGCAATAACACACACACACACACACACACACAAATATCTATACAGGCTGCAGGAGGGGATCGTGCAGATCACAGGGGGCGCCCGGAGCCCCTGCAGCAGCGCCCATTGATGGATGCACAGCAGCTCACCGCACTCCGCCATAAGCGCCATTCATCACACGCTGCAGCGCTACGAGCGAATACTCGTCCTGGAGCTGAACCAGAGACTGAACCAGAGACAGACCCATTCACACCGTCCCTCTCCCGGTGCAGCACTCACCGGACTCATCGGTCACATAGGGAGTCGCCATCTTGGTCCTCTCACCACGTTTCCTTCCGACACCTGCTTGCATGACGTCATCGGGGGGCGGAGGGAGCTGCCGCAGTGGAGTCGGGGCAGGATCCATGGCGGCTTACTACACGGACATTGGGTGATGCTGCAGAGAGCAAAGCAGGACCTGGAACCGGACACGTGATAGGAACAGCTAGCCAGTCAGTACACCGCTCTCTAATAGGAGCCGGCTGTTTACGTCACGTGACCACGCGGCTCTCCGCCCACTAGTACGGAAAGATAAGCCGACCAAGAAGGCTGATTGTGCCGCCATTTTACTTTAGTTACAAGCAGCATGAGAATCTGGAGGTTTTCAATGGTGTTATGAGTGAGAGGAGTCATGTGCAGCTGTGTAGTCCTGTATGATTTCCTGACAGTGATGTTAGCCCTTTAGGACCTGCTTTTAGTCTGTTGTGTGGCGCTACTTTCTTACATCAATGAAATTTTATTTTTGTATCAAACATCGCTGTATTAGGCCAAGAATTATCCCAGAGGAATTGTGGGTTTTATAAGGAGTTTTCTCAGAATCAAAAACTATATTGCTGTCCCACAGAGGTGGTCGTGTGTGCGCCGTTTGTGTGAAGAGGTGGTCGTGTGTGCGCCGTTTGTGTGAAGAGGTGGTCGTGTGTGCGCCGTTTGTGTGAAGAGGTGGTCGTGTGTGTGCAGTTTGTGTGAAGAGGTGGTCGTGTGTGCGCAGTTTGTGTGAAGAGTTGGTCGTGTGTGCGTCTGTCAGGACTGCAAATATTTTTAATTACATTTTGGCCCTTTTTGCCCTCTTTCAAGATGGTGTCTTTTGTCTCATGTGCCCCTTGTATTCCTGCTTTATAACTCCACCCCAGCCTCTAATCAGTGCTAGAGTATTCTGCCTGTGATCTGCTCCAGGTGGTTTCCTAGTTTCCTGCTCTGCCCTGCAGACTAGTTTGGATCTTCTGTTACCTGCTCTCAGAGACTCTGCTGCATTCAGTTTTTACCAGTATTCCTCCTTCTCCTGGCTGCTCATGCTGCTACCTCTGAGCCTCAGTCTTCACCTGCATTCTGCTAACAAGCTGGTTTCTGCTCTGACTCGCCTGCTTTAGATAGCTGCAGAGCACGGGACTGTGCTGCACTATCAGGGACTTCCTACCCAGGCCTCCCTGGATTATCTAAATATTGTATGGACTTCCTTGCATGGACTTGATAAGGACTTCCTTGTTTTCTAGCATCCTCTAGTGTGAACAGTGCTTTACAAACTGCTCTGCTAATTGCATTTCCCCTGAGTGTTTATGGACTTTGTGTTTTCGTCTGCACTTGTTTGAAACACCGTGTGTTTATAATATACACTTTGACACCTATAAGTTGTGTTCTGTTGTATCTTTTGTTCCACGCAAAAAGACTCCTGTGGTATCCATTATAATTATTACAGGATACTCTAGCCCAAAAAATAAGGAGTCTGCTGGAACAATGTCTGCAGAAAGCAAATTAGAGCAGGTGTATTCCGTAATTAGATCTCTTCAGAAGGAGGTGGAAGGTCTGCAAAAGAAACTTGGAGGCATTGAACGTAATGAACAAGCATTTGGACAAACTTTACAGGACTTAAATACCCGATTGGCGGCCCAGGAAAACAAACTTGCGGGCTTGGACTCCCAGTACGGATGGGCTTTCCAGGACATTAGTACTCAAATGGCGGCACAAGTGACTTTACCTTCTGGGATACCGCCACCAGCTAGCCCACCTAAGTTGCCTCCATTCAGATTTAATGGTGAACGTGACAAATTTCGTGGCTTTGTGAATCAGTGTATGCTATATTTTGATGTACATGCTGACCGCTTCCTTACTGATAGATCTAAGGTATTGTGTGTAATTATGCTGCTGACCTCACGAGCACTCGCCTGGGCGAATCCGATGATCGAGTCTCGTGACCCACGGTTAAATAATTTGGATGATTTCTTAGCCGCTATGGCATTAATGTTTGATGACCCTAACCGCCGTGCTACCGCTGAGTCTGCTTTACTATCTTTACGCCAGGGTAAACGTTCTGTTATTGAATATGCTACTGAATTTAGGAGATCAGCGGTAGATACTAACTGGGACAGTTATGCACAATTACCTATTTTTAAGAGAGGTCTCTCTAGCATTGTAAAAGATGAATTGGCCCGCTCTGAGTCACCACAAGAGCTAGAAATGTTTATACAGCATTGTGTACGCATAGACATACGCCTTACTGAACGTAGGCAGGAGAAATTGGCTGTATTCAATTGTATGTCTAACTTTTCCCTTCCTCCCAAAGAGCCTGCAGGTAAAACATCTCGGGAGGTAGAAGAAGCGCCCATGCAAATTGATTCTGTGCAGAGGCGTGAGAGTAATGAGCGCCGGGAGCACCGCCTGCGAGAGAGGCTATGTTTCTACTGTGGCCAATCTGACTACTTTCTAATCAACTGTCCCAAGCAGCCTAACAAGGTGTTAGCAGCGGTAGGAGAGTATGATAACACTGATGATGAATCTGACATATCTGAATGTAGCCTGCCATTAAATGCTGTATTCCATTCTCTCTCTATGACTACACCTCCCAAGGAGTTGAAGGAAAAGAACTCTCATTGTTCACTCCCTATTAAGATCCTCTGTTCAGGGCAGTGGATTTCCAGTGCAGCTATGATTGACTCTGGTGCAGGGGGCAACTTTATGGACATTACATTTGCCCAAAAACATGGTATTGAGATACAGCGAAGAGCCTCTCCAATTACCATGGAAACAGTGGATGGGTCACCTTTAATCTCCGGGCCTGTGGATCAGGAGACTGTACCTCTTAAGATTTTGTTGGAGCCTAATCATCAGGAGCAACTTTCTTTCTTGTTAATTTCTTCTCCTCCTTTCCCTGTGATTTTAGGCATCCCTTGGATGCGTTCTCAGAACCCGACTATCAACTGGGAGACCAAGGAGATTATTCTTCCGACTAGGAGCAACCCAGCGATAACTGAAGCTGTCCCTGAGTCCACGGATACAAAATCTACTGTACAGGTATTCACTTTACCTTCAGCGTATAAAGCATTCTCTGACATCTGTTACAAGAAGAAAGCAGATCAGCTTCCTCCACATAGGCATTATGACTGTCCCATTGAGCTGCTTCCTGGGGCGGCTATTCCTTTTAGCAATGTATATCCTTTAGCAGCACCTGAACTTCAAGCCTTGAAGGAGTATATTGAAGAAAATCTGGCCAAAGGCTTTATACGTCCTTCTTCCTCACCAGCAGGGGCGCCTATATTTTTTGTAAAAAAGAAGGATGGGACCCTAAGACCCTGTATTGACTATCGGGAACTCAATAAGGTAACCATACGGAATCGTTATCCTTTGCCTTTGATTCCAGAATTATTGGAAAGAGTCCGCCATGCCAAGGTGTTCTTTAAACTAGATCTTCGTGGGGCTTATAATTTGGTGCGTATTCGTTCCGGTGATGAATGGAAGACAGCATTCAGATGCCGGTATGGACACTTTGAATATCTGGGGATGCCCTTTGGTCTTTGTAACGCCCCTGCGCCTTTTTAACATCTGGCTAATGACATTTTTAGAGATTTATTGATCAGTTTGTGGTGATTTATTTGGACGATATTTTAATTTTTTCTGACTATCTACATGAACATGAAGAACATGTCAAAACTGTTTTGAAACGTCTGAAAGAGAACCATCTGTATATTAAGCCGGAGAAGTGAGTTCCATCGTTCTGAGATACAGTTTTTAGGTTATGTCATCTCTCCTCAGGGGCTGAACATGGAATCTGGTAAGATTCAAGCAATCCTTGACTGGCCAGTACCCAGGAACGTTAAAGAGGTCCAACGTTTTATTGGTTTTGCAAATTTCTATAGACGTTTTAGTAGAAATTTTTCTGACATTGTCCGTCCCATTACTTCCTTGACAAAGAAGGAAAAGCCCTTTAAGTGGTCATCACAGGCTCAAGAGGCTTTTGATCGACTTAATGTTTGTTTCACCTCAGCACCGCTGTTGATCCACCCAGACCCAGCACTTCCTTTCATTGTGGAGGTGGACGCTTCTGATAATGCTTTAGGGGCCATTCTCTCCCACAGAACTGGAGAGAAGACTCTGCTACACCCTTGTGCTTTTTTTTCCCGTAGACTTACTTCAGCTGAGAAAAACTACGATGTGGGAGACAAGGAACTGCTAGCTATTATTGTAGCTTTCAAAGAATGGAGGCATCATCTGCAAGGAGCCACACAACAGATCGTAGTGCTGACTGACCATCGCAATTTGGAGTTTCTCAGATCCGCTAGATGTCTTTCTCCTCGTCAGGCTCATTGGAACCTATTTTTAAATCAATTTAATTTTGGTATTTCGTACCGTCCAGGTTCTCGTAATGGGAAGGCTGATGCTTTATCCTGAATCCATGCTGCGGATTCCGTATCTGGAGCCCCTTCCAAGACCATTCTATCCGATGCCAACTTCATCGGAGTTATCCACGATCAGCACTTGTGGAAGGAGTTCAAGGAGGCCTATGATGGTGATGTATTTCTGGCCAATCCACCTGTTGATATTAATCTTGTCCTTAAGGGTGGCATGTGGTTCAGGGATCGACGTATCTACGTCCCTGAGGCCGATCCTCAAGTTGGTCCATGACTCCAAGGTGGCTGGTCACAGGGGGGTACAGAAGACACAAGAGTTCCTAAGCCGATTTTTCTGGTGGCCGACTTGCCTGAAGGATACTAAGGACTATGTTCTCTCTTGCGAGGTATGTGCTCGTTATAAGACTCCTCGTATGTCACCTACAGGTCTTCCTCAACCATTACCTGTTCCGTCCCGCCCATGGGGGTCTATCTCAATGGACTTCATTGTGGAGCTGCCTACATCAGGTGGCATGAATACGATCCTGGTGGTAGTGGCTTGCCTGACTAAAGCTGCTCATTTTGTTCCTTGCCCCGGTCTTTCCTCAGCTAAGGATACAGTGAACTTGGTTATACAGAATGTTTTTCGGCTGCATGGGGTCCCGGATGAAATAATCTCTGACCATGGAGTGCAGTTTACCTCAAGATTCTGGAAGGAGTTTTGCTCTGTACTCAATATTAATGTCTGTCTTTCTTCCGCTTATCACCCCCAGACGAACGGTCAAACCGAGCGTACCAACCAGACCTTGGAACAATATCTACGATGCTATGTCAGCCATCTTCAGGATGATTGGTTGGAGTTACTTCCATTAGCTGAATTCTCATTTAACAATTCTCAGAGTGCCTCCACTAAGTTCACACCTTTCTTTGCCAATCTGGGTTACCATCCGAGTATCTTACCTAGGTCTCTGATTAATGTTCCGGTTCCAGCTGTAGAGGAGAGGCTGACTGCGATGAGGCAAAATCTGGAGGTTTTGAAGGAATCTTTGACCTCAGCTCAGGAACGTTACAAGAAATCGGCTGATAGATTTCGTAAACCGGCACCCATGTTCAAGGTAGGAGATTCCGTGTGGTTATCCATTAAAAATCTGAAGTTGAACGTTCCTTCACAGAAACTTGGACAGAAATTCATCGGCCCTTTCAAGATCAACGGTATTGTGAGCTCTGTGGCCTGCTGTCTGAAGTTGCCTAGGACTATGAAGGTACACCCAGTTTTCCATGTTTCTTTACTAAAGTCTGTATCTCCTAATACCTTCCAGGGACGTGTTGTGCCACCTCTGCAGCCTGTGGTGATTGATGGGCAGGAGCAATTTGTGGTGGAAGAGATTATTGATTCTAGGTTTCGCAGGAATCGGCTCCAATATCTGATAAGATGGCAAGGGTATCCCCCTGAAGAAGACTCTTGGGAACCTGTGGAAAACATCAATGCCCAACAGAAGACTTCTCGTTCCATCAGAGATTTCCTGAGAAACCGGGTCCAGGATCGTCCTGAGGCCACTTTTTGCCCTCTTTCAAGATGGTGTCTTTTGTCTCATGTGCCCCTTGTATTCCTGCTTTATAACTCCACCCCAGCCTCTAATCAGTGCTAGAGTATTCTGCCTGTGATCTGCTCCAGGTGGTTTCCTAGTTTCCTGCTCTCCCCTGCAGACTAGTTTGGATCTTCTGTTACCTGCTCTCAGAGACTCTGCTGCATTCAGTTGTTACCAGTATTCCTCCTTCTCCTGGCTGCTCCTTCTGTATGAAGAGGTGGTCGTGTGTGTGCGTCGTTTGTATGAAGAGGTGGTCGTGTGTGCGCCGTTTGTATGAAAGGGTGGTCGTGTGTGCGCAGTTTGTATGAAGAGGTGATCGTGTGTGTCGTTTTTGTATGAAAAGGTGGTCAGGTGGTCGTGTATGCTCCATTTGTATGAAGGGGTGGTCTTGTGTGTGTCATTTGTATGAAGAGGTGGTCAGGTGTGTGTCGTTTGTATGAAGAGGTGGTCCTATGTGTGTCGTTTGTATGAAGAGGTGGTCGTGTGTGCGCAGTTTGCATGAAGAGGTGGTCGTGTGTGCGCAGTTTGCATGAAGAGGTGGTCGTGTGTGCGCAGTTTGCATGAAGAGGTGGTCGTGTGTGCGTCGTTTGTAAGAAGAGGTGGTCGTGTGTGCGTCGTTTGTATGAAGAGGTGGTCGTGTGTGCGTCGTTTGTATGAAGAGGTGGTCGTGTGTGCGTCGTTTGTATGAAGAGGTGGTCGTGTGTGCGTCTGTCAGGACTGCAAATATTTTTAATTACATTTTGGCCCTTTTTGCCCTCTTTCAAGATGGTGTCTTTTGTCTCATGTGCCCCTTGTATTCCTGCTTTATAACTCCACCCCAGCCTCTAATCAGTGCTAGAGTATTCTGCCTGTGATCTGCTCCAGGTGGTTTCCTAGTTTCCTGCTCTGCCCTGCAGACTAGTTTGGATCTTCTGTTACCTGCTCTCAGAGACTCTGCTGCATTCAGTTTTTACCAGTATTCCTCCTTCTCCTGGCTGCCCCTGCTGTATGAAGAGGTGGTCGTGTGTGCGTCGTTTGTATGAAGTGGTCGTCGTGTGTGCGCAGTTTGTATGAAGAGGTGGTCGTGTGTGCGCAGTTTGTATGAAGAGGTGGTCGTGTGGGCGTCGTTTGTATGAAGTGGTCGTGTGGGCGTCGTTTGTATGAAGAGGTGGTCGTGGTCAGGTGTGCGCTGTTTGTATGAAGAGGTGGTCGTGTGTGCGCCGATTGTATGAAGAGGTGGTTGTAACGGGTCCGGGAGGCGGAACCTCTGAGCTACTATACAAGGGGGCGGCCCTTGTACGGGAGCGGGTGGCAGTCTCCGGGTGAACGGACAGGGAGTTACGGCAAGTGATCAAGGCAGTCACCGGGTAAGGGGTAGGTACGACCTGTGATGGCAGAACCTCCGGGTAGGCTAGCAGGCAGATGGTAGACGAGTGCTCCCAGGTGAGCAAGCGAGAGTCTCTGGAATAGCAGGTGGTCACGGCACGTGACGGCGGAACCTCCGGGCTGGCAGGCAGGTAGGTAACGGAGAAGCGCTCCCAGGTGAGCGGGCAAGAGTCTCTGAGATAGCTGGTGGTCACAGCACGTGACAACGGAGCCTCCAGGCTGGCAAGCAGGCAGGTAGCGGAGAAGCGCTCCCAGGTGAGCGGGCAAGCTGGTCCATAGACAGACTGACCGGAGTTGTAAGGCAGACCGTCGGACCTCAGGCAAGCAGGCAGGTAGCTGATGTGCGCTCCCAGGTGAGCGGACAAGTTGGTCCTTAGACAGACTGACCGGAGTTGTAAGGCAGACCGTCGGACCTCAGGCAGGCAGGCAGGTAACGAGTATTCAGGCAGGAATCAGGCAGGTAACTAGCAGGAAACTGGCAGGAAACTGGCAGGTAACTGGCAACGGGACCTGAGGGCTGAAGCACAGGTGAGACACAGGTGCAAACAACATTGCTCGGGCACCTCCATTTTGGAGGAGGTGCCTTATATATGATGAAGTCCTCCGGCCATTGGCCGGGGACTCCTTAGGACGGCGCGCGCGGCCCCTTTAAGAGGAGGGGAGCGCGCGCGCCCTAAGCACAGGGGCCGGGAAGGAGCGCGCGCTGAGAGCAGAGCGGGAGGAGAACGCCGGGAAGGAGCGCGCGCTGACAGCAGAGCGGGGAGAGGACGCCGGGCACGGAACAGAGCGGTGAGGGGAGCAGCGTCCCTGCCTAGCAGAGGGCAGGGACGCCAGCGCTACAGTACCCCCCCCTTTAGGCCCCCCCTTTTTTAGGCCAGACAGAAATTTAGCTAGGATGAGAGGGGCATGGATGTTCTCCCGGGGCTCCCACGTTCTCTCCTCAGGACCAAACCCCTTCCAATCTACTAGAAAAAAGGTCTTTCCTCTTACCCTTTTGGTGGCAAGAATGTTTTCTACCTCAAACTCGTCCTCAGCAGAAACCGGAGCAGGAGGCGTACCTGTAGACTTGGAAAAAGAGTTAAGCACCACAGGTTTGAGGAGAGACACATGGAAGGAGTTAGGGATCCGTAAGTTGGCCGGGAGTTTCAATTTATAGGCCACCGGGTTGATCTGACTGATGACCTCCAGTGGGCCGATGAACCGAGGCCCTAACTTATAGGAAGGGATCTTGAGCCGGACATATTTGGACGAGAGCCAGACTTTATCCCCAGGGCGGAATTGAGGAGGGTCCAGACGTTTTTTGTCAGCGTGTCTTTTCATACGCTCGGAAGACAGAAGGAGTGCGGACCGGGTACTCTCCCATATGGAGGAAAATTTGTTAACAAGAGATTCCGCAGCCGGATTGTCCGCCGAGGTGGAGACGGGAAACGGGATCCGAGGATGCTGACCGTAGACTACAAAAAACGGGGATTTGGAGGAAGACTCGCTCTCGTGATTGTTGTACGAGAATTCGGCCCATGGCAGGAGATCCACCCAGTCAGAATGGTGGGCATTAACGAAGTGCCGAAGGTAACTGGTCAGGTTCTGATTGATCCGCTCCACTTGACCATTAGACTGTGGGTGGTAAGCGGAGGAGAAGTCCAGGGTGACGTCCAGCAATTTACAAGTGGCTCTCCAGAAACGGGAAGTGAACTGTACCCCACGATCTGACACGATGTGACGGGGCAGGCCATGAAGACGGAAGATGTGGCGGATAAAGTCTTTAGCCAGCTCGGGTGCAGACGGAAGACCTGGCAGTGGAATGAAGTGAGCCATCTTGGAGAAGCGGTCAGCGACCACCCAAATGACCGTACAACCGGCAGAGACGGGTAGATCAGTAATGAAGTCCATCGCTATATGCTGCCAGGGGGCAGCAGGTACTGGCAGAGGTAGGAGGCGGCCGGCCGGCAGGTGTCTCGGAACTTTGTTGCGGGCGCAGGACACACAGGCAGAAACAAAGTCTATTACATCCTTGTGCAGGTTAGGCCACCAGTAGTGCCGGGTAATAAGCTGGAGGGTCTTTTTCTGACCGGCTTGGCCAGCTAGTTTAGACGAATGACCCCAGTGTAGGATCTTCTCCCGATCAGGTACAGGTACGAACGTCTTACCAGGAGGAAGACGATTTAGACTCACGGGAGCCACCTGCATTACTCTGGCGGGATCGATGATATGTTTCGGATCCTCCTCGAGATCAGACACCAGAAAGGACCGAGACAAGGCGTCCGCCTTGACGTTTTTGTCAGCCGGGCGAAAATGAAGGACAAAATCAAAACGAGCAAAAAACAAGGACCACCGGGCTTGGCGCGGGTTAAGTCTCTGGGCATGCTGGAGGTAAGCCAAGTTCTTGTGGTCAGTGTAAATTATTACCGGGTGAAGAGCCCCCTCGAGCAGGTAACGCCACTCCTCCAATGCCAGTTTGATGGCCAATAACTCTCGGTCTCCTATGGAATAGTTGCGCTCAGAGGAGGAGAAGAGTTTAGAGAAGAAGCCACAAGTTACCATCCTCCCGGAAGATGATTTTTGAGTAAGTACCGCTCCGGCTCCAGAGGAGGAGGCGTCAACCTCCAGGAAGAACTGTTTGTTGCCATCTGGGCGATGCAGCACCGAGGCGGAAGAGAAGGCCTGTTTAAGGGAAAGAAAGGCCTCCTCTGCTTCGGGTGGCCACTCTTTGGGATTAGTACCTTTACGGGTGAGCGCCGAAATTGGAGCCGTCCGGGAAGAGAAGTGTGGTATGAAGAGGCGGTAGTAGTTGGCGAAGCCCAGGAATCGCTGAATGGCCTTCAACCCCTCCGGTCGGGGCCATTTCTCGATGGCAGACAGTTTCTCAGGATCCATTTGTAGGCCGGTCTGAGAGATAATGTAGCCCAGAAACGGAAGCGAGGTCTGCTCAAAGAGGCACTTCTCAAATTTAGCGTAGAGATGGTTCTGCCTTAGCCTGAGCAGGACCTGACGAACGTCCCTCCGGTGAGTCTGGAGATCCGGAGAGAAGACCAAGATGTCGTCCAGGTACACTACTACGCAGGAGTAGAGAAGGTCCCGGAAGATGTCATTGACCAACTCTTGAAAGACGGCAGGAGCGTTACAGAGACCAAAGGGCATTACCAGGTATTCATAGTGGCCGTCCCGGGTGTTGAATGCCGTCTTCCATTCATCCCCCTGACGAATACGAACCAGGTTGTACGCCCCACGAAGGTCCAGTTTGGTGAAGATCCTAGCCCCCCTCAGGCGATCAAATAATTCTGGAATGAGCGGAAGGGGGTACTTATTCTTCACCGTGATCAGGTTTAGGCCTCTATAGTCTATACAGGGACGGAGAGAGCCGTCCTTCTTTTTGACGAAAAAGAAGCCTGCTCCCGCCGGGGAGGTAGATTTCCGGATGAATCCTCTGGCCAGATTCTCCTCAATATATTCGGACATTGACCGGGTCTCAGCAGCGGATAAAGGATAGATACGCCCACGGGGAGGAGTAGTACCGGGTAGCAGATCGATGGGACAGTCGTATGGTCTATGAGGTGGTAATGTCTCTGCCTCCTTTTTATTAAAGACATCTGCATAAGACCAATAAGGAATCGGAAGTCCAGGTAGATTAGCTGGGGTAGGAGAGGGACGGACGGGATGGACGGGAACCAGGCAGGTTTTATGACAGTCTTGTCCCCAGCGAAGGACCTCTCCGGTTTGCCAGTCTAGCACGGGTGCATGTCTCTGGAGCCAGGGCAGACCTAGCAAGAGGGCGTGAGAGAGTCCAGGCAGAACATGAAAGGAGATACTTTCAGAATGCAGCATTCCCACCTGCAGGGTAATGGATTCGGTGATGAGTTGGATGGGGCGAGGTAAGAGGCCCCCACCCACGGCAGCGACAGACAAGGGTACAGCCAGAGGTTTGGTGGGGATGCGGTATCTCTCAACCAGGGACTGTGAAATAAGGTTCCCGGCTGCTCCAGAGTCAAGTTGGGCTAGTTCGAAATAACAGTTCTCCCCGTAGATGATCGAAACTGACAACAGCAGGGATGGAGAGGATTTATTCTTGTCTAGGTGGACCTCTCTGAGCAAACCTAGACACAGGCGTTTCCCGACCTCTCCGGGCAGGCACGGATCCGGTGCTCCTTACTGCCACAGTAGAAGCAGCTCCCCTCGGCACGGCGTGAGTCCTGACGGGTTTTGACCATCTTGGTCTGGTCGACCTGCATAGGCTCAGGAGAGTGTACCTGGGGAGAGATGGAGGGAATGACGGGTCTCTGGAGAGTAGGAGCTAAACGTGGAATCCTTCTCTCACGGGTGACCTCTTTGGCACGCTCCTGGAACCGTAGGTCAATCCGGGTGGCAAGGGTTATTAGATCATCGAGAGAGGTAGGAATGTCCCGACCAGCAAGTTCATCTTTAATACGACCGGACAGACCCTCCCAGAAGACGGATACCAGAGCGTCGTTATCCCAGGCCAGCTCCGAGGCAAGGGTGCGGAACCGTATGGCATATTGGCCCACGGTGAGACCCTCCTGACGGAGGCGTAGCAGAGAGGATGCGGATGAGGTCTTCCGTCCGGGTTCGTCGAAGACTTTCCGGAAAGCCGAGAGAAAAGCAGGCAAGTTGGACACCAGGGGGTCTCCTCTCTCCCATAGAGGATTTAGCCAGGCCAGGGCCTCCCCGGTGAGATGGGACATGATAAAGGCAATTTTGGCCCGGTCGGAATTAAACTGATGGGACAAAAGTTCAAAGTGCAGGGTGCACTGATTTATGAAGCCCCGAGCCTGGACGGGGTCGCCTCCGAAGCGAGGAGGTGCAGAGAGCCGGGGTAGGATACCATAGTATTAGTGGGCAGCGGAGCTGCCGGTTTGCAAGATATGGCACTGGCGGAGGTTGTTGGTGGATCAGACAGAGTGTTCAGGCGAGTATTAACATTCCGCAGGTGACCCAGGATGGCCTCCTGTTGGGACCTCTGACGGGACAGTTCAAGACAGAGGTCCGAGAGCGAGGGAGCTTGGGTGCCACCGGGTTCCATGGCCCGAGCAAACTGTAACGGGTCCGGGAGGCGGAACCTCTGAGCTACTATACAAGGGGGCGGCCCTTGTACGGGAGCGGGTGGCAGTCTCCGGGTGAACGGACAGGGAGTTACGGCAAGTGATCAAGGCAGTCACCGGGTAAGGGGTAGGTACGACCTGTGATGGCAGAACCTCCGGGTAGGCTAGCAGGCAGATGGTAGACGAGTGCTCCCAGGTGAGCAAGCGAGAGTCTCTGGAATAGCAGGTGGTCACGGCACGTGACGGCGGAACCTCCGGGCTGGCAGGCAGGTAGGTAACGGAGAAGCGCTCCCAGGTGAGCGGGCAAGAGTCTCTGAGATAGCTGGTGGTCACAGCACGTGACAACGGAGCCTCCAGGCTGGCAAGCAGGCAGGTAGCGGAGAAGCGCTCCCAGGTGAGCGGGCAAGCTGGTCCATAGACAGACTGACCGGAGTTGTAAGGCAGACCGTCGGACCTCAGGCAAGCAGGCAGGTAGCTGATGTGCGCTCCCAGGTGAGCGGACAAGTTGGTCCTTAGACAGACTGACCGGAGTTGTAAGGCAGACCGTCGGACCTCAGGCAGGCAGGCAGGTAACGAGTATTCAGGCAGGAATCAGGCAGGTAACTAGCAGGAAACTGGCAGGAAACTGGCAGGTAACTGGCAGGTAACTGGCAACGGGACCTGAGGGCTGAAGCACAGGTGAGACACAGGTGCAAACAACATTGCTCGGGCACCTCCATTTTGGAGGAGGTGCCTTATATATGATGAAGTCCTCCGGCCATTGGCCGGGGACTCCTTAGGACGGCGCGCGCGGCCCCTTTAAGAGGAGGGGAGCGCGCGCGCGCCCTAAGCACAGGGGCCGGGAAGGAGCGCGCGCTGAGAGCAGAGCGGGAGGAGAACGCCGGGAAGGAGCGCGCGCTGACAGCAGAGCGGGGAGAGGACGCCGGGCACGGAACAGAGCGGTGAGGGGAGCAGCGTCCCTGCCTAGCAGAGGGCAGGGACGCCAGCGCTACAGTGGTCAAGTGTACGTCATTTGTATGAAGAGGTGGTCAAGTGTACGTCATTTGTATGAAGAGGTGGTCAAGTGTACGTCATTTGTACGAAGAGGTGGTCAGGTGTGCGTCGTTTGTACGAAGAAGTGATTGTATGTGCGTCATTTGTATGAAGAGGTGGTCAGGTGTACGTCGTTTGTATGAAGAGGTGGTCGTGTGTGCGTCGTTTCTATGAATTGGTCGTGTGTGCGTCGTTTGTATGAAGAGGTGGTCGTATGTGCGCAGTTTGTATGAAGAGGTGATCGTGTGTACTTTGTATGAACTGGTAGTGTGTGCGTCGTTTATATGAAGAGGTGGTTGTGTGTGCGTCGTTGGTATGAAGTGGTCGTGTATGCGTCGTTTGAAGTGGTCATGTGTGCGCAGTTTGTATGAAGGGGTGGTCCCGTGTGTGTCGTTTGTATGAAGAGGTGGTCGTGTGTGTGTCGTTTGTATGAAAAGGTGGTCGTGTGTGCGCAGTTTGTATGAAGAAGTGGTCGTGTGTACGCAGTTTGTATGAAGAGGTGGTCGTGTGTGCGTCATTTATTTGAAGAGGTGGTCGTGTGTGTCGTTTGTATAAAGGGGTGGTCGTGTGTGTGTCGTTTGTATGAAGAGGTGGTCGTGTGTACGTTGTTTGTATGAAAAGGTGGTCGTGTGTACGTTGTTTGTATGAAGAGGTGGTCTTGTGTGTGTCGTTTGTATGAAGAGGTGGTCTTGTGTTTGTCGTTTGTATGAAGAGGTGGTCAGGTGTGCACCGTTTGTGTGAAAGGTGGTAGTGTGTGCGTCGTTTATATGAAGAGGTGGTTGTGTGTGCGTCGTTGGTATGAAGTGTTCGTGTATGCGTCGTTTGAAGTGGTCGTGTGTGCGCAGTTTGTATGAAGGGGTGGTCCTGTGTGTGTCGTTTGTATGAAGAGGTGGTCGTGTGTGTGTCGTTTGTATGAAAAGGTGGTCGTGTGTGCGCAGTTTGTATGAAGAAGTGGTCGTGTGTACGCAGTTTGTATGAAGAGGTGGTCGTGTGTGCGTCATTTATTTGAAGAGGTGGTCGTGTGTGTGTCGTTTGTATGAAGAGGTGGTCGTGTGTACGTTGTTTGTATGAAAAGGTGGTCGTGTGTACGTTGTTTGTATGAAGAGGTGGTCTTGTGTGTGTCGTTTGTATGAAGAGGTGGTCAGGTGTGCACCGTTTGTGTGAAAGATGGTCGTGTGTGCGTCGTTTGTACGAAGTGATCGTGTGTGCGTCGTTTGTACGAAGTGATCGTGTGTGCGTCGTTTGTATGAAGAGGTGGTCATGTGTGTGCGTCGTTTGTATGAAGAGGTGGTCATGTGTGTGCGTCGTTTGTATGAAGAGGTGGTCATGTGTGTGCGTCGTTTGTATGAAGAGATGGTTGTGTGTGCGTCGTTTGTATGAAGAGGTGGTCGTGTGTGCGTCATTTCTATGAAGAGGTGGTCGTGTGTATCCGTCGTTTGTATGAACTGGTCGTGTGTGCGTCGTTTGTATGAAGTGGTCGTGTGTGCGTCATTTGTAGGAAGAGGTGGTCGTGTGTGCGCAGTTTGTATGAAGAGGTGATCGTGTGTGCGTCGTTTGTATGAAGAGGTGGTCGTGTGTGCATCATTTGTATGAGGTGGTCGTGTGTGCGTCATTTGTATGAGGTGGTCGTGTGTGCGCAGTTTGTATGAAGAGGTGGTCGTGTGTGCGTCATTTCTATGAAGAGGTGGTTGTGTGTATCCGTCGTTTGTATGAAGAGGTGGTCGTTTGTGTGTCATTTGTATGAAGAGGTGGTCAGATGTGCGCAGTTTGTATGAAGAGTTGGTCAGGTGTGCGTCGTTTGTATGAAAAGGTGGTCGTGTGTGTCGTTTGTTTGAAGAGGTGGTCGTGTGTGCGCAGTTTGTATGAAGAGGTGGTCGTGTGTGTGTCGTTTGTATGAAGGGGTGGTCGTGTGTGTCATTTGTGTGTTGTTTGTATGAAGAGGTGGTCGTGTGTGCGCCTTTAGTATGATGAGGTGGTCGTGTGTGCGTCGTTTGTATGAAGAGGTGGTCATGTGTGTGTCGTTTGTATGAAGGGGTGGTTGTGTGTGTGTGTCGTTTGTATGAAGAGGTGGTCAGGTATGCGCCGTTTGTGTGAAGTGGTGGTATTGTGTGCGTTTTTTGTATGAAGAGGTGGTCGTGTGTGCGCCGTTTGTATGAAGAGGTGGTCGTGTGTGCGCCGTTTGTATGAAGAGGTGGTCGTGTGTGCGTCGTTTGTATGAAGAGTTGGTCGTGTGTGCGTCGTTTGTATGAAGAGTTGGTCGTGTGTGCGTCGTTTGTATGAAGAGTTGGTCGTGTGTGCGTCGTTTGTATGAAGAGTTGGTCGTGTGTGTGTCGTTTGTATGAAGAGTTGGTCGTGTGTGTATCGTTTGTATGAAGAGGTGGTCAGGTGTGTAATGTTTGTACGAAGAGGTTGTCGTGGTCAGGTGTATGCCGCTTGTATGAAGAGTTGTTCGTGTGTGCACCCTTTGTATGAAGAGGTGGTCGTGTGTGCGCCAATTGTATGAAGAGGTGGTCGTTTGTGTGCCGTTTGTATGAAGAGGTGGTCGTGTGTGTGGTTTGCATGAAGAGGTGGTCGGGTAGGCGCCAGTTTGTATGAAGAGGTGATCGGGTGTGCGCCGTTTGTATGAAGAGGTGGTCGTTTGTGCGCTGATTGTATGAAGAGGTGGTCCTGTGTGCGTCATTTCTATGAAGAGGTGGTCGGGTGTGCATTCTTTGTATGAAGAGGTAGTTGCGTGTGCGCTGATTTATGAATACATGGTCCGGTGTGCCCTGATTGTATGAAGAGGTGGTCGGGTGTGCGCCGTTTGTATGAAGATGTGGTCAAGTGTGCGCTGATTGTATGAAGAGGTAGTTGTGTGTGCGCTGATTTATGAAGAGGTGGTCGGGTATATGCCGTTCAGCATACCCTCAGGTAATTCAAGAGCACTTAGCGGGACCCCGTTCTGTGTGCCTTTTCTGGTCGACTTCCTGCGCTGGCTCTCACCCTCCTGCCCTGTGCCTCACACCCAGTGTCCCAAGCCAGTGACCGCATATCTTGTCGGCGACGTCTTCTCTGTCCCCTGGGTCCTCTATGGCCTCCTTTTTGGCGATTAGGTGTGGCTGTTGGCTGCTGCACCTGAAATGCTACACCCTCCGGTTATCTAGTTGAGACTTGAATAACTCTAGTTTAGGGGCTGGTCCCCTCTCTGCGGCCTGATTCTTCCACTCCTGGTGGGTTCGGGCACATGGGTGGCATTCGCACTGCCCGTGCCCCTGGGATCCTTTCTGTTCTGGAGCCTTCCTTCCTGCTCCTCTCCTCTCTTCAGTCTGTCCTGGGCCTCTCTCATTAGGCCCTTCTCCTGAGCAGAGCTCCTGCTCCTCCTCTGACTGAACACTCTGACTGGACTGACTGACTGACTGACTACTCACCCAAGATGGCTTCCCTTTTTATATCCGCCTTCTCAAATGCTCCCCTGAGCTTCTTCCTCCATCCACACCCACTACATGGTTCTCCCTCTCTTGGTTCCCCCCACTCCAGCCAGTGACAGGGCTCAACAGCGCAGCAGTGCATCTTGCCCCTCCTGCTGGTCTGGAGTAGTGTAGTGTTGGATGCAGGTGTTTGGGTCCTGGGCAGTACTCCATCCTTACCTGAGAGTGGGATACCACACCTCTGGGTGAGATGCAGTACCTCAGTGGCGACTGAACCCGCAGGGGCGCCACATCTACCGTTCCCTCACTCTAACTACTTAATTTTATACAATTTTTTTTTGCTATTTCCATTTTGATGACTCTTCGATTGAGAACACCCAATGCATGCTGCCATGCTCAAATGGGACGTCATCAGGGGACAGAGGCTACAGTTACTGCCACAACCTCAATTGCCACCTTGAAATGAAGAATCATCAGTGATGTCCTTTTCAGGGGCTGGACTAGTCCCTGCTCTACTGAGTGTGCATTGGTTGTCATTTCCAACATATGCTCAGTACGCGCTCCTTTCTTACTGTGCAATATTCTTCTGAGAGCACAGTGACAGTGCACTCCCTCGCCAGCTCTGATGAGAAGTGACAAGTTGGCAAGAGACCTCACTGTGTACACGGGCACGAATACAAGGGCATTCTTCTCATGTGTTGTGGCTGTGTATCAGCCACTATACATGTAGCCGACTAGCCGTGGGTACATGAGCATTTGACTCGAGCACGCTGGCTACTCTATCCGAGTACGCTCGGATAACTCGATATCTGATCATGCTCGCTCATCATTAGTTGGGATCAAAAAAATGTGGTAAATTTTGTTAAAGTGTACATGACAGCTGCTTCATGCTGCCCGGACAACAAGCAGCAAAAATTTGACACTGGCTCTATCATATCAGGCAGGTATGTTTTACTCTGGAACACTGTACATTTAAAAGCCAGACGACCACCAATTTGCTTGGTTGACTAGTCCAAGAGGCCGGACCTCAGCAAATTCTACCCACTCTGTTCCCCTTGAGTGACAGGTCTGTCTATACACACATTACTTGGACTAGCCTCTTTGATAAGTCAACTGTGCAGCATGGTCCCTGGACGTCTTTAGACTCAATATTTTCTCTAAAACACTTCAACGATTCAGAGTATATCATATGTGCCTGAAATTACGGCGCCTGATTCTGCAGGCAGCATGAATTAGCTGTAGGGTTCCCTTTCTGTTAGGTCACATTCACACGTTCAGTATTTAGTCAGTATTTTACATCAGTATTTGTAAGCCAAAACCAGGAATGGGTAAAAAATGCAGAAGTGGAGCACGTGATTCTATTATACTTTTCTCTTATTGTTCCATTTCTGATTTTGGCTTACAAATACTGATGTAAAATACTGACCAAATACTGAACGTGTCCTAACAGTGTCACACATCGCTGGGAGACTCAGAGCTAACGTTGCTGGAATGGCGCCAGCATTAAAGGTGACTGTTATTATTTTACTTGGGGGAAACATGGTAACTCAAAAGGGGTTGTCCGAGTAGTGAAGAACCCCTTTAAATTAAATAGTTTGAGATATAGTATGAAATTTAGTTTGTTTCCCACAACTAAAGTACAGTCATGACTGAAAGTGTTGGCACCCATGAAATTGTTCCAGAAAATTAAGAATTTCTCCTAGAAAATTATTGCAATTACACATGTTTTGTTATACACATGTTTATTTCCTTTGTGTGTATTGGAGCAACTTAAAAAAAAGACAGAGGAAAAAAAGGCAAATTGAACATTATTTCACACAAAACCCCAAAAATGGTCTGGACAAAATTGTTGACACCCTCAACTTAATATTTGGTTATAAACCCTTTGGAATAAATAACTGCAATCAATTACTCCCAAAACGATCAACAAGATTCTTACATTCCTCAACTGGAATTTTCGACCACTTTTCTTTTGCAAAGTGCTCCAGGTCTCTCATATTTGATAGGTGCCTTCTCCCAATAGCAATTTTAAGATCTCTCCACAGATGTTCAATGGGATTTAGATTCAGACTCATTGTTGGCCACTTCAGAACTCTTCATTGCTTTGTTTCCATCCATTTCTGTGTGCCTCTTGAAGTATGTGTAAGTCGTGTACCGGAGTGTGTTCTTCAGGATACAGCGAAATCACGGGCGAGAAAACCGACTCCTACACAGTTCACTCACTGTAATTAAAGTATTTTACTTAGTTATGTGAATGACTCAACCAGAAAATAGAAAACTTTCAAAACATTATACAGACATTCAGCCAGGAGGCTGAGACCCTTGTGCTGTACAGCGTGGCACTCAAACAATCTGTACCTACTATACTTTTTATAAATTTACCGACTGGTGTGCCTGTCTGAACCGGCCACCTGTTAACTGTTTACATCCTGTAAACTCAGACAATTATATAAGTGTAACGTACGGGCTTGCCTGCGGTACAGCACAGCAGTTTACAATCTTACAATCAATTACCTCTATTCCCAACCAATTAATACGTCCTGATGTGACTTCAATGAATAGTATGTCCTCAATTATATCGTAAATACCCTAAGGCTGTGTGCCCACGATGTGTTTTTTAAGCGTTTCCGCAGCGGCAAAAACGCTGCAGAAATGCTTAAAAAATGCATGGTAGAAGGCCTGCCATGTTCCCCAATGCTAATCCGCATGTGCTGTGCACATGCTGCGGAAATTTCCGCTGCGGATTATCATTGCAAAAAAAACCCGCAGCACTACCAATTATTTTGCGGAAGTGCTGCTTTTTCGCCGCCATTGACTTGCATTAGAACGCGTGCATTCCGCTTCACTAGATAAGGACATGCGGAATGCATGCGCTCCAATGTGCGGATGGTACCCAGGTCTAGAGGAGAGGAGACTCTCCTCTGGACCCGGGTACCATAGAAAAAAATGTGAAAAAAAGAATAAAATAAAAAATAAAGATTATTTTTACCTTCTGACGGTCCCCGCTACACTCGTCCTTTCATGCCGGCAGCTAGCGATGGACTGAAGGACCTGCGCTGACGTCATAGTCATGTGACGGGTCACGCAACACTGACGTCGGCAGGTCCTTCAGTGTACTGCTGCCGACAAGGGAGAACGGAGGGAAGCAAGACTGCGGGGGCCATCAGAGGGTAAGTATAGATTTATTTTTTTATTTTTAACCATTCTTTAGGTCACACAATATAAATCCATGCCGTTTGCATGGATTTATATAGTGTGACCAAGTTGACAAGCACTTTCCAAGTGATGCTAAAATCGCTTGGAAAGCGCTTGTCAACCCGCATGCGGAAATGCAAGTGAAGAACGCTTCACTTCCGCATGTCTCTGGCAGGAAAACGCACGTACAATCCGCATGCGTTTTTTTCTGCCAGGGAGATGCAGAAACGCTCAGGAAAAAATCCTGAGCCTTTCTGCATCGTGGGCACATAGCCTAAAAGTTAACCAACTGCGAAAGCTATTTAGCCGTGAACGAAGTCTATCGAAGTTGAACAATTGTCCCGAACTATAATGTTCCACAGAAACTCTCCGCTGAAGCAAAAAGAAGTTCAATATTGGTCTGAGGTCTCTTGCGTGTCATCTCGTCACCTAGATGTGGATTAGGATTCTTAATTACGAAACAAACAGGAAATGTAGCAGCAAATCTGGAAGTTCCGTACCGTGGTTTTGGCAATAAACATGGCCTGAAACAGTCAATATTCCTATCTAACTACAGGCTCTGTCTCAGCCTGTAGTTTTTTGGCGCCAGAATATAGTGAGGTGTGTGCACTGTTATCCACTGTGGCGGCGCAGTGGGCCTTAGTTTTCTTAATGACCCCAGTCTGCTCCGAACACACAATCGTTGTATACGGATGGATGCTGGGCCCCTCCAGCAGGTGGACGGTATCGTTGATGACTGTGGCTTAACTCCTGAGCGGCGTCCAACACCTTTCACACCAGGTCGCAACCTTCTCTGTCTCTCAGGAGTGTTCCTGGCAGAAATTTCCTCACATCTAGACAGGTTTTTGTCACGGACATGATCAGCTCCAATCTGCCGCAGCTTTGGTCTCCGTGGGATGCTTCCATGAGAGGATGTCGGTGGATTCCCCTCTAGCACATTCTCTCCCTGTTCTGAATAACTGCAGACTGTCCTTAAGATGACTGCACTTCCTTGTCCTGTGTTTCACATCACTCAGATTGTAGCCCCGCCTCTGATATTTTGCATGCATCTCACAGTTTTCCAGCAATGCTTAGGTAACAGCGGCATCTTATGACCGAATAACAACATTACTGCAGATAAGCAAATCTATTTACAACAGGTACAGTATTATACTGATGCGAACACAGGTATACACATTTATACCACCCTAGTAAGCCGACACACAACTCACATGCCACTCCACTAGAGGTTGACATCCTTGGCAAGCCTCCCCATACAAATTTGTCTTGCGCATGGCGCTGTGGAAATGCACCAGCGTTAGATCTGGCCATCCCACGCTGAGTCGTAGGATTGGGTACGATGGGCATATATGTTGGGAAAGGAGCTGTGTGGTGCACAACATCCTCCCCGGGTGGTAGCCCAGCAATAACTGGAGTCTGTGTTGATGCCTAGACCATCCACCATTCCTTATCCAAGGAAGGTTCCGCTGGTCTCAAGGTAAGAGTAGGTACCTCCCCATTCTCCCATAGGCTCTTCAAAGGTGCAGCGTCTCAACATGTTACAGTGAAGATTCCGTGAGGGTCCCCCAGTCTCTACCTCATAGACCAGGATGGTCGGGTCTACTCCCCTTTTCACCACATATGGTACTGCCTCCCACCGCCCATCCAACTTACCAGATGGCCTCTTGGCCCTGACCATCACCCGGAACATACTTGTGTTTCCACACGGGCCTTGAGTTGGGGTGCACCACTTGACCCAGATGATCCCCCACAAAATTGTGCACCGCCCTCAGCTGCTGGCGATGCTCTTGTGCCCATGCAGTGGTATTTCTTGGTGGTGGGCCCATTGGATCGGGCATGTGTAGATCCTCGATCTCCTGGCCTGTTCTCCCGAACATGAGCATATACGGTAAGTAGCTGGTTCTGCTGTCTACCCTATTGTTATAGGTCCACATTAATTCTGGTAAGTATTCCGGCCACCGGGCCTTTTGACTATCCTCCAGAGTCCTCAGCATCTGGAGCAGAGTGCGGTCAAACCGCTCGCACACCCCATTTCCTTGGGGGTGGTATGGGGTTGTGCGGGAACGCTCAATGCCATAAAGCTGGTACAGCTCGGTCATCAGGGTGCCCTCGAAGCATGCCCCCTTATCTGAACAAATTGCGGACACCCGAACA
Organism: Phyllobates terribilis; assembly: GCF_046119375.1. Lineage (NCBI taxonomy): Eukaryota > Metazoa > Chordata > Amphibia > Anura > Dendrobatidae > Phyllobates > Phyllobates terribilis. The sequence goes on along the minus strand of NW_027362762.1, from coordinate 189,638,381 downwards.
CTTGTATAAAGTTTTTGCAGACCGCCTCAGTGGCCAACTCTGCTGTCTGGTCTCAGGTGGGTACAGCCACTGCCTATTTTGTGAAATGATCTGTCACGACTAGACGGTACGAGTGTCCTGAGACAGAACACCCAGTCTGTACATAGTCAATCATCAGGATCTCCAGGTGCGCAGACGTTCATATAGTCTGGACAGGAACCGCTGCTCGGGGCTTTCATTCAGCCCGCAAGGCAAGCATCTGAGACATGCCTCAGTTATCATGTCTCTTAAGTCGGGGCAATATACCAGATGCTGGAGCCACATTTACGTCTTATCACTTCCAAAATGGGCGCCCCTCTCATAGGATTCCCGGGTGACCGCTGGCCCCAGTGACATGGGAATGACTAACTGCTGTCGGTACTGCAACTCCGACTTTAAGTAGATTGTTCGATACAGAAGCCTCTGGGTAGCACACAGCTTATCCTACTGCCTCAGCAGCTTCTGGTCCTCTGGGGTCAGACGGGCCTGCTCTTCCGGACGTGGCCAGACCTTGATCCGGACCCACTCTTTCACTCTCTGTTGGTACGGACAGTCATCCTGAACTTTTCCCCAATCAGCCAAGGTCTTCCCTAACACCATCGGCATCCCTGAAGCAATCCCACTTAAATGTGCCAAGTTCCAGAAGGCAGGTACTCGGCTGAGATTTGGGGTTTCAGTGTCCTCCAGCTCCTCATTGACATCGTGAACCGGCGATCCTACAGGAACTCGGGAGAGTGCATCAGCATTGCCTTTCTCTCTTCCCGATCAGAACTGGATACGATATTGGTACCTGGAAAGGTGAGCCATCCACCTCTGTTCCAGAGCTCCTAGTTTGGCATTCTCTAGGTGCGCTAACGGTTTATTGTCCGTCAATATGATCACCACGGCACCTGTGAGGTACTTCACGTTCTTTTCAGTCGTGGCCCATAACAGTGCTAAAAGTTCTAACTTAAAAGAGCTATAGTTGTCGAGGTTGCGCTCCGACTCCCTCAGAGACCGGCTGCCGTAAGCAACCAATCTCTCGTGTACGTCTTGAACTTGAGATAGCACAGCCCCCAGACCATGTAAACTCTAATCAGTGCACAACAAGAATGGAACATCGAACTGCGCATACCCAGAACTGGAGCACTGGTCAGAACCTTCTTCAATACTTCAAAGGCTTCTTGCTGCCGTGGTCCCCATTGGTCGAGTCTTGTGCCCCTCTGCCGTGCCCATCAGTAGATCGTTTATCATGCAAGCCAAATGAGGAAACTTTGATATAAACCTTCAATAGTATCTGGCCAGACCTAAAAAAGCTCACACCTCCGGGAGGGTATTCGGCTGAGGCCACTTCTGGACAACGTCCACCTTGCTGGCACCCCCTCTGGGGTGACCACATGTCCTAAGTACTCTATCTGGTGTTGAAAGAGTTGGCACTTCCTGGGTTTGATCTTGAGGCCGTGGTCTCGTAACCGTCCTAGAACTTGTCGCAGCTTATGTAAGTAACCGTCCTAGAACTTGTCGCAGCTTATGTAAATGTCGAAGGAGGTCCAGAACACCACCATATCGTCCAAGTATATCATTACCAACTCGAAGTTGAGGTCAATTGATGTGGACACAGGTATACACATTTATACCACCCTGGTGAGCCAACACACATCTCCCATATGTTTGGGGTCATTGTCCTGCTGGAAGGACCCATGACCTAGGACGCAATCCCAGCTTTCTGACATTACACTACATTGCAACCCAAAATCCTTTGGTAATCTTCAGATTTCATGATGCCTTTCACACAATCAAGGCACCCAGTGCCAGAGGCAGCAAAACAACCCTAAAACATCTTTGAATCTCCTCCACATTTGAATGTAGGTACTGTGTTGTTTGCGTTGTCAGCCTTATTACATTTTCGGTAAACAGTAGAATGATGCTTTACCGAAAAGCTCTATCTTGGTCTCATCTGTCCACAAGCTTTCCCAGGACGAATTTTGCTTACTCACGTACATTTTGGCAAACTGCAGTCTAGTTTTTTAAGTCTCTGTGTCAGCAGTGGGGTCTCCTTCCATAGCGTTTCATTTCATTCAAATATTGACGGATAGTTTGCACTTACACTGATGCACCCTCAACCTGCCGAACAGCTTGAATTTCTTTGGAACTTGATTGGGACTGCTTATCCACCATCCAGACTATCTAGCATTGCAACCTTTCATCAATTTCTCTCTCCTGTCCACGTCTAGGGAGATTAGCTACAGTGCCATTGGTTGTAAACTTCTTGATTATGTTGCATACCGTGGACAAAGAAACATCAAGATCTCTGGAGATGGACTTGTAACCTTGAGATCGTTGATAGTTTTCAACAATTTTGGTTCTCAAGTCCTCAGACAGTTCCCTTCTGTCCTTTCTATTCTCCATGCTTAGTGTGGCACACACAGACACACAATTCAAAGATTGAGTCAACTTCTCCCCTTTCTATCTGCTTTCAGGTGTGATTTTCATATTGCCCACACTTGTTACTTGCCACAGGTGAGTTTGAACGAGCATCACATGCTTGAAACAGAGTTCTTTACCCACATTTTTGGAAAGGTGCCAACAACTTTGTCCTGCCCATTTTGGGGGTTTTGTGTGAAATTATGTCCAATTCTCCTTTTTTTTCTCAGTTTTTTTTGTGTTGTTCCAATACACACAAAGGAAATAAACATGTGTATAACAAAACATGTGTAACCGTAATAATTTTCTGGGAGAAATACTTCATTTTCTGGAACAATTTCAAGGGTGCCAACACTTTCGGCCATGACTGTGTAAAAGGACTTCATACAACAGAGCATGCTGTGGGTATGATGTTAATTTGTTTCTCTCATAGGCTTCTTTATAGGATTTGAAATCACCAGGAAAAATACATGGAAAAATGTAAAAATTAAATACGCTAAAAAAGATACTTGTAAAATAAAAAATACAAGTTTTAAAAAGTCTTTTTTAAAAATAAAACATGCTGAAAACATTATGTATAATATATATGAAGGAACCATTAAAGGGGTTGCTCGCCTCTTAGAGACACATTTTTTGTTCTACTTAAGTGAGTGTATTTGGGGATGAAAATATTTGCAGTTGGGTCCCATTAAACTTTTTTCAACATTTAGCTTTGACAGTATGTATGAAGGAGCCCTTAAGGTGATCTTTGACTTCTGCAACAATATCAGGTAAGTTGAGAAGGAAGTTGTTTCTTTCACAAGTGGGAAATTAAGGCTTAAACATACAGTATGTAATGTGCATTCTTTAAAATGTTAAAGGGGTTTTCCTGTTTCAGAAAACCCCTATCCCCAGGTGCAGTTTAGTTAAAAATATAAATAAACATTTGCTTTACTCACCCTCCCTGTGTTCAGTGCGGAGTCTCCACCGCTGCTTCTGGTGTCTTTTTATTGCCTGCTGCAGTGAGGCTGCGTGCCCACGTTGCGTATTACAGGCGTATATGCTGCGGAATTTCCGCAGCGTAAACGCTTGTAAAACGCATGTATATCCGCACCCCATGGTCCCCAATGGCATTCCGCAATGTCAATGCCCATGCTGCGGATTTTTCCGCAGCGTATATGCTGCGATCAAAAATCCGCAGCATGTTCATTAATTTTGCGGAAGCGCAGCAGAATCAATGTGCGGATGGTACCCAAGTCTGGATGAGAGGAGACTCTCATCCAGACCAGGGTACCAAAGAACCTGTAAAAAAAAGAAAAAATAAAGTTTATACTTATCTTCTGATGTCTTCCCGGTGTTTTCCCGCCGTTGCGCTGTTGTGTGAAGGACCTGCCACGTCATTGAGTCATGTAACCCATCACATGACTCAATGACGTCACCGCAGGTCCTGCACACAACAGCGTGAGCCGCTCAAGGCTCCGGACGGGGCAGAGAATGCATCGGAAGGTGAGTATAAACTTTATTTTTTTATTTTTTACCATTCTGATTCTTTTTTTTTTTAACTATTACTTGATCACACTATATAAATCCATGCCAGTTGCATGGATTTACATAGTGTGAACAAGTTGTGTAAGCACTTTTCCAAGTGATGCTTAAATCACTTGGAGAAGTGCTTGATAACCCGCATGCGGAAATGCATGCAAAGACGCCTCACAAACGCTTCTACCTGGCGGGAAAACCGCATGTAAAATCCGCATGCGATTTTCCCGCCAGGGAGAAGCGTAAAAAATATGCTTCAGTTCCGCAACGTGGGCACTTAGCCTGACAGCACTTCAGCAGTGCCATAGGCAATTAGTGAACTCATTGGCCTTGAGTGGCTCCTGTTGTCTACTCTGGCAGAGCCGTTGACCTAATTTATTGACTGTGGTGCTGTGATCGCTGCAGACCATAACAAGGAGCTGCAGCAAAAACACAGCACTTGACTTGTGGAGGGGGAGTAAAGGACAGTTTTGTTTTGTTTTTTTTTTGTTTTTAAGACAAACTGAACCTGGGGCCAGGGGTTTTTTGAAAACCGAAAACCCCATTTCACCAACAGTTTTGACATGTTCATAGTTGTTGTCTGTTCTTAAAGGTAATTTATATGCAGGATTTCACCCAAACTATTTATATCCTCATGTAGCTCTTTCCAAGACAAGTCCAGCAATTCTTTAACATCATCAGTCCATTCCTCCATTACTGAAAAATCAGCTTCTGAATTGTTATGCAAATGGCTACAATAGGTCTAAAGCCTATGTCACTCCAGCTCTATTCCCCACCCAGTGCTGCCTCCTCCTGCTGGTTCCTGTGCCTGAAGTCACACACCCTGGGGGCTGTCAGTCAAGTAAGAGGAGGTGGCACTGGGCAGGGAATAGAGCTGGAGTGACATAGACTTCAGATCTCCAAAATAGATCTCTAGCCTCATTTGCATATCAATTCAATCGCTGATTTCTTAGTAATGGAGGAACGGACTGGCCATGTAAATATATTGCTGGACTAGTGTTTGAAAGGGCTACAAATAGTTTGGGGGTGAAATCCTGCTGACAGATTCCCTTCAAACTGCAGAGATATTCCCAGGAAGTTTGTATCTTTGAAAATGTCCATTTTTTCATAATGTTGCAAACTGTTAAATAATAGCTAATAATAACTTAAGAACAAATCTGAAGACACTTGAAGCCTTCAGAATTTTTGCTTCTTAGGCTTGGCTCACACACATACAGTACTATCCTTCGAGCACTGTCGACGTTTCCGTGGAAATCCCCAAAATAACAGGATTCCTATTTATTAATTTTACAGAATTACTTTGGTCACTGTCTGGCCTCTGTCCCGTCAGTGTTCGACTTTTCAGACGTGCAGACCACATTTTTGTGCACGTCTGAAAAAGACAAACACTGCAAGAATGAAGGCTTGGCAGTGCCGAAAGTGATTTTGTATGCTTCGTAATAGTGAATGGCTCTGTCGGTGTTTCCTTTGGAATCCTGTATTTGGGAATTTCGATGGAAACCCTGATGTAGTGTTCAGCACAAGGCTTATACTGCCTTATTTGGGAGTGTTATAAAAGTAGATTCCTTTGTTTCAGAGCTGTATTAGTTTTTTTTTGCAACAGTCTTCATGGAATCTTGGCCATTATGTACACGTATTGTTGAGTCCTTGATATTTATGAGCTATCTTCCTATTTTGTCCCACCGTAGACAGACAGCTATTTCCCAATGGGCAGTATAAAAAGCACGTGTCAATCATGGACACAAGCCCCATCTCATGAATCAAAACAATTGGGAGTAACTATAATAGGTGCAGGGGTTGCAATTGCTTCCGGGTACTGGGACCTTGGGCATCCTAAAAGATCCCTTAGGCCTATAGGAAAAGATGAATACTAATAAAGACCTGTAATAGTTGGGGACTTTCAAGTTAGGCCACTGTAAAGAATCCATTGTTTAAGTAGATATTCAAGGATTTTGTGAAAATAACTGCAAGAAAAAAGTTAGTAACACAGCACTGAAATCAGGGTCTATATCAATGCTTTACGATGCCCACAGTGCAGAAAAACCTAGAGACAGAGAGTCCTAGGAAATAATAATAATCTTTATTTTTATATAGCACTAACATATTCTGCAGCTCTTTACATACATTATCGTCGCTGTCCCCATTGGGGCTCACAATCTAGATTCCCTATCAGTATGTCTTTGGAGTGTAGGAGGAAACTGGAGAACCTGGAGGAAACCCACGCAAACACGGGGAGAACATACAAACTCCTTGCAGATGTTGTCCTTGGTGGGATTTGAACCCAGGACCCCAGCGCTGCAAGGCTGCACTGCTAACCACTGTGCCACCGTGCCACCCATGGAAAGCAACACAATGAAGTAATAATGAATATAAACAGGAGAAAAACTTGCTTGCACAGATTGTTAGCTTTTTTTTCAGTGTTTTCCACAGATGCTAAAATAAAGAAGAGAAATCAGAGAACACAAGTTCAGTTTATTCAGATCTACAGCCATGTTACAGTTGTGTCATGGCCACTACATGCCCTACCCTTATATATTCAACCCAGGGCCACCATCAAGGCATTACTGCCCTTTGTGGCGTATGGGGCCCGTGGAGCAAAAGCGAGGAGGCGGGGCCCGGACCAGACCCCCCTCTTTTTGATTTTACTCACCTGGCCCCAGCGGCAGAGTCCTGTCGGTTCAATAACTGAACGTGCGTCCAAAATCTATTGCTGTGCAGGAATCTGGTGGCTTCCCACATGGTAATAGTCAGCCACCAGCTGACATTGGCGCCCATGTCGCAGGCGTATGACGTCACTGGGGGGGTATGTACAGTCACATGTCAAAATACCGTGCAACACATTATATACTTGCATATTTATTGTAAAAATAAAAAAATATATATTACCCTTAATATTACCCTTTTTATTTTAAATTTCAGCACAATCAAACATATGTTTTTACCCTTCTATTTTACAATAAATATGCAAGTATAAAATGTGTTGCACTGTATTTTGATATGTGACTGTACATACCCCTACCCTTGCTTTTGGCGCCCTTTTTTTTATTTTTTTAATGTATTTAAACCATGTAAATCTCTATTGCCTTGTTATTTATGTATGGTTGTCTTGAAGAAGGTAGTCAATGGACTCGCATTGACAATAAACTTACAATTTTATCATGCCACTAATTGTGTCGTAATCCAGAGAGCACAGAAACACTTACAATCCTGCTTCTGAAATCTACTGTTCATGGAAGCTGCTGCATCTGGTTTTTCAGCCTCTAGAAGTGTTGTGTGTCACACAACCTCTTAAGGTGAGTGGTTCTACCTTTAATCATCAACCTTTTTACGTGGATAAAACTTTATTGTGCTTTTGCATTTTTTTACAACTATACACTATATAGTATTTACAGAGCTCCTGTGTGTAATGTCGCTGGTGATCTCTGCCACTATATACTGTATACTTTGTATAGAGCTCCTGTGTATAATGGCCTTTTTGGAAATATTAGTATTGTGTATTTTTCTGTCTGTATGTGGCAGTAAAATGTGGTCTGGTCATGGTGTGGTGGGATTTATCCCCTTTATGGTGGTATTATTTGGTCACTATGTCATGGTAATATGTGATCTGGTCATGTTATGGTGTGGTGGTGTTTGTCCCTTGTATGTGGTATTATTCAGTTACTATGAGGTGGTAATATGTGGCCCGGCCATGGTGTGGAGGTATTTGTTCCTTGTATGTGGTATTATTTGGTAACTATGTGGTGGTAATATGTGGTCTGGTCGTGGTGTGATATTTGTCCCTTGTATGTGGTATTATTGGTCATTTTAAAAAATGTATGTGACACATTCCCTTAAAGAAAAATAAATAAAAATATACCTAAAAAGAGTAGAGGAGGGCCCGGCCAGAAGAATCTCCTTGTCGTGGTCGCGACTTAAAAAATATTTTGGCCAAAACAAAAGCTGATGGCTATGTATGTTATCTGGTGTACAATGGGAACTGTTAATGTGTGATTGGTGAGGACGGGGTGCAGAAGTGGAGTTTTTCCAAGAGGGGGCAGTGGGACTGTGGAAGGTTCGATTGAGGGAGGTGGAGCTGGGGTGGAGCCTGGGCGGAGAATCAAGGGGGCCCAAAAATTTTGCCAGTGTGGGCCCCTGAAATTCCTGGTGGCAGCCCAGATTCCACCCCTTGACAAATGGTTTAATAAAAAGAAATATAAGGTCCATTCACAGGGACCAATTTTGGCCTGATAATGAGCACCAACCGACTATATGCAAGTCGATTGCTGCTGTTTTATTGGCCTTTTTAAAAGGCCAACGAGCAATGATGGAAGACCAATTGTTAATCGGAGCATTCTGTGACAAAGACCTCATTCACACATCTCTGTTGCACATATGTAGTGTATCCTTTTTTTTTGCTGTATCCATTCATAATCTATGGTGCTATGTACATGTCCTTGTTCCTTCACGGACCATCTGTCTGAGCAAGATACACAGAGAAATGTCCGTTGTCTTCAGGCAGCACGGATGACAAAGGCCAATACAAGTCTATGGGTCAGGGAAAAACGTACAGCACATGAAAGGCTTCAGTTTCAGTGTGTCATCCGTGTGCTCAACGTGTTTAACACTGCAAAGTATAGGAGAAGCTTTGTAATTCATTTATTTCTTTATCCATCCGTGAAAAGCACTGATGACACACTGATGGTAAAAACAGACACACGGATGATGCCGATATAATTTTTCTCCTTCCCCCATGACGGCACCACGGAGAGAGGGGATCCGCCCTTCAAGGACAGGAAACCTACAGATAAAAGGGCGGTGCCTCTCTCCCGCATCAGTTGGTTTCCTGTCCTTGATGGGATCCTACAGTCCGGCATACCTGCGGGGTGCCAGAAGACAGAAGTGGACGTCGTGGGATGCCAGGCCCGGCCACTCCGATCCAGGCAGCGGGAGTCCCCTGCCTCGGCTGGTGCGGTGTCCTGAGGCGCCACCGCTAAGGTCAGTGGGCCTTTAGGGTGTGCGAAGGGAGGTCCAGAGAGGAGTGGATCACGACCTCACCTTAGAGCTATGAACTCTCCTGATGGCCGGTTCTCTGGAAGAGGCTGCCGTGGAACTGCGCCCCTGTCTGGGGTCGGCAGATCCAGCTCTGCACGTCAGTGGGAGAGCAGCTGTGGACCTGCACCCCTGTCTGAGGTCGGCAGCTCCAGTTCCGTGCATCAATGGAGAAGCTGCTGTGGTAACTGCGCCCCTGTCTGGGATCAGCATCTCCAGCTCTGCACATCAGTGAGAGAGCAGCTGTGGACCTGCGCCCCTGTCTGGGGTCGGCAGCTCCAGCTCCGTGCATCAGTGGAGAAGCTTCTGTGGAACTGCGCCGTCTGGGATCAGCAGCTCCAGCTCTGCACATCAATGTGAGCACCTGTTGAGCTGCGCTCCTGCCCGGGGGTAGCAGCTACAGCTTTGATCGGCGCACTATTAAAGGCGCCCCTGCCTGGGACCACCCCAGTATTACTCAGGCATGGACGGAGGGTGAGGAACAGGCCTGTGACTCGTTCCAGCCTCCGATTCCGTACAGCTGGTGGTGAGTGATCTCCGTGAATGTTTACCTTGTTATGGGGCCCTTTCCTTGTTATGGTTACTAGGAAAGGCTGAAGGATGTTAGCGCAAAACTCAAAAGTGGGTGTGGGTGCGCTCTGTAAGAACCCATCTGGGCTAAGGGCATCGTGCTTTAAAAAGTTGCTGGACCTTAGACCTCTAGGCTAAAGTTAGCCACATGTCGGGGCCGCACAGAGCCTCATGATTAGCCTTCAGAATTTACCACAAAAATGAGCCTCAGTCTGCTCAGTAAATGTTAAACTAACACTGAGGTTTTTACTGTTGTCCTCCAGTCTGTTTACTCCATCCATAGGACGGCACATGGTGTTAATACAGCACATGGTCCGTGAATGTCTGCTGTCCAGTGCATCTCATCAGTTGGCTCCTTCGGGTGGGGCTAGTCTGACAATTGAGATTTACCACACAAAGGAAAGGTTTATCCTTCATTCACAGGGATTGCTCTTTTAAATAAAAATCTGAGCGCAGTGCCTTATAAAGCCTCTTTGCGCTTCACAAAGAGCACATCATAGCACTTTATATTACATCATAGAGCCTCACAGATGCCAAATCTTAATGCCTCATAGATGGCGCGTCATAGCATAGCTCGTCATAGCATGGTGCCTCATGGCGCATCATAGCGTGGTGCCTCATGGCACATCATAGCGTGGTGCCTCCTGGCATATCATAGCGTGGTGCCTCACGGCACATCATAGCGTGGTGCCTCACGGCACTTCATAGCGTGGTGCCACATGGCACATCATAGCGTGGTGCCTCATGGCACATCATAGCGTGGTGCCTCATGGCACATCATAGCGTGGTGCCTCATGGCACATCATAGCGCGGTGCCTCGGGGCACATCATAGCGCGGTGCCTCTTGGCACATCATAGCGCGGTGCCTCTTGGCACATCATAGCGCGGTGCCTCTTGGCACATCATAGCGCGGTGCCGCTTGGCACATCATAGCGCGGTGCCTCAGGGCACATCATAGCGCGGTGCCTCAGGGCACATCATAGAGCGGTGCCTCAGGGCACATCATAGCGCGGCGCCTCACGTCACATCATAGCGCGGCGCCTCTTGGCACAGCGCTTCATGTCACCTAATAGTGCCTCGTGGCACATGGCTTAATGCCTCATGGCACATCACAGTGCCTCACGGCACATTATAGTGGCTCTAGGCACATTATAGTGCCTCATAGCGCTTCACAGTGCCTCATGGCACATTGTAGTGTCTCAAAGCACATTGTAGTGCCGTATAGCGTCTTATAGTGCCTCATGGCGTAGTGCCTCAAAGCACTTCATAGCGCCTTATGGCTCTTCATAGCATAACATACCATAGTGACTCATAGCATATCATAGTGCCTTATGATGTATTCATAGTGCCGTATAGCGCCTGTTAGTACCTCATAGCACTTCACAGTGCCTTTTAGTACCTAATGGGACCTCCTAGTGTCTCTCAGTGCTTCAGGGTGCCCCTGTGCCTTGTAGTGCTTTTATACGGTGTCTGTGCCTCATAGTCCCTCTTCGTAAGGGTACTGGTTCCACAACTAAGTTTGTCTGACAAAACCAGGTTCAGCGACTGTAAACTGTGCATGGCAAGCTTACCGAATTCAGGGGGAAAAATATCATAGCCTCTATTTTGAGACTGAGGGTAGCAGTATTCCTGGCTGGTGTTCAGCTGGCTCGGTGAAATGCCGATTGGAGGCGGGTAACAATGAGAGCGTTTCCTTAGTTTTGCAAGCTAATAATGTAAACCTTGTACGTTTTCACCCTTAAAGGTGGGAGGCATCATGTAGTGCTCATACAGCCATTGTGGGTTTGGTCCAATTGAGCGCAGTTTTCTTGCTTTTTACATGTTGCACAGAAGTCGTAAACATTAATATTTCTGGTCTTGTCCAAGTACTGACTAAATAGGACAGACCCTGACTACTCATATACAGCTCAACTAACCCAGCTTGATCAAACAAAACAATATTTATCCAAGGTAACCACTAATTCTGGTGGAGCCTGGCCTGTGTCTCTGATTAGCTCCAAGACACATACCATCTGCTCTGCTCTCCAGCAGTCTGACTAAGGTGAATGCCTAGCCTGCTCTAGTGCTTAGCTCCAGGGGCCCTAATCAAGACTTGTAAAGCTATTATTTAACCCAGTCCTACCTGGGTTTGCTACAACCCGAAGGGGCTGCTGAGATTCCTGAGAGTCAGATCATTGGAAATGGACTCTAGAAGAACTGCTAGTAAATCTGTAGTTCCAGATTGGAATATAGTAGTATAGGCGTTTAAGGAGGTATACAATCAGGTTCCAATTCACATGAAACATCAAATTGCTGAGAATAGTTCTTGGCATAAAATGAGGGTTTAGGCTTTCAGTTTGTGTCCTTCCATTCAGATGTTAATGAGCCTTAAGGCTTTATGGAGGATTATAGTAGTTAAAACAACTCTCATATCAAAGGAAGAGGCATTGACAATAGTTTACCTCAACTATTTCAGGATTATCTGCAGACCATCGAGTGCTGCAAAACTCACTGGGCAGTGAGTAAGAGCTGTAGTCTCCCAAGGTAGAATAAGGAGTCCTGCTATATGTCAAAATTAAAAGCAGTCTGGCCACAACTCTGAACAAGGCAATATTGCTATTAATAAGTAATCTCCTACATTCCAGTAGTAGCATGGTCACAGGTACACACCCATGGGCTGCCTCTAAAGACCTGGTTCCTCTAACCTGAAGAAGCTTTAGGCAGTATATAAGAAAGCTCCATTCATCTATACATGATCTCCATGTAAAGGTTTTGTCATACAATAGAGTAGCTTTATCTTACATAAACCATTATGGAGGAACTCTGCCAAGATCCCTAATGACACTTATGTCTAATCAGTTCAGATGGCGAAGTCTCACCTTTTATCTTTAACAGCACCTCATATAAAGAGGAAGAGAATTGCAAGTGGACCTTTTTAGCCGTGGACTACAGGAGCAGTATCCAACCTTCATTGAATAAGCAAGGAATGTGAAAGTGAGTTTGGATCTAGGCCCATTTTCAGTCCAAAGATGGCACCCTGGGATGTGAATCCAGTGCTTACGGCTGTAACATGCCTTTGCTTGAACCCATGGATTCAGGGTCTTCACAATAAAGACTATTATCCCGGTGGCCCTGACTTCAGCATGGTAAGTTTATGACATCCAAGCTTTTTCGGTTAATCCTTTGTTTATACAGATCCTAGAAGATGGGTCGGTTCCGGAGCTACTTTATCTTCTGAAGATAGCTTCCAATTTCCATAGAAGTTAGGAAATGGTGCACCCTACTTTCTGTGCTAATCCGGGGAATCCATGGCAGAACAATAAGAAGCCTCCTGGGCGGAGTTGGCCGGTGCTACGATAGAGCAGATAAGTAGAGCGGCAACCTGGTCTTCCCCCTCTACCTTCTTTAATCACTACCGGCTAGACTTAACCTCCTTTTCGGACCTTACTTTCTGGAGAAGGGTTCTGGAAGTTGTGGTCCCCCCCTAATGAGTCACTTCTCTGTAATTCTCTCCGTGGTGCCGTCATGGGGGAAGGAGAAAGACGAGTTACTTACCGGTAACGGGATTTCTCAGAGCCCATGACGGCACCCGTACATTCCCTCCCTTCACGTGTGGGTGCGCACACTTGTTAGTTAATTATTGTAGCCACGTGGTGTGTCTGACGAGGTCTTAAATTGTAAAATTTTTTGTTACTAACCTGGTGGTCCTCTCATGCTCTGTAAACAACTGATGCGGGAGAGAGGCACCGCCCTTTTATCTGTAGGTTTCCTGTCCTTGAAGGGCGGATCCCCTCTCTCCGTGGTGCCGTCATGGGTTCTGAGAAATCCCGTTACCGGTAAGTAACTCGTCTTTCAAGTGCGTGTTTAAAAACGGACGTGTGAATGAGGCCTAAACAGCATCATGTGATCGGCATCACATTCCCTGTTTACAACAAATGACTCTCTGCCAATAAGTTCGATAACAATGATTTTTATGGTGCAATAAAAGATCCAATCACCCAATGAAAGAGCACTTTGCGCATTTGTTGGGTGATCGCCAACATGTTTACACTGACAGGTAATCGGGATCGAGCATTCCTACGATCTCTAGTTTGCACATTGTTGGCTCGTCTAAATACAAATAAATTCAAATTACCTGTCAGTGGTTTTAATGACATGGCAGTTCGGCTTTCTTTAATCGGTAGTAGTAGTCCTTGTAATATGCAATCATAAAATTGGCAAATATAGAAACTGCCCCATCATGCTGGTGAAGTAATACAATAACAATGACTGCACACAACATAATATTACTCAGTAAATGGTTACTTGCTTTACTCTAGCACACACCCTTCCCTCTACTCACATGTAAGCAAAACAAGTGCTGTTGCTACATAAACCACAACTATTGATGCAAAATTATTTCTATGCAAATTAAGAGCTAAGTTAAGTAACTGCTATTTACTCTAGTGCAGTGGTTCTTAACCGGGGTTCTATCGAACCCTAGGGGTTCGGTGAGTCGGTCTCAAGGGTTCGGCGGAGCCTCCGCCACGGAGGTCAAGACACACCCGACTCATTAAGTAAATTTGTGATGACACGCCCCGCTTGGCCATCACTTGCTGCAGATGAACACGTTATATTAATTGGCCAATCAGTGCTGCGGGGAATTTAGTGTGCTCAGTAGTCACCGTGTGACTGTCGTAGTTGTACGTTGTGTGGTTTCTTTCTTAATATTTTAATCCATACTAACTATGTCGAGCAAAAAAAGAAAGTGGTCGGACGAATATGTACAACATGGATTCACATGTATCACGGAACGTGATGGGAGTCAGCGTCCTATCTGCATGATTTGCAATGCCAAGTTGAGCAACTCTAGTCTCGTACCGGCAAAACTGAAGGAACACTTCTTGAAGCTGCATGGAGATGGGGAATACAAGAACACAACGCTTGCTGAATTCAAGGTGAAAAGAGCCAGATTCAATGAAAGGGCCACTCTGCCTGCTCTTGGATTTGTACCCGTGAACAAACCGATCCTCACCGCATCGTACGAAGTTGCTTACCTGATCGCAAAGCAGGGCAAGCCGCACACCATCGGTGAAACACTCATAAAACCAGCAGCGTTAAAGATGGCGAATCTGTTACTCGGAACAGCGGCCGAAGGTAAATTATCCCAAATTCCTCTTTCAAATGACACCATCAGTGACAGAATAGAGTGCATGAGTAAAGACATCTTGGCTCAAGTAGTCACAGATCTAATTTCAAGCCCGGCAAAATTCAGCCTTCAACTCGACGAGACCACAGACGTTTCTAATCTAAGCCAGCTTGCTGTTTTCGTGCGCTATGTGAAAGACAACATGACAAAAGAAGAGTTTTTATTTTGTAAGCCTCTTACAACAACAACTAAGGCAGCCGATGTGAAGAAGCTTGTGGATGACTTCCTCAGAGACAACAATCTTTCATGGGATATGGTTTCTGCAGTTTGTACGGACGGAGCTCCAGTCATGCTGGGAAGAAAGTCTGGTTTTGGTGCGCTAGTAAAAGCCGATGCACCACACATCATTGTTACGCATTGTATTCTGCACAGGCATGCGTTGGCAACAAAAACCTTGCCTCCAAAAATGGCAGAAGTTTTAAAAACTGTAGTGGAATGTGTGAACTATGTGCGAAATAGTGCTCTGAGGCACCGCATCTTCAGTGAGCTGTGTAAAGAAATAGGCTCTGAATTCGAGGTACTCCTATACCATTCTAATGTTCAGTGGTTATCCCGGGGACAGATGCTGAATAGTGTTTTTGCCATGCGTGTGGAATTAGCCCTGTTTTTGCAAGAGCACCAACATTGTCATGCAGATTGCTTCAAAATTCCTGAGTTCATTCTCATTTTAGCGTACATGGCTGATATATTTGCAGCTCTAAATCATCTCAATCAGCAGATGCAGGGTGGTGGAGTCAACATCATGGAAGCAGAAGAAAACCTGAAGTCTTTTAAAAAAAAACTACCATTATGGAAACCACAAACAGAGAACAATAACTTCGCAAACTTTCCCCTTCTGGACGACTGTATAAGTAAGATCGAAGATGTATCTGGAATCGGAGACATTTCTGTATCCATGGAACTGAAGCAAACAATTGCCACGCACTTAGATGAGCTTGCAAAGTCTCTCAACGGATATTTCCCTACAAGAGAGTCACATCCAGCATGGGTGAGACAGCCGTTCACGTTTGCTGTTGAGACAGCAGATGTCAATTATGAATACCTCGACGAAATCATTGAAATTCAGCAGAGCCAGGTTCAACAGCAACTCTTCAGAACAACAACACTCTCAACGTTTTGGTGTAGACAGTTGGAAAAGTACCCAATTATTGCTAAGAAAGCCCTGGAATTTTTTATACCATTTGTTACAACATATCTCTGCGAACAATCCTTTTCGAGGATGTTGGACATAAAAACAAAGAAAAGGAAAAGACTTTGCTGTGAAAATTACATTAGAGTAGCACTTGCCAAGGTGAAGCCACGCATATCTGAACTGGTCTCTCAGAAACAGCAGCAGAAGTTACACTGACTTGCAGGTATGTAATTTGTTGTGAGTTCATGCACTGTGTTGGTTTTGTTCTTTGATCAAGGTGATGTTCAGGCTATGTGCCCACGATGCAGAAATGAAGCAGAAAATTTCTGCAGCATTTCTGCATCTCCCTGGCAGAAAAAACGCATGCAGATTGTGCATGCGTTTTTCCTGCAGAATACATGCGGATCCACATGCGGATTCACATGCGTTTCCGCATGCAGATTGACAAGCGCTTTCCAGGCGATAGCATCACTTGGAAAGTGCTTGACAACTAGGTCACACTATATAAATCCATGCAAACGGCATGGATTTATACAGTGTAAACCGTAAAAATTAAAACAAATAAAGCTATACTCACCCCCGAGGCCCCGGTGTGTGCAGCAGCGCTCGTTCCTGTCTGGTTCCCGGCTGCCGGCATATCGCGAGACAGAGCGGTGAAGGGCCTGCGGTCACATGACTGTGACGTCACCGCAGGTCCTCAAGCGATGCCGGCATTCAGAGAGAAGACGCCGGACAGGTGAATATAACTTTATTTGTTATTTTATTCTTTTTTTACAGGTAGAATGGTACCCAGGTCTGGATGAGAGTCTCCTCTCCTCCAGAACTGGGTACCATCCGCACATAGAGACGCATAGAAGCCGCTTGTACAAATGTACAGTCGCGGTTTCTATGCGTTTCAATGCAAGTCAATGGCGGGTGTTCTGCTGCTCTTCCGCAAAATTAAATGAGATGCTGCGGATTTTTGTACGCAGCATAAACGCTGCGGAAAAATCCACAGCATGTGCATAGAACATGCGGAATCCCATTGGGGACCATGGGGTGCGGATTACCTAGCGTTTAACAAGCGTTTACGCTGCGGAAATTACGCAGCATAAACGCTTGAAAAACGCTACGTGGGCACCCAGCCTCATGCACGGTTCATTTTGTGTACCAGTAAAAAACATATACCTATGTCTTGAATTTGGAAAAAAATCATATTTGATTTATCACTAAAGAAGGGTTCGGTGAATGTGCATTTGAAAATGGTGGGTTCGGTACCTCAAACAAGGTTAAGATTAAGAACCACTGCTCTAGTGTGATACAACAGCCTAGGGGCTTGTGCAGAAGTACGTATAAATTGGACATGTGCGGTCTGACTTTTTTCATGCACCCATAGACTTGCATTGTCGATTTTGATCCAACACTCGTATAAAAAACGGACATGTCTCTGATTTTTTACGTGGGTCTGAGGAGAAGAATTAGACATGTGCACAGCCCCATAGAATATCATAGGTATAGCACTCGTCTGATAAAATCGGTCGTGTGCACGAGCCCATAATGTGTATAGGTGCGTTAAAGCTCCTAAATGGAGAAAAAGAGAACACAATAGGCCTAAGGCACATAGAAAAATGTTAGCCAAAGGAGAATGCAATGTGGTGCAATACAACTGACATAAAGGGTCTCTCTCCAAGCAAAGTTGGAAGAGTGAGTATAATGTACCTATGGAAAAAAACAGCATTTTGATAAGTGGAAACATGACCTTACCACTAGGTTTCTACTTAGGTTACAGCCAATTATGGTTACAGTAAGGAGATGTACAGTATATTAAGAGTTTTGTCAAAGAAGTTTTTTGAGGCTCAGGTTAAGTTCACACGATGCGGTCGTGATGCGAATTCGCAGCGTTTTCCTGCTGCGAAAACGCTTGTTAATAGGTCTGCCAGATATAGTAATGCGAATCCGGATGTGCTGTGTAAATTTCTGTTCCGGATTCGCATTGCGGTAAAAACCACAGCATGACTATTGTTTGGGCGTTTCCATCGCAAATTCGCACCCATTGACTTGCATTGAATCGCAGCAAACGCGTTGGTATAATATCTATACCTGCAGATATGCTGCGTTTCAATGAAAGTTAATGGCCGCAAAATCGCACCGGAAACGCGCTGCAGATGGTACCTGGGTCTGGAGAGTAAGACTACATCTCCTCTCATCTAACCGCCGCTCTTGCTGATAACAGCGAGAGTGGCGTGGATGGGAGGATCAGTAGTCTGCTTTGCCCAGCCCACGTGCCCGCTGTAAAAAAAAAAAATAAAGTAAAAATAAAAAAAATATACCTCTGTACTCACCTGTCTGGCGGCCCCCAGTGGCGATCCTCTCCCCCCGGCGGCCGGCGGTATACTGCGATCAGCTGATGGTCACGTGACCATCAGCTAATTGGTGACGCCCTCGATCAGCTGATCGGTCACGTGACCAATCAGCTGATGCTCAGCTGACCCTGGGAACATTCGCAAGAATGTTTCCAGGGTGGTAAGCTCACCGGGGCTAATCAGCTGATCTTCACCTGATCAACCCCAGTGACCTCCTGCAGCATGTATACTGATAGGGGTGATTTTATACCCGTCAGTATACAGTGCTGTCTTCTACAGCAGTGACATCAGTGATGACTGATGCCACTGCTGTAGAAGTGACACGGATCATTGTGGGACAATCGGTGGCAGTACGTGGACTGCGTCGTTGATGGCAGACAGGTGAGGCATATGGTTGTTTGTTATTTTACTTTTTCTTCAGGAGATCGATGGCTTCGCGGACGGAGTGCAATAAAAAATTTTGTAGAACCGTGTGTTTTTTATTTCATTAAAATTCTTTATTCTGGCCTTGTTTTTTATTAAAAAAGCGGCGACCATTTTACTATGCAGTTAGTAAAGGGGCCGTCTTATAGACGACCTCCATTACTAACCTGGGCTTCACGTCAGCCGCCAATGCAAGGCTGACGTGAACACCAACCCCATTACCCCACTCACCACCGCTACAGGGTACAGTGGGAAGTGCAGAGGCTAAGTGCCAGATTTGGCGCATCTTATGGGTGCGCCATTTCGGGGACTGCTGAGGGGTGATATTAATAGCCATGGAGGGGGCTAGTATCCATGGCCCATTCCCTGGCTATTAATATCAGCCCGCAGCTGTCTAGTTTAGCCTTTGCTGGTTAGATTTTATAGCGGGACCCCACATCAATTTTTTTCTGGGGTCCTCCTGTAATCTAGCCAGTAAAGACTAAACAAACAGCTGTGGGCTGATATTAATAGCCAGGGAACATTATTAGCTAATGGCCCCTCCCCCGGCTACTAATATCAGCCCCCAGCGGTTGGCTTTCCCTCTGCTGGTTATAAAATTGACGCGGGAGCCCACGCCATTTTTTTTTTACATTTTAGGCTCTGTACCCACGATCCGGACATAGCAGCGCTTGGACGCATATTTTTTGCTGCGTCCAAAACGTTGCATTTTATTGAACGCAGGTAAATCCACATGTGTTCACTGAACCATGCGGATGTACCGCATTCAAAACATTCCAGTGGTCAAATTTCTGTTGCGGAGACTAGCAACTCCGCAAGAGAATTTGACATGCTGCGATCCTGAAAGACGCGCTGCATGTCAGTGTCCATGGTTGATTTGCAGCCTCTGATGCACGCATAGGTAACATGGGATTTCCAGCTGTGAGATGTTATTTAATGGCCAGGGACCATGTTTGCAAATGGCACCTACCTAGACTAAAAATACTGGCTCTCCGCAGCCGCATAAATTACATGAATAGAAATGCTAATGAAGATTGGGTGAATGGGACTAGCTGACACCCAGCTCTTTTGTTTGTTGATGACAAGGATGACAAGGTGTCAATCAGACCTTTTCATGACCAAAACTAATTAAAATAAAGTAAAAAGTTAAATAAACACACATACAGAGCAAACACTTTATTTGAAATACAACAGACACATTCTTTAATCATTTAAATTACCCAATATACTCACCCCAGTTCTGCTGTTAATCCAAGGGTTTAAGCAATGTCCCACCAAATAACTTTATTTAGCTCCAAAAAGCATTAATTGATGTACAAAAACGCTTCAAAAACCGCATCAAAAACACGTAAAAAATACCCAGCGTTTTCCCTGCCAAGGAGATGCAGAAACACTCAGGAAATTTCTCCTTAAAATCCTGATCGTGTGCACATCAGTCTCCACAAAGTGTAAACTCTGCTTTTTTTCTGCATGGTTTCCACATGTGCTTGCATTCTAAAATACTATTGCAAATTTAGATGCACTTTCCAGGATCCTCATAGAAGTCTAAGTGGAAAAGATGCACCAAAAATGTAAACCATGGGAACAATGGCTTCACAAGGGGTTGTCCAAACTGGAAAACCCCTTTAAGTTTTGCTATGAGCTATGTAATTCTTGTGCTTCCTCGATTGTAAGCACATGGATAGGCTCTTATCCACCGCCTGTTACCTATTCTTTAGAGTTTAATGGACAGTCCTACTCCATTATTGACAACTATCTTATACTGGACTCCTAAGCCTTGATCTATTACTAGCTGCTCAGAAGTAGAGCAGATGATTACCATGATTACACATGATTACCATGACGGGTAAGCGGTAAGATGGACACTATTTCAAGAGGTTTCTGCATTAATATGAATATATTATTTTTGAAATTCGATATCTATAGGATAGGGGGTATATTTCTGATTGCTGGGACCCCAGAGATCTGTGAAAATGGGGCTCTAGGAAGAAGGCTCGGCAAAGACAGAGATGCACATGCTTGTCATCCTGCTCCATTCATTATCTATAGGATTGCTGGACATAGCCGAGCATTAAACACACATTTTTCCAGCAGTCTTATAGACAATGAATGGAGTTGGTCAAGCAAGCTCATCTCCACTCTAATCATGATGGGGCTTTGCAGAACCTGGTTCCCCAGTTGCTGGAGCTCCATTCTCCCAATCACTGTGGGTCCTATAGATAAGGGATAACTTACTATGTTGGGTATAAACCTTTAAATTAAGAAATGGCTTCAAAAAGTAATGACAAAGTCATGTTACAGGCTGGAGTCCATTGATTAGATCCTAACATGTCAATGGAATATCTTAAAGAGAACCAGAGGAGATTTTTGTGAAATTTGATGTGGCTTAAAGCAATTCTCCGATTTGATGTCAGATTGAAATGCTATCAAGGGATTGCTCAGTAAAGTTTTCTGGTGCCATCCATTTGAGTGCTTCTCCCGCCAATGCCTGGGCCTCTCTTCTGTCATCCAACTTAGCCTGCAAACTTTGGTAAAGGAATACGTACAGACGGGTCAACAAGTTTTTCAAAATTTCTTTGTCATCCAAGTCATAAAAAACATGTAAATGTGCTATCAGGAGTTACATCATTAAGCTCTTTAAATAAAAAAGAAGTACGTGATGAAAGGCATGTTTACAACACACACATCTCACATTTCACTAGTTTCATAAATATCAGTAACGGGCGTACATCGAAAACATGGGGCCCCATAGCAAAAGTTCTAATTGCCCCCCCCAAAAAAAAAAAATTAATATTTGACTGGGTCACAGAAGAGCATATCTCACAAATCTGCAGCCTTTACAAACTAATTTCCCTCCTACTGGAAGCCCTAAATTCTCCTTTCATTGCAGTCATAAATTATGATGCCAACAAAAGTGCCACACAAACACAGTATGATACCCCCACGGTGAATTCCTCCACATTACCTTCCACATGCACATTATGATGACCCTACTGTACTCCACCTTAACTGGCAAAGTATGGCGACCCCCAACACAGTATGATCCCCCAATTGTGACCCCATACACAGCCCTCCATGCAGTATAACGGGCCTACATATAGTATAATGGCCCCACACCTCATCAAACTAGCCCTCCAAACAGTATGATGGACTCCATACAAACCTTCATACTGTATAATTGCTTGCATAGAGTATAATGGCCCTCACATAGACTTCAAAATATTATAATGGCCCACACACAACCTCCAAATATTATAATGCCCCCCGGATAGCCCTCCTAATATTATAATGGCCCCCACATAGCCCTCCAAATATTATAATGGCCCCCACATAGCCCTCCAAATATTATAATAGCCCTTCATATAGTATATAGTATAATGGGCCCGATAGTCCTCCATATAGTATAATGCACTTCTCATAGTCCTCCATATAGTATACTGCACTCCCCATATACCTCCATATAGTATAATGCACACACAATAATCCTCCATATAGTATAATATACACCCCATAGTTCCCCATACAGTATGGTGCACTCACCACAGTCCTCAATATAGTATAATGCACTATCCATAGTCCTCAATATAGTATTATATACTCCCCATAGTCCTCAATATAGTATAACTAGATGGTTGCCCGATTCTAACGTATCGGGTATTCTAGAATATGTATGCGGCCGACCGGGTGCAATCAGCAGAGCGTTGTTTAAATTTGGCGCCAAAATCGCTGATTGGTCGCGGCCGGCGACCGCGACCAATCAGCAAAGCAGTGTTTAAATTTGGCGCCAATATCGCTGATTGGTCGCGGCCGGCGGTTGCGACCAATCAGCGGAGCGGTCTTTAAATTTGGCGCCAATATTGCTGATTGGTCGCGACCGCCGACCGCGACCAATCAGCAAAGCGCTGTTTAAATTTGGCGTCAAAATCGCTGATTGGTCGCGGACGGCGACCGCAACCAATCAGCGAACTGTGTTAGTGAAGACCGGAGAGCGTGTTTAAATTTGGCGCCAAAATTGCTGATTGGTCGTGGTCGCCGGCCGCGACCAATCAGCAGAGCAGTCTTTAAATTTGGCGCCAATATTGCTGATCGGTCTCGACCGCCGACCGAGACCAATCAGCAAAGCGGTTTTTAAATTTGGCGCCAAAATCGCTGATTGGTTGCGACCGGCGACCGCGACCAATCAGCCAAGCGGTGTTTAAATTTGGCGCCAAAATCGCTGATTGGTCGCGGCTGGCGACCGCGACCAATCAGCCAAGTGGTGTTTAAATTTTGCGCCGCTGCGGGAGATGACCAGCGGCGCCACTCCCCGGTCCTCCCTTCACACTTGCCGTCGGGAGATCAGTGGCCCTAGCCGCTGATCTCCCGACGGTAGCCGCATGGAGGTCAGCGGCGCCGCTGGTCGGTTTACCGCGACCAATCAGTGAACCGTGTTAGTGAGGACCGGAGAGCGTGTTTAAATTTGGCGCCAAAGTCGCTGATTGGTCGTGGCCGCCGGCCGCGACCAATCAGCGAATCGTATTAATGAGGACCGGGGAGCGGCGCTGCCTGTGCGGGTACTTCCGCTGCGAGTAGCTAGGAGATGACCGTCTGCTCGCAGCAGAAGTATCCTGACCGGCGGCGCCGCTCCCCTGTCCTCCCTTCAAACTTGCCGTCAGGAGATCAGCGGCCCGCTGATCTCCCAATGGTAGCCGCATGGAGGTCAGCGACGCCGCCAGTCGGGGTCCTTCTGCTGCGAGCAGCCGGGAGATGACCGGCTAGCGCCGGTCATCTCCCGGCTGCATAGCCGCTGACCTCCGTGCGGCAGATGAGCTGATAACGGCCGCCATCCTTTTCTGAAATCCCGCGTCGCTGATTGGTCCGGCCGCGGCCAATCAGCGACGCGGGATTTCCTGTACAGAAGGACAGACAGACGGACGGGATAAGACGATTATACAGTGGTGGCCAAAAGTATTGGCACCCCTGCAATTCTGTCAGATAATACTCAGTTTCTTCCTGAAAATGATTGCAATCACAAATTCTTTGGTATTATTATCTTCATTTAATTTGTCTTCAATGATAAAAAACAAAAGAATTGTCCTAAAGCCAAATTGGATATAATTCCACACCAAACCTAAAAAAGGGGGTGGACAAAAGTATTAGCACTGTTTGAAAAATCATGTGATGCTTCTCTAATTCGTGTAATTAACAGCACCTGTAACTTACCTGTGGCACCTAACAGGTGTTGGCAATAACTAAATCACACTTGCAGCCAGTTAACATGGATTAAGGTTGACTCAACCTCTGTCCTGTGTCCTTGTGTGTACCACATTGAGCATGGAGAAAAGAAAGAAGACCAAAGAACTGTCTGAGGACTTGAGAAACCAAATTGTGAGGAAGCATGAGCAATCTCAAGGCTACAAGTCCATCTCCAAAGACCTGAATGTTCCTGTATCTTCCCTGTGCAGTGTCATCAAGAAGTTTAAAGCCAATGGCACTGTAGCTAACCTCCCTAGATGTGGACGGAAAAGAAAAATTGACGAGAGATTTCAACGCAAGATTGTGCGGATGGTGGATAAAGAACCTCGACTAACATCCAAACAAGTTCAAGCTGCCCTGCAGTCCGAGGGTACAACAGTGTCAACCCATACTATCCGTCGGAGTCTGAATGAAAAGGGACTGTATGGTAGGATACCCAGGAAGACCCCACTTCTTACCCCGAGACATAAAAAAGCCAGGCTGGAGTTTGCCAAAACTTACCTGAGAAAGCCAAAAACGTTTTGGAAGAATGTTCTCTGGTCAGATGAGACAAAAGTAGAGCTTTTTGGGAAAAAGCATCAACAGAGAGTGTACAGGAAAAAAACAAGAGGCATTCAAAGAAAAGAACACGGTCCCTACAGTCAAACATGGCGGAGGTTCCCTGATGTTTTGGGGTTGCTTTGCTGCCTCTGGCACTGGACTGCTTGACCGTGTGCATGGCATTATGAAGTCTGAAGACTACCAACAAATTTTGCAGCATAATGTAGGGCCCAGTGTGAGAAAGCTGGGTCTCCCTCAGAGGTCATGGGTCTTCCAGCAGGACAATGACCCAAAACACACTTCCAAAAGCACTATAAAATGGTTTGAGAGAAAGCACTGGAGACTTCTAAGGTGGCCAGCAATGAGTCCAGACCTGAATCCCATAGAACACCTGTGGAGAAATCTCAAAATGGCAGTTTGGAGAAGGCACCCTTCAAATATCAGGGACCTGGAGCAGTTTGCCAAAGAAGAATGGTCTACAATTCCAGCAGAGCATTGTAAGAAACTCATTGATGGTTACCGGAAGCGGCTGTTCGCAGTTATTTTGGCTAAAGGTTGTGCAACCAAGTATTAGGCTGAGGGTGCCAATACTTTTGTCTGGCCCATTTTTGGAGTTTTGTGTGAAATGATCAATGATTTGATTTTTACTTCATTCTTTTTTGTGTTTTTTCCTTGCAAGCAAATTAAATGAAGATAATAAGACCAAAGAATTTGTGATTGCAATCATTTTCAGGAAGAAACTGAGTATTATCTGACAGAATTGCAGGGGTGCCAATACTTTTGGCCACCACTGTATATATTAGATGTACCCCTATAGTCCTCCATGCAGTATATTGCACTCCCATAGTCCTCCTTATAGTATAATGCACCCCCCAGAGTCCTCCATACACCACGTGCAGAATTATTAGGCAAATGAGTATTTTGATCACATGATATTTTTTATACATGTTGTCCTACTCCAAGCTGCATAGGCTTGAGAACCAACTACCAATTAAGTAAATCTGGTGATGTGCATCTCTGTAATGAGGAGGGGTGTTGACTAATGACATCAACACCCTATATAAGGTGTGCTTAATTATTAGGCAACTTCTTTTCCTTTGGCAAAATGGGTCAGAATAGAGATTTGATGGGCTCTGAAAAGTCCAAAATTTTGAGATGTCTTGCAGAGGGATGCAGCAGTCTTGAAATTTCCAAACTTTTGAAGCGTGATCCCCAAACAATCAAGCATTTCATGGCAAATAGACAACAGGGTCGCAAGAAGCATGTTGGCCAAAAAAGGCGCAAAATAACTGCCCATGAATTGAGGAAAATCAAGCGTGAAGCTGCCAAGATGCCATTCGCCACCAGTTTTGTCATATTTCAGAGCTGCAACGTTACTGGAGTATCAGAAAGCACAAGGTGTGCGATACTCAGGGACATGGCCAAGGTAAGGAAGGCTGAAAAACGAACACCTTTGAATAAGAAACATAAAATAAAACGTCAAGAATGGGACAAGAAATATCTTAAGACTGATTTTTCAAAGGTTTTATGGACTGATGAAATGAGAGTGACTCTTGATGGGCCAGATGGATTGGCCAGAGGCTGGATCAGTAAAGGGCAGAGAGCTACACTCTGACTCAGACGCCAGCAAGGTGGAGGTGGGGTACTGGTATGGGCTGGTATCATCAAAGATGAACTTGTGGGACCTTTTCGGGTTGAGGATGGAGTGAAGCTCAACTCCCAGACCTACTGCCAGTTTCTGGAAGACAACTTCTTCAAGCAGTGGTACATGAAGAAGTCGGTATCGTTCAAGAAAAAGATGATTTTCATGCAGGACAATGCTCCATCACATGCATCCAACTACTCCACAGCGTGGCTAGCCAGTAAAGGTCTAAAAGAAGAAAAAATAATGACATGGCCCCCTTGTTCACCTGATCTGAACCCCATAGAGAACCTGTGGTCCATCATAAAATGTGAGATCTACAGGGAGGGAAAACAGTACACCTCTCGGAACAGTGTCTGGGAGGCTGTGGTGGCTGCTGCACGCAATGTTGATCGAAAACAGATCAAGCAACTGCCAGAATCTATGGATGGAAGGCTGTTGAGTGTCATCATAAAGAAAGGTGGCTATATTCATCACTAATTTTTTTTGTTTTTGTTTTTGCATGTCAGAAATGTTTATTTTTAAATTTTGTGCACTGATATTGGTTTGCCTGGTGAAAATAAACAAGTGAGATGGGATTATATTTGGTTTTTATTAAGTTGCCTAATAATTCTGCACAGTAATAGTTACCTGCACAAACAGATATCCTCCTAAGATAGCTAAATCGAAAAAAAGCCCACTCCAACTTCCAAAAATATTAAGCTTGGATATTTATGAGTCTTTTGGGTTGATTGAGAACATAGCAAACCAGGGGAGGAGTCCTGAGGAGATAATTTGCATATTCCCACTGCATTTTGGGGTAAGTGAAGAGTCTCCGCGAGCTCAAAGAACACTGGATTTTGGCTGTTGGAGCTGAAAAGAGGACATCGGTAAACCAGGGGAGGAGTCCTGAGGAGATAATTTGCATATTCCCACTGCATTTTGGGGCAAGTGAAGAGTCTCCGCGAGCTCAAAGAACACTGGATTTTGGCTGTTGGAGCTGAAAAGAGGACATCGGTAAACCAGGGGAGGAGTCCTGAGGAGATAATTTGCATATTCCCACTGCATTTTGGGGTAAGTGAAGAGTCTCCGCGAGCTCAAAGAACACTGGATTTTGGCTGTTGGAGCTGAAAAGAGGACATCGGTAAACCGCGCGCCTGCCGGCGCGCGCATTTTGAAGCTTTTTTTTAAGCTTTTTTCACTGTTTTCAGAACATTAACAATAAGAACATGGAAGAGTCCAGGAGCCATTTGGTGAGCTGCATATCCTGCTACATGTTCACAGACTTGCCAGTGGAAAAGCCAAACTTCACATGCCAGAAATGCAAGCTTGTGTCCCTGTTGGAGGAAAAGTTGCGAAATCTAGAAGAGAGGTTAACTACCTTGAAAATCATTAAGGAAGGTGAAGAGTTCTTAGACAGAGCAGAATTATCTCTTCATGATTCAGAAAGAGAAGAAATTCGAACTGCACCTGACGAAACAGAGGAATGGAAGCATGTGACCCACAGAAGCAGGAGGATCGAGAGGCAGTCAGCACCCATACTGCTCAGGAACCAGTACCAGGCTCTCACGCAGGAGAACCAGGAAGAAATACAGCAAAATAAGACTTTGCCAGCAATGAATAACCTTGTAAGCCCTCAGAATCCTCCTGGATGGAGAAAGAAGAATGTTGTGAAGAAAAAACGGAGAGTGGTGGTCATGGGGGATTCCCTGTTAAGAGGAACAGAGGCCGCTATCTGCAGACCAGACATAACCTCAAGAGAAATGTGCTGTCTTCCAGGAGCAAAAATTAAAGATGTGTCTGACAGGATATCAAGACTCTTCAGACCTACAGATCACTACCCATTCCTGCTAATACATGTGGGGAAAAATGACACCGCAAGAAAGGACCTGGAAACCATCTGCAGTGACTTTGAAGACTTAGGCAAGAAAGTGAAAGAATTGGGAGCGCAGGTGGTCTTCTCATCCATCCTCCCAGTGGATGGCCATGGAACAATGAGGTGGAATAAGATTCTACAGGTGAACAACTGGCTACGTCGATGGTGCCGTCAACAAGGATTTGGATTTCTGGATCACGGAATGAATTACCTATACGATGGACTACTTGCTAGAGATGGGGTGCACCTTACGAAGACTGGAAAACATGTATTTGGAAGTCGCCTTGCTACACTCATCAGGAGAGCTTTAAACTAGAACAATGTGGGAAGGGAAACAAAAAGCCAGAAAAAGCCATACAGCTGACAAATACTATTGAGATCTCTGCTACTGGAAGTGGAAAGGAAGAACAAAGACAAAACAATTTAAATAATAAAAATATGGGAGGAAGAGAAACCAATCACAAACTAAAATGTTTTTATACAAATGCACAAAGCATGGGCAACAAACAAGGAGAATTGGAACTACTAATGCAGGAAAAGGAATATGATGTAATTGGAATCACTGAAACTTGGTGGGACGATACACATGATTGGAATAAAAGGCTAAAAGGATACAACTTATTTGCAAGAAACAGACTTGATAAACGAGGAGGAGGTGTTGCATTGTATGTTAGAAAAGCGTATATCTGCACAGAGATTGAAGCTTCAGAGACTGGGAGTTCTGTGGAAACTGTTTGGGTAAGAATACAAGGAGAGAACAACGGAAAGGACACCATTGTAGGCATTTACTACAGGCCACCTGGGCAAGCTGAAGATATGGATGAACTCTTTATGTATCAAATGACCAAGTTCTCCAAAAAATATGACGTAGTGGTCATGGGAGATTTCAACTATCCAGACATTTGTTGGGAATCTCTCTCAAGTAAAACTAACAGGTCAAGCAAATTCTTATCCTCTCTTGCTGACAACTTTATCTTCCAAAAGGTAGGGGAGAAAACAAGGGGATCTGCTACTTTGGATCTAATCCTTATAAACAGGGAGGAAATGGTTGAGGAGGTAAAAGTGGCTGGGACCCTAGGAGGCAGCGACCATGGTATTATAGAATTTTGGATAACTAGAGGAGGAAGACATGTGAAGACTCAAACTTCAAGGTTAGATTTTAGAAAGGCAGATTTTAAGAGACTCAGAAAGAGAATAGGAGGGATCCAATGGCTGGATGTCCTTAAGGACAAAAATGTCCAGGAAGGATGGGAAATTTTTAAAAATGAGATTCTCAAAGCACAATCGTTAACAATCCCGAAAAGTAGAAAGAATGGGAAGCATTTAAGGAAACCAGGATGGATGAACACAGAACCTAAACACATGCTAAAAAGAAAGAAAGAAATGTTTATTAAATGGAAAGAGGGAGGCATATCTAAAAAAGATTATAATGCAGTCTGCAGATCCTGCAGGGCACGTATCAGGTTAGCTAAAGCTGACAATGAATTAAGGCTTGCAAGAGATGTCAAAAGCAATAGAAAAGGATTTTGGGGGTATGTCAAAAGTAAAAGAAAAGTCAAAGATGCTATAGGATTTTTACAGGATGAAAATGGAGAAATGGTAAGAGAGGATGTTGAGAAGGCCGAACTTTTTAATTCCTATTTTGCATCTGTTTTCTCTCAGAAAGAAAATGTAACATCAACTGATCTTCACTGTCCTTTTAAAGGAATAGAGGAATCCAAGTTATCTGTAAACCGAAAGATTGTGAGTGAATATTTAGCTAACATAAATGAGTTCAAGTCTCCAGGTCCAGATGAATTACACCCCAGAGTACTGAAGGAGATCGTAGAAGAAATTTTAGAACCACTCTCCATAATCTTTGAAAATTCTTGGAGAACAGGAGAAGTCCCAGAAGACTGGAGAAGAGCAAATGTTGTTCCTATCTTCAAAAAGGGGAAGAAGGTGGACCCAGGGAACTATAGGCCGGTGAGTCTGACTTCTATACCAGGAAAGATCTTTGAACAAATTATTAAACAACATGTATGTAAGTACATGGATAAGAATGAAGTGATTAACCAGAGTCAGCATGGGTTTGTAACTAACAAGTCATGTCAGACTAACTTAATTTCCTTCTATGACAGAATCACTGACTGGGTGGATCAGGGAAATGCTGTAGATATAGTATATCTTGACTTCAGCAAAGCATTTGACAAAGTATCTCACACCATCCTTATTGAAAAAATGACCAAGTATGCAATGGACCAGGCAACTGTTAGGTGGATTCATAACTGGCTTAGTGATCGGACTCAAAGGGTGGTTGTAAATGGCTTCACATCCAGCTGGATGAATGTCTCAAGTGGGGTACCACAGGGCTCCGTCCTGGGACCTGTATTGTTCAACATCTTTATCAATGATTTAGATGAAGGAATTGAGGGTAAGCTGATTAAATTTGCTGATGACACAAAGCTAGGAGGGATAGCTAATACTAGAGAAGAGAGAGAGAGGATTCAAAAAGACCTAAATAAACTGGAGCAGTGGGCAGCAACCAACAGAATGGTTTTTAACAGGGAAAAATGCAAAGTACTACATCTGGGCAATAAAAATGAAAAAAGCATATACAGAATGGGAGGAATAGAGCTAAGCAACAGTACATGTGAAAAAAGACTTAGGTATACTAATAGATCATAGACTGAACATGAGTCAACAGTGTGATGCAGCAGCAAAAAAGGCAAATACAATTCTGGGATGTATTAACAGAAGCATACAGTCTAGATCACGTGAAGTCATTATCGGTCTTTACTCCTCTTTGGTCAGACCTCATCTGGAATACTGTGTACAGTTTTGGGCACCACATTTTAAAAAAGACATAGACAAACTGGAGCAAGTTCAGAGAAGAGCGACCAGAATGGTGACTGGTCTGCAAACCATGTCCTATGAGGAACGGTTGCAGGATTTGGGAATGTTTAGCTTGCAAAAAAGAAGACTGAGAGGAGACTTAATAGCTGTCTACAAATATGTCAAGGGCTGTCACATTGTAGAAGGATCATCTTTATTCTCATTTGCACAAGGAAAGACTAGAAGCAATGGGATGAAACTAAATGGGAGGAGACACAGATTAGATATTAGAAAAAACTTTTTGACAGTTAGGGTGATTAATGAGTGGAACAGGCTGCCACGAGAGGTGGTGAGTTCCCCTTCAATGGACGTCTTCAAACAGAGGCTGGACAGACATCTGTCTGAGATGATCTAGTGAATCCTGCTTTGAGCAGGGGGTTGGACCAGATGACCCAGGAGGTCCCTTCCAACTCTACCATTCTATGATTCTAACTATGTTCTCAATCAACCCAAAAGACTCATAAATATCCAAGCTTAATATTTTTGGAAGTTAAAAAATTAGTGATCAATATAGCCACCTTTCTTTATGATGACACTCAACAGCCTTCCATTCATAGATTCTGTCAATTGCTTGATCTGTTTGCGATCAACATTGCGTGCAGCAGCCACCACAGCCTCCCAGACACTGTTCCGAGAGGTGTACTGTTTTCCCTCCCTGTAGATCTCACATTTTATGATGGACCACAGGTTCTCTATGGGGTTCAGATCAGGTGAACAAGGGGGCCATGTCATTATTTTTTCTTCTTTTAGACCTTTACTGGCCAGCCACGCTGTGGAGTAGTTGGATGCATGTGATGGAGCATTGTCCTGCATGAAAATCATGTTTTTCTTGAACGATACCGACTTCTTCCTGTACCACTGCTTGAAGAAGTTGTCTTCCAGAAACTGGCAGTAGGTCTGGGAGTTGAGCTTCACTCCATCCTCAACCCAAAAAGGTCCCACAAGTTCATCTTTGATGATACCAGCCCATATCAGTACCCTACCTCCACCTTGCTGGCATCTGAGTCGGAGTGGAGCTCTCTGCCCTTTACTGATCCAGCCTCTGGCCCATCCATCTGGCCCATCAAGAGTCACTCTCATTTCATCAGTCCATAAAACCTTTGAAAAATCAGTCTTAAGATATTTCTTGGCCCATTCTTGACGTTTTATCTTATGCTTCTTGTTCAAAGGGGGTCGTTTTTCAGCCTTCCTTACCTTGGCCATGTCCCTGAGTATCGCACACCTTGTGCTTTTTGATACTCCAATAACGTTGCAGCTCTGAAATATGGCAAAACTGGTGGCGAATGGCATCTTGGCAGCTTCACGCTTCATTTTCCTCAATTCATGGGCAGTTATTTTGCACCTTTTTTGGCCAACACGCTTCTTGCAACCCTGTTGGCTATTTGCCATGAAAAGCTTAATTGTTCGGTGATCACGCTTCAAAAGTTTGGAAATTTCAAGACTGCTGCATCCCTCTGCAAGACATCTCACAATTTTGGACTTTTCAGAGCCCATCAAATCTCTCTTCTGACCCATTTTGCCAAAGGAAAGGAAGTTGCCTAATAATTAAGCACACCATATATAGGGTGTTGATGTCATTAGTCAACACCTCTCCTCATTACAGAGATGCACATCACCAGATTTACTTAATTGGTAGTTGGCTCTCAAGCCTATGCAGCTTGGAGTAGGACAACATGTATAAAAAGTATCATGTGATCAAAATACTCATTTGACCTCATATACCTCCCCTACAGTCAGTATGAGCCTGCACACAATCTTCTATACACAGTATGAGCCCCCCCCACACACAGCCCCCTATATACAGTATGAGACCCCACACACAGCCCTTCTATATGCAGTATGAGCCCTCACACATATCTGTCCCAAAAAAGCATGGAGACTGCCGTTATTCTGCCTCCATAACTAAGCTGAAAGTGTAGGGCGGTTGAAATGCCGTTTCTAGGCTGCCTCTATCAACCGTTACTCACACACAGTAAAGTCCTCAGATAGCTTGAACATGACTGCAAGAGGCACGTATTATTCTTGTAGACAAGCACACATTCACTAGGTTAAAAAGACTTTTTAGAAACAGGGCTGCAAACACATGAGCTTCTAAGATGGCTGATAGACAGTGAATGAGGAAGACGAATGAGGACAAGGGAGGGGTTACTGACATCAGAGCTACTTCAGAGGGATACAGGGATAGGAAGGACAAACTTCTAAAGAGAGCAAACCTTATTGCATAGTAATGAAACAGTACAATATAACAACACAATGATAATTCCATATGGTCTGTATGATTCTCAAATTATAGGACATGACAGGAGTGGTACAAGGGACAAACCACTACAGACACCTTATGTACAGTATGAGCCCTCACATAGCCTCTCTATACACAGTATGAGCCCACACACAATCTCCCTATTGACAGTATGAGCCCCCACATAGCCTCTCAATACACAGTATGTGATCTCATATAGCTTTCCTATATACTGTACAGACACACATCCAATGCACAGTCACATATATTTAAAAAAAAATACCACATACCTTGCTTTCATTCCCTGGTGCCCTGCACTGGTCTGGTCTTTTTTGTGTGAACTGATGTTCCACACAGCAGATGCGATGTAGTGACGTCATCGCGTCTACTTCTCAGTCACACACACTGAATGATGTATGGAGGAGCTGGTGGTTCCCTCCTCCATCATTATATGCACTGCTGCCTGCATCCTGATGATGCAAATTGGGGTGACATCTGGACATATAGTAAGCCATTGTTTTCAACCCTCAATCCGCAGGCTGGACTGGAACAGCTAGAGGGCCGGTTGTGGCCCGCGGGCTGCATTTTGTCCAGGTCTGCCCTAAAATCATTGTTTTGGAGGGGAGAAACTATGTCAAGAGGATCATTTATGGCACTGAATAAAGGCAGTTAATGATGTATAATGATAAGCAATACAGGCTCTGTGCACTGCTTATGTGTGAAGCCCTACCCTGGGAGATGGGGGACTCGGAGCTGGGTCCTATGTTGTCGATGGGGTGCAGCTGTGGCCCGGACCCGCTCCGTGCTTAGGGCCGTCACATTAAAAAGGATGGTACGGGCTTATCCGGGTCGAGTGGCTGATCTCGACTACGCCACCTGTGGCACCTGGTGAAGGCCACCAGCGCTGCTGCAGTCCGCTGAGGCAGGGTGTTATGGCAGCCGTCGTTGGTACTACTCCCCACAGGCGGAGTAGGGCCTCAGGGCAGCGAGGCAGGATGGAGGGGTTTGTAGTATAGGAGTTCTGGCGCTGCGTAGTGCGGTGTAATGCAGAATAAAGAGTCCGGAGGCCATAGGGGTTAACTTCCAGGGTTTTTACTCACGATGGAGATGGCAGTAGGAAGGCGTCTCCCTGCTCCTCGCGGAGTTCTGCGGTCACCAGAGACGGGGGGGGGGGGTCCGACAACCTCCGAGTAAGTCCAGTGTTCAATCAGGACCCTGCACCATAGTGTTCCTAGACTTCAGACTGAGTCCTTTCCTGTCTGTGTGTATGTAGATAGGCCGGGTCTCCCTCTGAACTTCTCCTAGAAAAAGGGTACGAGTGGCAGCTCCGCTCCTTCCGGTACCCGGTGGGATCCTCAGGGCCTACCGGGCTTCCCTGACCAGGACGTAGAGTAGCAAGGTTAGGTGTCGGGGGCCGGTACCCCTCTTGCAGCCGGAATCTCTCTGAGTAAATCAGGTTGGCGAGGACAGGTGGCGTATACCGCTCCGTCTGCATCCTCCCTGGGATCCATTTGCGGTGGAGCTACACTCCTAAGCTCCGGGCCTTCTTGGTCATGGTCCTTGACCGGGCTGAGACATACTTCATCTGCAGCCTGCCCCTCGACCCAAGGCCAGGGCGCGAGGGCCGTGTCTCCATCCTCTGCAGGTCCACACAGGATCCATGCTCAGGGAGGGAGATCACGATCAAAGAACCAAGAACCAAAATGGCTCAGGATTAAATATGAAATTTAAAGTGTCACTAAAATGTGAATCCTCCACCCTCACCCACTAATTGGTTCCCCTATCTCTTGGTTCCCCAGTCTCCCAAGTGCCAGTAGGGGCAGCACCTAGTGCCTACTAGCCCCCTCTGGTGGGAGAAGTGTGGTGTTGGATGTGGAGGTAGGGTCCTGACCATCGAACTGTTCTCACCTCAGAGGAGGAACACCACACTCCATTAGAGAAGTGCAGCATCCCTGTGGCGGTCGAACCCTCAGGGGCGCCACATTCCCCCCTGGTGAACCACAGCACGTCCGCGGGCTGCAAAAGAGCAATACCTGGTACAGTTTTTTTTTTTTTAAACAATAAACAATCTTCCCTTTATGGGAGGCACTTCTTAAACGTTTCAAACAGCATATAATACAAAAGTACAAAGGTATAAAAATATAAAAGTGCTAGAATCCTCCAGAGACATTTATGCACAGACAGACGGGTTAAAGTGCAGGGACTTAAAGGCAGTTCAGAAGCACGAGGGACCTGTCCCAAACCCCCAACGTGGGCCCTGGGGTGGCTGCAGGGCATGAAGATCCCGAGTTGGACCTCCAAGAGAGCCACTCCAGACAGGTTTTTCTTCTGAGGTCTGAGGTAGAAATAGCCGCGGTTTTACATGAAACCAATAAGGAGCACCTAAAGAGATGCAAACTATTTACAGGGTAGGAGTCTGTCTGCTGCAAGTCCGCAGGGACCAATGTCTCTAGAAACCGGGGATGTAAACTAAAACATAAACTTAAACATAATAACTTTTAAACAAGCTACAGCCGCCGGGACTGCTTAATTCTCGGGTTCCCTCCGGGGAAAAGGCTCATTCCTCCCGACGGGGGCTGACCGGTCATCTGAGGCTGAGTGCGAGGGGGCGTCGCTCCCGGACACCTTGTGGACATCCATGGCGTACCACCCCCGCACCCCGTGATGGCAGGTGTAAGTAACTATATCACTCCGGGAAGAGGTTGCGGCCAGGGTGTCACTTTTTCAGCCGCGGCTCGACGTCCCGCCCGCTGACGAAGACGTCGTGCTCGTGCTGGGAACTCCTAATGAATCCCCACCCCACCTCATGGTGGAAGCGGACAACTTGCCCTTCCACATGGGGGCTTGGACGGGCCGCTTCCTCCTGGCGGGCTCGGGACTTTGCATCCTTGGCGCGCACCTCGAGGCGCTCGCAGCGGATCTCCCTCTGGCGTTGCTCCCAGCTGAGTTGAAGGATCTGCTGATGGCACAGCTCGCTCCTCCTGCACGCTTCAGCCCGGGTCTCCCGGGGGAAGCCCATCAGGTCCCCCCCCTGGTTGTCCCAGGCCCACTCCTCAGCCGCCGGCCAGGTGACTGTCGGTGCGGGCAGCGGTGTCAGCTGGGGTTGCTGCGGGTTCTCTGTAAGTGCGGACCAGTCCGGGTTGGGGTCGGTGGATACCCCAGCAGCCTCAGGTACTTCTGATTCAGGAGTTGAGTGGCAGTGCAGGTCTCCGCCTATAGCTGAAGCTTGCAGCTCCGGGGCAAAGACCTGCTCCCAGGTGACCGTGCCGGGCAGGAGATACTCGGCCATGAGGTCCAGTATGGGTACGGTAGGTTCAGCAGCCGGGGCAGGGGCAGTACACTCACTCGCCTCTGGGCCGCTCACGACCTCTGTCACCGCTTCTCCCTGAGCTTCAGCTCCTTGGCGGCGGGTCCGGATGCGCAGCAGCATTTCTTCCCACCACGCAGCAGACGCCACCTTCTGGGCCTCATCCAGTCTCCGTACAAGACCCGGGGCTTCCTGGTGGAGAAATTCAATATCTCCCGCTGTAAGTCTGGTGCTGTTTCGCTCCCTGCCGGGGGAAGGACCTGGGCCGGGTTCGGAAGGCTCCGTTTGTTGCGCTCCAGCAGCATCCATGTCCGCTCCTGAAGGTCGCCAAACTCCAACTGCAATGGCCGCACCTTGTTGTTTATCTTTTTTCTCCTCTTTCGGGGCGGCTCCAGGGCGGTACGCTGACTGGCACGCCTCCGTTCAGCCCATCCATTTTGACAGGCATTACCCCCCGGACAGTCTCTGATGGATGGGGCGGTCCGCACTTTTGGCGCCATGTGGGAGCCTGGCCCACGATAGGAGGTGTTAGAAGACCATCTTTCTGATACACTATGGCGCCTGTTCTTCTTGGGCGGGCGCAATTTTAAGTGGAAACGACAGTCCAAGGTGTAAGGCACACAGTACCTGGTAGCAATGGGTAATTCCTTCCTTTGCTGCGGGCACGCGATCCTGCCGACTGCGCCAGTAAAGCCCTACCCTGGGAGATGGGGGACTCGGAGCCGGGTCCTATGTTGTCGATGAGGTGCAGCCGTGGCCCGGACCCGCTCCGTGCCCAGGGCCGTCACATTAAAAAGGATGGTACGGGTTTATCGGGTTGAGTGGCTGATCTCGACTACGCCACCTGTGGCACCTGGTGAAGGCCACCAGCGCTGCTGCAGTCCGCTGAGTCAGGATGTTATGGCAGCCGTCGTTGGTACTACTCCCCACAGGCGGAGCAGGGCCTCAGGGCAGCGAGGCAGGATGGAGGGGGTTGTAGTATAGGAGTTCTGGTGCTGCGTAGTGCGGTGTAATCACCGAGTAAGTCCAGTGTTCAATCAGGACCCCGCACCAGAGTGTTCCTAGACTTCAGACCAGATCCTTTCCTGTCTGTGTGTGTAGATAGACCGGGTCTCCCTCTGAACTTCTCTCAGAAAAAGGGTACGGGTGGCAGCTCCGCTCCTTCCGGTACCCGGTGGGATCCTCAGGGCCTACCGAGCTTCCCTGACCAGGACGTAGAGTAGCAAGGTCAGGTGTCGGGGGCCAGTACCCCTCTGGCAGCCGGAATCCCTCTGAGTAAATCAGGTTGGCGAGGACAAGTGGCGTATACCGCTCCGTCTGCATCCTCCCTGGGATCCATTTGCGGTGGAGCTACACTCCTAAGCTCCGGGCCTTCTTGGTCATGGTCCTTAACCGGGCTGAGACATACTTCATCTGCAGCCTGCCCCTCGACCCAAGGCCAGGGCGCGAGGGCCGTGTCTCCATCCTCTGCAGGTCCACACAGGATCCACGCTCAGGGAGGGAGATCACGATCAAAGAACCAAGAACCAAAATGGCTCAGGATTAAATATGAAATTTAAAGTGTCACTAAAATGTGAATCCTCCACCCTCACCCACTAATTGGTTCCCCTATCTCTTGGTTCCCCAGTCTCCCGAGTGCCAGTAGGGGCAGCACCTAGTGCCTACTAGCCCCCTCTGGTGGGAGAAGTGTGGTGTTGGATGTGGAAGTAGGGTCCTGACCATCGCACTGTTTTTACCTCAGAGGGGGAACACCACACTCCATTTGAGAAGTGCAGCATCCCTGTGGCGGTCGAACCCTCAGGGGCGCCACACTTACAGTGTGCCTTTGTGAAAGAGGGGAACACTGCAAGCATTCATACTCTTGTTGCCTGTTATGTTGTGTTGGTATTTCGTCTCGAGAATTGTTAATGTGCCTTTAAATGTAAAATGCTTTAATGTATTGAAACTGTAATGTGAAATTTATATCATTGTATCAGCAGAGTCCAGGCACTTTCTGAGACACAGAGTAGGGACTGGTGAACCATTATGTCGCTACTCACGTTAATTACACTTGGAGCAGCGTCCCTGTTAGGAATAGTGATTCTGTGCTCCCACCTGAGAATAGATCTGGTCCGGTGCTATGCTACTCTGGTCTTTAGCACCGCCATTGTCCTGACCCCAGAGGCGGAGCTACCACGTGACACCGTCCCAATCTTATGGAGTGTCGCCTTATCTCCCACGGATTTCTCTGCGCAGGGAACACAGGACGCTGTGTCCCCGGTTGCCAGGCAACGCAGGATGCTGCTGTGTCTGGTACTAGGCAGTGGTGTGATTGTGTCCATTCTAACAGAGAGTAGTGGTTGCCTGGGGATGATTGGGAGCTATTCAACACCTGATCATTTCCTTCTGCATCAGGCGGGCTATTAATCCTGTTCAAGCTCAGGTCTTTGCTGTTTATTGCAGTTCCTATGTGTTGTGGTGAATGGTGCTAGCAGTATTGGTTGCTCTCTTTTCAAGGTTTATCTTAGGGTTCTTCTCCTTGTCTCTTTGTGCTGCACTCCCAGGCTTTCTCACAGACATACCTACCTGGTTCTTGACTAAGCACCAGCCGCGTCACCAGATGCCAGCTGCTTGGCGACAGCGGGCCTGAGGAGAGCTCTAGCAAAGTCCCCCTCCCATTTACTGGAAGCTGGGCGAAGAGAATCCCGGCTCTTTAAGGCTCGCTTAGCTGCGGCAGCTTGCACCAAGTGTGCCGACCTGCATGAGCAGGAGTAGTCGGTCATTGTTGGCTGTTTTGTTGGTGTGCTTCACCTGTGAAATGAATGTTGTGGCACACAAAGCGTGGCACTGCACCATCTGTAAGTGAGTTTGAGGTGCATGCATAAATACTAGTGTTCCTTGCAGCTATGGGCAGGATATGTGCACAGTGATCATGTGTAGAGCCATAAGATTAGCTGTGAGACTGGACAGACGTCTGGGCCTAAGCAGCTGTTGAGGAGTAGGCTGGTGGACTATCAGAGAAATGCTGGGGAGTGGCAAGAGCCTGAGGAGGGGTGAGATCTGTCTGGCTACAGAGTCTCAAAAAAGAGGCAGCGATATTTAAAGAGATGGGTCCAGGAGGGCCCTTCCTTTCTCCAGCAGAGTCTCTCCCTACAAGATACAAATTAACCAGTGACTGACTATTATGAGGAGAATTGGCTAGGCCATAACAAGTAAGGAGAAGGACTGGTTGTCTAAGGTCTGATCAGGGCCTTGCTGAAGAGTCACAGAGAGGGCTAATGACGTCAGTCGTGGCCAGGCTGGCTTCCCCCATAATTCCCTGCAGCTATTACATGGTATAGCACAGCAGATCAGGGGACACTTTCACAGCAACTATAAAAGATGGGGGTCGGCCAAGTAGTACCATTTTATGTTTTTACAGCATATGAATTATAGGTCAGAGTCCAGAGCTCATGCCACATATGGACAGAAAAAGGCCAAAATTAGATTGTGTTGTACTACTGTACTAGTGAAGCACATTGAAAATGGGAGTGGTAGTCAAACTGTGATTAATAATTCAAAGATTCAAGTGAGATAGGGAGGTGCTGTTCCTGCATAGTCAGTGTGACTGTGAATTCATTGATATAATGCAGTAACAGCACAGCACTTGAATAATAGCTTTTTCATCTTCATACACTGCAAGTGTAGTTTATTACCCTGTGTCCTAATTTTGCTAATAAACAAGAATCTTGAAACCTAAGCTTGTGTGTCACAGACTCATAGGTAGGAGAGCCATATACACTGTGTTCCAAATTATTATGCAAAGAATATTTTCTCAGATTTTCCCAAATTACCTATATGAATTGCAGTCATTGTAATTTTCCAGTCAAATAACTATTAGAGTACAATTGAAAGGTTTTTGTACAAACTGCCTATGATAACAGTATATTTTTAAAAAAATAAAAAACTCAAACTGCACTCAAAATGTATGTTCCAAATTATTATGCACAGCAGAGTTTTCAACCTTTTCATTTTAATAAAGAACAAAAAAATTGTCATTTTTGAAATTATAAGCATTAGCAGGTTATTACAAACTGAAATCAAACAGTTTTCAACTCAAAACTTTATTCTAGGTGATGTTACATTTGCACAAAGGACCCCTTGTTCGAAAGGGGCTTCTGAACTCTCTCGTCCATTGAATTTGTCAGGTTTTGGATGGTTTCTGCTTTAATTGTTTTGCATGAGGACAGAATACCCTCCCAGAGCTGTTGCTTAGATGTGAACTGCCTCCCGCCATCATAGACACTCCTTTTGATGATGCTCCAGAGGTTCTCAATGGGGTTGAGGTCAGGGGAGCATGGGTGCCACACCATAAGTTTGTCCCCTTTTATGCCCATAGCAGCCAGAGATGCAGATGTGTTATGTGCAGCATGAGGCGGGGCATTATCATGCATGAAATGATCTCGATGGTCCAGATGGATGGAGTGGAGGATGGCTGGTTGATGGGCACCCCATGCAAACACGGCTACAGCGCTAGCAAGGAGGAGGTAGAGTAATGTTTTGGGCTGGAATCATGGGGAGAGAGATTGTCGGCCCTTTTAGGATCCCTGAAGGGATAAAGATGAACTCCATAATGTATGTTGAGTTTCTCAAACAGCACTTCCTTCCATGGTTCAAGAAGAAGAACCGTGCATTCCGCAGCAAGATCATTTTCATGCATGATAATGCCCCGTCTCATGCTGCACATAACACATCTGCATCTCTGGCTGCTATGGGCATAAAAGGGGACAAACTTATGGTGTGGCACCCATTCTCCCCTGACCTCAACCCCATTGAGAATCTCTGGAGCATCATCAAAAGGAGTGTCTATGATGGCAGGAGGCAGTTCACATCTAAGCAACAGCTCTGGGAGGGTATTCTGTCCTCATGCAAAACAATTGAAGCAGAAACTATCCAAAACCTGACAAATTCAATGGACGAGAGAGTTCAGAAGCTCCTTTCGAACAAGGGGTCCTATGTGCAAATGTAACATCACCTAGAATAAAGTTTTAAGTTGAAAACTGTTTGATTTCAGTATGTAATAACCTGCTAATGCTTAGAATTTCAAAAATGACAATTTTTTTGTTCTTTATTAAAATGAAAAGGTTGAAAACTCTGCTGTGCATAATAATTTGGAACATGCATTTTGAGTGCAGTTTGAGTGTTATATTTTTTAAAAAATATACTGTTATCATATACAGTTTGTACAAAAACCTTTCAATTGTACTCTAATAGTTATTTGACTGGAAAATTACAATGACTGCAATTCATATAGGTAATTTGGGAGAATCTGAGAAAATATTATTTGCATAATAATTTGGAACACAGTGTACAGTATAAATGGTCACTGAAAGAACTTAAAAAACTGACAACAGTAAATTTCAATTTCAATTTACTGAATATCAACTAATGAAAATTATACATTGCTTTTGAATTGTGGATTAACAGAAAAATGCAAGAAAACTCAACAAAATAATGAAAATGTCCTGGACAAAAATGATAGTACAATTAACCCTCGGACTTCCATGTAAAAATGCACCTTCGGAGTGCCAAATGGGGTATTTTTTCTACATAGAATTTTTAGATTTCCAGCATTATTTTTGCTGCTATAGTATATTAATGTAATTACTATTGAAAAGCAAAGAGATTTGTGATTCTATATATGTTTTATTTTATTAAAACTGAAAAAATAAGACATATTAAGCAATACAATAAATTGACTAATCAATGTGTAAGGTAACATTGGAAACAAACAAATAGAAATTCTGAAACAGGTATATTATGACAAAATACATTAACAATTCTTGCATTTACAGTATAAATAGTACTCTTCTCACCAAGATGCTTACAAACAAATTTGTTGCAAACTGAGCACGTATTTTCACTTTTTCTGTCAGCTTTCCGATCACACAAATGGTATCGACCACAATTTTTACCTCCTGTAGTTGTGGGGTATTTGTCACTCCAATTCCTAAGGACTCAATTGATCTCTTTACATGTGATGGAAGCTTCGGATTTTCACTATTTCTTCTTTGTATGTATGGCTTGATCAAAGGCTGGATCAGTTGGAGAAGAAACCCTTTTCTTTTACATTCGCTAGCATCAGAAAAATCGGGGAGCTTAGTTGTCCACATGACACAAGAATTAAGTGCAGTTGTATCAAGTAAATTGAAAAACAATCATAAGGCTACCTTCTTGTGGCTCTGGTACAAATGTGCTGTCGCAACATTTCGTCAATTACATCCACACCACATTTTGTCTAATTGTAGTGATGAATAATCTCTGGAATTTTCTTTTCATGGTCATTGACTATTTCTGGATCATGATGCTGCGTTCAGAGTAAAATTACACATTTCTTTTTCTTAGGCACATATGACACTAAGGTTTTGTCCTTTGTAAAAGCAAACATCGAAGAATGTTCCTCTCTTGATGAATCCAGCATTCCCTGTGGTACATATTTTTTGATTATCCGCATTGTACCTGTTAGGATAAGTTTATTGGCAAGTAAATCATCCACCAATTCTACTCCAGTGAAGAAATTGTCAGTTGTGATGTCACGTCAACTACCATACATTGGGCTTACGAAATCTTTTACTACCCTGCATCCTTGACCCTTTTCTGGCTGACCACTGATTTTACCTTGATAAACCTGGCTATTG
Source organism: Phyllobates terribilis (assembly GCF_046119375.1). Taxonomy (NCBI): domain Eukaryota; kingdom Metazoa; phylum Chordata; class Amphibia; order Anura; family Dendrobatidae; genus Phyllobates; species Phyllobates terribilis. The sequence continues at coordinate 189,595,432 of NW_027362762.1, read as the reverse complement.
TAAGTGTAACGTGTATCAACATCTGCAGCAACTCACACTTAGATTCCATATTTGCCAGGTTTTGATTTCATGTACACCCTAAATGGACATTTACCTTGAAAACTAACTAACTGTTTACCAACTGTTACTTGTGGACCTGGTTCAAAACAATCTCTACAGTTTCTTGCAAACATATCACAAATTTCTTGTCTTGTACAAACTTTGTTTACTTCTCTTCTTGCAGCACGTGTGTTTTCGTCATGAAATCTAATTATGCTGAGAAGTAGTTGGAATCGATTTCTGGACATTGTTGCAACATATATGTTACGCCAAAATGCTTCATCTGTGGTCCACAAATCGTGTGCATTTTCGTTGTTTTCGTGAAAAACACCACAGCAAAGAAGCAACCGAAAAATGCTTTAATTTCAACACTATCTGTTGGAACAAAAGACTTTTTGCTATTTGGGTGATCTTCATTCCATTTTTCTATCACCCTAGATTCCTCTTAATTTGAGTGCTGCACAATAATGTCTCTGGTATCTTCAGATAGTTTTTGTTTGATGCTATCATAAATACTCTGGATATTTTCAGACTTTTGTGAAAGGGCAAGCTTTTTGTACTGCGGTCCGCATTCCGCAATACACACTGCCGGCCAATTAGAGGCCAGCAGCTGACGTCAATGAGCATATGACGGGGAGCATGACGTTGATGTCACACGCTCTCGTCACATGTTGAGTCCTGCTGGCTTCACAAGAGGACGCACACAGCGCGGGAGCGAAAGAGAGGTGAGTATTTATTTATTTTTTAAAAATCATTCGTCATACTAGTATGGATGTTTATGGAGTGCATTATATTACTATGGATGTTTATGGGGTGCATTATACTACTATGGATGTGGTGCATTATATTACTGTGGATGGGGTGATTTTACTACTATGAATGTCTATGGGGTGCATTATACTACTATGGATGATTATGGGGTGCATTATACTACTGTGGATGTTTATGGTGTGTAAGAGGTAGTGGTGGGAGACTTTAAGCTACTGGAGCTGGAATTACCTCTTCAGGACTCTCCAGTGCTTTGTTACTATCCATTTCTGGGTGCTTCTTGAATTATGTTTGAGGTCATTGTCCTGCTGGAAGACCCATGACCTAGGATGCAAACCCAGCTTTCTAACACTGGGCACTACTTTGCGACCAAAAATCTTTTGGTAATCTTCACATTTCATTATGCCGTGCACACAGTCAAGGCACCCAGTGCCTTTATTTGTAGGTCTCATTCCATTTACAGTAAACAGTTGAATGATGTGCTGTCACGGGTGTGTCAGGTGTAGACATTCTCTCTGGATCTGGTTGTAGAAGGTCACTGCGCTTGGCATTGTAGATGCCTTCTTAATCCTTCTGCCTTGAAGACCCAGCGGTGACCTCCCTCCTGCTGCTGATTGACACACCTTTGCCTTGGAGTTAAAAATACTCAGTTTGCTCCAGGGAATCACTGGTGATACTTTTATGTACTGGCTTGGAGCACTAGCAGTTGGCTTGCGTCTTCTCTGGTGCCCTTGGAGGCAGGTGGCATCACTCCTCTGGTGTCTGCTCAGGCTAAGTTGATCCCCTTTGTTTATCTACCTTGTTGTCTTTAGTTTGCAGTGAGGCCTGACCAGTGCTCACCCCTCCCCCTCCCTATCTAGGGCCAAACTCTAGGGTCATTCAGGGTTTAGGGTCCTGCTCGGCGATAGCTGTGGAACCTATATAGGGATGGTAGGGTAGACAGGGTGATATTAGATCTGCCTAGGGGTTTCCACTCCCCCCTTTCCCTAGTGCTTGGGCTTCCTCCTCCTCTTCCCTCCATGTTGCACTTAGTCTTTCCCGCAACTTGCGTGACATGGGCTTTAACAAAATGATCTCTCTTGGTCTCATCTGTCCACAAGATGCCTGCTGGCCCTCTAAAAATAGTGGCTGGCACTCCAAGTTTCAAACTTTACAGAATATATACGAAAAAGAAAAATTGACCACCTTAGATGGATACATTATGTAACGGGTCTGGGAGGTGGAACCTCTGTGCAACTATACAAAGGGGCAGTCCTTGTAAGGAAGCGGGTGGCTCCCAGGGAAGGCGGGCAGGTAGTCACGGCAAGTGACAGGGACAGTCTCTGGGTAGAAGGGCAGGAGGTCACGGCAAGTGACGGGGACAGTCTCTTGACAGGCAGATGGTCACGGCAAGTGACAGCAAGGTAAGAGTCTCTAGATGGGCAGGTGGTCACGGCAAGTGACAGCAGGGAAAAAGTCTCTAGACGGGCAGGTGGTCACGGCAAGTGACAGCAGGGAAAGAGTCTCTAGATAGGCTAGCAGGCAGGTAGCAGGTGAGCGCTCCCAGGTGAGCGGGCAAGAGTCTCTGGACAGGCAGGTGGTCACGGCAAGTGATGGCAGAGCCTCCAGGTAGGCTAGCAGGCAGGTAGCAGGTGAGCGCTCCCAGGTGGGCGGGCAAGAGTCTCTGGACAGGCAGGTGGTCACGGCAAGTGACGGCAGAGCCTCCAGGTAGGCTAGCAGGCAGGTAGCAGGTGAGCGCTCCCAGGTGAGCGGGCAAGAGTCTCTGGACAGGCAGGTGGTCACGGCAAGTGACGGCAGAGCCTCCAGGTAGGCTAGCAGGCAGGTAGCAGGTGAGCGCTCCCAGGTGAGTGGGCAAGAGTCTCTGGACAGGCAGGCAGGTTTCAGGCAGGTATCTGGCAGGTACTTCCTGGTCCGCAGGCGGACTGATCCATAGACAGACTGGCAGGTGCAGGTAGGCAGACTGTCGGACCACAGGATAGGAAGCAGGTAAGCAGATATCAGGCAGGTATCAGGCAGGTATCAAGCAGGACTCTGACAGGTGACTGGCAGGTAACTGGTAACGGGACCTGAGGGCTGAAGCAGAGTTGAAAGGCTTTGCAACAACATTGCTCGGGCACCTCCATTTTGGAGGAGGTGCTTTATATATGGTGAGGTCCTCCGGCCATTGGCCGGGGACTCCTTAGGATGGCGCGCGCGGCCCCTTTAAGAGAGGGGGAGCGCGCGCGCGCCCTAAGCACAGAGGCTGGGAAGCAGCGCGCGCTGCCAGCAGAGCGGGAGGAAGACGCAGGGCACGGAGCGGAGAGGTGAGGGGAACGGCGTCCCTGCCTAGCAGGAGGCAGGGACGCCGACGCTACACATTATATTGCAATATTAATATATGCCTATTAGTAATGAGCGAGCATATTCTCTACTGCTCGGTGCTTGCCCGAGCATCTCACTGCTCGACATGCTCGGCGCTTGCCGAGTATTTCCGGGGTTGCTCGGCGGGAGCTCGCATCTCCTCCCTGCATGTTTGGCGCTCTTTAGAGAGCCAATGAAGATGCAGGGATTGCCTGCCACTCACTGTAATGCCGTAGCCATGTTGGTTGTGGCATTACAGTGATTGGCTGGCCGCACAGCGTCATCAGATCTATATCAGACCTGGCGCCGCCATGCTCGTCACAGTCACTCCGGAATCAGACAGTGTAGGGAGAGATGCTGCTGAGCTAGGGAGAGATTTGCTTGTTTCTAGTTAGTGTAGGTGTACCAAACTATATTAGAGACACATATCCATCTCAACAAACAGTCCTTCTGAGGACTAATCTATCTGCAGAGATATCAGGCAGGCAGTGTATATAGGCAGGAAGGCAGTGTATATAGCAGACTGCAGTGCACATACGACAAGAGGCTCCATTCCAGTTTTGTCTGCTGCGGCTGCTGCTGTTAGATATTTCTAGAAATAGGCCCAGGTCTCAGGGGCCAGGAATAATTTTTTTTGGATCTTAATCCTCATTATTTGCTTAAAAAGCAATCCAGAGAACACAGTTTTTCGGCGCCATTTGCTTGTGGCGCTGCGAATACAGCCAGGTCATTTCCATATTACAGTGCTAAAAATCCAGCTATTTAAAACCGTGTTTTCTCCGTCACACGGATCACATATACGTTTTCAGAAAATACTGCCATTTCTGACCTCCATGTCAGTGAAGCAATTGACACCGGTTTGCTGTTCAAAATAGTTGCCTACAGGCCAGGTATTTAAAACTGTGTTTTCTCCGTCACACGGATCACATAAACGGTTTCAGAAAATATGACCTCCATTAAAAATTTGTTTCAGTGTGTCAGTGAAGCTATTGACATCAGATTGCTGTTCAAAATAGTTACCTACAGGACAGGCATTTAAAACTGTGTTTTCTCCGTCACTCGGATCACATATACGTTTTCAGAAAATACTGCCATTTCTGACCTCCATTAAAAATTTGTTTCAGTGTGTCAGTGAAGCAATTGACACCAGATTGCTATTCAAAATAGTTACCTACAGGCCAGGTATTTAAAACTGTGTTTTCTCCGTCACACGGATCACATATACGTTTTCAGAAAATACTGCCATTTCTGACCTTCATTAAAAATTTGTTTCAGTGTGCCAGTGAAGCAATTGAAATCAGTTTGCTGTTCAAAATAGTTACCTACAAGCCAGGTATTTAAAACTGTGTTTTCTCCGTCACACGGATCACATATATGTTTTCAGGAAATACTGCCTTTTCTGGCCTCCATTAAAAATTTGTTTCAGTGTGTCAGTGAAGCAATTAACACCTGTTTGCTGTTCAAAATAGTTACCTACAGGCCAGGTATTTAAAAGTGTGGTTTGTCCGTCACACGGATCACATATAAGTTCGCTCCAAAATCAGTCATTTGTTGTGAGCGTGGAAGATATTGTCCTCCATTTAAAATGGGTAAGGCACGTGGTAAGGCACGTGGTAAGGCACGTGGTAAGGCACGGAGTACTGGACGTGATGGTGATGATGGTGCATGCAGAGGCCGAGGCCATGGGCAAGCTGAAATTGTGCCACAACAAACACCCACATCTTCTCGCTCAACCTTCCTGCCCCAATTAATAGGGGACCACAGAACACCACTATTGAACACAGAGCAGTGTGAAAAGGTTATTAGTTGGATAGCAGATAATGCTTCCAGTCACTTAGCCACCACCTCCACCACCTTTTCTTCCACACGGTCAAGTTTTAGTAGCTGTGAGTCTGGACCGCATATTCCTCACCCTGAACCTCCTTCCTCCCACCATGCCGAGTGCCCAGAGAGAACTGATCCACACTTGGACACTCTGAAGAGCTGCTCACTATCCCATTTATAGATTCGGGCCTTTCGCCAGGTCCACTTGAAGCGGGGCAAGAGGAGATCGCATGTAGCAATGCCCAAATATTTGAGCAGCCACGGTCACACAAAGGCGAAGGTGGGAAAGTATCACAAGAGGTGGACGATGATGAGACACAATTGCTAGGAAGTCAGGAGGAGGAACAGAGTGCGGAAGTGAAAGACGAGGTGGTGGATGATAAAGTAACTGACCCAACCTGGCAGGAGGACATGCAGAGTGAGGAGAGTAGCACACAGGGGGAGGCAGGCAGAGCACCCAAACAGGCATGAAGAAGCAGTGTGGTGGCCACAGAAAGAAGGCAGGCAACTGTTCCCCGTAACACCAACACGAAGGAAGTTGCCAGTACAACTGTTAGGTCTTCCCGAGTCTGGTTGTTTTTTAAAGACTCTGCCGATAACCCCAAAAAGGTCATTTGCACCACCTGCCAGGCCAGCATCAGCAGGGGTGGCAAAACGACCAGCCTGACCACCACCAGCATGATCAGGCACATAGCAGCAAAGCACCCGACTTTGTGGGCCGAACCCCAGGGTCTAGGAACAGTGTCTGCGGGTGGCACCATTGCTTCTTCCGCTGTTGTGCATGCAAGCCAATCCCCTGTCCATGGTGCATGTGAAGATGCCTCCTGCCCTGCACCTGTCATTGCATACTCTCAAGTAGCAGCATCAGGCAGCACGTCCACGTCCTTGTCCCAATGAAGCGTTCAGTTGTCCATACACCAGTCCTTGGAACGCAAGCGCAAATACGCAGCCAACGCCCCACAGGCCACACTACTAAGTTCCCACATTTCACGACTGCTTGTGCTCGAAATGTTGCCTTTTAGGCTTGTGGAGACAGAAGCATTCCGCAACCTGATGGTGGCGGCCGTCCCTTAGTACTCGGTCCCCAGCCGCCACTATTTCTTCCAGTGTGCCGTCCCCACATTACACAAGCACGTGCCCCAAAACATTAGCCGATCCCTCAACAACGAAGTTACCGGGAAAGTCCACCTAACCACGGACACGTGGACAAGTACTTGTGGGCAGGGACGGTACATCTCACTGACGGCACACTGGGTTAACATAGTGGAAGCTGGGACCCAGTTAGACCTTAGGACGGAACACGTCCTCCCGACGCCAAGGATTGCGGGCCCTAGGTCAATCAGGTTTGCCCCCACAGCCTACAGCTCCTGCACCTCATCCTCCTCAGCCTCCTCCTCCTCTTCAGCCTCCATCTCCAAAATGACCACATCAGTTACAAGCTGAAAGCACTGCAGCACTGCCTGGACCAAGCGGCAACAGGCTGTGCTGAAGCTAATATTCTTAGGTGACAAACCGGACAACGCTGAAGAGTTGTGGACATCTCTGAAAGAGCAGGCAGATCTGTGGCTCACACCACTAAACCTAGAGCCAGGCATGGTCGTGTGTGACAATGGCCGGAACCTGGTGGCGGCTCTGAGGCAAGGCTAGCTCACACACATACCATGCCTGACCTATGTGCTTAACCTCGTGGTTCAGCGGTTTCTCAAATCCTACCCGGAGCTGCCGGATCGGCTTGTTAAAGTACGCTGCCTGTTTGCCTATTTTAGAAAGTCACCTACAGCTTCCGCCGCCCTTGCCGTGTTTCAGCAGCGTTTGCAGCTTCCGGCTCACAGACTGGTATGTGATGTCCCCAAACGTTGGAACTCTACACTGCAGATGTTGGGAAGGATTTGTGAGCAGAAGAGGGCAGTTGTTGAATACCAGCATCAACAAGGCCGTCGGTATTCAGTTCAGACTCCACACATAAGACCTCAGGAGTGGACATGGATGTCAGACATATGTACTATCCTCCAAAACTTTGAGGACTCCACAAAGATGGTGAGCGGCGATCACACCATAATTAGCGTCACCATCCCGCTTCTCTGTCTTCTGAAACGCTCTCTGCTCCCAATCAAAGCGGATGCATTGCAGGCGAAGCAAGGAACCATACAGGGTGATTACACACAGCCCAGCCTCATCTCATACCATCGTGGATTGGGTGACAATGAGGAAGAGGAGGAGGAGGAGGAAGAACAGGAGCTAGTTTCATGCGCTATAGATGGTACTATCTGCACAACTGTCATACCGTATGTTCAGCGTGGATGGCCAGAGGACAGAGAGGAGGAGGAGAGCATGGTCAGTCATCCTCTTGGTGAGGACACGGAAGTCTTGCCTGTTAGCAGTCTGGCACTCATAGCTGAGTTTATGTTACGCTGCCTTTCCCATGACCCTCGCGTTCTCAAAATTTTGGGTGACAGTCATTACTGGTTAGTGACACTTCTAGACCCATGCTACAAGGAGAACTTTATATCTCTTATTCCTGAGGCGGACAGGTCTACAAAAATGGGGCAGTACCAGAAGGCCCTTGTTGCGGAACTATAAAAAAAATTCCCATCTGAAAACGCTGGCGGCAGAGGTCACAGTTCGTTGGTCAACCAAGGAGTACAGGCAAGAGAGACACAAATGCAATCCAGCAGAGGCAGGGGAACACTGTCAAAGTTCTGGGACAGTTTTCTCAGACCCTCCCATTGCACAGGCCCTGAGGTGTGGGGTACTCTCACAAGGAGTGCCAAGTTTGGGAAGATGCTGAGAGAGTACCTTGCCAACCGTACCAACATCCTCCGTGATTCCTCTGTGCCTTTTAATTATTGGGTATCCAAGCTGGATAAGTGGAATGAACTGGCTCTCTTCGCCTTGGAGGTCCTGGACTACCCTGCTGCAGAGCGGGTTTTAGTGCCGTTGGTGGAATTATAACTGATAAGCGCATCCGCCTGTCAATTGAAAATGCTGACAGGCTGACTCTTATAAAAATAAACAAGGGCTGGATTGGGTCAGACTTCTCAACACCACCGAATGATAGCAGCGTAACATAAACTCATATCCAGTGTCTTTTTTTGGGCGATGTATTACCATGCACCTCTTCACACCCACACATGGGTATACGCTTCCTGATTTTGGCTATTTGCTCTTATCCTCCTCCTTCTCCTCATCCTCATCCTCCACCACCATATCACCAGGGTGACTGTGGTCCGTGATGCAACACCCACATAATTTTTTTAAAGGGTGTTTATGATGCCTGTAAAAAAAAAATTATACAGTATGTTCATGTATACCCCCCAGGGGTAAATGTTTGTCAGCCTATACACTTAGTGCATGGGCATTACAAGTATAGGAGAACCGCTCCTTTGTAATGGGAACATTTATTTATGAGGCCCTCCTCCACGTCTCTTTCAAGGGGCATTGGAGTGCCTCCCAATTTTTGGCAGCCCTTGCATTCACTGCATAAGCCAACACTATGGAACACCCTCTCCTTTATAATGGGAATTTGTCGTTACTGTGGCCCTGCTCTATGTGTCTTTAAATTCTTAGTTAGGTTTTTCCTAAATTTGGTCAGCCGTTGGACTCACTGCATACCCTATAACTGTATAGCAGACCCTCTCCTTTCTAATGGGAACATGTCGTATTTGTTATTGTGGCCCTGCTCTATGTGTCTTTAAATTCGTAGTGGGGTTTTTCCTAAATTTGGTCAGCCGTTGGACTCACTGCATACCCTATAACTGTATAGTAGACTCTCTCATTTCTAATGGAAATTTGTCATTACTGTGGCCCTGCTCTATGTGTTTTTAAATTCTTAGTGGGGTTTTTCCTAAATTTGGTCAGTCGTTGGACTCACTGCAGACCCTCTCCTTTCTAATGGGAACATGTCATACTTGTTACTGTGGCCCTGCTCTATGTGTCTTTAAATTCGTAGTGGGGTCTTTCCTTAATTTGGTCAGCCGTTGGACTCACTGCATGCCCTATATCTGTATAGCAGACCCTCTCCTTTCTTATGGGAACATGTCGTACTTGTTACTGTGGCCCTGCTCTATGTGTCTTTAAATTCTTAGTGGGGTTTTTCCTAAAATTGGTCAGCCATTGGACTCACTGCATACCCTATAACTGTATAGCAGACCCTCTCCTTTCTAATGGGAACATGTCTTTCTTGTTACTCTGGCCCTGCTCTATGTGTCTTTAAATTCGTAGTGGGGTTTTTCCTTAATTAGGTCAGCCGTTGGACTCACTGCATACCCTATAACTGTATAGCAGACCCTCTCCTTTCTAATGGGAACATGTCGTATTTGTTATTGTGGCCCTGCTCTATGTGTCTTTGAATTCGTAGTGGGGTTTTTCCTAAATTTGGTCAGCCGTTGGACTCACTGCATACCCTATAACTGTATAGTAGACTCTCTCATTTCTAATGGAAATTTGTCATTACTGTGGCCCTGCTCTATGTGTCTTTAAATTCTTAGTGGGGTTTTTCCTAAATTTGGTCAGTCGTTGGACTCACTGCAGACCCTCTCCTTTCTAATGGGAACATGTCATACTTGTTACTGTGGCCCTGCTCTATGTGTCTTTAAATTCGTAGTAGGGTCTTTCCTTAATTTGGTCAGCCGTTGGACTCACTGCATGCCCTATATCTGTATAGCAGACCCTCTCCTTTCTTATGGGAACATGTCGTACTTGTTACTGTGGCCCTGCTCTATGTGTCTTTAAATTCTTAGTGGGGTTTTTCCTAAAATTGGTCAGCCATTGGACTCACTGCATACCCTATAACTGTATAGCAGACCCTCTCCTTTCTAATGGGAACATGTCTTACTTGTTACTGTGGCCCTGCTCTATGTGTCTTTAAATTCGTAGTGGGGTTTTTCCTTAATTAGGTCAGCCGTTGGACTCACTGCATACCCTATAACTGTATAGCAGACTCTCTCCTTTCTAATGGGAATTTGTCGTTACTGTGGCCATGCTCTATGTGTCTTTAAATGCGTAGTGGGTTTTTTCCTAAATTTGGTCAGCTGTTGGACTCACTGCATACCCTATAACTGTATAGCAGACTCTCTCCTCTCTAATGGGAATTTGTCATTACTGTGGCCCTGCTCTATGTGTCTTTAAATTCTTAGGCTATGTGCCCACGATGCAGAAATGCTGCATATTTTTTACGCTTCTCCCTGGCAGGAAAAACACATGCGGATTTTACATGCGTTTTTCCCGCCAGGTAGAAGCGTTTGTCAAGCGTCTTTGCATGCATTTCAGCATGCAGGTTATCAAGCGCTTTTCCAAGCGATTTTAGCATCACTTGGAAAAGTGCTTGACAACTTGTTCACACTATATAAATCCATGCAAACGGCATGGATTTATAGTAGTGTGACCAAGTTAGTTAAAAAAAAAAGAATAAGAATGGTAAAAAATAAAAAAATAAAGTTTATACTTACCTTCCGATGTCCTCCCGGTGTTATCTCTGCCGCGTCCGGTCTCTTGGGCGGCTCGCGCTGTTGTGAAGGACCTGCGGTGACGTCATTGAGTCATGTGATGGATCACATGACTCAATGACATCATGGCAGGTCCTTCACAACAGCATGAGCATTGCAAGAGACCGGAAGCGGCAAAGATAACACCGGGAGGACATCGGAAGGTAAGTATAAACTTTATTTTTTATTTTAAATTCTTTTTTTTACAGTTTCTATGGTACCCAGGTCTGGATGAGTCTTCTCTCCTCCAGACTTGGGTACCATCCGCACATTGAAACGCATATAATCCGTGTGTACAAATGTACTGACACGGATTAAATGCGTCTCAATGCAAGGCAATGGCGGCGATTACGCTGCAAAATTAATGGACATGCTGCGGATTTTTGAGCACAGCATAAACGCTGCGGAAAAATCCGCAGCATGGGCATTGAAATTGTGGATTCTCATGGGGGACGGATTACCAAGCGTTTCACAAGCGTTTACGCTGCGGAAATTCCGCAGCATATACGCTTGTAAAACGCTTCATGGGCACATACCCTTAGTGGGGTTTTTCCAAAATTTTGGCAGCACTTGCAGTCACAGCATGGGCATTACCACTATAGGAGACCCGCTCCTTTATAATAGGAACATTTTTTTTACTGAGACCCTCCTCTATGTCTCTTCAAAGGGGTATTGGATTACTTCCAAATTTTTGGCAACCCTTTCAGTCACTGCATACGCAATAACAGTATAGAAGACCCACTTGTTAATAATGGGAACAACAAAGCATAGCCGGCTGATGGCCCTCTAACAATAGCGAGGGCCGACTGCTGGCCTTTTAAGAATAGTAAGGGCTGTCTGATAAAAATAGACTTTATGACTTTCAGAGTCCCTCCATCATAAATGAAACAGGATGTGTCTGATGATGTGTCACACACCACATTGCCAGATAAGGTTGTAAAATGTTAAAATGACATTTCCCAGTGAATGCATTTGTCTTAAAAAATAACGTAAAAAACCCCAAAACAATATAGTATAAAAAACAGCATCACCAATTTAACCTCAATGTAATCACATTGTTCAGCTCTTGCACCTCCTCCTCCATCTCCGAAATGACCACATCAGTCACAAGCTGACAGCACTGCTTCACTGTCTTGGCCAAGCGGCAACAGGCTGTGCTGAAAATAACATGCTTAATGCTTAGGTGACAAACCGCCCAGCGCTGCAGAGTTGTTGAAAGCTGTAACACAGCAGCCTGATCTGTGGCTCTCACCGCTGAACATACAGCCAGACATTGTCGTGTGTGACAATGGGCGGAACTTGGTGACGGAGAAATGACAGCCAGAGTAGATACGGTTTCCCTCTTTGCCAGTCCTTTCACCGAGCTAAAGAATATGGCTGTGGTGAAATACAACTCCCACTGAGAAGCTGTTTCAGATTGAAAAACATTGTGCCCACCAGAGAATTTGATTCTGAGGGCTCACCTTTCTACCCCACTCAAGAGCCCCATAGCAGCTGCAAAGTTAGCGCTATCATGAACTCTCCTGAGGTAGAAGCCAGGGTACACCAGAGAATTCTCTGGTGGGACCATCCAACCCTGCTGAGAAGCAGCCCCGGCTAAGAAAAGTGTGTGGGAAGGTTCCCGGACACTCTATGGCTGCTTTCTTACTGAGGAGGAAACCCACGCAAACACGAGGAGAACATACAAAGTTCTTGCAGATGTTGTCCTTGCTGGGATTTGAACCCAGAATCCCAGCGCTTCAGTACTAACCACTGATCCAATGTGCTGCCGTTCACCCTCTAATATCTAACAGGCTGGAGAAACTTGCACCTACTGCCACTCTATCTTCAGTTCCTTTGTGAGAAACTAATGTATTTGGGCAGCCACTCAGTCTATTATTGCGGCCTCTGGGTGGGTGGATGGCTGCATACTTGCGCTTGCATTCCAATTAACAGAAAACTAAGTAGATGGTGGTCTCTATCATCATCATGGCCTCACCTCGGCACTATGAACTCTCCTGAAGGATTAGCCAGGGCCCACCGGAGGAGTCTCCGGTTTTCTGGTGGGTCCATCCATCCCTGCCGAGAAGCAGCCCTGGCTAAGAAAAGTGTGAGGGAAGGTTCCCGGACACTCTATGGCTGCTTTTTTAATGTGGATCGGATGTGCTTATGCATGTTATTTCTCAAACCGCATTGCAGATCAGGCCGTTGCCCAACTCTGTAGTCATGAAATTAAAGGTGCAAAGAAAGATGTTTGTGTGTCAAAGCATCACTGACAAGTGCGAGTTGATGTTGGACGGGCTGCCATTGCTTCTGCAACAAGCTGCATTAGAGGACTTCTTGGGAGAAATGACACCCAGAGTAGAGTTTCCCTCTATGCCAGTCCTTTCACCGAGCTAAATACAACTCTCAGCAAAAAAACCTGTGGACTGGCTCCATACAGTCCCTGGCCACATTCACCTGTCCACGTGTTTGTGGTTAGGCGGTCCTTCCCAGTAAGTGCACTGGGGAGGGCACGGGTAATGTTGTGAGACCCGTGCATGTGGAAGGCGGAGACGATACCGAGAGAAATAGTGGTGGCTGGAGACCCAGTATGGACACCCGGCTGCCGCTGGTATGAGGTTATGAAAAGCTTCCGCCACCACGAGCCTAAAAGGCCACATTTCAAGTGAAAGCAGCTTTAGAGGACTTCCTGGGAGAAATGACAGCTGGGTAGATATGGTTTCCCAAGTCCTTTCACCAAGCTAAAGAATATGGCTGTGGTGAAATACAACTCAGCAAAAAAAGCTGGACTGGCTCCGTACCGTCCTTGGCCACATTCACCTGTCCACATGTTTGTGGTTAGGCGGTCCTTCCCAGTAAGTGCACTGGGGAGGGCACGGGTAATGTTGTGGGACCCGTGCTTGTGGAAGGCGGAGACAATACCGGGAAAAATAGTGGCGGCTGGAGACCCAGTATGGACACCCGGCTGCCGCTGGCATGAGGTTATGAAAAGCTTCCGCCTCCACGAGCCTGAAAGGCCACATTTCAAGTGAAAGCAGCTTTAGAGGACTTCCTGGGAGAAATGACAGCTGGGTAGATATGGTTTCCCAAGTCCTTTCACCAAGCTAAAGAATATGGCTGTGGTGAAATACAACTCAGCAAAAAAAGCTGGACTGGCCCCGTACCGTCCTTGGCCACATTCACCTGTCCACGTGTTTGTGGTTAGGCGGTCCTTCCCAGTAAGTGCACTGGGGAGGGCACGGTTAATGTTGTGGGACCCGTGCTTGTGGAAGGCGGAGACGATACCGGGAAAAATAGTGGCGGCTGGGGACCGAGTATGGATACCCGGTCACCGCCGCCATAAGATTGTGGACAGCTTCCGCCTCCACGAGCCTAAAAGGCCACATTTCAATTGCAAGCAGCTGTCAAAAATTTGGCAGTATAGTATTGCAGCCTGTGGGTGGGTGGCTGGCTGCATACTTGCGCTTGCATTCCAAGGAATGGGGTAGGGACAGCTGAACGCTGCACTGGGACAAGGACGTGGGCGGTGATTGTTGCAAGTCAGCAATGACAGGTGCATGGCGGCAGGCATCTTCGCATGCGCCAAGGATCACTTATGATGGGCACACTTTTATGCAGTGACCTGGGAGTCAGAAATGCTTCCAGAGGTCTTCCCCATGCTGTTCCCATGTCTTTTCAGCACTGTATGCATGTGTCTGATGATGTGTCACACACCACATGGCCAGATAAGGTTGTAAAATGTTAAAATGACATTTCCCAGTGAATGCATTTGTCTTGGTTGAAAGCAATGCAAAAGTGCAAAAACGCATCAAAAACGCTATGTGTGAACATAGCCCAAGGTGTGCAGGAGTATTTTTGGTTATTTATTTTGCCTTATATACAAGTCATTACCCTGGAAACGATGTTCCTTAACATATTTCCCGGGAAAATCCATTTTGGTTTTGTTTTTGTATGTTTTATTGTGAGCCCGTAAAAGTGGCGTAATACTCTAACAACGTTGTTGACAGCAGTGACCTGGAAGTCAGAAATGCTTCTAGGGGTCTTCCCCATGCTGTTCCCATGTCGTTTGAGCACTGTTCCCGTCGATTTGGGCAATTTTTAGGCCCTCTGCAGACCGCCGGGGAGAGCCGCCTGAAAGCTACTCGAGTTTCCCATAGACTTACATTGGGCTCATTGCTCGGGTCGAGCACCTGAGTATTCCAATTTGCTCGACCCAAGCAATGAGTACCCAAGCATTTTAGTGCTCGCTCATCACTAATGGCTATGTAAAGGATAGCCGGTGCTGGCCCTCCAAAAATGATTAGTGAGGGCCAACTGCTGGCCCTCTAAAATTTGAGTGAGGGCCGCCGAATGGCCATCTGACAATAGTGAGGGTCGGCTTCTGGCTCTCTAACAATAGTAAGGGCCGCCTGATGGCTCTCTACAAATAGTGAGGGCTGCCTGAAAACAAATGGGACTTTCAGAGTCCCTCCTTCATAAAGTAAACGGGATGTGTCTGATCATGTCTCACACTCCACATGGCCAGATTAGGTATTAAGATGTTAAGATTACATTTGCTGGTGAATGTTTTTTTCATCATTGAAAGCAATGCAAATGTTCAAAAATGCAGTAAAAACACTACGTGTGAACATAGCCCAAGGTGTGGAGGAAAATTTTTTTTCTTATTTATTTTGCCTTATATACAAGTCATTACCCTGCATATATCCAGTATATAAAGTGTTAGAGCATAATGTGAATATAGCATAAGGATAAGCTTAGGACAACATAGGATATAGAACAGGTTAATATGCAGATAGGAAATGGTTAAGGTTAGGATTAGCCCAGTGGGAGGGCACTAGTGCTGATAAGGGGGGCACTTCCTGATTAGAGGGAGTTGAGTGTCAGCCAGTGAAGTGTGGAGGAGAGTTCAGGTGGAGTGGGTTGATAGGGGCAGCAAGGTCCAAATGTTCAGAGCAGTGGGCGGCCAAATGGAGATCCTTGATGGACATTCCAACAATGTCTGAAGCCTAGGACTCAGACCAGATATTATGGAGAGGGCATGGTCTTCCGACATCACAAGGTCGGTGGACATGGAGTTACATGGGGGCAGGTGGCTGGTCCCAGATGCACTCCAGGAGTGGACAATAAATCCCTGAGGCTGATGGAGTCAGCGGGCTTGGGGGTAGTCCAGAATGAACGTGTGGAGTTGTACTAAGTTGAGTTGAACTACGGAGGAATTGCTGTGCCCTATCCCACCTGTATCCACCTGATGAACTTGGACTGTTTAGTAAACGTTTGACTGTTGCAAGTTTGACTGTTCCATGCATTGTGTGCACGCGGCTCCTGAGGACGGAGGCCTGTGGCCTGCAAGTGAGTTTTATGCACCCCACACCCTACACCACACTGGGACTGGGACACCCCTTGTCTGTAAAGTGCCAGAGCGCAACCGGACAGCAGCTCGATCGCGACTACAGCTCTCGGATACTTTAAACAAGCACTGAGAAACAACCAAAATACGCAAAAAAAAAGATGCTTTAGGATAAAAAAAAGTGATGTGTTCTATAGCGTCTTCCTCTTGGGAAACCCAGCAGGTTTGCTTGAGTTTTAAAGGCGGTATGTTCACATACCCTAAGGCTGGGGCTATACTGACTGGGGTCACATGACAGAAATTCTCAGAAAAGTTCCACGACCAAAAATATTTGTGCAACTTGCTGTCACAAGACTTTTTTAGAGTGGATTTGGTTGGCAAAAACAGGTAAATCACACACAGGTTGTGACGGGCTCCCAGGACCGTGGGGTACTCGGCAGCCGGGCCTCCGGTAGCCGGGGAATATCACGGTAGCTGGCCCTGTCCGTGGCCAGGGCGGTCACTCAAAAAGGGGAAAAATGTATAGGGGATTTGTCGTGACGCCACCTGTGGTATCTGCTGAGGGTCACCAGCGCTGCAACAGTCCTCTGAGGCCGATGATAGGGCAGCTTGTGATGGAACGGCTCCCCACAGGTGGAGCAGGCCTCAGGGCAGTGTAAGAGAAGATGGAGACCTGGGCCCCTGAAATGGAGCAGAGCTCCTAGAGAGACTCTGCTCCCAAGCTGTTCACCAACTACTAGACTGCCACCCTAAGATGGCTTCCCTATTTTATATCTTTACTGTATGAGTGCTCCCATGAACTTCTTCCTCCACCCACACCCACTACTGGTTCCCCCTAACTTTGGTTTCCCCCCACCCCAGCCAGGGTCAGGGCTCAGCAGAAAACTACATTGCGTCTTGCCCCTCCTGCTGGCCTGGGGTAGTGTAGTGTTGGATGTAGGTGTTGGGGTTCCGTGCAGCACTCCCTCCTTACCTGAGTGAAGGGAGGCACCACACCTCTGGGTGAGGTGCAGTACCTCTGTGGCGACCGAACCCTCAGAGGCACCACATTCCCCCCCCCCGGTAAAACACAGCACGTCCACGGGCTGGAACAAAGCAAAAACAGGGATACTTGACATACAAAATTTTTAGAATGCATTCGCATATAAGATTATAGGAGGCACATCATTTTTAAACGTTACATTTGTAAAACATTTTAAGAGCACTTTTCATATAAAACATTTTCAAAAGAGTTTCTGCACCAGGGTGCAACAGCAGCAGAATGAGGGACCCGTCTGCAAACCCTCAACGTAGGCCCTGGGCGTGGCTGCAGGGCATAGATGATCCAGATACTGGACCTCGTCTTCCGCCACGCCAAATGGGTTTTTGTTCTGAGGTAAAGATTGCACTTATAAAACCAATAGGGTGCACTTTAAGAAGTGCTAAACTTATTTACAATGGAAAGTTTGTAGGGAGATCTCTGTACTCTTCCCTATTGTCTCTATACCCTTACGGGTACCTAAGAAAACATAACATATTATAACAACAACATGATAAATTCAGCACCCAGACGGGTGGCTATACTCAGTTATATGCAATTCCAGTACTACTCCCAGTACTGGGGACCCCTCCTGGGGTATTCTTCGTTCTTCCCTGACCCAGCCGGGTCACGAGGGACTTCCTGCAGCGGTGCGTCCTGGTTGGCGTGGTACACTTGCAGGGCATACCAGCCACGCTCACCATGATGCCGGGTAAACGTGACTCGGTCTCCCAGATACAGGTTCCGGTCGGGATGGCCTTCCTCCAGCTCAGGCTCCACATCCCGCCGGTTGACAAAAATGTTCCTGTTAAACTCGGGACTACGGATGAAGCCCCACCCAGCCTTTAGATTATACTTGACGATGAGGCCTTCCTCACGGGGGCTGGGGTTGGCAGTCTCCGCCTAGCGGACTTGCGCCTTGGCGGCCTTGTCACATGCCTCCAGGCGTTCACTGCACGCTTCCCGCGCGCGTCGCTCCCTCTTCAATTGCCGGAGCTCCCGCAGGCAGAATTCCTTTCTCTGCTGGGCGGCGGCCTCGGTCTCCTGGGAGAACCCCATCAGATCCCCCCCCCCCGGTTGTCCCAGCATAACTCCTCTCCGCCGGGGCAGGCAACCGGGGGCGCTGGTATTGGGAGGAGCGGGCACGGCTACTGATCCTCAAAGCGGGTGGACCAGTCAAAGACTGGCACACCGTAGATCCACTCCAGCATTGGAGGCGGAGGTGGCGGGAGGGCTCCCAGCAACAGGCCCGCAGCTTCAGCGCCCGGGATTAGAGGTTCCGGAAGGACGCTGTATGGGTAACCCTCCGGCGCAGCGCTCAGAGGCGGGGGTTCCGGGAAGGCCCTTGGTGGGGGGTTTTCGGGTTCTGCGCCCGGGGGTGGAGGTTCCGGGCTGTATAATGGTACCGGCCAGAGTGCGGCAGCATAAGGCGGGGGCTGGGGCAGGAGGCTCAGGAGCAGGTCGGCGCTGGCAGCACCCGGGGCTGGGAATTCTCTCCTACCTGCTCCTGTGTCCCACCCGGCCTCCTGGTTTCCTGCGAGCTCCGCCGGGGCTGGTGTGCGGCTGCTGGCATCTGGTCTCACTTTCCGGCGGGCAGCTAGTTTTTCCAGCAGCTCACTTTTCCACCGGGCGATAGCTGCCTACTGGGCTCACTCCATTTGCTGGCCCAGCTCGAGGACCTCGCTTTTGAGGAACTCCACGTCCTCCGGGGACAGCTTCTCCATATTTTCTTCCATGGTGGAGGGGGTGGCTCGATGCAGCGGCAGGCCAGAGGCAGAGACTTGGTTTTTGCTCCCTTCCATCTTGGCTGCCGGGTGCGGTCTGGCTAGACGGGTCGAGACCACACCCTGTCTCCATCCCTTTTCTCCTCCTCCTCTCCTCTTTTGGGGGCAGTCCCATGGCGATTTGCTGTCGGTCACTCCCTGTGACGGCCTCCCTGCCCTGACGGACTCATCTATGCGGACAGTCACTGTTGCAAGGGGCAGGGTATGCTTTTGGCGCCATTCTGGGACCCGGTCCACGATGGGAGGTTCCATTTTGTTGTCCTGTAGCACGCACATAATGGTGCTCTTTCTTCTGGAGCGGGCGCCACATTCAATGTAGTAAAACAGTCCTTAGGCACACAATACCCGCTGATAACGGGCCGGTCACGCATCCTGTTCGTGACGCCAGATGAATGACGTGCCCCCAGGGCCGCGGGGTGCTCGGCATCCGGGCCTCCGGTAGCTGGGGAATATCACGGTGGCTGGCCCGGTCCGTGGCCCAGGGCGGTCACTCAAAAAGGGGAAAAATGTATAGTGGATTTGTCGTGATGCCACCTGTGGTGTCTGGTGAGTGTAACATACCTGGCGGCGTCCTTGCATGGTGGTCCATCTCCCACTGTGCAAGAGGGCGCACTTGATCTCCTGTCCAGAATGTCTCTCTGGCTTCCCTCCATGCTGTCTGTTTGTGTCTGTTTCTGCTGCTTAAGGGCGGCGCCCGATCACTTCCTGCCTTTTGTACCTGCTGTGGGTCACACCCCTTGTACGTCCTCAGCCTATTGCTGTCTGTCACTTGGTATATAGCTCAGCAGCTCCCTTCTATCCCGGCCTGAGCATAGTGTTTCCTTCAGTGTGTGCTTGCACTCTGAAGGTGCCAGGTCCCGTCTCTTGTCTCCTGCTTTTTGTATCAGTTCCCGTGTCTGAACTGAGTCCTGTATGTCTCCTGCTTTGCGGTATCAGCTCCCGTGTCTGAACTGTGTCCTGTATGTCTCCTGCTTTGCGGTATCAGCTCCCGTGTCTGAACTGAGTCCTGTATGTCTCCTGCTTTGCGGTATCAGCTCCCGTGTCTGAACTGAGTCCTGTATGTCTCCTGCTTTGCGGTATCAGCTCCCGTGTCTGAACTGACTCCTTTCTGTGTTCTCTTGTCTGTCCTGTCTGAACACGCTCCTAGCCTGTTCCTCTCGCCTTCTAGTGGCCGATTTCCTAGACCCGCTCCTGTGTCTGGTCTGTCCTGTCTGAACACGCTCCTTGCCTGTTCGTTCCGCCTTCTAGTGGCCGATTTCCTAGACCCGCTCCTGCGTCTGGTCTGTCCTGTCTGAACACGTTCCTTGCCTGTTCGTTCCGCCTCTCTGGGGGCCGTATTCCCAGACCCGCTCCTGTATCCCTCTGCAGTGTCGGTCTCCTCCGTACACTCAGTTCCAGTCTGAACTCTCTCCTGTCCTTTACCTGTTTTGCCTCTATGTCCGTTCCCTTCCTTTTTCTGCAGAGTCTGAACTCGTACCTAACTCCTGCTTGTTGTCTCTGCAAGTACTGTGTGAGTATCTGGCTCTGTCTTTCCCTTCCTGTCTGTTCCGTGTGAACAGAGCCCTGTCCTCCCTGCTCAGCCTTGTCTGCACTCTAGCTGTGCTAGCCTGTAACCCTCTGCCTGTATTGTTCCTGAGTCCCGGTGTGTACTGGGTCCTATCCCGCCTGTGTTCCTACCTGCTAGTGCCTCCCTGTCTGCACTCTAGCTGTGCTTGCCTTTACCCCCCTGCCTGCATACCCGCCTGCCTGCATACCAGTCGTGCCTGCCTATACCCACCAGTCTGTGTGCCAGCCTACCAGCCTGTTCCTGTATTCCCCTGTGTGGGTCAACAGCCGTGTCCGGGGTCTGTCCTGGAGTAGCACCTGGTCCCTCTGCTCGGTTCCTCCTTGGTGCACTGGCGTCGTATGCCGTCGTGCGACCCTGGTCGGATCGGGTGAATACTTAGTCACGCCCCTCCAGGCATTCACTCTCCGGCACGGTCCAGTGGAATCACTACCAATCACACGCACACGCCGCTTAGCCCGGGCGTGTGCATAACAGCATGCTCAGGCCATGGTTCCCGTTGAGCCCCACGGCCTTCGCTCTTTGAGAAGTTTTTCCAGCGAATACATGCATTAAAATAAAATAAATAAATTTTTTTTCCCCCTTTAGCTGAGTTCCAGGCGAATTACGCACCCGTCCAGATGGATCTATCAGCCCTCGTTCCTGCGGATCCGCCACGTTACTATGGGGATCCAAGACAGTGTCGTGCATTTGTGGAGCAATGCATGCTACACTTTAAGGCCTACCCTCTCTATTTTCCTTCCGATTGGGCTAAAGTGGCCTTTATGATTGACTACCTAGCGGGTGATGCCTTGAAATGGGTCACCCCCCTATGGGAAGCATGGGATCCTGTCATCCTTGACCTGCAGGCCTTCCTGGTGGCCTTTCGTATGGTCTTCGAGGACCCTAACTCTGAAGCCCCTGCTGAAGCTTCACTTCCCAATATCCCGGAGCAGCCCCGACGGGTAATGTGTGTGGGTAGCGCAATAGTCCTCCAGCCCAATGAGACTACTGCCCACCCAGAATCCTCACAGGGTGACTACGCTTTCCGGAATACTTCTCTCAACCTCAAGAGGCAGTCCAGACGTGCTAGACTTAGAGGCAAGCCGTCACGCCAGGGTCTGTCCTCCCTGAGACCTCCTGACCCCAACCTTGAAGTCCCTACTGAAGCTTCATCTCCCTGTATCCCGGAGAAACCCCAATGGGTAATGTGCGTGGGTAGTGCACCAGTTCTCCTGGCCGAAGAGACTTCTGCCCATCCAGACTCCACACAGGAGAACTTCCTGCACCCGGCATCAGATGCTTCTTTCTCTTTAACCGGTGTGCATGTCCAAGGATGCTCCAAAGCTGTGGTTACCTCAGAGTCTGTGCACCTCTACTACCTGGCGGAGGATCCCCTGTTGCCTCCTGAACCCTCCGGGATACCACTCGATGACAAATGGAGAGAGACTTCTCTACACCCGGTACTCAATACTTTGTCCGCTTCGTCCTGTGAGCCTGACAATGGGTACCCCAAAGTGGTAGTTACCTCCGAGTCTCTACACCCCTCCGACCAGGCGGAGGATCTCCAGTTGTCTCCTGAACCCTTCGGGGTGCTACCTGGTAGCGAAAGGACAGAGACTCTCCTATACTCTGTACCTGATACCTCGCTCGCTTCGTCCAGTGAGTCCAACTTAGTGTACTCCGAAGCAGAGGTTACTCCTGAGTCTCTACACCCCTCCGACCAGGCGGAGGACCTCCAGTTGTGTTCAGAATCCTTCGGGGTGCCACCTGGTGGTGAATGGACAGAGACTTTCCTATATCCTGGATCTGATACCTCGCTTGCTTCGTCCAGTGAGTCCGACCTAGTGTACTCTGAAGCAGAGGTTACCCGTGAGTCTCTACACCCCTCTGACCAGGCGGAGGACCGCCAGCTGTCTCCAGAACCCTTCGGGGTGCCACCTGGTGGTGAATGGACAGAGACTTTCCTATACTCGGTACCCGATACCTCGCCTGCTTCCTCCAGTGAGTCCGACCTAGTGTACTCTGAAGCAGAGGTTACCCGTGAGTCTCTACACCCCTCTGACCAGGCGGAGGACCGCCAGCTGTCTCCAGAACCCTTCGGGGTGCCACCTGGTGGTGAATGGACAGAGACTTTCCTATACTCGGTACCCGATACCTCGCCTGCTTCCTCCAGTGAGTCCGACCTAGTGTACTCTGAAGCAGTTGTTTTCTCTGAGCCTCTGCACTCTTCTGACCCGGCGGAGGACCTCCAGTTGTTTCCTGAATCCTCCGGGATACCACCAGATAACAAAGAGACAGTGACTTTTCCTCATTATGTACCTGATAACCCGTCTATTTCTTCCTGTGAGCTTGACAAGATGTACCTCGAAGCAGAGATTACCCTTAAGTCTCTGTCCCCCTCCAACCCAGTGAACGACTGGCCCTCGAATTCCCTGCGGAAGATTCTGGCAGGCCTGAAGAAGAGGGGGCGTAAGGGGGGAGGTACTGTAACATACCTGGCGGCGTCCTTGCATGGTGGTCCATCTCCCACTGTGCAAGAGGGCGCACTTGATCTCCTGTCCAGAATGTCTCTCTGGCTTCCCTCCATGCTGTCTGTTTGTGTCTGTTTCTGCTGCTTAAGGGCGGCGCCCGATCACTTCCTGCCTTTTGTACCTGCTGTGGGTCACACCCCTTGTGCGTCCTCAGCCTATTGCTGTCTGTCACTTGGTATATAGCTCAGCAGCTCCCTTCTATCCCGGCCTGAGCATAGTGTTTCCTCCAGTGTGTGCTTGCACTCTGAAGGTGCCAGGTCCCGTCTCTTGTCTCCTGCTTTTTGTATCAGTTCCCGTGTCTGAACTGAGTCCTGTATGTCTCCTGCTTTGCGGTATCAGCTCCCGTGTCTGAACTGTGTCCTGTATGTCTCCTGCTTTGCGGTATCAGCTCCCGTGTCTGAACTGAGTCCTGTATGTCTCCTGCTTTGCGGTATCAGCTCCCGTGTCTGAACTGAGTCCTGTATGTCTCCTGCTTTGCGGTATCAGCTCCCGTGTCTGAACTGACTCCTTTCTGTGTTCTCTTGTCTGTCCTGTCTGAACACGCTCCTAGCCTGTTCCTCTCGCCTTCTAGTGGCCGATTTCCTAGACCCGCTCCTGTGTCTGGTCTGTCCTGTCTGAACACGCTCCTTGCCTGTTCGTTCCGCCTTCTAGTGGCCGATTTCCTAGACCCGCTCCTGCGTCTGGTCTGTCCTGTCTGAACACGTTCCTTGCCTGTTCGTTCCGCCTCTCTGGGGGCCGTATTCCCAGACCCGCTCCTGTATCCCTCTGCAGTGTCGGTCTCCTCCGTACACTCAGTTCCAGTCTGAACTCTCTCCTGTCCTTTACCTGTTTTGCCTCTATGTCCGTTCCCTTCCTTTTTCTGCAGAGTCTGAACTCGTACCTAACTCCTGCTTGTTGTCTCTGCAAGTACTGTGTGAGTATCTGGCTCTGTCTTTCCCTTCCTGTCTGTTCCGTGTGAACAGAGCCCTGTCCTCCCTGCTCAGCCTTGTCTGCACTCTAGCTGTGCTAGCCTGTAACCCTCTGCCTGTATTGTTCCTGAGTCCCGGTGTGTACTGGGTCCTATCCCGCCTGTGTTCCTACCTGCTAGTGCCTCCCTGTCTGCACTCTAGCTGTGCTTGCCTTTACCCCCCTGCCTGCATACCCGCCTGCCTGCATACCAGTCGTGCCTGCCTATACCCACCAGTCTGTGTGCCAGCCTACCAGCCTGTTCCTGTATTCCCCTGTGTGGGTCAACAGCCGTGTCCGGGGTCTGTCCTGGAGTAGCACCTGGTCCCTCTGCTCGGTTCCTCCTTGGTGCACTGGCGTCGTATGCCGTCGTGCGACCCTGGTCGGATCGGGTGAATACTTAGTCACGCCCCTCCAGGCATTCACTCTCCGGCACGGTCCAGTGGAATCACTACCAATCACACGCACACGCCGCTTAGCCCGGGCGTGTGCATAACAGTGAGGGTCACCAGCGCTGCGACAGTCCTCTGAGGCAGATGATAGGGCAGCTTGTGATGGAACGGCTCCCCACAGGTGGAGCAGGCCTCAGGGCAGTGTAAGAGAGATGGAGGAGGTGCGCTGGGCGTTGTAGTGCAGGGAGGGAAAAGGTACCAGCGAAATGAAGGAGCGGAGGCAGTTCAGTGCAGTCATCCGAGTTTACTCACAGTTCTGTTCAAGTTCCTCAGGTGCACAGTACTGGTGCAAGCCTCCCGCGTCGCACTGGGTTCACCGGGCAGGGGTTCAGTCCTTCCTCAGGCAGCTCGGGTGTACCTGGCAGAACCCCACTTTCATATGTACCTTCCTAGACCGACTTCACGCTGGGTCTTTACTCCCTCCTGCCCTGCACTTCTCACTGTGAATCCTATTCAGGTGCTGCGAGGTCCCCCCTGTCCGTCGGAGTTGCTCAGACCTGCTCGACCTTACTTGGATTGAAGTGAGAGTTTGGCTTCTGCTATAGAAGTCAGAAGCCTCCGGTTTTTCCAGCCGAGGCCTGAAGCGGCACGACTGGGCCAGGGGCCGGTCCCCTTCTTGCGGCCTAAATCCTCTTGATACCTGGCAAGTTCGGGGCATATGAGTGCCGCCAGCACTCGCCGTACCCCATAGGATCCCCTCTGTAGATCGGAGCCTACTCCCTGCTCCCCTCCTGGGCATTAGTCTTGGGCCCCTGAAATGGAGCAGAGCTCCTAGAGAGACTCTGCTCCCAAGCTGTTCACCAACTACTAGACTGCCACCCTAAGATGGCTTCCCTATTTTATATCTTTACTGTATGAGTGCTCCCATGAACTTCTTCCTCCACCCACACCCACTACTGGTTCCCCCTAACTTTGGGTTCCCCCCACCCCAGCCAGGGTCAGGGCTCAGCAGAAAACTACATTGCGTCTTGCCCCTCCTGCTGGCCTGGGGTAGTGTAGTGTTGGATGTAGGTGTTGGGGTTCCGTGCAGCACTCCCTCCTTACCTGAGTGAAGGGAGGCACCACACCTCTGGGTGAGGTGCAGTACCTCTGTGGCGACCAAACCCTCAGGGGCGCCACAGTTGCATGCAAATTTTAAATAACACGCAACTTATATTGAAGTCTATACAATAGGTACAAAACTATGTGCAACTCATGACCGATGGCCAAAAATCCAACAAAGATTGTGATTTTTTTTGTGAGCGTTGTGTCACACTTGTAGTAGGTTGTAGGTCGTAATGTCATTCCACCAAACTCACCATGAAGCTCTAGCCCAGTGTTTCCCAAACTCCAGTCCTCACGGACCCCACAGGTCATGTTTTCAGGATTTCCATAGTATTGCACAGGTGAGAGAATTTCTGATGCCTTGATGATACTTCCATCACCTATGCAATACTATCCTGAAAACATGACCTGTGGGGTCCGTGAGGACTGGAGTTTGGGAAACACTGCTCTAGCCTAAAGATTTGCAAAGCAGTCATCAAAGCAAAAGGTGGCTACTTTGAAGAACCTAGAATATAAGACATATTTTCAGTTGTTTCACACTTTTTTGTTAAGTATATAATTCCACATGTGTTAATTCATAGTTTTGATGCCTTCAGTGTGAATGTACAATTTTCATAGTCATGAAAATACAGAAAAATCATTAAATGAGAAGGTGTGTCCAAGCTTTTGGTCTGTACTGTATAT
Organism: Phyllobates terribilis; assembly: GCF_046119375.1. Taxonomy (NCBI): domain Eukaryota; kingdom Metazoa; phylum Chordata; class Amphibia; order Anura; family Dendrobatidae; genus Phyllobates; species Phyllobates terribilis. The sequence continues at coordinate 189,569,645 of NW_027362762.1, read as the reverse complement.
TAATGCATATGTAAAAAAAATCTTTATTACAGTATTGGTTACAATGGCACAACAAGCACAAGAATGCCCACATTCAGAAAAATAAATAAAAAATTAGTGCATCAAATGCAAAATGTGCATAAAAACAATGTCTATACAACATATGAAAAAGAGAGACAAGGACCGCCAACACATATAGAGCGTTATAACCTGTCATACCACAACATCATAAGGAGAAGCATAGTAGAAAAATGACGTGTGGACAAAGAGAGAAGCACCAAAATTGGATGCACACTGAATGGTGTGTTGTGCCCACTAGTTACACAAAGGAATAATGTAACAGTGATATGTTATACTAAGCAAATGCTAATAGTGCTGTGCTAGTGGGCACGCACACCAAACGGTCAATAGGTAATACTGCTATAACGCTAACCCACCACTGTATGAGAAACACCTAATGTAGAGCCACCTCATATGTAGGAGAAAAGACAATGAAATAGTCAGCATAATAGTTGAAAGGCCTCATTACAGGAGCAAGGAGGAAAGCGGTATGGTATACCTAATAGGCGGTCCAGGAACTGAATGCGGAGCGCTCCCCGACGCGCGTTTCGGACACAGAGTCCTTCGTCAGTGTCCCGATATTTAAATTTGGCGCCCAAATCGGTGATTGGTCGCCGTCAGCGTCCGCGACCAATCAGCACAGTAGTGTTTAATTTTTGCGGCAAGAGCAGTGATTGGTCGCGGGCCAAGACCGCGACCAATCACCGATTTGTGCGGCACATTTAAATAGCGGCCGCGACCAATTGGATGTCACCGCCGCTCCCCGGTCCTCCCTTCACACCCTAGCCGCTGATGTCCCCACAGTATCCGCATAGTGTTACAAAGGTCCGGACATTTGTGTTAAAAATCGCTGATTGGTCGCCGATGCTGGGCGCGACCAATCACCGATTTTGGCGCCACATTTAAATAGCGTCTGCGACCAATCAGCGATTTTTAACACAAATGTCCGGACCTTTGTAACACCATGCGGATACTGTGGGGACATCAGCGGCTAGGGTGTCGAGGGAGGACCGGGGAGCGGCGCTGCGGGTCGGGATACTTCAGCTGCGAGCGCCCGCTCATGTCCCGGCTTCTTGCAGCAGAAGTAGCCGCACAGGCAGCGGCGCTCCCCGGTCCTCACTAATACGATTCCGCTCCCCGGTCCTCACCAATACGATTCGCTGATTGGTCGCGCTCTCTGCACGCGACCAATCAGTGATCTTGGCGCTAAAGTTAAACACCGCTCTGCTGATTGGTCGCGGCCGCTGCCCGCGACCAATCACCGATTTGGGCGCCACATTTAAATAGCGACTGCGACCAATCACCGATCTTGCCACCACATTTAAACACTACTGTGATGATTGGTCGCGGACGCCAGCCGCGACCAATCAGTGAGCTTGGCGCCAAATTTAAACAACGCTCTGCTGATTGGTCGCGGACGCTAGACGTGTCCAATCAGCGAGATTGGCGCCAAATTTAAACAACACTCTGCTGATTGGTCGCGGACTCCAGCCGCGACCAATCAGCGATTTTGGTGCCAAATTTAAACCCCGCTCTGCTAATTGGTCGCTGATGCCGGCCGCGACTAATCAGCATTATTGCCGCCAAATTTAAACACCGCTCTGCTGAATGGTCGCGGCCGTGACCAATCACCATTATTGCCGCAAAATTTAAACCCCGCTCTGCTGATTGGTCGCCGTTGCTGGCCGAGATCAATCAGCAGTGTTGGCGCCAAATTTAAACACCGCTCTGCTGATTAGTCGCGGTCGCCGTCCGCGACCAATCAGCAATATTGGTGCAAAATTTAAGCACCGCTCTGCTAATTGGTCGCGGTCGCCGTCCGCGACCAATCACCAGTATTGGCGCCAAATTTAAACCCCTTCTCTGCTGATTGGTCGCGGTTGGCAACCGCGACTGATCAACATTATTGGCGCCAAATTTAATCCCCGCTCTGCTGATTGGTCGCGGTTGCCGGCCCGACATCAATCAGAAGTATTGGCGCCAAATTTAAACACCACTCTGCTGATTAGTCGCGGTCGCCGTCCGCGACCAATCAGCAGTATTGGCGCCAAATTTAAACCCCGCTCTGCTGATTGGCCGCGGTTGCCGAACGCGACCAATCAGCATTATTGGCACCAAATTTAAACCCCGCTCTGCTGATGGGTCGCGACCGCGGGCCGCCACCAATCAGCGATTTTAGCGCCAAATTTAAACCCCGCTCTGCTGATTGGTCACGGTTGCCAGCCGCGACTAATCAGCATTGTTGGCGCCAAATTGCCGGCCGCGACTAATCAGCATTATTGCCGCCAAATTTAAACACCGCTCTGCTGAATGGTCGCGGCCGTGACCAATCACCATTATTGGCGCAAAATTTAAACCCCGCTAAGCTGATTGGTCACATTTGCTGGCCGCGACCAATCAGCATTATTGGCGCAAAATTTAAACCCCGTTCTGCTGATTAGTCGCGACCGCCGGCCGTGACCAATCAGCGATATAGTCGCCAAATTTCAACACCCCTTTGCTGATTGGTCGCAGTTGCCAGCCGCGACCAATCAGCGATTTTGGCGCCAAATTTAAACACCGCTCTGCTGATTGGTCGCGTTCGCTGGCCGTGACCAATCAGCATTATTGGCGCAAAATTTAAACCCCGCTCTGCTGATTAGTCGCGACCGCCGGCCGTGACCAATCAGCGATATAGTCGCCAAATTTCAACACCGCTTTGCTGATTGGTCGCAATTGCCGGCCGCGACCAATCAGCGATTTTGGCGCCAAATTTAAACACCGCTTTGCTGATTGGTCGCGACCAATCAGCATTATTGGCGCCAAATTTAAACCCCGCTCTGCTGATTAGTCGCGACCTCCGGCCGTGACCAATCTGCGATATAGGCGCCAAATTTTAACACCGCTTTGCTGATTGGTCGCGGTTGCCGGCCTCGAGCAATCAGCGATTTTGGCGCCAAATGTAAACATCGCTCTGCTGCTTGCGCCTGGTCGGCCGCCTACCTATTCTAGAATACCTGATGCATTAGAATCGGGCCACCATCTAGTGCATTAATATATGTCATGCTGATAATTGGACCCTACGTTCGGTGATTCTCTTGGTTGCAATATTAGACTATAAATATGAAACATACGTGACAGCCATACCAAAACACAATAAGATGTAAATACATAAGGCCAGAGTTATTCAAAAGAAAACCGCAGCAATATGGTAATATGATATCAATGACTGGATGTGACATTCTTGCCCCCCTCCCCACCATTCGAAAAAATTCTTTCTGGTTTGGAAGTCAGCCAGACATCTCCACCAAGAGAAACAATCAGTACTCATTGAAGATATTCCCATATACCAAACACAATGTACACCCACATAACCCTATCTTTTATAGAAACCAGTGAATAACAGATCATCATTGATACCTCTGGGGGATACACAATTCAACTTATATATCAACCTAGATTCTAGACGTAATAAAGCCGGTGACATGTCACCACCACGGATATTTGAGGGTATATAGTCCAAACAGTAAATCAATGTCCCACGGGTCTTACAATGATGATGCTCAAAATAATGCATTTCCACAGTTGAAATTTGTTTTTGTGCCTTCAGATGTATGTCCAACAGAGCAATATTTGAAAGGTGTTGTTGGATTCTTTTATGAATCTCCTGTGATGTCTGGCCAATGTATACCAAGAGGCATGGGCAGACCAGCATATAGATAACGTTTTTGGTCCAACAGTTGATATAGTTTCTGAAAATAAATTCCTTCTGGTCCACTGGGTTCACAAAGACATATGTGGAAGGCATAAACAAGCAAATAGAACAGTTTCCACATGCATGTGATCCTTTAAGGGAAGTACCTCTATTAAACTTCGTTGTAGGTCGAATAAAATGGCTCCTTGTCAAATCGTCCTTAAGGTTTCTTGCCCTCCTTGCAGTCAAAAGTGGTTTTGCAGGTATGACATGTTGCAGTTTTGGTTCAGTCAGCAAAATAGTCCAGTTCTTATGGAGTATGGCATGCAAATCCCTCCACTGATTGTTGTAATTAGTAATGAAATGGATTGAAGTATAGTCTTTTCTAGGCTTAGGTCGTAACAAGTTCGACCTCTCAAGATGTCTAACCCTGTTCAGTGCGGAATTAATAGTTTTTCCAGGGTAACCCCTGGCCTTCAGCCGAGAGGTTAATTCACAAGCCTGAAATGCAAAATCGACAGTGTTACTACAATTGCGTTTAGTTCTCAATAACTGGTTGTAAGGGATACCTCTATTGAGGTGCAGTGGGTGGAAACTGCTATAATGTAGCAAGGAGTTTGTCGAGGTGGTCTTACGGTACAAATTAGACTATTGTTTTCTAAGGTAAGATGCACATCAAGAAAGTTCACTGAATGGGTTGAGAACTGATAGGTAAGGTGTAGATTGTATGTATTTTGATTTAGGAAGGAAATTAATTCCACACATAGATCCTCAGGGCCAGTCCACAACAAAAGAATGCTGTCAATGTACCTGAACCACTTGAAGACATGCCCCCGGAAACAAGCCAACGGGAACACGTGCTCCCCCTCCCACCAACCAAGGAAAAGGTTGGCATAGGAGGGGGCACAGCGCAGTCCCGGAGACCTGCCTGTGGTAGGTACGATTGAAGACAAAATAGTTGTGTTTCAAAATAAAAGACATCAATTCAAGCAAAAAGGCACTGTGTGCAGAGTCAGAGGACTCCAGACCCTGCAAAAAGGAGGCAATTGCCTGTAGAACCAATTGGTGCAGGATACTGGTATAGAGGGACTCCACATCCATGGATACTAAAAGGGTATCCTCCGGGACATGGAGCCCCTCCAACATATCAAGGAGGTGCATTGTGTCGCGAACATATGATTTGAGTCCGAGAACGTGAGGCTGCAAATAGAAATCTACGTATTCGCACGTCCTTTCTCTAAGGCCACCAATGCCCGCAATGATGGGTCTGCCAGGGGGAGCCGACAGTGACTTTTTACCTTCGGAAAAAGGTAAAATGTTGGGATAACTGGTTTCCTGGTGGTTAAAAAATCCCGTTCAGCCTTGTCAATGACTCCCTGTCCAAATGTCTCCTCCAAGAGAGAATCCAATTTCTTTTTGAGCAACTCAGAGGGATCTGAAGGGAGAGCCATATAATAGTCCCTATTACCCATCTGCCGTTTTGCCCATGCAAGGTATAACTCAACTGGCCATAGTACTATATTACCCCCTTTATCTGCTTCCTTTATGACAAACAGGGTGTTCTGTTTTAGAGAGTTAATAGCACGTTTTTGAGCCAGCGATAAATTGCTATCATCATTGCCTCTAAGTTTAAGATTTTCTATGTCATGTACAACTTATCTGAAAATGGTTTGAATGACAGGTACTACTCCTAGAGAAGGTGTTACCTTAGAAGCGAGGCAGGAATTAAACTTTCTCCTACCTAAAAGCTCCTCGCTTTCTTTCAAAAGGTCCATAAGCTCACGGAAGGTTTGTCGCTCGTCTCATTCTCAGATCCGTGATTTTCATGGATGTGTGAATGGATATATAAAACTCTACGAGTCCGTGTGCTGTCCGATAAAAAAATCTGGCAGCACACAGACATTTCATACAAATGTGAGAATGCAGCCTAAGGGATTTTACAGATAACATTATCACTCCAAGTCACACAGTGCAGATACAGAATAATATTTACATCCAGGCACTTACCGCTGAGGTCTCATCTGATCAGAGTCAGTTTCTGCTGTTTCTTCTCCATCTGGTCAGACCTTCATGTCGACATCTCCCAGCCACGTCTCGTCTTGTCACAATGATCTCCAGCCTAGAAAATAACAAGGTCACATATATTGTATATATACATGTGTCTCCCCTGCACTGCGCACCTGAATACAGATATGTACCCCTCCCATTAATATACTATTAGCCACTTAGTAATCAAAATATAAAGTGATAAGCAGCACTGTGCCCCCCATTAACTATAATCTCCACCGACCAATAAAATAAATTATTCAGTCTCTGGGACTCTCTCCAATTAACTGTAAGGCTATGTGCACACGGAAAATATACAAGGCTTTACAGTACAAGCAAAGTGAAACCCCCATCATTGCTCACTCCCAGCACCCCCATCATTGCTCTCTCCCAGCACCCTCATCATTGCTCTCTCCCAGCAACCCCCATCATTGCTCTCCCCATCCGCATCATTGCTCTCCCTATCCGCATCATTGCTCTCCCCAGCCCCATCATTGCTCTTCCGAGCCCCATCATTGCTGTCCCTAGCCCCACCATCCTCATCATTGCTCTCCCCATCCCCACTATTCTCATCATTGCTCTCCTCATCCCCACCATCCTCATCATTGCTCTCCCCATCGCCACCATCCCCATCATTTCTCCTCCCATCCCCACCATCCTCATCATTGCTCTCCCCATAGCCACCAGCCCCATCATTGCTCTCCCCATTGCCTCCAGCCCCATCATTGTTCTCACCATAGCCACTAGCCTCATCATTACTCTCCCCATCACCACCATCCCCATCATAGCTCTCCCTATCGCCACCATCCCCATCATTGCTCTCCCCATCGCCACCGTCCCAATCATTACTTTCCCCATCGCCACCATCCTCATCATTGCTCTCCCCGTTGCCACCAGCCCCATCATTGCTCTCCCCATAGCCACCAGCCCCATCATTGCTCTCCCCATCGCCATCATCCCCATCATTGCTCTCCCCATCGCCACCATCCCCATCATTGCTCTCCCCATCGCCACCATCTTCATCATTGCTCTCCCCATCGCCACCATCCTCATCATTGCTCTTCCCATCATTGCTCTCCCCATCGCCACCATCCCCATCATTTCTCTTTTCATTGCCACATCTCCATCATTGCTCTCCCCATCCCCACCATCCTCATCATTGCTCTTCCCATCGCCACTAGCCCCATCATTGCTCTCCCCATCGCCACCATCCCCATAATTTCTCTCCCCATCGCCACCATCCCCATCATTTCTCTCCCCATCGCCACATCTCCATCATTGCTCTCCCCATCCCCATCATTGCTCTCCTCATCGCCACCAGCCCCATCATTGCTCTCCCCATTGCCTCCAGCCCCATCGTTGCTCTCCCCATTGCCTGCAGCCCCATCATTGTTCTCCCCATAGCCACCAGCCTCATCATTGCTCTCCCCATAGCCACCAGCCCCATCATTGCTCTCCCCATCACCACCATCCCCATCATTGCTCTCCCCATCACCACCATCCCCATCATTGCTCTCCCCATAGTCACCAGCCCCATCATTGCTCTCCCCATCACCACCATCCCCATCATTGCTCTCCCCATCACCACCATCCCCATCATTGCTCTCCCCATCGCCACCGTGCCCATCATTACTTTCCCCATCGCCACCATCCTCATCATTGCTCTCCCCGTTGCCACCATCCTCATCATTGCTCTCCCCATCCCCACCATTCCCATCATTGCTCTTCCCCACCTCCCCTCATTCTCCTGTTCCTCTCCCCAGCATTTCAGTATAAAAAAAAGCTTAAAAAAATAAAACCACAACTTACCACTCAGCCCGCTCCCTTGCAGCATCCTCCTCGGTGCCGGTGTGACGCCTCTACTCAGAAAGCCCGTGTTTTACCCTGGGTGTTGGGGTACTCGGTGTCGGGCCCTGCGTTGAAGAGATGGGATGCAGCCGTGGCCCGGGCCCGACCTGTGCTCAGGGCCGTCACATTAGAAAGAGATGGTGTGGGCTTGTCCGGGTTGAGTGGCTTATATTAATGACTACGCCACCTGTGGTGTCTGGTGAAGGGCCACCAGCGCCGCTAGCAGTCCGCTGAGGCCCGGTGTCATGGCGGCTAAAGTTGTCGCTGCTCCCCACAGGCGGAGCAGGGCCCCAGGGCAGGCAAGGCAGGATAGAAGTGGGGTAGTAGTGCGGGGAGTAGTGGCACCGCGTCACTTGGTATGGCGCGTAATGAACAGTCCAGAGGCCATAGGGATGAATTTCCAAGGCTTTACTCACAGTTCTCTTAAGCAGCGCAAGGCTTCTCCCTGCTCCTCGCTTAGTCCTGCGGCCACCAGGGACGGGGGTCCGACTACCTCCGAGGAGGTCCAGTGTTCAGTAGCGACCCTACACCAGAGTGTTCCTGCACTACAGACTTCACCCTTTCCCATCTGTGCGTGTGTAGTAGATAGGCCAGGCCTCCCTCTGAGCTCCTCTCAGGTGTAGGGCTCGGGTGGCAATTCCTCTCCATCCGAGGCCCGGTGGGATCCTCAGGGCCTAACCAGGCTTTCCCGTCCTGGACATAGAGTGCGAGGTCGGGTGCCGGGGGCCGGTACCCCTCTTGCTGCCGGAATCCCTCTGAATAGATCAGGTAGGCGAGGACAGGTGGCGTACTTCGCTCCGTCTGCATCCTCCCCGGGACCCATTTGCTAGGGAGCCCCACTCTAAAGCTCCCGGGCCTTCTTGATCCTGGTCCTTGGCCGGGTTGAGACATTCCTTGTCTGCAACCTACCTCTCGTCCCAAAGATCGGGGTACGAGGGCTGTGTCCCATGCCGGTGCAGGCCCACACAGAATCTGCGCTCCCGTAGGGAAGTCACATAACACACAGTAGTTTTTCAGCAACCAAGACCAAGATTAAAGATGGCATACTATTAAATATGAAATTAGAAGTGTCACTAACTAACTGTTCCTCCACCCACACCCACTAACTGGTTCCTACCACTTTGTGTTCCCCAGTCTCCCTGTAACCAGGGCAGCCGCACCTAGTGCATACTAGCTCCCTCTGGTGGAATGTGGTGTTGGATGCAAAAGGCTAGGTCACTACCATCACACCGGCCTTACCTCAGAGGAGGCACACCACACTCCATTAAAGAAGTGCAGCATTCCTGTGGCGGTCGAACCCTCAGGGGCGCCACACCAGCACCTTTCGCTCTGACACAGGCCCGCACTGCATGATGAAGTCATCAAGCAGCGCGGGTCTGTGTCAGGGAGGAAGCGCTGGGCAGGAAGCAGAGGACAGATCCCTCAGCTCCGCTGCCATTTTCCTTCTAATGGCAGCGAAGCTGGAGAGAGCACTCACTACCCGCCGCACATGAGAGGGCAATCTGGCCATGGCCTCCCGGAGACTGGGGCTATGAGAAGCAGGCCAGATTGCCCGGAAAGGGCCCCCCTGCACCGCCGGGCCCCAATACAGCTGCACCGGCGGTAGGTCCGCCCTTGCGCTGCACCCAATCACTGACAATTCCTTGGCACCTTTGTAAGAGGACATTCTGGCTTGCCAAGACTGGGAACTATGGCTCTCCATCAGCACATGCAGAAACATTTGGGAAAGCAAGATGGCCCATAATCAGAGCAAACCTTAAGTTTTCCTCCACCTCCTTCTTCTCACTCTCATGTTTGTGTCAGCCAGGCCGCATGCTCAAGTGCTTCTTGTTAGGTGTCATTGTAAGACAAGGGGTCATGTCCTCCTCAAGAAAACATTGTGGCAGTGAATAATAAAGTTATGTTTTGTTGTGTTTCTGATTATTATATGAAAAGTATTTATCCCTATGGCCGTGATTATGTCAGGTTCCTGCAGGGTTAACTGCAAGGCCGTCCCCTGGAGGGAGGCGGATTCCTAGGTGGGACCAGTGGGAGAGTGTTTAGGGATATAGGAAGTAAGTAGTTAGTGTTGGAGAGGAGTGAAAGGCAGGGGACGGGTAAAGGAGTGGTGGAACTACAAGTCTCAGCATGAAGAGGGACTAGTTACAGAGGCGGCAAGACATAACAGGCAACGGGGGACCCCTGCAAGAAAAAGGCTTACAAGTCCAGGAATTGTACTGTCAATCAATTTCCACGCTCAGATGGAGGTTATCTATCTCCTTCTTCACCTTCTTTGATTTCTACGCAACAGATTTGACCCTAACCACAACAGCAATAAGGCACACCATTGATTCCACACACCAACCTGATTCTTTTCGTTCATGCAAGGTAAAGAGCTGCCAATCAGTTTTACAGTTTAAAAGCATCAGGGACAAGAGTGATACAGCGGATGACCTGTTGCTGTGCAACAAGTGGTAAATCTCATGCTGGATGGCTCCCCTTCAACTGAACCTGGGAATTGTCACGAGCAACAATGTCAAGAACATTCTGTTTGCCTTACGGTTAAGTGACTCACGCTCCCTGCCGGGCACATGTCCTAAATTTAATTGTTCAACATTCCTTTAAGAAATAAACCTGCTTGAGGAAGATGGTGGCTATGGCCAGAAAAAAGTCTGCTCATTTCAACCATTCTTACATAGCAAAGCTTGCCTTTCTGCCTTTACAAAAACAGAACGGTCTGTCTCATTTGTGACGTTGCAACCCACTGGAATTCAATATTCCATATGTTGGAGCAACTGTACGAGCAGCATAAAGAGGTGACAGACTATATCATGCAGAAAAAAAGAAAAAAAAAAAAAACAGAAGAAGACACTTTCAATTGATTTATTCACAAAAAAATATTTATTAATTAATTTAACACCATCAAAATAACATGATATTGAAAATATATAAAAAAATTGCAAGGATTACACATGATGTGGAGAACAAACAAACCTGGTGACAATGTGCAAGCAATTAGATTGAATGGGCTAAATGCTGGTTTGGTAAAAAAGACACCATAAGAACAGTAACGGGAGGTGAGCATAAAGTAAGGTACACAGAACAAGGTCACAGAACAATCAAATAATTCATATCGAAAGAGAACTATATCCCCTTTTCCCAAGATACAAATTTTTTATATAAAGCTGGTCTATAAGAAGAAAGTATCCAATAGAAAGTGTTATACAGCCAAATTAGATCTCATATTAGTAACCTAATATAGTACAATATGCCGCAAAAATATTGTGGCCAATAATGGACAAATTGTAGCCAGTGTCTATTACTGAAGGAAACACATGGGATGCAAGTGTTTCCTCTGCTTCTCCATTATAGGACAAGTGTCTATCTAATAATACATACAGGTGCAAATAATGATTAAAGTTAATACATATGGAGAAACAAGCAGAGTGACACATGTCCTATAGTTCTAAATGAGTAACCTGAGGCATAGGTCATGCATGGACAGGAGAGGACTGTACAGTATCACAAAAACCACCAGGAGCCTTCTTGACGCTCATTTCGCATGACTTCCTCAGAAGGGGTGCAACCTCTGCGCCTGTAAGATAGGCACTTGTCCGATAGTGAACAAGCAGACACTTGCATTTGATGATGAAGCTGCACTAGATATCAACATGCATTTTGTCTTTTATATCAGGCATGCTCTTATATTTGCTTGTCCTTTGATGTGACTTACTGGGACTTATGCACTTGTGTTCCACCTGCAGGTTATATTTCACATTTTTCTTATGTTCTCAGCATTTATAATTTTTTTATTGCATTTTGTTTACATATTTCTTGTTCATATATATCCTTGTTTACTTATTCATTTGAATTGGCTGCATGTTGTTCACCTATATCTGCAAACATTTTAAATTCTGATGAATTTATCAGCCGAGCTTGACCATGCCCCCTCCCAGCTAAGCTCCACACACTTTTCAGAAAGTTTTTGCTGCTGGCTGTTTTCGTGACGTCTGGGTAATAATAATAATAATAATTTTTATTTATATAGCGCCAACATATTCCGCAGCACTTTACAATTAAGGGGGGTCATGTACAAGCAATAAATTCAATACAAGGTCAGACAGTTTAAACAGTTACATTAGGAGTGAGGTCCCTGCTCGCAAGCTTACATTCTACAAGGAAATGGGGGACACAATAGGTGGAAAGTGCTTGTTATTTCAGGTCTGGCAATTATAAAAAGTCGGGATTATCATATAAAGCTGTATGATCCGGTCATCAGCCTGTATGTTCAAGTGCAATACTCAATTACCGAGTGCCGTTATCGTGTGCATGGAGGGTGTAGAGACACATGAACAGTAGGGGGCAGATTCTGAATAGTATTTAGGAGGGAACAGGGGAAAGTTAGTTTACTGAGTAGTTGAGGTGGTAGGCTTGTTTAAAGAGATGGGTTTTTAAAGCGCGCTTGAAGACATCGGGGCTAAGCATCAACCGGATCGTCTGGGGTAGAGCATTCCAGAGAACTGGCGCAGCACGAGAGAAGTCTTGGAGACGGAGGTGCGAGGTTCGGATTATGGGGGATGTTAGTCTTAGGTCATTTGTGGAACGGAGGGCACGTGTAGGACGATAGACTGAGATGAGAGAGGAGATATAAGGTGGTGCAGAACTGTGGAGAGCTTTGTGGGTGAAAGCAATAAGTTTATATTGGACCCTGTAGCGAATGGGTAACCAGTGTAATGACTGGCACAAGGTGAAGGCATCAGTGAAGCGGCTGGACAGAAATACGACCCTGGCTGCCGCATTCAGGACAGATTGGAGAGGGGAAATTTTGGTAAGAGGGAGACCGATCAGAAGAGAGTTGCAGTAGTCCAGACGAGAGTGAATAAGAGCGACAGTAAGAGTTTTTGCAGTTTCAAAAGTGAGAAAAGATCGGATTTTGGAGATATTTTTAAGATGCAGGTGACAAGAGCGAGTGAGTGATCGGATATAGGGAGTAAAGGAAAGGTTAGTGTCGAATATGACCCCGAGGCAGCGGGCGTGCTGCTTGGGAGTTATGGTTGAACCCTCCAAGGTAATTTCGATGTTAGGTAGAGTTATGTTAGTAGAGGGGGGAAACACAAGAAGTTCTGTTTTGGAGAGATTCAGTTTAAGATAGAGGGAGGACATGATGTTAGACACAGCAGACAAACAATCCTTGGTATTTTGTATTAGGGTAGGGGTGATGTTAGGGGAAGAAGTGTATAATTGGGTGTCGTCAGCATAGAGATGATACTGGAACCCAAATCTGCTGATTGTTTGTCCAATAGGGGCAGTGTATAGAGAGAAGAGAAGGGGGCCTAGGACTGAGCCCTGCGGAACCCCGATAGTAAGGGGACGAGGAGAGGAAGAGGAGCCGGCAAAAGATACAGTGAAGGAGTGGTCAGAGAGATAGGAGGAGAACCAGGAGAGAACGGTTTCCTTGAGGCCTATAGAGCGGAGCATAGTGAGGAGGAGCTGGTGATCCACAGTGTCAAATACTGCAGAGAGATCCAGGAGAAACAGCAGGGAGCAGTGACCTTTGGATTTGGCTGTTAGTAGATCATTAGAGACTTTAGTGAGGGCAGTTTCAGTGGAGTGTAAGGAGCGGAAACCAGATTGTAGAGGGTCGAGGAGAGAGTTATCTGAGAGATAGCGGATTAGACGGGAGTGGACCAATCGTTCCAGGAGTTTAGAGATGAAAGGAAGGTTAGAGACAGGTCTGTAGTTAGCAGTCTGTAACAGGCTCAAAGATGGCTAGTGAGCTTGAAGTGCGGCAGGGAAGGGGATCCAGGCACTGAGGAGATTGGGCTGAGAAGTCCTGATGGATGTAGTCGATTTTTTCAAAGAAATAAGTGGCCATATCCTCCCCGCTGAGGTTGGTGGTGGGGGCCTGTGCTTTAGGTTTCAGGAGGGAGTTTAAAGTTTCGAAAAGTCGTTTTGGATTGTTGGACATTGAAGTGATGAGGGTGGTGAAGTAGGATTGCTTGGCCAGATGAAGTGCAGAGTTATAGGTTTTGAGCATGAATTTATAGTGGATGAAGTCCTCTGCTAAAAGAGATTTTCTCCACTGACGCTCAGCACGGCTTGAGCAACGTTGAAGAAAACGTGTTTGCATCGTGTGCCAGGGCTGCCGTTGTCTGTGTCTGGTCTTTCTGCGTGTAGAAGGTGCTGCTTCATCTAGGGCACTCTTCAGTGTATTATTATAGTGTGACAATGCTAAGTCTGGACAGGAGAAGGAGGAGATGGGGGCTAAAGATGTGTGGAGATTGTCCATAAGCTGCTCCTGTCTCCTGCCCAACTGCCATTGTATAACTGTACTTCAAATCTATTGCACGCGTGACCCAGCACGCGTGCTATCCGGAGCCAGAGCTGAATATATATGAACTGAAATGTCTACTAAAGTCCAGCACCAGTTGGTCATACTGAGTAATTAGTCAATTAGCAAAAGTCCATAGCTGGCAATGCTATGCAGGGTAATAAACACCCAATGTTAAACAAAGAGACCATAAAACAGTGAAATACAAAGCTTTGAACACTAAAATAGGAACAGGAAAACAAAAAAAAACAACAACAAAAAAAAACAGATGCAGCAATTAAATACCATGGAAAAAATCTTGCTAGACAATATGACGCTGTTCACACTTCTCATCAGACAGCACACAAAAACGGATGTAGCAATTAAATACCATGGAAAAAATCTTGCTAGACAATATGACGTTGTTCACACTTCTCATCTGACAGCACACAAAAACGGATGTAGCAATTAAATACCATGGAAAAAATTTTGCTAGACAATATGACGCTGTTCACACTTCTCATCAGACAGCACACAAAAACGGATGGAGCAATTAAATACCTGTGTGAAGAAGAAGAAGAGAGGAGAGTGGATTATCAGCTTCCGGACATTGTATAACTGCACTTTTAACTATTGCACTTCAAATCTATTGCACGCGTGACCCAGCACGCGTGCTATCCCGAGCCAGAGCTGGGTAACTATGATACTTGTATTGCAGATTTCCTTTTTCATTATCTGCCATATTAATTTAAATAATATATTTGGATTTATTTGCCTAATTTACATTACCCATATGGATTATTGAGCAGCAATTTTTGCATATTATAACATGGATACATAATCTGTTACCATGCCTCTACTCTAATGTATCCTTTTAAAGTGAACCTGTTACCAGGTTTTTGCCACCTAATCTGAGAGCAGCATAATGTAGAGACAGAGACCCTGATTCCAGCGATGTGTCACTTACTGGCCTGCTTGCTGTCATTTTGATAAAATCACTGTTCACAGCAGGATATTGTCATTAGAGGACTAATAATCCCACTGTCATATTCAGGAGCTCTGAATAGCCCCGCCCCCACCACTGATTACCAGCTTTCTGTGTACACTGTACATGGACAGAAAGCAGCCAATCATTGGTGTGGGCGGGGTTATACAGAGCTCACCAATCACATAACTGCTAGATCTGCAGAAGATAAAATAGGGATTTTAACAAAATGACAGCAAGCAGCCCAGTAAGGGACACATTGACGGAATAAGGGGCTCTGTCTTTATATTATGCTGCTTTCAGATGGAGTAGCAAAAACCTTGTGACAGATTCCCGTTAATGTGTTATGTATTTTCAAGGTATCTATTCTATATGAAAAAATGTGTTCTAAGATATTCTCAATAAACAATATTTTTACTTGTTTGTGTGGTGTACAATTTTTGTAGGGTATCGACTGGTATATGTTAACATAATTTATTTTGAAAATCGATTTTGGAGCAGGAACTGGTGTAAAATGTCAAAATTCACAAAATGTTTGCACAACTACTAAACTGTTGTATACCAGAATTATGTCAAAAACTATTGATCTGGATTTGCCCCTTAGGGCTCGCTCACACAGATCACGCACATCCATACAAGTAAATGGGTGGGTGTGAAACATCAGACTGCACTCGGATGTCACAGAGACAATGGGGAATATGGAGAAATGAAGTTCTCCATCTTCTCCACACCTGTGATACAATTTTCTCATTCAAGAGAATCGCAGCACAGTAAGATGACACTCTGATCAAACTTTGACAGAGTTTGAACCGAGTATCATTAACATAATCTCTCTTATGAGAGAATCGATGGCTGTGTGTCCCTGGCCTTAGTCTAAAGTGTATAACATGCCTTACATAGGCAAATATTCAGACTCTGCTGACAAATATAGCTCTCTGTATGGACACTGTCGTTGCTTCCATAAGTAGTTAATACTTAGAAACAGGGACGTACCACTAATAGCGACAGACCATGCAGCTGCTATGAGGCTCCCTCCTCCATCATTCTCGCTGTGCATCTAACATGTCAGTGCAGCCAGCACGATGACGTCACTACATCGCGCCAGCTGTGCTGAGCCTCAAACCGCACACTGCAGAGGCCAAAGCAGTGGGTGAATGGGGAGAGTTGAATATATATTTTTTTAATCAATGAGTACATTGTGGAGGCCACAATGTTTGGAGGGCTATGTGATGGCCCCTATACTGTTTGAAGAGCTATGTGGCAGCCCCTATACTGTTTGTAGGGCTATGTGGGGGCCATTATATTGTTTGTAGGGCAATGGGGGTCATTAAAATATATGGAAGGCTATGTTATAGGCCATTATACTATTTACAGTAGATGACTATGTGGGGGTCATTATACTATTTGAAGGCATATGTTGAGGGCCATTACAATATTTGGAGGGCTATGTTAGGGGCAATTATACTATTTGAAGGGCTATGTTGGGGGCCATTATACTATTTGGTAGGCTATGTAAGTGCCATTATACTGTTTGGATGGATATGTGGTGGCCATTATGTTACACACACGCTGCTAGGTTCAGAAAGGGTGAGACGGGTTTCATGAATTTGTTTGAATCCTGGGGGAACCGTTACCTAGGGCAACCATATGCCGCAGCTTCTCTCAGACACACAATAGATTCAACTGCTGACCAGACACATCTGACAAGAGTCTTCATAAACAGTTTAAGGCTTTGTGCCCACGATGTGTTTTTTAAGCGTTTCCGCAGCGGCAAAAACGCTGCAGAAACGCTTAAAAAATGCATAGTAGAAGGCCTGCCATGTTCCCCAATGATAATCTGCATGTGCTGTGTACATGCTGCGGAAATTTCCGCTGCGGATTATCATTGCGGAAAAAAACGCAGCACTACCAATTATTTTGCAGAAGTGCTGCGTTTTCGACGCCATTGACTTGCATTGAAGCCCATGGATTACGCATCACTGCATATGTAGATGCGCATTCCACGCGTTTCAATGTGTGGATGGTGCCCGGGTCTGGAGGACAGGAGACTCTCCTCCAGACCCGGGTACCATAGAACCTGTGAAAAAAAGAATAAAATAAAAAATAAATGTTATATTTACCTTCTGACGGCCCCCGCTGCGCTCGTCCTCCCTTGCCGGCAGATCGCGGTGGACTGAAGGACCTGCGCTGACGTCATAGTCATGTGACGGCAGGTCCTTCAGTGCAGTGTACCGCGAGGTGCCGACAAGGGAGAACGGAGAGAAGCAAGACTCCGGGGGCCATCGGAAGGTAAGTATAGATTCATTTTTTTATTTTTAGACATTCTTTAAGGTCACACTATATAAGTCCATACCGTTTGCATGGATTTATATAGTGTGACCAAGTTGACAAGCACTTTCCAAGTGATGCTAAAATCGCTTGGAAAGCGCTTGTCAAACCGCATGCGGAAATGCATGTGAAGAACGCTTCACATCCGCATGTCCCTGGCAGGAAAAACGCATGTACAATCCGCATGCGTTTTTTTCTGCCAGGGAGATGCAGAAACGCTCAGAAAAAATCCGGAGCATTTCTGCATTGTGGGCACATAGCCTAACAGTGGAATTTAATTCAGGGATATTACAGCAACAATCTTCATTACAGTAGAGTCTAATAAAGCAGGCACAGTAACGTCAGTCTCTTCAGTAGCATAATTCAGCATAGATCAGATCTCTTAGCAGCACACTTCTATGCATAGACAACCACAGGCTTTTCCTTCACAAGGACTCAATAGTACACAGCATTCGTTATCCTGCATGGAGATGGAGGGGGGGGAGGGTCTGATGAGAGAGAAGATCCCTATGACACGATTCATTCCAGTCCTTATCTTTCTGCTCGATAATTCACTTGCCTTCTGTGAGATACATGTCACACAACACCTTTCTCTTTGGCTCCAGCCAGACAGTAAACAACTTCCCCACAATTTCCCTGGGGCCCTGCTAAACACACCCTGTGTACTGTGACTGTGTTAACCCCTCTAGTTGCTGGATGCTTCTGAAGCACAACACTTCCTGTCTTCTGTGTTTGTGTTACTTCTAATAGTTGCTGGATGATTTTGAAGCAACAGCACTACTTCATCATGTCACAGTTATACTGTTTACAGGGCATTATACTGTTTGGAGGGCTATGGTGGGAGCCATTATACTATTTGCAGGGCTATATTAGAGCCATTATGCTATTTAGAGGGCTATGTTCAGGGCCGGCCCGAACGTATAGGCGAACTAGGCGGCCGCCTAGGGCGCCGACCCTAAGGGGGCGTCAGAGAAAAAATAGAAAAAATTATAAAAAATCTTTTCAAAAGGCAAAAAGTTTTAGGGATGGAAAGAAAAGTGTACATACATTTTTTTACCATAAATTTAAAAGAAAAACAGCTGAGCTTCAATTTACGCACGGAAAGGAGGCGCTAAACTACGGACGTGAGTCGTTTGCATCGTCTGCTGACAGGTGTTTGATCCCGCGCGTTTATTTTGCTCCTAAGTTTTCAAATGTTGGCAAAGCAAAGCAAACAACCAAAAATGCACACACTACACTAAGGGGGCGCCCGAGAGAAAAAAATACATATATACTTAAAAGGTAGGTGTACCATATGGCCTATTTATACGTAGTTTGGACTTTAGGTACTAGGTACTAGTTGGCGATTATATTGATAGATGTCATCAACAGTCGATGCGGCTAGTGGAAGGAGTCTGTTTTGACGCATTGGCGTAGACTGCCTGGACTGCCAGTCAGGCCAGCTAAGGCAAGGGAGATAGTATCTACGTTTTTTGCATATCGGCGCGCGCGATTATATTATTTTCGAGGTATGTCTCTACTGTTTGCATGCTTTATCATGTGAGCCATTGCTGTTATTTTGTATATTCATTAGATTCATTGTTCCATGAGGTTTCATGAATGCAAATAGAAAATAGGAGGTTTTTAGTAAATTTTTGGCCTAGGTTCTAAAGTGTTAGGCGCTGCGAGGTAGGTATATTGTTTTGATTTTCAAAAATATTGGAAACTTTGGAAATTGTTAAAGAAATTTATGGTTTTTGTCTTAAAAGTAAAATCGCATTATATAATGTTCAGATAACAATTTTAATCGGCGCGTTAACTTTTAGGTAAATGCTGTGTGTTGTAACGAGTAGAGATGAGCGTTGTTCTACTCGAACTGTTCGCCAATCTCAAATTCGAGCTGTTTTGGGCGGTGTTCGAGCCGTTCGGCGAACACGAACAATTTGAGAAAAATTTGGCTGTTCGAGGTTATGTTCGATAACTGTTCGTGCACCAAAATCATAACTGGATTTTTTCTCAGTAATGATGAAAATTAATGTTAATACGCAGTTTGAGTGTACAGCGGGGTGGGGGGAGGGGCAGGGGATGGATCTCTGCAGGAACAATGAAGATCTCCATTTTTTTTTTCTCTTTCCCACATTTACAGTGGGGAGGTGCAATCTGTCAGCCTATCAGCAGCGCACACACGGAGCGAAGTGCTTTTTTTCACACAAGCAAGGGCATGTGTCATTGGCAGTGTATGTCACATGTCCTTGCCCTATAAGACCAAGCCATTTTCCCCGTCGCCACCATTTTCTCACTGCTGCAGCTGCGTGTTAGACGGCACCGCTGTTGCTGTGTGCGCTATACCTTGTTAATTTCAAGCCAATTTTCGCACAAATCTACAGATAGCTTGGGAGTAGGGAATAGTTGTGATTGCAGTCCTTTTAAGGACTAGGTTACAGCATTTCCTACGACTTTTATCAGGCAGGTCTGTGCTCTTAAATAGATAGATTGTGGGAGTAAAGACTAATTGTAATTGGAGTCCTTTTCAGGACTAGGTTACATCAGTTCCTATCAGTTTTTGCCAGGCAGGTCTGTGCCAGTGCTGTGCAAGTTTTTTTCACAGCATTTGGCTGAATCTAGCAAAGCTAATCCTTTTTGGCCTATTGCAGAGTGTGTTAGTCAGTGGAGTAGCCTATCTGTGTTGCAAGATATACCACCTGTGTATAGAATACCAATTTTTTTACTGCACCTAGTGAAGTAAAATCTTTTGGGCATAGCATCATTCTATTAGTCCATCTATACTGACCTCCATCAGGTTGCAAATTGAATATAATTTTTTTCTGCATCTAGCTCTGAAAAAATATTGGGCTTCTAGCTGTGTGTGGGACTTGTTCTATTAGTCCATCTATACTGACCTCCATCAGGTTGCAAATTGAATATAATTTTTTTCTGCATCTAGCTCTGAAAAAATATTGGGCTTCTAGCTGTGTGTGGGACTTGTTCTATTAATCCATCTATACAGACCTCCATCAGGTTGCAAACTGAATATATTTTTTTCTGCATCTACCTCTGAAAAAATATTGGGCTTCTAGCTGTGTGTGGGACTTGTTGTATTAGTCCATCTATACTGACCTCCATCAGGTTGCAAACTGAATATATTTTTTTCTGCATCTACCTCTGAAAAAATATTGGGCTTCTAGCTGTGTGTGGGACTTGTTGTATTAGTCCATCTATACAGACCTCCATCAGGTTGCAAACTGAATATATTTTTTTCTGCATCTACCTCTGAAAAAATATTGGGCTTCTAGCTGTGTGTGGGACTTGTTGTATTAGTCCATCTATACTGACCTCCATCAGGTTGCAAACTGAATATATTTTTTTCTGCATCTACCTCTGAAAAAATATTGGGCTTCTAGCTGTGTGTGGGACTTGTTCTATTAATCCATCTATACAGACCTCCATCAGGTTGCAAACTGAATATATTTTTTTCTGCATCTACCTCTGAAAAAATATTGGGCTTCTAGCTGTGTGTGGGACTTGTTCTATTAATCCATCTATACAGACCTCCATCAGGTTGCAAACTGAATATATTTTTTTCTGCATCTAACCCAGCCAATAGTTTTGGCCTAATACGACAGTTTGGCCACTCAGCTCTGCTCGGTTCCCATCCATTGTTTTTTTGTGCAAACAACTCCAGAGTTGTTAATTAGTTAACCACCAAAATGAGTGGAAAAAGGCCTGCTGCTGGTGGAAAGGGGAATAGGCGTGTTGGGAAGGGGAAAAAAGGTTGTGTCCGTGGGGTAGGTGTTAAAGCAACAGTAACATCTGCAGAAGAAAGACCATCTTCCAGCCAAACTAAAATGTCTACTTCTTTTAGCGGACAATGTGATAAGATCCCTTTCTTACGGCCACGCCAATCGCTACAAATTCCAGATGAGGCACAAAAACAGCAGGTGCTTCAACGGATATCAAGTGCTCCTTTAAGTGGGCTCTCCTCCACATCAACTTCAACATCACAAATACTCCAGTCCTCAAAGGTGTCACCCCAATCGCACTTGCTTCCTCACAGCTCCCAAATCTCCAGCTGCCCGTCTGAGTATGAGGTAGAACAGATGGTTGAGTCTGCAGAGCTGTTTACTCATACTATAGCCTGGGAATCAGAGGTCGACTCCAGCGCTTCTGTGAATCCAGACGAGGAAATGATCTGCACTGATGCCCAGAATCTTTATGAGTCGGATCCAGGACCAGACGCAGAAGGTTCTGACCATAATGTAGACCCTCATTCCCAAACTGTAACTCCTGTTAGTGGAGACAATGAGGAAGACGATGATAAGACTCAAATACCTGATTGGAGCGACAACTTTAGTTTTTTGTCAGGGCAGGAACAGGTTGGCTCTGAGGACGACGGGTGTGATAACGCACAGGGTGATGATGATGAGGTTGGAGATCCCACTTACTGTCAACCCACAGTCAGCCAAGAGATGAGGTCAGCAGAGGAGGTGGAGGAAGATGCTAGTGACGACGAGGTCAGATTGCGCCTTCCTGGACAGAGACGTAGTACTGGAAGCACGTCAACAACTGCATCCTCAAACACAACTCTGCCTCTCACCACAAGTCGAGGTGGCTCTTCAGGTCGCATGGGTGCTAAGCCTTGCATAGCCTGGGCATTTTTTCAGATCGATAAAGATGACCCAACTCGTGTTATCTGTAACATTTGTCAGCAAAAGCTAAGTAGAGGCCAAAAAATACATAGTTTGAGTACTTCATGCATGAACCGGCACATGGACATGAAGCATAAGTTGCAGTGGGAAGCTCAGTGTGCTACAATGCGGCCTAGCCGGCCGGGCCAACCACCGTCTGCCATATCTTGTGCATCCGCGGCCTCTTCATCCTCTGTGACTGGGGGGACAGCAGTCACACCTGTTTTGGGGCGCAGACCTGCCACCTCTTTACCCGCAACAGCCAGCGTGATTGGCAGGTCATCATTTTCTTTGGAGGTGGTAACACCAGCTGGTGTTGAGCGCTGTCCGACATCGATAGCACCACCTTTGGATCAAGGCAACCTAACATGTCCGCCTGCATCTTCCTCACAGACCGGCAGTTTGCCGGGGACACCCTTATCAACCCCGTCTAAGCACAATAGCCAGCCCTCGGTCCCTCAGATGTGGACAAGTAAAAGACCATTTCCTCCTAGCCATGAGAAAGCTAAGAGGTTGAATTTCACCATCTGCAAGTTCTTGGCTACAGAAATGCTGCCTTTCCGCCTGGTGGACACAGAGGATTTTCGAGACCTTATGTCCGTCGCAGTGCCCCAGTACCAGATGCCCAGTCGGCACTACTTCTCAAAGAAAGGTGTGCCTGCGCTCCACCAGCATGTCGCACACAACATCACCGCTTCTTTGAGAAACTCTGTGTGTGACAGGGTGCATTTCACCACAGACACTTGGACGAGTAGGCATGGACAGGGGCGTTACATGTCGCTGACTGGGCACTGGGTAACTATGGTGACAGCAGGACAAGGGGCTGCTGTCCAAGTCTTGCCGTCCCCACGAGTTGTGCGTCAATCCTCTTTATGTCAAAGTTCCTCCACTGCTTCTGCCTCCTCAACCTCCTCTCGGTCTTCCACCTGCACCCAAAGCCTGTCTGGTCATGCCACAAGCTTTCTAACTGCGCAGAAGGGATCCTGCACACCTCCTTACTATGCTGGCAGTAGGGCTCAACGTCATCAGGCGGTTTTTACATTGAAATGTCTGGGAAATGTGAGTCACACAGCTGAGGAGTTGTGGTCAGCTCTGGAGAACCAATTTCATGAATGGTTATCTCCACTGGACCTGAAACCAGGGAAGGCCGTGTGCGACAATGCTGCAAACCTGGGTGCGGCCCTTCGCCGGGGCAATGTCACACACGTGCCTTGTATTGCTCACGTGTTGAACCTGGTTGTCCAGCAATTTTTAGCCCACTATCCCAGACTAGATGGCCTTCTGCAGAGGGCACGGTCGCTGTGTGCTCACTTTCGCCGTTCGCATCCCGCAGCTCAGCGACTTACATCTCTACAGAAGTCGTTGGGCCTGCCACTTCACCGGCTAAAATGCGATGTGCCTACCCGGTGGAATTCAACTCTGCACATGTTGCAGCGACTGTGGCAGCACCGACAAGCCCTGGTGCAATACGTTCTGACGTATAGCCTGGGCCAACGAGATCCAGAGGTGGGGCAAATCACGCTGGAGGAGTGGTCTCAGATCAGGGACCTATGCACCCTTCTGCACAGTTTTGAAATGGCGACGAAGATGTTTAGTGCTGACGATGCCATTATCAGCATGACTATTCCGGTGATTTACATGCTGGAGCACATGTTAAACAGAATTCGGAGTCAGGTGGTGGCACAAGAGGAGGTGGAGGAAGTAGAGGAGGAGGAGTTGTATGCGGAAGGGCTAACATCTGCAAGGTCCAGACGGTCGGCAGCACCAAGGCGGCAGGCATGTGAGGGTGGGGGAGATGGTTTTACCAGGGCGCATGGTAGCAGCCAAACTAGTGAGGAAGGTGCAGGAGCCCAGGAAGAAGTGGAGGACGAACTGATGGAAGACTCATCAGATGAGGGAGACCTTGATCACATTTCTGTTGTGCGAGGTTGGGGGGAGAGGACAGAGGAAGGAAGCATGATTGTTACCTCGCCACCAACACAACAGGGACTTGGTGCTCCTGGATGCGCAACACACATGAGTGCCTTCTTGCTGCACTACCTGCAACATGACCCTCGAATTGTGAGAATTAGAAATAATCCTGACTACTGGGTTGCCACACTGTTAGATCCCCGGTACAAAAGTAAATTTGCAGAAATTATTCCTGCCATAGAAAGGGATGCACGCATGCAGGAGTATCAGCAGAGACTGTTGCAGAATCTTACATGTGCTTTTCCACAAAATACCAGTGGTGCACGTAGTGAATCTCACAGTTCCAACTTGCCAACCGTGGGACCGTCAAGTGTTCAGCACTCAAACCGTAACAGAACCACAGTATCTGCTGGTAACATCAATTTTGCGGAATCATTTCACCACTTTTTTAGCCCATCCTTTGCAAGGCCACAGGAGACAAGAAGTCTGACACATAGTCAACGCCTAGAGACGATGGTACAGGAGTATCTCCAAGTAAACATTGAAGCCACGACTGTGTCACTGGACCCTTGCTCTTTTTTGGCTTCCAATTTGGATAAATGGCCGGAGCTAGCCACTTACGCCTTGGAGATCTTGTCATGCCCCGCAGCCAGCGTTCTGTCTGAACGTGTGTTCAGCGCTGCTGGTGGTGTGCTGACAGATAAGCGCACGCGGCTCTCCACTGATAATGTAGACAGACTCACGTTCATAAAGATGAACAAATCATGGATCCGAAACGACTTTTCTACCCCTGTGTCATCCTGGGGAGAGTAAAAGCTTGATGATTGGTTAAAATCACCCTACCAACCGTTTTAAGCTTTCAAATTACTAATCATGTTTATCTGTATCTTGGCTGGAAAATAATTTGGGCTTTGTAGCAGTGTGCAGCACTGATTCTATTAGGCCATCTATAATAAGCTCCACCAGATTTAAAATTACTAATCATGTTTATCTGTATCTTGACTGGAAAATAATTTGGGCTTTGTAGCAGTGTGCAGCACTGATCCTATTAGGCCATCTATACTAAAGCTTCACCAGATTTAAAATTAATAATAATTTTTAGCTGCATCTAGCCCGGAAAATAATTTTGGGGCTCCGAGATGCGCAAGACACATAAGTGCCTTCTTGCTGCACTACCTGCAGCATGACCCTCATATTGTCAGAATTCGAAGTAATCATGACTACTGGGTTGCCACACTCTTAGACCCCCAAACTTTTCGATCAATCTTTTCATTTTAATAAAGACCAAAAAAATGGTCATTTTTGAAATTATAAGCATTAGCAGGTTGTTAGAAACTGAAATCAAACAGTTTTCAACTCAAAACTTTATTCTAGGTGATGTTACATTTTCACATAGGACCCCTTGTTCGAAAGGAGCTTCTGAACTCTCTCGTCCATTGAATTTGTCAGGTTTTGGATGGTTTCTGCTTCAATTGTTTTGCATGAGGACAGAATACCCTCCCAGAGCTGTTGCTTAAATGTGAACTGCCTCCCGCCATCATAGACACTCCTTTTAATGATGCTCCAAAGGTTCTGAATGGGGTAGAGGTCAGGGGAGCATGGGGGTCACACCATAAGTTTGTCCCCTTTTATGCCCATATCAGCCAGAGATGCAGATGTTTTATGTGCAGCATGAGATGGTGCATTATCATGCAGAAAAATGATCTTGCTGTGAAATACACGGTTCTTCTTCTTGAACCATGGCAGGAAGTGCTGTTTGAGAAAATCCACATACATTATGGAGTTCATCTTTAGCGCCTTCAGGGATCCTAAAGGGGCCGACAATCTCTCTCCCCATGATTCCAGCCCAAAACATTACTCCACCTCCTCCTTGTTGGCGCTGTAGCCGTGTTTGCGTGGGGTGTCCATCAACCAGCCATCCTCCACTCCATCCATCTGGACCATCGAGCGCTGCACGGCACTCATCCGTGAACAAAACAGTTTTGAAATCAGTCTTCATGTAATGTTTGGCCCACTGGAGCCGTTTCTGCTTGTGTGAAGTGGATAGAGGAGGTCGACAGGATGGCGTATGCACAGCTGCAAACCTCTGAAGGACCCTGCATCTTGTTGTTCGGGGGACGTTGGAGGCACAAGCAGCTTCAAAAACTTGTCTGCTGCTATGACAAGGCTTTTTTGCCGCTGCTCTTTCAACCTGACGTAATTGCCTGTAGGAAAGAGTCCTCAATTTGCCCTTATCAGCACGCACACGTGTGTACTGTGAATCAGCTACATACTTCTTGATTGCCAAGACACTTCATCCTGATCATCGCACAATGTTGATTGTAGTCATGCCTTGACCTAAACACTCCACAATTTGTTGCTTCTCAGCAGCCGACACATCCTTTTTCTTTCCCATTTTGGCAGAAAATGTAGGCTGCTTAATAATGTGAGACAGCCTTCTTAAGTAGTCTTGCCTTTCATTGGACACACCTGCCAAACTAATTAGCACAGGTGTCTGCAATTGCTTACAGTGATATAAAGAGCCCTGACACACATCACCATCAATGAGTTTAACTGACAAACAAACAAATTCTTCCCTTATCACTCTTAAACACTTTTTGCATAATAATTTGGAACACAGTGTACATGTGCTTTTCCACAAAACACCAGTGGTTCACGTAGTGAATCTTACAGTTCTAACTTGCCAACCGTGGTCTGTATGGAGTTGTTCAATAAAGGGCCCAAAATTAAGATAACATAGATGGGAGAGGTCTCTATGAATAGGAATTCCTAAGTATTTGATACCCTGTGAGGGCCAGGCAAAGGGAAAGTTGGACTGGATGGAATCCTATATGGATTTGGGGAGGGAGACATCGAGGGCCTCAGACTTCGCTGCATTGATTTTAAAATTTGACCATGTAACAAAGTGATCTATTTCAGCCATAACAGCATGGATGGATATATGTGATTGAGTGATATATACTAGGACATCATCAGCAAATAGAGAGCACTTGTACTCGGTGCCTCCCACCTCAATCCACCTAATATTGGGGTTATGGCGAATTGATGAGAGCAGGTGCTCCGTCACTAGGATGCATAAGAGAGGGGACAGAGAACATCCCTGCCTTGTCCCATTGGTGATTGTGAAAGGTGATGAAAATGTTCTGACGCGCCCCCTGGGCCTTGGGACACCCGGAGCCGGACCCTTTTTGGTGGATGCTGGTGGTTGTAGTCTCCGTGGCGGCAACCCGGTTCCGTGGCTCAGGGCGGTCAAACCAGTGGCGGAACTATTTATGTGGTTTTGATGTTTAAATGTCCGACTACGCCACCCGTGGATTGCGGTCAGAGTGAACCGCCGCTCCAGGGCAGACCGCTGAGGCTGGTGTTGTGGGTGCAGCAGAGCGTAGCATAACTCCCCACGGGAGGAGTATAGCCTCAGGGCAGTGTATGCGGAGGATGGGGGTGATGGTGCAGGGCAGCAGCAGTAATGACACGGAGTCAGTGATGCAGTCCAGGGCCTTTACTCACAGTTCTTATTATCCAGACCACGTCTGCAGGTAACGGCTGCCCACGTCGTACTGTGCTCACCAGGTGAGGGGCTCAGACAACTCCCAGATAACTTTGGAGTGCTTCACAGGACACCCTTTGTGTGTCCTTTGTCTGGCCGTTCTTACCAACCCTTCTGTCCGGCTGCCTCGGGCCTCCTCTTGGTAAACTTGGCGCCAGTTTCCCTGACCCTATGTGGTGCCTTCCTAGCGGGTGTAGCGAGGGGCTGCGCCACATAAAATGTCACAGCCTCCTGTTTCTAGCTGAGGGTCGTTTCCTGCCTCCACTAGTTTCGGGGACCGGTCACCCCCTTTGGCCTGACCCCTCCACGCAGGTGGATTCGGGCGTGCGGTGGCGACTCGCCCGTCCGCACCCCTGAGATCCCTTCGTTCCTCGTTCCTGGAGCCTTCTCCGCTCCTCTTCCTTCCTTCTCCCTCTTCCAGGCCTGGGCCTCTGTTACTAGGCCCGCCTCCGGAGCAGAGCTCATGCAGAGCCCCTGCTCCCTGCCACTTCTGCTCAGACTTCTCTGCACTGAACTAAGATGGTGCCCACCTTTTATACTCCCTTCTCAATGCACCCAGGAACTGCTTCCTCCCTGCTCCTGCACTACAGGGTTCCCCTTCCTCAGTGTTCCCTCCCCCCACTCCAGCCAGGGACAGGGACTGTCGTGCCCATCTCAGGGGCATATTGGTCGCCCTGCCCCACGGCAATGTGGTGTAATGCATGCAGGTGTCGGGTCCTGATCCACACTACATCCTTACCTGAGAGTGAGATATCACACCTCTGGGTGAGGTGCAATACCTCTGTAGCAACCGAGCCCTCAGGGTGCTACAGTTCCATTTATCTTCAGCCTAGGTGACGTATTGCGATACAGGGCCGTGATTTTGGCTATAAAAGGGTCCCCTAGACCCCTACCCCAAGCTTTTTAAGAGAATCATATATGGCGTGCCAGGAGACTCTATGGAATGCTTTCTCAGCATCCAACGAGAGTATCTAATTCCAAATTTTTAACTGCATCTAGCCCAGGAAATACTTTGTGCCTAGTAGCAGGGTCTGCTAGTCAGCGGATTATCCCGGCTGTTAAGCAAGCTACACCACCTGTAGTTTGGACACTTCATTTTTTCAAAGGAAATGCTTCGGGACCACGGGATACTCAGTGAAGAGCATCAGGAGGCACCCCAAGGCATAGGGGCTCGGACTGGCAGTAGGATGCCTTGTGGTGGACAGCCGAGCTCGATCCTTATAAAAGCTTTTTAACTGCAGCAGCTTTAGTGGACGCTACTGGAGCTGGAATTACGCGGCTGCTGGCATGAGACTTGCCCTCCAATAGATCCTTGTAAATGGATTTAAAGTGTATTTATTCAAATTAGAGAGACAATTTAAATTAAAAAGCTTAGAGCTGCCTCCACCACAGGGGGGGCTCGCTCGACCCACCAGCGGACAGGCACCAGTATTGGGAGAGGGGGGCTGGCCGTCAAGGTTCACCGCGGCTCTGGCACAAACCCGGCGACACGGAGGTGGCACGGGCAGGAGCGGACTGAACGTGTCGGCTTCTCACTTTTTGGATTTTAGAAGGGCATGACATGCCTATATCTGTGTCTCCCCCTCCTTTTACTCCTCCACCTCTTTTCTTTTCGCATGACTATATGTACTTGTCACTTTTCCATGTGTTAGTTGTGTCTTCTGAGCAGTTTGTCAGCTTTTGGACACCTTTGAAGGTGTTTTCTATGTGTTTCTATGTGTTTTTGTTTGCCTGCCATTGGTTTTAACGGTGTTCGAAGGTGTTCGACGAACAGTTCGACGAACAGTTCGGCGAACACACGGGTGTTCGACGAACCGAACCGAACTCGAACACTACGGGGGTGGCTCAACACTAGTAACGAGTCATGGCTGATAAGAAGAAAAAACTTTCGGGGTTTCAGAACCGTAAAAGAAAAGCTGAGGAGCTGAGGAGGAGAAATCACTTTCAAAAATCAAAGGGTCATTTTTAAAATATCTAAGCAATAGAAATGAAGACGCGAAATTCCAAACGTTGGAACAACATGCTTCTGTTGCCTCGGAAATATCGAATGTGGAAATAGAATTTGTTTCTCATGCTGAAAATAGTGACCTACAACCATCAATATCTGGTGGTAGATCTGATCAAAGTACCAGTACTGACATGGAGGCTGGTACATCTATAGAAATACTACGCAAAGACTATTCGGACGATCCCGCTACGTGGACCGTAATCAATGATGACTTACGCCTAGATGTAGTAAAACTCGGCACCACACAAGTTAAAGATTTCGATTTTCCTTGGGACACTAATCGTAGAAAATTTTCTTGTGTTCACTATAAACGTCGTCTTACATAGTTTGTAAAGCCGAATAAAGACTTGCGTCCATCAAGTTCGACCTGTTAGTTCTGTAATTGCTAAAGTTGATCCAGAGGAAGGCAAAAACCCCAAATGATTTAGCCAATCTTCACCTGAGGAAAAATTCCCTCCCGACTCTGAAACCAGCAGTCAGAATAAATCCCTGTATCAACCTACTATTTTATTTTATTTTTAAGTATATGCTGAAATCTGCCTGGTATCTAGAAATGCATCCAGTCCCCGCTTGAACTGGTGTAGTGAATCCGACATTACCGTCTCCTCACTCAGTGAATTTCATATTCTCACTGCTCTTACCGTAAAGAACCCCTTCCTATGCTGGTGCTGAAACCTTTTCTCTTCCAGTCTTAGTGAATGCCCTCTTGTTACCGTAATATCCCTCCTTTTGAACAAATCCCGGGCAAGATCTCTATACTGTCCCCTAACATATTTGTACACATTTATTATGTCCCCCCTCAACCTTCTCTTTTCCAGGCTGAATAGTCCTAGTTTTGCCAACCTCTCTGGGTATTGCAGTCCCTCCATTCCCTTTATTAATTTTGTTGCCCTCCTTTGTACCTTTTCAAGCTCATTTATATCCTTTCTATATATTGGGGCCCATAACTGAGCACAGTATTCCAAGTGTGGTCTGACCAGTGCTTTGTACAGTGGAAGAACAATGTTCTCATCCTTTGCAGCTATACCTCTTCTGATACATCCCATTACCCTGTTTGCCCTTACAGCAGCGGCCTGACTTTGGGCACTCCAATTTAGTTTGCTATCAATCAAGATGCCCAAGTCCTTCTCCATCTCTGAATTCCCCAATTGTTATGCACACGCCCGGGCTGAGCGGCGTGTGCGTGTGATTGTAGTGATTCCACTGGACCATGAACCGGAGAGTGCCTGGAGGGGCGTGACTAAGTATCTGGCCGATCCGACCAAGATGGCACGACGGCATACGACGCCAGTGCACCAGGGAGAAACCGGGCAGAGGGACCAGGTGCTACTCCAGGTCAAACTTCGGACACGGGGGTTGACCCACACAGGGATTACTGGATCAGGCTGGTTAGGCTGGCGCACAGACTGGAGGGTATAGGCAGGCACGACTGGTATGCAGGCAGGCGGGTAAAGGCAAGCGCAGCTAGAGTGCAGACAGGGAGGCACTAGCAGGTAGGAACACAGGCGGGATAGGACCCAGTACACACTGGGACTCAGGAACAATACAGGTAGAGGGGTACAGGCAAGCACAGCTAGAGTGCAGACAGGGAGGCACTAGCAGGTAGGAACACAGGCGGGATAGGACCCAGTACACACTGGGACTCAGGAACAGGCAGGTTAGGCTGGCACAGACTGGTGGATATAAGCAAACACGGCAGGTATGCAGATGGGTGGATACAGGCGAGTATGCAGGCAGGGAGGTACTGGCCGAAAGGACGGGCTGGAGCACAGAAAGGTTAAGACCCAGTACAGACTGGGTCACAGAACCGCAGATGCGGTAGACAACCACAGCAGAGAGGGAACGCCCGAAGCGGTGGGCAAGAACAGAGCAGGACGGGGCTGCAGGAGCAGCGAGCACAAGCAGGGCAGGACAGGACTGCCGGAGCAGCGGGCAGAAGCAGGGCAGGACAGGACTGCCGGAGCAGCGGGCAGAAGCAGGGCAGGACAGGACTGCCGGAGCAGCGGGCAGAAGCAGGGCAGGACAGGACTGCCGGAGCAGCGGGCAGAAGCAGGGCAGGACAGGACTGCCGGAGCAGCGGGCAGAAGCAGGACAGGACAGGACTGCCGGAGCAGCGGGCAGAAGCAGGGCAGGACAGGACTGCCGGAGCAGCGGGCAGAAGCAGGGCAGGACAGGACTGCCGGAGCAGCGGGCAGAAGCAGGGCAGGACAGGACTGCCGGAGCAGCGGGCAGAAGCAGGGCAGGACAGGACTGCCGGAGCAGCGGGCAGAAGCAGGGCAGGACAGGACTGCCGGAGCAGTGGGCAGAAGCAGGGCAGGACAGGACTGCCGGAGCAGTGGGCAGAAGCAGGGCAGGCTAGAACCGCCGGAGCGGTAAGCAAAGGAGTCAGAGCAGG
Source organism: Phyllobates terribilis (assembly GCF_046119375.1). Lineage (NCBI taxonomy): Eukaryota > Metazoa > Chordata > Amphibia > Anura > Dendrobatidae > Phyllobates > Phyllobates terribilis. Next base: position 189,537,912 of record NW_027362762.1, on the reverse strand, counting down.
CTAGGCTGAGTAGGGGGGACAGGGCTCTGTTCACACGGAACAGACAGGAAGGGAAAGGCAGAGCCAGACACCCACAGCCACAGGGTACTAGCAGAGAAGTAGCGAGTGGACCACAAACTCACAAACGGGAGTACAGAGACAACAAGCAGGAGTTAGGTACGAGTTCAGACTCTGCAGAAAAAGGAAGGGAACGGACATAGAGGCAAAACAGGTAAAGGATAGGAGAGAGTTCAGACTGGAACTGAGTGTACGGAGGAGACCGACACTGCAGCGGAATACAGGAGCGGGTCTGGGAATACGGCCCCCAGAGAGGCGGAACGAACAGGCAAGGTGCGTGTTCAGACAGGACAGACAAGATACAGGAGCAGGTCTAGGTAATCGGCCCCTAGAAGGCAGGAGGAACAGGCTAGGAGCGTGTTCAGACAGGTCAGACAAGATACAGGAACGGGTCTAGGTAATCGGCCCCTAGAAGGCAGGAGGAACAGGCTAGGAGCGTGTTCAGACAGGCCTGGAAATACAGCCTCCAGGATAGGCAGACAAGAGAACACAGAACAGGACCTGGCACCTTCAGAGTGCAAGCACACACTGAATGAAACACTATGCTCAGGCAGGGATAGATGGGAGCAGCTGAGCTATATACCAGGTGACAGACAGCAATAGGCTGAGGACGCACAAGGGGTGTGACCCACAGCAGGTACAAAAAGCAGGAAGTGATCGGGCGCCGCCCTTAAGCAGCAGAAACAGACACAAACAGACAGCATGGAGGGAAGCCAGAGAGACATTCTGGACAGGAGATCAAGTGCGCGCTCTTGCACAGTGGGAGATGGACCACTATGCAAGGACGCCGCCAGGTATGTTACACCAATGATTTCCCATTCAGTGAGTACTGGTGACTTCCATTTTTCCTTCCCATATGTATGACCTTACATTTCTCCTCGTTAAACCTTATTTGCCATTTAATGCTCCACCTACCCAGCTTATCCAAATCCCTCTGTAGGTCTGCACTGTCCTCTTTTGTATTAATTGTTTTACATAACTTTGTGTCATCTGCAAATATTGATATTTTACTATTTATCCCGTTGACTATGTCGTTAATAAAGATATTAAATAACATTGGGCCTAGTACAGACCCCTGTGGTACCCCACTAGTGACGCTTACCCATTCTGAGTATATTCCATTTATAACCACCCTCTGTCTTCTATCCCTTAGCCAGTTAGCTACCCACTTGCAGACATTTTCCCCCAGCCCCATCATTCTCATTTTGTATACCAACCTATTATGTGGCACGCTATCGAACGCTTTTGAGAAGTCGAGATACACGACATCCACTGGTTCCCCCTGATCTAATCGAGAGCTAACCTCCTCGTAGAAGTCAATCAGGTTTGTTTGGCAGGAGCGATTCCTCATGAATCCATGTTGGTTCGGGATTAAAAGATTATTAGCATCAAGATGCTCCGTAATCGCCTCTTTAATGAAGCTTTCAAAAATTTTGCCCACAACGGACGTCAGACTCACCGGCCGATAGTTTCCGGCGTCACTTTTCGCTCCCTTTTTGAATATTGGCACTACATTCGCCTGTCGCCAATCAAGTGGTACAGACCCAGTCTCAACAGAGTCCTTAAATATAAGATAAAACGGTCTGTCTATCACATTACTTAGTTCCCTTAGTACCCGTGGGTGTATGCCATCAGGTCCTGGTGATTTGTTTATTTTAATGTTACTGAGGCGTTTCTGTACCCCAGCTTGGGTTAGATTTGTCATACTTAGTGGAGGATTAAGCTTGTCACTTCTCATTTCTCCTGTTAGTTCTATTTCCTTTGTGAAAGTTGTCGAAAAAAAATTATTTAATAGATTAGCTTTATCCTCATCTTTCTCTATGATTTTGCCTTCCTCACTTTTTATCGGTCCAATATTATCCGGTTTAATCCTTTTACTATTTATATACGTAAAGAACAGTTTGGGATTTGATCTACTTTCCCTAGCAATACGTTTCTCTGTTTCCACCTTCGCTATTTTTATTTTTTTTTTGCAGGTTCTCGTTTTTTCCTTGTAACAAATTAGTGCCTCCTTACTGTTTTCCTGTTTTAATCTCTTGAATGCCTCTTTTTTGCTATTTAACGCCCCTTTTACGTTCTTGTTCAACCATATTGGTTTCCTCTTATTTCGGGCCCTTTTATTCCCATACGGTATATACCTCTCACACTGAGTATTCAGAATTCTTTTGAAGGTTTCCCATTTACTATTCGTATTCCTTTGATTAAGTACTTTGTCCCAGTCAATAAGTTGAAGGTTTTCTATCAGCTGATCAAACTTCGCCCTCCTAAAGTTTAATGTTTTTGTTGTTCCCTTATTGATAACCCTACTGAAGGGCATTTTGAAGTCGATAATATTATGGTCGCTATTACCTAGGTGCCCCCCTATCTGTACCTCAGTTATTCTATCAGGCCTATTAGTCAATATTAAGTCCAACACGGCCGTCCCTCTCGTTGGTTCCTGCACTAGTTGGGAGAGATAATTATCCTTAATATTTGTCAAGAACCTTTTTCCTTTCTGAGATCTACAGGTTTCTGTTTCCCAGTCAATATCCGGGTAGTTGAAATCCCCCATTACAATCACTTCATTATGTTTTGCTACTTTGTCTATTTGTCCTAATAGCAGATTCTCATTCTCCTCTGTTATATTTGGTGGCTTATAGCAGACCCCCAGTAATATTTTATTATTATTTTTTGCCCCCTCTATCTCTACCCACATGGACTCGACCCCCTCTTCTCCCTCTCCTATATCTTCCCTTAGTCTGGGTTTTAGACATGACTTTACATATAAGCAGACTCCTCCACCTTTCCCCTGTTTCCGGTCCCTTCTAAATAAACTATAATCTAATAAATTTACCGCCCAGTCGTAGCTATCTTCTAGCCAAGTCTCTGTTATACCTACGATGTCATACCTCTCCTCCGATATAAGCGCCCGCAGCTCATCCGCCTTATTGGTCAGGCTTTTTGCGTTGGTCAGCATGCAAGGTAAAACTTTGGGGTTATTTAGCATCCTATTCTTCTCTAAGGATCTAACTGTACTATCCCCACCCCCTCTCTACCCTCATTATATTCACTTCTCCCCTTCCCCCTTGCTTGTCTCACATCCCACCTATTTCCAATGGTGAAAGTCTTGAACGCAATTGGCTAACGTATTCTATTCAGAAAAATTCAGTTTTTTGTTTTTGCTGCACGTTGTTTCCAGACTCATCACTTCAACTAGGAATCATCAAACGCTCAGCCTTAGGTACTGATGGTGTAAATGACTGGAAAAACATATCTGCTATTTTAGCCAGCCACGAAAAAAGCAAAGATCACATGATTAGCTTTAAAAAATGGAAGGAACTCGAAAATAGACTTAAGATGAACAAGACCATTGACGAAGAACACTTACGCAAAATTGAAGAGCAAGAAAAATACTGGCATCAAATATTAGAAAGGTTGATAGCTCTAGTGAGGGTACTAGGTACGCAAAACTTAGCGTTCCGTGGATCAAATGATGCATTGTTTGCATCTAATAATGGGAACTTTTTGAAATTTGTGGAGTATTTGGCTATGTTCGATCCCGTCATGTGTGAGCACATTCGGAAAATCCGGGACAAACAGATTCATGCACATTATTTGGGAAAAACAATACAGAATGAGATGATTCAACTGCTAAGTAATGGTATTCAGGAAAAGATTCTTGACAATGTCAAAACTGCAAAATACTTTTCTGTAGTGCTGGATTGTACTTCTGACGTGTCTCATGTTGAACAAATGACTATCATTGTTCGGTTTGTTTCCACATCAGAAGACAAAAAGTTTGAAATTAAGAGCACTTCTTGGGATTCATTCCTGTTGCTGATACAACTGGAGGTGGTTTGACAGCCGCTGTCTTGAACAAATTTGAAGAACTGTCGCTCTCTGTTGACAACTTACGAGGGCAAGGCTACGACAATGGGAGCAACATGAAGGGAAAAAATATTGGACTACAAAGACGAATTTTGGACATAAACCCACGTGCATTCTTTGTGCCTTTCAGCTCCCATTCTCTAAACTTAGTCGTCAACGATGCCGCTAAATGTTGTTTTGGAGCGACAACTTTTTTCCTGTTAGTTCAAAATCTCTACGTATTTTTCTCTTCGTCAACTCAGCGTTGGGAAGTACTCGTGCGTCATTTGCCCTCTCTGACTCTAAAACTTCTAAGCGAAACAAGGTGGGAAAGTAGAATTGATGCTCTGGCCCCCCTCCGTTACCAATTGAGCGAAGTCGATGATGCCCTAATGGACATAGCAGAAAATATTAGTCTCACAGGAAGCTCTGGAAATGTCTCCCGGATAGAAGCTCAAGGTCTTGCTAAACAAGTTGGAACCTTTTCTTTTGTTACATCTGTTCTAGTATGGTTCAACATTTTGTACGAAATCAATTTGACAAGTAAGTTACTTCAGTCACAAGAATTCGATTTAGCTGCTGCTTCTCAACACCTTGACAAAACAAAGAAATATCTGCAATCATTAAGAAGCGATGAAGAGTTTGAGAAGCTGTTAGTTGATGCGAGGGAAATCGCAGAAGAGCTTGGCATACCAGCTAATTTTGAGTCAAGTTCTGCGCCAAAACGTTTAAAGAAAAAAAACAGACAGTTCTCTTATGAAGGGAAAGATAAGCCCATAAGAGATGAGAAAGAGTTTCAAAATTAACTTTTACTTTGCAATCTTAGATACTGCTATAAATTCAGTTGATGAGCGGTTCACTCAGCTGAAAGAAATGGAATTGAAATTTGGATTTTTGTACCACATCCGTTCACTTGAGGGAAAACCAAGCAAATTTGTTCTGGATAAGTGTAAAGCTCTGGAAAAGTCTCTTACACACAAAGAAGTAAAAGACATCGATGCCATAGAGCTATGTGGTGAACTGCAGGCAATGTCAAGACGTGTTCCAGAAGATTCATCACCAAAAGACGTTCTTGAACTTTTGCTTAAATCTGACTTGAAAGAAAGTGTCCCCAACCTGGTGGTGGCTCTAAGAATTCTTTTGACTCTGCCTGTGTCCGTGGCCTCAGGAGAGAGAAGCTTCTCAAAACTAAAGCTAATTAAAACATATTTAAGGGCAAATATGACGCAAGAGAGGTTGGTTGGGTTGGCAACAATTTCGATAGAATCTGAAGTTGCTAAACAAATTAATTTCGGTGACTTAGTGTCACCCTTTTCAAAAAAAAAGGCAAGGAAACAAAAATTTTAATTACCTATGGTCGTTTTTGTTTTGTGTTATTGATTACTTTGTATATATTTGTCCTATACAACTTCTCAGAAGATTAAAGAGTTAGGAGAGAGTTAATTAATCATTGTTGTTGTGGTTTATTTTGCTCCTAAATTTATATCCCAAGTTTTCATCTACTGCCAAGAATAGTAGGGACGCAACAAAATAGTTTCGCCTAGGGCGCAGTAATCTCTCGGGCCGGCCCTGGCTATGTTGCGGGCCATTATACCATTTGGTGGGCTATGTTGGGTGCCATTATACTATTTGGCAGGCTATGTAGGTGCCATTATGCTGTTTGGATGGCTATGTGGTGGCCATTATACTGTTTGGAGGGCATTATACTGTTTGGAGGGCTATGTGGGGTGCATCATATTGTGTGGAGGGCTGAGAGGGGCCTCATACTGCATGGAAGGACAGTCGATGCTACCCTACTGTGTATGGGGGCCTTAATACTGTTTGTGGGGTGCTGTTGGGGGCCATCATACTGTGTGTGGGTATCAAACTTTGTGGGGGGGTATTGTAGGGTCATCATACTGTTTGTGTGGAGGGTACTGTGAAGGTATTCTCTGTGGGGGGTATTATATAGTGTTTGGAGCTTTAATAGGAGAAAAAATGCTTTGTAAAAGCTGTACAGTTGTGAGTTTTGCTGTTCTGTGACCCTTGCGAATAATATTTTTTGGGAAGAGGAGGATGTGAGGGGGGAGTAATTAAAACATCTACTATGGGGCCATATGATTTCTATGTACGCACCTACTTGGAAATTCAACATGTTAAAGAACTCAACAATGATATTAACATGTTTATGTGGGAGGACAACTCAGGAATGTAGATTACTTGATAATTTGTTTCATTTTTACAAGAAATGCCATAACAACAACCAGAATTTCCCTTGTGAATTTTCACCTGTAGCCTTGGTGTCTATGTCTTGTTATCTCAGGTATCAGGTAGAAGGTGGCAGAGTCATTGCATAGCAACAATAGAAGTATGTAATGGATGACACCGGAAAATGAAACCCTTTGAGGAAATTTACACAGCTTCGACCTGCCTTCTTTGCTATGAAGCTATATGCTGTTAATAAACTCATTAACATGATTGATGACTGCTAAGAATTTTGATCTTGAACATTTTTATCATCTTTATACCTCCTTCTATATACACACAGCAATGTCAGCATTGGCGGCCCATGTACAAACTGCATTGCCACAGTTTCTACCAGTGTTGTTAACTCTGTTATGGGAACTTGTAAGACTGATCTCCCCTGTATATTCTCATGGTTTCTCTTTCAATTTTATTCCTGTTTTTATATCCATTCAAACACATAGAACAAATCTTCCATGTAAAAAAATATATATTGTATTAAATCCCAACAACATAATATGACAAAAGGCATACAGAAACATGTAAAATGTGTTCCCATGACAAAGTCATTTGGTGAAACACAAGTGGAACTAGGAGGGGCCCTGTCTGTTGGTATTTGTTTCCTTTGGTTTTCTATTTTACTGGCTGTCTACTCTCTTGCGCTTGTGAAAAACCAATATAAAAACATAATAAGCAAATACCCTGCAGTAAATAGATAAATAAGCAACAATAGTGCATGAAAATAATATAGGGTGCTTAGTTAATATAATTTTGATCAAAAAATTGTAAAAGCCACCCCACCATGTCACGGTGACCCTATTCGGGATGGTCCTAACCTTTAATATTAAACCCTTATTATTTGTCAAGTGACATACATGTGGATAAGGGCTGAGAAGGACTGAAACCAGGCTAATGGACACTTAGGCATGGGGCATGGGGAACTACATGAATGTAATGTCCAGCTCAAAAAAAGGCAGGCCTCACCTTTGTGTGTACAGAAAGCAAAAAAAAAAATGAAATGAAAAACCTAAAGAGATAAAATGGAATATAAGTTGGTGTGCATGCAGCATATAAGTGCATTTTCACACTGGCCACGAAACAGACAAAACCCAAGATAAAAACATAATAAGCAAATACTCTGCAGTAAATAGGTAAATAAACAGCAATAGTGTTATGATCTGCTACAAGAAATAAGGAAAGAAAGGGAATCTGTCCCTACAATAAGACTAAGCTGATTCCCTACATAGCAGCGGGCGACCTGTTCCTTGTGAACAGACCCGCCTTCGTCCTCAGCTAGTCTGAATGCAGACCTATAGAATAAAGGGAGGGGTCCCTCAAAGAACAAAGGACTGGGACTAAATTGGACACCTCCTAGCAGATGTTATAGCGGAGCAAAAAGACAAACAGACAAAAAGTACTTAGAGGTCCAAAGGACCAAACGAACTAGAGAGATAGGTACAAAAGCATCTGGCTAGATAGAGAGTCAAATAACACTGAAGTCCAGCAAAGCCAGAAGGGCGGAGCTGGAATAAATAGGCAGCAGGTCACGTGACCAAAATAGAAAAAACTAACAGGAGAGTTCTAACAAATAGTGCATGAAAATAATATAGGGTGGTTGGTTAACATAATTTTGATCAAAAAAAGCTAAGAGAAGCCCTGTCTGTTGGTATTTGTTTCCTCTGATTCTCTATTTCACTGTCTGTCTACTCTCTTGCTCTTGTGTTTATGGGCTGCACCAACCATGGGAAATATAAATCAGAGCCTTGCTGCACAATTGACAGGATGATTGACAGGTCTCTCCCATATTTGTACATAGGAAGAGACCTGTCAATCACCTACAGTGACGTTGGGAGAAGCCGGCTTAAGTATTTCAGTCGTGCAGCCAGGCTCTGATTCATGCTGCCTGTGGTTTGGGCAGCATGAATCAAGTGACAGGTTCTCTTTAAAGTGGTTGTCACATTTAAAAGATTATTACTCCATAGGTTCAGGAGCACAAGTACCCCCCAAAACTGAGCTTTTACTCACTCTTAGGCTGTGTGCCCACTATGCGTTTTTTAAGCGTTTCCGCAGCGGCAATTCCGCTGCAGAAACGCTTAAAAAACGCTTGGTAGAAGGTCTGCCATGTTCCCCAATGATAGTCCGCATGTGCTGCGCACATGCTGCGGAAATTATCATTGCGGAAAAATCCGCAGCACTACCAATTATTTTGCGGAATCACGGAGTTTTCGCCGCCATTGACTTGCATTAGACCACATGTCATCCGCATCACTGCATCTGTACATGCGGATAACATGCGTTTCAATGTACGGATGGTACCCGGGTTTGGAGAAGAGGAGACTCTCCTCCAGACCTGGGTACCATAGTACCTGTAAAAAAAAAGAATAAAATAAAAAATATACATACTTACCTTCTGATGGCCCACGTTATCCTTGTCCTGGCTTGCCGACAGCTCGCGGTAGACTAAAGGACCAGCGGTGACGTCATTTGGTCATGTGACGGGTCACGCGACCGCTGGCGCCGGCGGTCGCATGACCCGTCACATGACTAAATGACGTCATGGCAGGTCCTTTTAGTTTACCGCGAGCTGCCGGCAAGCCAGGACAAGAACACCGGGGGCCATCAGAAGGTAAGTATAATATTTATTTTTTATCATTCTTTCGGTCACACTATACAAATCCATGCCGTTTGCATGGATTTATATAGTGTGACCAAGTTGTCAAGCACTTTCCAAGTGATGCTAAAATCGCTTGGAAGCGTTTGACAACTCGCATGCGGAAATGCATGTGAAGAACGCTTCACTTACGCTTGTCCCTGGCAGTAAAAACGCATGTAAATCTGCATGCGATTTTTCTGCTAGGGAGATGCAGAAATGCTCAGGAAAAATCCGAAGCATTTCTGCATCGTGGGCACATAGCCTTACCATTGCTCCAGTCTTTGCTGAATGAAGTGGTGATGTCAAATATTCTTTGAAACAGGACAACCATATAGGTCTCTGCTTATCCACATTTCAGTTCTGTACGAGATTTATGCACTTGCACTTTACTATCATATCTGATGTTACCCTTTGTAATGTTGGTTAGGCTTTGTTCAGGTGTTGCATTTTTCCAGTGGTTTTTTTTTTGCATGTTTTTGCTGTGAAAAAAATGCAGCGCTTTACTGTACAGGCAAAGTGAATGAGATTTTTAAAACATCATTCACATATGCTGCTTATTTTTTTCCTTGCAGAATTGAATCAGTTTAAAATTTGCAGCAAGTCAATTATTTGAGCATTTTTGCAGCGTTATTCACCCATTCGAACTAATAGAGAAAAAACGTGACAAAAATGCATCAAAACGCATGCAAAAACTGCCACAAGACACGTTACATAGTTACATAGAGTTACAGTGGGGAAAATAAGTATTTGATACACTGCAGATTTGGCAAGTTTTCCCACCTATAAAGGAGGTCTGTAATTTTTAATGCAGCTACACTTCAACTGTGAGAGACAGAATTGAAAAATAAAAACATGAAAATCATATTGTATGATGTTTACATAATTAATTTGCAATTTATTGCATGAAGTAAATATTTGATACAATAGAAAAACAGAACTTAATATTTGGTACAGAAACCTTTGTTTGTAATTACAGAGGTCAGATGTTTCCTGTAGTTCTTGATCAAGTTTGGACACACTGCAGCAGGGATTTTGACCCACTTCTCCATACAGATCTTCTCCAGATCTTTCAGGTTTTGGGGCTGTCACTGGGCAAAATTGAGTTTCAGCTCCCTCCAAAGATTTTCTATTGGGTTCAGGTCTGGAGACTGGCTAGGCCACTCCAGGACCTTGAGATGCTTCTTACGGAGCCACTCCTTAGTTGCCCTGGCTGTGTGTTTCGTATCATTGTCATGTTGGAAGACCCAGCCATGACCCATCTTCAATGCTCTTACTGAGGGAAGGAAGTTGTTGGCCAAAATCTCACGATACATGACCCCATCCATCCTCCCTTCAATACGGTACAGTAGTCCTGTGCTTCTTCTTCTTCTTCCAAACACAGCGAGTGGAGTGGAAACCGAAAAGTTCTATTTTGGTCTCATCTCACTACATGACCTACTCCAATACCTCCTCTGAATCATCTAGATGGTCATTGGCAAACTTCAAACGGTCCTAGTCATGTGCTGGAGTGAGCAGAGGGACCTTGCATGCCCTGCAGCTTTTTAATCCATAATGACGTAGTGTGTTGCTAACAGTAATGTTTGAGACTGTGGTCCCAGCTCTCTTCAGGTCATTGACCAGGTCCTCCTGTGTAGTTCTGGGCTGATTCTTGACATTTCTCAGAATTATCCATACCCCACGAAGAAAGTTCTTGCATGGAGCCCCAGACTGAGGAAGACTGACAGTTAACTTGTGTTTCTTCTATTTTCTAATAATTGTGCTAACAGTTGTTGCCTTCTCACCAAGCAGATTTCCTATTGTCCTGTAGCCCATCCCAGCCTTGTGCAGGTCTACAATTTTGTCCCTGGTGTCCTTAGACAGCTCTCTCGTCTTGGCCATGGTGGAGAAGTTGGCGTGTGATTGATTGAGTGTGTGGACAGGTGTCTTTTATACAGGTAACGAGTTCAAACAGGTGCAATTAATACAGGTAATGAGTGCAGAGTAGGTCTTCTTAAAGAAGTTGTCCACTACTTGTACAACATCTTCTCATACCCCATGCTTCTGCCCAATAAATTAAAAAAGCTTATACTCACCTTCCATGCCAGCGCCATTGCCATGGTGTCAGCACTCGCCTCTCCGGGGCTCCCGTGTTGTTGTTGTGACACATGACCCCAGCGCCCAATCAGCGCTGGCGTCACTAACCCCACCTCCTGTTGAATTGAACATGAAGGGGAAGCCAGAGAGCAGCTGCAGCGCGGACTTCCTCTTCATGTTCAATTTGACAGAAGGGGACAGTGATGCCAGCGCTGATTGGGCGGCAGGGTCACGTGTCACAACAACCGCACAAGACCCCTTGAATCCAGAGGAACAGCGCTGGCAAGGGAGGGGAGTATAAGCTTTTTGATTTCATCGAGGCAAAACATTTAGATCAAGAAGGGGTTGTTCAAGTAGTGAACAACCCATTTATAGAAAAACTAACAGGTCTGTGAGAGCCAGAATTCTCACTGGTAGGTAGCTGACCAGATAGTTATTTCATGCAATAAAATGCTATTTAATTATTTAAGAATCACATAAGGTGATTTTCCGGATTTTTTTAGATTCTGTCTCACAGGTGACGTATACCTACGATAAAAATTAGAAACCTCTCCATTCTTTGTAGGTGGGAAAACTTGCAAAATCGGCAGTGTATGAAATACTTCTTTTCCCCACTGTACATAGGTTGAAAAAGACCTATGTCCATCAAGCTCAACCTTTCTCCACCAATTATAAATTCTTTGTCATTTTTTGGTGCAGAAATGTCTACTGCAAATACTTAATGTGTGCACATACTCTTATACAGCTTCTATTTACTTCATATCAGATTGTCTAAAAGTCTGGCAACACTGAGATCCATAGACAATATGGAAAGGAGTCTGCTGCTCACTGAACAGCTGCTCACTGGGGTAGATGTGGGGGAGGGTGGTAGTAGGGAGCTGCAGGACAGTGAGGCAGCTATCTGGGTGACAGAAGGGGGGTAGAGGGAAGAGTGCCAGGGAGGCTAGTCCTGATCTGGCACACCCCTATAAGTTTGCAAAGTTGGCAGATGAGGGGGGTGTCAGTACAGGGGTAGCACTGTTGCAGCAAGGCATGTCCTCTGAATGCCGGAGGAGTGTCAGCTCCAGTAAGGGGGGAAATAGGAGAGCAGGGAAAGCCAGACAGGTGTTGGTAGTGGGGGACTCAATTATTAGGGGAACAGATAGGGTAATCTGTCACAAAGACAGGGATCGTCGAACAGTGTGCTGCCTACCTGGCGCTCGAGTGCGGCACATCGCTGATCGGGTTGACAGATTACTGGGAGGGGCTGGTGCGGACACAGCAGTCATGGTGCACATTGGTACAAATGACAAAGTTACAGGTAGGTGGAAGGTCCTGTACCACGTGCCACACCAGAGAGGCAACAGAAGATTAGGGAGATAAATAAATGGCTCAGGAATTGGTGTAGGAAGGTTTTGGTTCCTGGAGAACTGGGCCGACTTCTTAGTTGGCTACAGGTTCTACGCTAGGGATGGGCTGCACCTCAATGGGGAGGGTGCAGCTGTGCTGGGGGAAAAGATGGCTAGAAGGTTGGAGGACTGTTTAAACTAGGGATTGGGGGGAGGGTATTCATTTTATAGGTGAGGAAGATAGTGCAGATAGTGACCTGGGCACAAATAAAGAAATTGGGGATGGGGTTAGAAAAGTCAATATAGTAAGAAGGAATAGAGGTATAGAGAGATACATAAAATGCATGTACACTAATACCAGAAGCCTCACCAACAAAATGGAGGAATTAGAATTAATTTTGATGGAAAATAATTATGACATGGTGGGGATATCTGAGACATGGCTGGAAGAGAGCCATGACTGGGTAGTTAATTTACAGGGTTATAGTCTGTTCAGAAATGACCGTACAAACAAGCGAGGGGTGTGTGTGTTTATATGTAAAATCATCCTTTAAACCCCCATGAGAATATATGTGAATCTAATGAAAATGTAGAGTCCCTGTGGGTGGAGATAAAGGAAGGGGGGAAAAATAATAAATTACTGATAGGGGTTTGTTATAAGTCTCCAAAAATAATGGAAGCAGCGGAGAATATCCTCATAAAGCAAATAGATGAAGCAGCGACTCAAGGAGAAGTCATTATTATGGGGGACTTCAACTACCTTGAAATACATTGGGGAACAGAAACCTGTAGTTCCAGCAAAGGTAATAGGTTTTTGACAACTATGAGAGACAATTACCTTTCACAACTGGTTCAGGACCCAACAAGAAGGGGGGCACTGCTAGATCTAATATTAACCAACAGGCCAGACCGCATATACAAGTTGGGGGTCACTTGGGTAATAGTGATCACAAAATAATAAGTTTTCATGTATCCTTTAATAAGATGTGTAGTAGAGGGGTTACAAGTAGTGTTGAGCCACCCCCGTAGTGTTCGAGTTCGGTTCGGTTCGTCGAACACCCGTGTGTTCGCCGAACTGTTCGTCGAACTGTTCGTCGAACACCTTCGAACACCGTCAAAACCAATGGCAGGCAAACAAAAACACATAGAAACACATAGAAAACACCTTCAAAGGTGTCCAAAAGCTGACAAACTGCTCAGAAGACACAACTAACACATGGAAAAGTGACAAGTACATATAATCATGCGAAAAGAAAAGAGGTGGAGGAGTAAAAGGAGGGGGAGACACAGATATAGGCATGTCATGCCCTTCTAAAATCCAAAAAGTGAGAAGCCGACACGTTCAGTGCGCTCCTGCCCGTGCCACCTCCGTGTCGCCGGGTTTGTGCCAGAGCCGCGGTGAACCCTGACGGCCAGCCCCCCTCTCCCAATACTGGTGCCTGTCCGCTGGTGGGTCGAGCGAGCCCCCCTGTGGTGGAGGCAGCTCTAAGCTTTTTAATTTAAATTGTCTCTCTAATTTGAATAAATACACTTTAAATCCATTTACAAGGATCTATTGGAGGGCAAGTCTCATGCCAGCAGCCGCGTAATTCCAGCTCCAGTAGCGTCCACTAAAGCTGCTGCAGTTAAAAAGCTTTTATAAGGATCAAGCTCGGCTGTCCACCGCAAGGCATCCTACTGCCAGTCCGAGCCCCTATGCCTTGGGGTGCCTCCTGATGCTCTTCACTGAGTATCCCGTGGTCCCGAAGCATTTCCTTTGAAAAAATGAAGTGTCCAAACTACAGGTGGTGTAGCTTGCTTAACAGCCGGGATAATCCGCTGACTAGCAGACACTGCTACTAGGCACGAAGTATTTCCTGGGCTAGATGCAGTTAAAAATTTGGAATTAGATACTCTCGTTGGATGCTGAGAAAGCATTCCATAGAGTCTCCTGGCACGCCATATATGATTCTCTTAAAAAGCTTGGGGTAGGGGTCTAGGGGACCCTTTTATAGCCAAAATCACGGCCCTGTATCGCAATACGTCACCTAGGCTGAAGATAAATGGAACTGTAGCACCCTGAGGGCTCGGTTGCTACAGAGGTATTGCACCTCACCCAGAGGTGTGATATCTCACTCTCAGGTAAGGATGTAGTGTGGATCAGGACCCGACACCTGCATGCATTACACCACATTGCCGTGGGGCAGGGCGACCAGTATGCCCCTGAGATGGGCACGACAGTCCCTGTCCCTGGCTGGAGTGGGGGGAGGGAACACTGAGGAAGGGGAACCCTGTAGTGCAGGAGCAGGGAGGAAGCAGTTCCTGGGTGCATTGAGAAGGGAGTATAAAAGGTGGGCACCATCTTAGTTCAGTGCAGAGAAGTCTGAGCAGAAGTGGCAGGGAGCAGGGGCTCTGCATGAGCTCTGCTCCGGAGGCGGGCCTAGTAACAGAGGCCCAGGCCTGGAAGAGGGAGAAGGAAGGAAGAGGAGCGGAGAAGGCTCCAGGAACGAGGAACGAAGGGATCTCAGGGGTGCGGACGGGCGAGTCGCCACCGCACGCCCGAATCCACCTGCGTGGAGGGGTCAGGCCAAAGGGGGAGACCGGTCCCCGAAACTAGTGGAGGCAGGAAACGACCCTCAGCTAGAAACAGGAGGCTGTGACATTTTATGTGGCGCAGCCCCTCGCTACACCCGCTAGGAAGGCACCACATAGGGTCAGGGAAACTGGCGCCAAGTTTACCAAGAGGAGGCCCGAGGCAGCCGGACAGAAGGGTTGGTAAGAAAGGCCAGACAAAGGACACACAAAGGGGGTCCTGTGAAGCACTCCAAAGTTATCTGGGAGTTGTCTGAGCCCCTCACCTGGTGAGCACAGTACGACGTGGGCAGCCGTTACCTGCAGACGTGGTCTGGATAATAAGAACTGTGAGTAAAGGCCCTGGACTGCATCACTGACTCCGTGTCATTACTGCTGCTGCCCTGCACCATCACCCCCATCCTCCGCATACACTGCCCTGAGGCTATACTCCTCCCGTGGGGAGTTATGCTATGCTCTGCTGCACCCACAACACCAGCTTCAGCGGTCTGCCCTGGAGCGGCGGTTCACTCTGACCGCAATCCACGGGTGGCGTAGTCGGACATTTAAACATCAAAACCACATAAATAGTTCCGCCACTGGTTTGACCGCCCTGAGCCACGGAACCGGGTTGCCGCCACGGAGACTACAACCACCAGCATCCACCAAAAAGGGTCCGGCTCCGGGTGTCCCAAGGCCCAGGGGGCGCGTCAGAACATTTTCATCACCTTTCACAATCACCAATGGGACAAGGCAGGGATGTTCTCTGTCCCCTCTCTTATACATCCTAGTGACGGAGCACCTGCTCTCATCAATTCGCCATAACCCCAATATTAGGTGGATTGAGGTGGGAGGCACCGAGTACAAGTGCTCTCTATTTGCTGATGATGTCCTAGTATATATCACTTAATCACATATATCCATCCATGCTGTTATGGCTGAAATAGATCACTTTGTTACATGGTCAAATTTTAAAATCAATGCAGCGAAGTCTGAGGCCCTCGATGTCTCCCTCCCCAAATCCATATAGGATTCCATCCAGTCCAACTTTCCCTTTGCCTGGCCCTCACAGGGTATCAAATACTTAGGAATTCCTATTCATAGAGACCTCTCCCATCTATGTTATCTTAATTTTGGGCCCTTTATTGAACAACTCCATACAGACCACGGTTGGCAAGTTAGAACTGTAAGATTCACTACGTGAACCACTGGTGTTTTGTGGAAAAGCACATGTACACTGTGTTCCAAATTATTATGCAAAAAGTGTTTAGGAGTGATAAGGGAAGAATTTGTTTGTTTGTCAGTTAAACTCATTGATGGTGATGTGTGTCAGGGCTCTTTATATCACTGTAAGCAATTGCAGACACCTGTGCTAATTAGTTTGGCAGGTGTGTCCAATGAAAGGCAAGACTACTTAAGAAGGCTGTCTCACATTATTAAGCAGCCTACATTTTCTGCCAAAATGGGAAAGAAAAAGGATGTGTCGGCTGCTGAGAAGCAACAAATTGTGGAGTGTTTAGGTCAAGGCATGACTACAATCAACATTGTGCGATGATCAGGATGAAGTGTCTTGGCAATCAAGAAGTATGTAGCTGATTCACAGTACACACGAGTGCATGCTGATAAGGGCAAATTGAGGACTCTTTCCTACAGGCAATTACGTCAGGTTGAAAGAGCAGCGGCAAAAAAGCCTTGTCATAGCAGCAGACAAGTTTTTGAAGCTGCTTGTGCCTCCAACGTCCCCCGAACAACAAGATGCAGGGTCCTTCAGAGGTTTGCAGCTGTGCATACGCCATCCTGTCGACCTCCTCTATCCACTTCACACAAGCAGAAACGGCTCCAGTGGGCCAAACATTACATGAAGACTGATTTCAAAACTGTTTTGTTCACGGATGAGTGCCGTGCAGCGCTCGATGGTCCAGATGGATGGAGTGGAGGATGGCTGGTTGATGGACACCCCACGCAAACACGGCTACAGCGCCAACAAGGAGGAGGTGGAGTAATGTTTTGGGCTGGAATCATGGGGAGAGAGATTGTCGGCCCCTTTAGGATCCCTGAAGGCGCTAAAGATGAACTCCATAATGTATGTGGATTTTCTCAAACAGCACTTCCTGCCATGGTTCAAGAAGAAGAACCGTGTATTTCACAGCAAGATAATTTTTCTGCATGATAATGCACCATCTCATGCTGCACATAAAACATCTGCATCTCTGGCTGATATGGGCATAAAAGGGGACAAACTTATGGTGTGACCCCCATGCTCCCCTGACCTCTACCCCATTCAGAACCTTTGGAGCATCATTAAAAGGAGTGTCTATGATGGCGGGAGGCAGTTCACATCTAAGCAACAGCTCTGGGAGGGTATTCTGTCCTCATGCAAAACAATTGAAGCAGAAACCATCCAAAACCTGACAAATTCAATGGACGAGAGAGTTCAGAAGCTCCTTTCGAACAAGGGGTCCTATGTGAAAATGTAACATCACCTAGAATAAAGTTTTGAGTTGAAAACTGTTTGATTTCAGTTTCTAACAACCTGCTAATGCTTATAATTTCAAAAATGACCATTTTTTTGGTCTTTATTAAAATGAAAAGGTTGATCGAAAAGTTTGGGGGATCTAAGAGTGTGGCAACCCAGTAGTCATGATTACTTCGAATTCTGACAATATGAGGGTCATGCTGCAGGTAGTGCAGCAAGAAGGCACTTATGTGTCTTGCGCATCTCGGAGCCCCAAAATTATTTTCCGGGCTAGATGCAGCTAAAAATTATTATTAATTTTAAATCTGGTGAAGCTTTAGTATAGATGGCCTAATAGGATCAGTGCTGCACACTGCTACAAAGCCCAAATTATTTTCCAGTCAAGATACAGATAAACATGATTAGTAATTTTAAATCTGGTGGAGCTTATTATAGATGGCCTAATAGAATCAGTGCTGCACACTGCTACAAAGCCCAAATTATTTTCCAGCCAAGATACAGATAAACATGATTAGTAATTTGAAAGCTTAAAACGGTTGGTAGGGTGATTTTAACCAATCATCAAGCTTTTACTCTCCCCAGGATGACACAGGGGTAGAAAAGTCGTTTCGGATCCATGATTTGTTCATCTTTATGAACGTGAGTCTGTCTACATTATCAGTGGAGAGCCGCGTGCGCTTATCTGTCAGCACACCACCAGCAGCGCTGAACACACGTTCAGACAGAACGCTGGCTGCGGGGCATGACAAGATCTCCAAGGCGTAAGTGGCTAGCTCCGGCCATTTATCCAGATTGGAAGCCCAAAAAGAGCAAGGGTCCAGTGACACAGTCGTGGCTTCAATGTTTACTTGGAGATACTCCTGTACCATCGTCTCTAGGCGTTGACTATGTGTCAGACTTCTTGTCTCCTGTGGCCTTGCAAAGGATGGGCTAAAAAAGTGGTGAAATGATTCCGCAAAATTGATGTTACCAGCAGATACTGTGGTTCTGTTACGGTTTGAGTGCTGAACACTTGACGGTTCCACGGTTGGCAAGTTGGAACTGTGAGATTCACTACGTGCACCACTGGTATTTTGTGGAAAAGCACATGTAAGATTCTGCAACAGTCTCTGCTGATACTCCTGCATGCGTGCATCCCTTTCTATGGCAGGAATAATTTCTGCAAATTTACTTTTGTACCGGGGATCTAACAGTGTGGCAACCCAGTAGTCAGGATTATTTCTAATTCTCACAATTCGAGGGTCATGTTGCAGGTAGTGCAGCAAGAAGGCACTCATGTGTGTTGCGCATCCAGGAGCACCAAGTCCCTGTTGTGTTGGTGGCGAGGTAACAATCATGCTTCCTTCCTCTGTCCTCTCCCCCCAACCTCGCACAACAGAAATGTGATCAAGGTCTCCCTCATCTGATGAGTCTTCCATCAGTTCGTCCTCCACTTCTTCCTGGGCTCCTGCACCTTCCTCACTAGTTTGGCTGCTACCATGCGCCCTGGTAAAACCATCTCCCCCACCCTCACATGCCTGCCGCCTTGGTGCTGCCGACCGTCTGGACCTTGCAGATGTTAGCCCTTCCGCATACAACTCCTCCTCCTCTACTTCCTCCACCTCCTCTTGTGCCACCACCTGACTCCGAATTCTGTTTAACATGTGCTCCAGCATGTAAATCACCGGAATAGTCATGCTGATAATGGCATCGTCAGCACTAAACATCTTCGTCGCCATTTCAAAACTGTGCAGAAGGGTGCATAGGTCCCTGATCTGAGACCACTCCTCCAGCGTGATTTGCCCCACCTCTGGATCTCGTTGGCCCAGGCTATACGTCAGAACGTATTGCACCAGGGCTTGTCGGTGCTGCTACAGTCGCTGCAACATGTGCAGAGTTGAATTCCACCGGGTAGGCACATCGCATTTTAGCCGGTGAAGTGGCAGGCCCAACAACTTCTGTAGAGATGTAAGTCGCTGAGCTGCGGGATGCAAACGGCGAAAGTGAGCACACAGCGACCGTGCCCTCTGCAGAAGGCCATCTAGTCTGGGATAGTGGGCTAAAAATTGCTGGACAACCAGGTTCAACACGTGAGCCATACAAGGCACGTGTGTGACATTGCCCCGGCGAAGGGCCGCACCCAGGTTTGCAGCATTGTCGCACACGGCCTTCCCTGGTTTCAGGTCCAGTGGAGACAACCATTCATGAAATTGGTTCTCCAGAGCTGACCACAACTCCTCAGCTGTGTGACTCACATTTCCCAGACATTTCAATGTAAAAACTGCCTGATGACGTTGAGCCCTACTGCCAGCATAGTAAGGAGGTGTGCAGGAGCCCTTCTGCGCAGTTAGAAAGCTTGTGGCATGACCAGACAGGCTTTGGGTGCAGGTGGAAGACCGAGAGGAGGTTGAGGAGGCAGAAGCAGTGGAGGAACTTTGACATAAAGAGGATTGACGCACAACTCGTGGGGACGGCAAGACTTGGACAGCAGCCCCTTGTCCTGCTGTCACCATAGTTACCCAGTGCCCAGTCAGCGACATGTAACGCCCCTGTCCATGCCTACTCATCCAAGTGTCTGTGGTGAAATGCACCCTGTCACACATAGAGTTTCTCAAAGAAGCGGTGATGTTGTGTGCGACATGCTGGTGGAGCGCAGGCACACCTTTCTTTGAGAAGTAGTGCCGACTGGGCATCTGGTACTGAGGCACTGCGACGGACATAAGGTCTCCAAAATCCTCTGTGTCCACCAGGCGGAAAGGCAGCATTTCTGTAGCCAAGAACTTGCAGATGGTGAAATTCAACCTCTTAGCTTTCTCATGGCTAGGAGGAAATGGTCTTTTACTTGTCCACATCTGAGGGACCGAGGGCTGGCTATTGTGCTTAGACGGAGTTGATAAGGGTGTCCCCGGCAAACTGCCGGTCTGTGAGGAAGATGCAGGTGGACATGTTAGGTTGCCTTGATCCAAAGGTGGTGCTATCGATGTCGGACAGCGCTCAACACCAGCTGGTGTTACCACCTCCAAAGAAAATGATGACCTGCCAATCACGCTGGCTGTTGCGGGTAAAGAGGTGGCAGGTCTGCGCCCCAAAACAGGTGTGACTGCTGTCCCCCCAGTCACAGAGGATGAAGAGGCCGCGGATGCACAAGATATGGCAGACGGTGGTTGGCCCGGCCGGCTAGGCCGCATTGTAGCACACTGAGCTTCCCACTGCAACTTATGCTTCATGTCCATGTGCCGGTTCATGCATGAAGTACTCAAACTATGTATTTTTTGGCCTCTACTTAGCTTTTGCTGACAAATGTTACAGATAACACGAGTTGGGTCATCTTTATCGATCTGAAAAAATGCCCAGGCTATGCAAGGCTTAGCACCCATGCGACCTGAAGAGCCACCACGACTTGTGGTGAGAGGCAGAGTTGTGTTTGAGGATGCAGTTGTTGACGTGCTTCCAGTACTACGTCTCTGTCCAGGAAGGCGCAACCTGACCTCGTCGTCACTAGCATCTTCCTCCACCTCCTCTGCTGACCTCATCTCTTGGCTGACTGTGGGTTGACAGTAAGTGGGATCTCCAACCTCATCATCATCACCCTGTGCGTTATCACACCCGTCGTCCTCAGAGCCAACCTGTTCCTGCCCTGACAAAAAACTAAAGTTGTCGCTCCAATCAGGTATTTGAGTCTTATCATCGTCTTCCTCATTGTCTCCACCAACAGGAGTTACAGTTTGGGAATGAGGGTCTACATTATGGTCAGAACCTTCTGCGTCTGGTCCTGGATCCGACTCATAAAGATTCTGGGCATCAGTGCAGATCATTTCCTCGTCTGGATTCACAAAAGCGCTGGAGTCGACCTCTGATTCCCAGGCTATAGTATGAGTAAACAGCTCTGCAGACTCAACCATCTGTTCTACCTCATACTCAGACGGGCAGCTGGAGATTTGGGAGCTGTGAGGAAGCAAGTGCGATTGGGGTGACACCTTTGAGGACTGGAGTATTTGTGATGTTGAAGTTGATGTGGAGGAGAGCCCACTTAAAGGAGCACTTGATATCCGTTGAAGCACCTGCTGTTTTTGTGCCTCATCTGGAATTTGTAGCGATTGGCGTGGCCGTAAGAAAGGGATCTTATCACATTGTCCGCTAAAAGAAGTAGACATTTTAGTTTGGCTGGAAGATGGTCTTTCTTCTGCAGATGTTACTGTTGCTTTAACACCTACCCCACGGACACAACCTTTTTTCCCCTTCCCAACACGCCTATTCCCCTTTCCACCAGCAGCAGGCCTTTTTCCACTCATTTTGGTGGTTAACTAATTCACAACTCTGGAGTTGTTTGCACAAAAAAACAATGGATGGGAACCGAGCAGAACTGAGTGGCCAAACTGTGGTATTAGGCCAAAACTATTGGCTGGGTTAGATGCAGAAAAAAATTATATTCAATTTGCAACCTGATGGAGGTCAGTATAGATGGACTAATAGAGAAAGTCCCACACACTGCTAGAAGGCCAAATATTTTTTCAGAGCTAGATGCAGAAAAAAATATATTCAGTTTGCAACCTGATGGAGGTCTGTATAGATGGATTAATAGAACAAGTCCCACACACAGCTAGAAGCCCAATATTTTTTCAGAGGTAGATGCAGAAAAAAATATATTCAGTTTGCAACCTGATGGAGGTCTGTATAGATGGATTAATAGAACAAGTCCCACACACTGCTAGAAGCCCAATATTTTTTCAGAGGTAGATGCAGAAAAAAATATATTCAGTTTGCAACCTGATGGAGGTCAGTATAGATGGACTAATACAACAAGTCCCACACACATCTAGAAGCCCAATATTTTTTCAGAGGTAGATGCAGAAAAAAATATATTCAGTTTGCAACCTGATGGAGGTCTGTATAGATGGATTAATAGAACAAGTCCCACACACAGCTAGAAGCCCAATATTTTTTCAGAGGTAGATGCAGAAAAAAATATATTCAGTTTGCAACCTGATGGAGGTCAGTATAGATGGACTAATACAACAAGTCCCACACACAGCTAGAAGCCCAATATTTTTTCAAAGGTAGATGCAGAAAAAAATATATTCAGTTTGCAACCTGATGGAGGTCTGTATAGATGGATTAATAGAACAAGTCCCACACACAGCTAGAAGCCCAATATTTTTTCAGAGGTAGATGCAGAAAAAAATATATTCAGTTTGCAACCTGATGGAGGTCAGTATAGATGGACTAATACAACAAGTCCCACACACAGCTAGAAGCCCAATATTTTTTCAGAGGTAGATGCAGAAAAAAATATATTCAATTTGCAACCTGATGGAGGTCTGTATAGATGGACTAATACAACAAGTCCCACACACAGCTAGAAGCCCAATATTTTTTCAGAGGTAGTTGCAGAAAAAAATATATTCAGTTTGCAACCTGATGGAGGTCAGTATAGATGGACTAATACAACAAGTTCCACACACAGCTAGAAGCCCAATATTTTTTCAGAGGTAGATGCAGAAAAAAATATATTCAGTTTGCAACCTAATGGAGGTCTGTATAGATGGATTAATAGAACAAGTCCCACACACAGCTAGAAGCCCAATATTTTTTCAGAGGTAGATGCAGAAAAAAATATATTCAGTTTGCAACCTGATGGAGGTCTGTATAGATGGATTAATAGAACAAGTCCCACACACAGCTAGAAGCCCAATATTTTTTCAGAGGTAGATGAAGAAAAAAATATATGCAGTTTGCAACCTGATGGAGGTCAGTATAGATGGACTAATACAACAAGTCCCACACACAGCTAGAAGCCCAATATTTTTTCAGAGCTAGATGCAGAAAAAAATTATATTCAATTTGCAACCTGATGGAGGTCAGTATAGATGGACTAATAGAATGATGCTATGCCCAAAAGATTTTACTTCACTAGGTGCAGTAAAAAAATTGGTATTCTATACACAGGTGGTATATCTTGCAACACAGATAGGCTACTCCACTGACTAACACACTCTGCAATAGGCCAAAAAGGATTAGCTTTGCTAGATTCAGCCAAATGCTGTGAAAAAAACTTGCACAGCACTGGCACAGACCTGCCTGGCAAAAACTGATAGGAACTGATGTAACCTAGTCCTGAAAAGGACTCCAATTACAATTAGTCTTTACTCCCACAATCTATCTATTTAAGAGCACATACCTGCCTGATAAAAGTCGTAGGAAATGCTGTAACCTAGTCCTTAAAAGGACTGCAATCACAACTATTCCCTACTCCCAAGCTATCTGTAGATTTGTGCGAAAATTGGCTTGAAATTAACAAGGTATAGCGCACACAGCAACAGCGGTGCCGTCTAACACGCAGCTGCAGCAGTGAGAAAATGGTGGCGACGGGGAAAATGGCTTGGTCTTATAGGGCAAGGACATGTGACATACACTGCCAATGACACATGCCCTTGCTTGTGTGAAAAAAAGCACTTCGCTCCGTGTGTGCGCTGCTGATAGGCTGACAGATTGCACCTCCCCACTGTAAATGCGGGAAAGAGAAAAAAAAAATGGAGATCTTCATTGTTCCTGCAGAGATCCATCCCCTGCCCCTCCCCCCACCCCGCTGTACACTCAAACTGCGTATTAACATTAATTTTCATCATTACTGAGAAAAAATCCAGTTATGATTTTGGTGCACGAACAGTTATCGAACATAACCTCGAACAGCCTAATTTTTCTCAAATTGTTCGTGTTCGCCGAACGGCTCGAACACCGCCCAAAACAGCTCGAATTTGAGATTGGCGAACAGTTCGAGTAGAACAACGCTCATCTCTAGTTACAAGGACACTAAACTTCAGGAAGGCAAATTTCCAACGGTTGAGAGATGATCTTAGTGCAATAAACTAATCCTGAGACATAAAACTACACAAAGCAAATGGGAGACATTTATTAGCATCCTGAATAGGGCCTGTGCGCAATATATACCCTATGGGAATAAACATGCTAGAATTAGGAGGAAACCACTATGGCTAAATAGAGCTGTAAGGGGCGCAATAAGTGACAAAAAGAAAGCATTTAGAGAACTAAAGCAAGTAGGTAGTGATGAGGCATTAAATAAATACAGAAAATTAAATAAATTCTGTAAAAACCAAATCAAGGCAGCAAAGATTAAGACAGAGAGACTCATTGCCAGAGAAAGTAAAAATAATCCTAAAATATTCTTTAACTACATAAATAGTAAGAAACTAAAAAATTATAGTGTTGGCCCCCTTAAAAATAGTCTGGGTGAAATGGTGGATGAGGATGAGGAAAAAGCCAATATGCTAAATGATTTTTTATCAACAGTATTTACACAAGAAAATCGCATGACAGAAAACCTGATCAGTGATAACAAAAATTCTCCATTAAAAGTCACTTGCTTAACCCAGAAGGAAGTACGGCGGCGTCTAAAAATCATTAAAGTTGACAATCCCCGGGTTCGGATGGGATACACCCGCGAGTACTGCAGGAATTAAGTAAAGTCATAGATAGACCATTATTTTTAATCTTTAAAGATTCCATAATAAAAGGGTCTGTACCACAGGACTGGCGTATAGCAAATGTGGTGCCAATATTTAAAAAGGGGACAAAAACTGAACTTGGAAATTATAGGCCAGTAAGCTTAACTTCTATTGTGGGTAAAATCCTGGAGGGTTTCCTAAGAGATGCTATACTAGAGTATCTGAAGAAGAATAACCTCATGACCCAATATCAACATGGGTTTACGAGGGACCGTTCCTGTCAGACTAATCTGATCAGCTTTTATGAGGAGGTAAGTTCCGGACTGGACCAAGGAAATGCAGTGGATGTTGTGTATATGGACTTTTCAAAAGCTTTTGATATGGTTCCACACAAAAGGTTGATACATAAAATGAGATCAATGGGGATAGGGGAAAATATACTGTATGTAAGTGGGTTAAGAACTGGCTCAGTGATAGGAAACAAAGGGTGGTTATTAATGGAACACTCTCAGACTCGGTCTCAGTTAACAGTGGGGTACCACAGGGGTCAGTATTGGGCCCTCTTCTTTTTAACATATTTATTAATGACCTTGTAGGGGGCATACAGAGTAGTATTTCAATATTTGCAGATGACACTGAACTCTGCAGGGTCATCAATACAGAGGAGGACAATTTTATATTACAGGAGGATCTATGTAAACTAGAAGCTTGGGCTAATAAATGGCAAATGAGCTTTAATGGGGATAAATGTAAGGTAATGCACTTGGGCAGAGGAAATAAAATTAATAATTATATGCTTAATTGTAAAACACTGGGCAAAACTGTCACTGAAAAAGACCTGGGTGTATTGGTGGACGACAAGCTCACGTTTGGTGGCCAGTGTCAGGCAGCTGCTGCAAAGGCAAATAAAATAATGGGATGCATTAAAAGAGGCATAGATGCTCATGAGGAGAACATAATTTAACCTCTATACAAGTCACTAGTGCGACCACACTTAGAATACTGTGTACAGTTCTGGTCTCCGGTGTATAAGAAAGACATAGCTGAACTAGAGCGGGTGCAGAGAAGAGCAACCAAGGTTATTAGAGGACTGGGGTGTCTGCGATACCAAGACAGGTTATTACACTTGGGGTTATTTAGTTTGGAAAAACGAAGGCTTAGGGGTGATCTTATTATTATGTACAAATATATGAGGGGACAGTACAAAGACCTTTCTACTGATCTTTTTACTCTGAGGCCTGAGACGGGGACAAGGGGGCATCTTCTACGTCTGGAGGAAAGAAGGTTTAACCCTTTCGCAACCTTGGGTTTTGTCGTTTTTGCTTTTTCGTTTTTTGCTCCCCTTGTTCCCAGAGCCATAGCGTTTTTATTGTTTGGTCAATATGGCCATGTGAGGGCTTATTTTTTGCGGGATGAGTTTTACTTTTCAACGCCATTACTAGTTTTACCATATCATGTACGGGAAAACGGGAAAAAAATTCCAAGTGCGGTAAAATTGCAAAAAAAGTGCAATACCACAGTTGTGTTTTATTTATTTTTTTTACCACGTTCACTGAATGCTAAAACTGACCTGCCATTCTTATTCTACAAGTCATTACGAGTTCATAGACACCAAACATGTATAGGTTCTTTTATATTTAAGTGGTGAAAAAAAAATCCAAAATTTGGTAAAAAAATTTTTTAAAAAATAGCGCCATTTTCCGAGACCTGTAGCGTCTCCATTTTTCGTGATCTGGGGCTGGGTGAGGGCTTATTTTTTTGCGCGCCGGGCTGACATTTTTATTGATAACATTTTGGGGTAGATCCGATGTTTTGATCGCCCGTTATTGCATTTTATTGCAATTTTGCGGCGACCAAAAAACGTAATTCTGGCGTTTAGAATTTTTTTCTCGTTACGCCGTTTACCGATCGGATTAATTATTTTTTTATATTGATAGATTGGGCGATTCTGAACGCGGCGATACCAAATATGTGTATGTGGGGT
This sequence comes from Phyllobates terribilis, assembly GCF_046119375.1. NCBI lineage: Eukaryota > Metazoa > Chordata > Amphibia > Anura > Dendrobatidae > Phyllobates > Phyllobates terribilis. The sequence goes on along the minus strand of NW_027362762.1, from coordinate 189,511,280 downwards.
TTATTTTTTATTATTTTATTTTGAATGGGGCAAAAGAGGGGTGATTTAGCTTTTATATTTTTTTAATTTTTTTAAAAACTTTTTTTTTCCACTTACTGCATGCTTCAATAGTCTCCATAGGAGACTAGAAGCAGCAGTTGTCTGATCGGCTCTGCTACATACAGGGGACCGGCATGTCCCCTGTATGCAGAAGAAATGGTCCTGTGCTATGAGCGCCGACCACTAGGTGGCGCTCATAACGACCAGATCATGACAACCACAGGCGTCTGCTGCAGACCCTGGGTTGTCATGCACGCCCATCGGCGACCCGCGATCACGTGACGGGGTCGCCGGTGGGCGGGGCTTAGGACGCGCTTCCAGGAAGCGCGCGTTAAATGCCGCTGTCGGAGATTGACAGCGGCATTTAACAGCCGCGGGTGGATCGCGATTCCACCCGCGGCTGTTGCGGGCACATGTCAGCTGTAAGAATCAGCTGGCATGTGCTCGGTTCAGTGAGGGCTCAGCGCAGCAGCCCTCACTGAACGGGCAGTACGCAAATGTGCGTACTAAGACGTCATGGGCTCTAAAGGGGTTAATCATAATCACAGACGCGGATTCTTTACTGTAAGGCTGTGTGCCCACGATGCGTTTTTAATGCGTTTCCGCAGCATTTTTGCAGCTGCGGAAATGCATTAAAAACGCATGGTAGAAGGGCAGCAATGTTCCCCAATGATAATCCGCATGTGCTGTGCACATGCTGCGGAAATTTCCGCTGCAGATTATCATTGCGGAAAAAAACGCAGCACTACCAATTATTTTGCGGAAGTGCTGCGTCTTCGCCGCCATTGACTTGCATTAGACCGCATGGATTACGCATCACTGTATATGTAAATGCGTAATCCAAGCGTTCTAATGTGCGGATGGTACCCGGGTGTAGATGAGAGGAGAGTCTCATCCACACCCAGGTACCATTAAAAAATCTGTAAAAAAAGAATAAAATAAAAAAATAAATGTATACTTACCTTCTGTCGGCCCACGCTGCGCTCCTGCTTGCTTCCCAGCACTTTGCAGTGAATTGAAGGACCTGCGCTGACGTCAGAGTCATGTGACGGGTCACGCGACGCTGACGTCGGCAGGTCTTTTAATTCACTGCTGCCGGCAGCCGGGACCGAGCGAAACAAGCCAGCGCGGGCCATCGGAGGGTAAGTATATACACTCTCTCAGGTCACACTATATAAATCCATGCTGTTTGCATGGATTTATATAGTGTGACCTAGTTGTCACAAGCACTTTCCAAGTGATGCTAATTGCTTGGAAAGCGCTTGTCAACCCGCATGCGGAAATGCAAGTGAAGAAGGCTTCACATCCGCATGTCCCTGGCAGGAAAACACATATACAATCAGCATGTACAATCCACATGTACAATCCGCATGTACAATCCGCATGCGTTTTTTTCTGCCAGGGAGATGCAGAAATGCTCAGGAAAAAATCCTGAGCATTTCTGCATCGTGGGCACATAGCCTAAGAGCAGTGAGACTATGGAACTCTCTGCCGCATGATGTTGTAATGAGTGATTCATTACTAAAATTTAAGAAGGGCATTGATGCCTTTCTTGAAAAGTATAACATTACAGGTTATATATGTGGCACCCCAGGGGTCTGGTTGCCACAGTGATAGAAATATCACGTCTGAGAGCAAGTGGGAGGTTCCCTGGTGAGGAGCCCTTGAACATGCAACACCTCCTGTCCCAGACCAGATAGGGGAGGAACCTGCCCTATATAAACTGGATCTGGGGCGGGGTTAGTTAGTTAGAGCCTGGAGTGAAGTTCCAGACACAGGGAAAGCAACAGTTAGGAGCTCTGTAGGAGCAGGAGCTGAGTGCCAGGGACTGGAAGCAGATATTGCTCGTCCTGGTTGAAGACACTACGACCGGACACAGGAGTCTGAGGCTGTGAGGACTTATATATCCAGCAGCAGAAACCAGCCGGCAGGGGATTCCAGGTCCTCTGGCCATAGGAAGCCCGGAGGCTCAGTCACACACAAGGGACCGGTATCGCCATCGAGGAACGGAAGCTACCAGAGGGTCCAAGTCACCAGCCATACGGGTGAGCACCACACGGTATACTCAGGGACGTGGGCTACTTCCACTCGCTTACAGCAAGGTAGCCAGGAAGAGTGCAGATAGACGGGGAGGCCTACAACTCCACCTGGCCAGGGGAACTCCTGTTTGTTCACAGACTGACCAGGCCCCTTATGCTAGCCAGTACTCCCGGGAGGGTCTGCCTTATCATCATCAGTAAAGACCCTGAACTGCACTGCAAAGACTCTGAGTCGTTCCTGCTTCGCCCGTGCACCATCACCCCCATCATCCACACTCACTGCCCTGAGGCTATACTCCTCCCGTGGGGAGTTGTCCCATCCTCTGCTGCGCACACCACACCAGCCTCAGCGGTCTGCCTCGCAGCGGCGGTACACCCTGACCGCAATCCACGGGTGGCGTAGTCGGACATTAAATCATAAAAACCCTATAAAAGACGGCCACTGGTCTGACCACCCTGAGCCACGGACCGGGTCACCGCCAGGGAGACTACAACCACCAGAGACCCGGCTCCGGGTAACCCACACACGTGCACACACAGCCCAGGGGGCGCGTCATATATACTAGATTCCTTGATAGGGTGTTGATCCAGGGAACTAGTCTGATTGCCGTATATGGAGTCAGGAAGGAACTTGTTTCCCCAATGTGGAGCTTAGTGTTTGCCACATGTTTTTTTTTTTTGCCCTCCTCTGGGTCAACATGTTAGGCTATGGGTTGAACTAGATGGACTTAGTTTTTAAGGTTGAAGGAAGACTATGTTAATATGTTACTACGTTTTTATTCTTAGGGCAGTTGCAGACAAGGATATTTTTCGTCATCCAATAAAATCAGATCAACTATGCAAATGACACTCTGATCAGAGACTGATCAGAGTGTGAGAATACAGTAGTGTGTTCGGATTCTATCAGATGAGGAGAAAATGGAGAAAAAAAATTTTCTTCTCCATTCTGTGAGTCTGTGGATATCAGACTGCACTCAGATGTCATCCAAGTGCAGTCCAATGTTCCAACACACCCACTGACTTGCGTTGCCGAGTGCGAACCGAATATCAGATCAAATTGGGGCATGCAGCCATTGTTTCCTCAGAGATACTGTTCGAGGAATGAATTGGACATGTGCACAGCACCATGTTATGCCATTGGTCCGAGTGTGATCAGATATTTTGTCGGATCGTACTCAGACCGATAATACTGCCGTCGGCACAAACCCTTAGGTGATCCTCTCCTTATTCTCTGTAATGGTTCACCTTTGTACATGTTTACATGTTTTTATATACTTTTCGTCTCATAATGTTGTTTGGATTTAGTAATAATAAATTTAGTAGTGTTTTACATGGTAAATTGGGTTTCATATATCTTTGCTTAGGTGGTTGGTAAATTAGTCCAGCATTTGACACCTCCTGTCATTTTGAGACATGTTTTTAGAAAGAACTGTTTTTAGATTATATAAGACTGCTACCATACATTCATTTTTTTTTTTTTTATATATATATATTAGATTGAAGCCTGAACACTGTCACAGCGTTTAAAAGATAAGGAACTTTGCACCTAAAGGTGGTACCCTTCCCAATATTCCTGCACCTAAAGGTGGTACCCTTCCCAATATTCCTGCACCTAAAGGTGGTACCCTTCCCAATATTCCTGCACATACAGGTGGTACCCTTCCCAATATTCCTGCACCTACAAGTGGTACCCTTCCCAATATTCCTGCACCTAAAGGTGGTACCCTTCCCAATATTCCTGCACCTAAAGGTGGTACCCTTCCCAATATTCCTGCACCTTAAGGTGGTACCCTTCCCAATATTCCTGCACCTAAAGGTGGTACTCTTCCCAATATTCCTGCACCTTAAGGTGGTACCCTTCCCAATATTCCTGCACCTAAAGGTGGTACTCTTCCCAATATTCCTGCACCTAAAGGTGGTACCCTTCCCAATATTCCTGCACCTTAAGGTGGTACCCTTCCCAATATTCCTGCACCTAAAGGTGGTACTCTTCCCAATATTCCTGCACCTTAAGGTGGTACCCTTCCCAATATTCCTGCACCTAAAGGTGGTACCCTTCCCAATATTCCTGCACATACAGGTGGTACCCTTCCCAATATTCCTGCACCTACAGGTGGTACCCTTCCCAATATTCCTGCACCTAAAGGTGGTACCCTTCCCAATATTCCTGCACCTAAAGGTGGTACCCTTCCCAATATTCCTGCACCTACAGGTGGTACCCTTCCCAATATTCCTGCACCTAAAGGTGGTACCCTTCCCAATATTCCTGCACCTAAAGGTGGTACCCTTCCCAATATTCCTGCACCTACAGGTGGTACCCTTCCCAATATTCCTGCACCTACAGGTGGTACCCTTCCCAATATTCCTGCACCTAAAGGTGGTACCCTTCCCAATATTCCTGCACCTAAAGGTGGTACTCTTCTCAATATTCCTGCACCTAAAGGTGGTACTCTTCCCAATATTTCTGCCAAACATGAAGTAGTGCTACATCTTTCCATAAATTGTGTATTTTTGTCGTTCAGCTCTATTAAAGGGAATGGCACTCCGCTGCAATACCTTACACAAACTGCAGACTAGTGTGACACGGGTTTTGGAAGAATATAGCCATGTTTTTCTCATCTTGTACAATCTTTCTAATGACTTTTAGTCTTCATGATTTTTTAAAAAAGTTTTTATGTTTCATAGTTTTTATGGCACTACTCTTTGGAAGTTTTCTGTTGTTTTTTGATGAAAATGAGATGACATCACCTGCTTCAAATTCCTACTTATCAGCTGTTCTCTCACTCTCTCCAGGAAAAATCTGAACTCAGACAGCAAACAATATTTATGGGAGATTTTCTGGTTATGCATAAGGCAAAGGTCAGTTATGTTGTGTACATTTCATTGTCAGCTAGATACTGTTCCTCATTTCATATACTTTGCTTAAACTGGCATAACTCAGAATTATCCAAGTGTTTCCTCAATTGTTTACTTCATGCAGCAGCAAAAACTGAAAGTGAAATCGAGAAAGCCAAATTGTGGAACTGTGATGTCACTTCCTGTGATGTAAGGAAACAAGGAAATAAGTTGCTTTCCCAGTTCGTTCCCCAGCAATGTGGCCACTCAGGGGGTGGAGATTTTTGTTCTTTGCACTTCTCCCGGCATTTCCAATTCAGTCACAAAGCGCAGTCCTTCTGACAAGCTACGCCTCTTACATTTTCTGAAATCAAACTAATGAATGTAGGAAATGAGTGAGTCATTTCTGCATCCACGAGCAGAGATTTATGTGTTCATTGTTAACAAATTACTTGACATGTTGTGTTGTACAACAAGGAAGCTTTTTTTTTTTTTTTTTTTTAAGTTTGTGTGTCATTTATTGCAGAATTAAATAATAGAAAAAGATTTTTTTTTCAAAATTTCCCTACAAATCTCTAGATTAGACATGATGAGATATGTACCCTCCAAAATTTTGAAATAAAAATTATGTTATGCATAAGCCGTCCCCCCCAAGTTCATGTTAAAAATCACAGGTGAGACTAACACCTTCAAGAGGACGTTTGGTTACCACTTCTTATGCGAGTACTGTTAATGCCATGAATCATTATAGCAGGGGCGGACATATCATTAGTGCAACCTGTGCAGCTACACTGTCACGGGTGTGTCAGAGGTAACAGACAGTCGCCCTGCAGTTGGTTGCAGGAGATCTCTACGTTTGGCATTATAGACATCTTCTTAGGGGCAGTCTCTAGGACCCAGCGGCTACCTCCATCTGACTAATTAACACCTTGCCTGGGTGTATAAATACCTGCTGTATTTCAGAGGGAAGTGCCAGTGATATACATTAGTACTTGTGAAGGCTTTAGCAAGAGCAGTACCTCGTCCTCTCCGAAGCTTGAGGACGTGCTTTTGTCTGGATTTGTCTAAAGCTAAGCAATTTCCCACTGTTTGTCCACCCTTGTTGTCTATAGTGTTTAGTGGAGATCGACTAGTGCTCATCTCCTCCCTTCCCTAGCCTTAGCCGTACGCCAGGGAAAGACAGGGCGAGGCATGCGTGCGGCGATTGGTGAAGAGCCAATACAGGGACATTAGGGGAGACAGGGTGACGCTAGATCAACCTAGGAGGTCTCCACTTTTTTTTCCCTAGAGTCTGGGCTCCCTTTCCCTCTTCCCTTTATGTTACACTTGTCTTTCCCACACCTTGCGTGACAGACACAGGGAACTAAGAGGTAAGGGGACCATTTCCATCTCTAAAGCAGGTGGAATTGTGCATTTTGATGAGTGATTGGGCAGCAAAAAGCCCATGTATTGTTCTTGCACAAGAGCCCTCTTCTGTCTTTGTCCACCATTGCATAATAGATCATAGTTAGCTACAGCCCTATCCGGGAGAAACATAATAATTTTTATTTCTATAGCGCCAACATATTCCGCAGGACTTTACAATTCAGAGGTAACGTGTACAAACAAAATTACATAATAACACATACTGTAGTTCAACACATACCAAGAGGAGTGAGGACCCTGCTCGCAAGATTACAATCTATGAGGAAATAGGGGGGACACGAAAGGTAAAAACAAAGTGCTTGTTGTGCATAGACCAGCCATCAGTATAATAAATAAGGGCATTAAAATAATGCTACATGAACCAGTCACCAGCAAGTACAAATACAAAGTGCTAATGAGTGCAAGAGAGAATAGGGTAAAGTTAGATAGATTAGTGAGGTGAGGTGATAGGCTATTCTAAAGAAATGTGTTTTTAGGGAAAACTTGATGGTGTTGATACTGGAAATAAATTCAAACTGTTCTGGGGTAGTGCATTCCAGAAAACTGGTGCAGCATGATAGACTTTTTGTAGACAGGAGTGGGAGGTTTAGATTATAGAGGATGTTAGTTTTAGGTCATTAGCAGAACGGAGAGGAAGGGTAGGGTGGTGGACAGAGGTGAGGGAGGAGACATAGGGCAGTACAGAACTGTGTAGAGCTTTGTGTGTAAAAGTGATAAGTTTATATTGGATTCCGTAGCGTTTGGGCAACTAATGAAAAGACTGGCACATGGTGGCGGCATCAGTGTAGTGGTTGGACAGAAATATGATTCTGGCTGCTGCATTCATGATAGATTGGAGAGGAGAGAGTTTAGTGAGAGGGAGACTGATTAGTAGAGAGTTGCAGTAGTCCAGGTGAGAATAAGTCAGTAATGATCAGTAAAAAATTTTGCCGAGTCAAACATAGAACATACAGTACAGACCAAAAGTTTGGACACACCTTCTCATTTAAAGATTTTTCTGTATTTTCATGACTATGAAAATTGTACATTCACACTGAAGGCATCAGAACTATGAATTAACACATGTGGAATTATATACTTAACAAAAATGTGTGAAACAACTGAAAATATGTCTTATATTCTAGGTTCTTCAAAGTAGCCACCTTTTGCTTTGATCACTACTTTGCACACTCTTGGCATTCTCTTGATGAGCTTCAAGAGGTAGTCACCGGAAATGGTCTTCCAACAATCTTGAATGAGTTCCCAGAGATGCTTAGCATGTGTCCAACCTTTTGGTCTGTACTGTAGATAGTGTTTGTTATCATACGTCCTGACAAGTACAGTTAAGTAAGGCACCTCTGTGTTAGACACCATGTCGGACTGGGGTGTCTGGGGCCTACAGGAGGAATTGATCCTCAGGGCCCAACCTACAGCAATATGCAAATAACTGTTAGCTGATATCCCCCTTATAGTCGGGCGTCGACTGTAAATCACAGACGGCTCCTGCACCACCATAACTGGGATGTAGAATTACGGTAGTTTGCATTAAAGGGGGTCTTTGGTTAAAACGAGTTATCACCGATCCATGGGATCCACAGGATCGGTGATCACTTATTGATCGTTTGGGTCCGAACATTGGAAAACTAACCTATCGGAAAAATGGGAAAGTTTTATCCCTGACAGGACACTTATCCGCATTTTAAAATGCAGCAGCAGGTGGGACGTCTGACCGCAGCTCCATTCATTCTCTTTGGGGCTTCCAGAAAAAAAACAAGAACAGCCACTGAGGGAATGAATGGATCAGTGGTCAAGTCGCACATGAGCTCCAGTCTAATGGGGATAAAAACTCCACATTCTACTAATCAGTGCAGGTCCCAGCAGTCAGACCCCCACTAATCAATAATTTATCATTTATCCTGTGGAGAGGTGATCACTTGTTTTCCCCGTAGAACCCCTGTAAGTGCATCTTGTTCCAAGTATTTAATCACTAATGGAAATAAAGAATCTTCTCCTAATTAATATCAGAAAGAAGAAATGACCACCATATGACTCGCCCCCTGGGCCGTGGGGCACTCGGAACCGGGAAATAGGGAGACGATGGGGGTAGTAGTGGCGACCCGGTCCCGTGGCTCAGGGTGGTCAGACCAGTGGCAGTCTTTTAGATGTTTTAGATAATGTCCGACTACGCCACCCGTTATTAGGAACCGCCACTGCAGGGCAGACCGCTGGGGCCGATGATGTATGCAGCTGGGATGGTGTGACTCCCCACGGGAAGAGTGCGGCCCCAGGGCAGTGTAGTGAATGGTGGGAGTGATGGTGGTGAGAGTCCCAGTACCGGTAATGCTAGGGGAGCGAAAAAGCACACAGACAACGTACTGCATTCCAGGGTCTTTACTCACGGTTAATATCCAAGTCACTTCTGCAGGGAATGACTGCCCGAGCCGTGCGGCATCCACCAGGTGAGGGGCTCGGTCAACTCCCAGACAGCTCAGGAGTATGGCTCAGGACCCCCTTTAATCCTTCCTCTGGCCTGCCTCACCAGTGACCCACTTTTGTCCAGCTACCGCGGACTTGTGCGGTTAAACGTGGGCCCCGTCCTCCGCTGTCCTATATGGTGCCTTCCTAGCAGGTTTGATGAGGTGTCGCACCAATAAATGATCACGACCTCCGGTCTTTGGCTGAGGGTTGTTTCTCCTCCACCAACTTGGGATCCGGTACCCTTAATCTGCCTGACCCTGCACCCTGGATTCTCGTGGGTTCTTAGGGTCCCTTCCACCTTCTTGTTCCTGAGCCCTTCTGTTTCTCTGTCTCTTCTTCTCCTTCTCTGTTCCTTTCCGTTCCTGTCTGTTCCTTCCTTGTGGAGCTGGGATGAGACTTAATCACAGCTCCCCTTCACCTCCTCCTCGGCCTCTCACTAGGCCCTCCTGGAGTAGAGTTCCTACAGAGCCTCTACTCCCTGTCTTCTCCTCTCTGGACAGGACTTCTCCTAGAGCTAAGATCGTGCCCACCTTTTATACCTCCCTCTGACCATGAGCCCAGGTGACCAGCAACCAATGGGCTCCTACCTACGCTCAGGAACCAACCCCTATCTGCCCCTACAGCACTGGGTGTTCCACCCCCCTCCCCACTCCAGACAGGGACATAGTCGGTCGTGCCTGCACTTCTGTCTAGTGGGAGCACCGTTGAGCTGTCCCTCGGAAATGGGGTGTGTATGCTGTATGCTGCTAACTGAGCCTTGGTCCATACTCCATCCTTACCCGGGAGTGGAATACCACACCTCTGGCAGAGGTGCAATACCCCTGTAGCAGCCGAACCCTCGGGGCGCTACATTCCCCCCTGGTAAACCACAGCACGTCCTCAGGCTGGAAAAGAGCAAAAACAATTAATTACAGGACATGCAAACTTTTTCAATAACCTTTTACATTTAGAAGCGGACGACACAGCTCCATTCCCTTTATGGGACACACTTTTCTTTCACTAGGCATTATAAAATATTTTCAATACTTCCGGAACTCTTTTGTATAAAACTCTTGCATTATCACCTAGCAGCATATAAAACTTTCTTATGTCAGACATTTTTAAGTAAAGCACATTCTTAGATTCTTGGGTCATGGCCGCGGTGCAACTTGCGACCAGGTGTTCTTTCTTCTTAAAGGTGCAACAGTCCAGTAAACTTGTCTTGAGGTAGACGTTGCAGTCTTTTTATAAAACCAGAAGGGGGCGCTTTAGGAAGCGCAACTATATACAAGGGATTGGCCGTTCCCAGTCCTCGGCCGGTTGGTAAGGGGGAATGGCTGTTCACAGTCCTCAGCCTGTTAAAGGGAAGAGGGATGGCTGCTCTCAGTCCTCAGCCAGGTTAAGGGAAGGGGCAACAGTCAAACAGTCCTACATCAGTCCCAACGGGGACCACACTTTATCCTGGAAACAGTCCAAAACAGTTCCTTTGTACCCTGACAGGTAACTATTTACACTGGTATGCTACTGTTTACTGGTAGCGATTCCCTCCAGCCGCTTCTTGCTCCTCATAGTCGTCTTCGGGCCCATCCGGGTCCTCTTGGTACTCAGAGTCCGAGTAGTGCTGTTCCTCCTCCTCTACTACTCTGTGGACGTGGGGGGCGTACCATCCCTTCACGCCTTGGTGCCGGGTGTAAGACACCACATCCCCTGGAAATAGGTCCCGCCCTCGATGACCTTCCGGCAGGTGGCTCTCCACATCCCTCCTCGTCACGAACACGTCGCTGATGGTCTCAGGGTCTCGGATGAAACCCCAGCCGCGCTCCATCTGGAACTTCACAACAGTTCCGGTGACTCGGGGACTGCGGGCAATTCGGGGATCTCGCCGGGCCTTCATTTTCTGCTCCGCGCTCCGGACCTGCAGCTTTTCTTGTTTCACGCGCCGCTCTCGCTGCTCCCTCTCAAACATCTCCAGCTGTTGGCGGCAGGCCTCCCGCCGTTCGGCTGCGTCCGCCCGTGTTTCCTTTGTGAACCCCATTAGGTCCTCCCCAGTGGGGTCCCATTCAAACTGGGCGTCCTCCAACGGTAGCTGGAGGGTTTCCTGAGGCGCCGGAGCAGGTATGAGGGGCTCAGATGGTACTTCAACCTCCGCGGGCGGGCTCCTCCGAAAGCGGGAGTTGACATACTCGGGGGGCCAGATGAAAGGAAGCCCATCCGGACTGGTATGTTGGGCGAAGAGATCTGCGCCCAGTGGTAGTACTGCAGAGGGAGGGGGCGCGAGCGGGTTGGCGGCGCCCGGGGGCACGTGGCCTTGCGACCAGGCCCGCGCTGGTCGTTTCCTAGTTGCTCCCAGGGGTGGTACAGCAGGTGCAGGAGGTTCCGTCGGGGCAGCGGCGCCCGGGGGCGCTAGGCCTTGCGGCCGGGCCTGCGGTGGTGGTTTGCTGAGCACGCCCGGGGTCAGAGGGCACGGCGTGGGGCGGGGCTCACTGGCAGCGTCGACGGCCTGGGGGCCGGTTGATGGCGGTGGCGGCATGGTGTCGACGGCGAGTCCAGGTGCGTTGGGCTCCGCAACAGGGTGCAGGGGCAGGTCGGCAGCCTCAGGGTTCGGGGTAGGGGCGTCTCCGTTACCTGCCTCTGCTGTCGCGGCCTCCTCCGCGGCGTCGTCTTCAGCCTCCGCTCTGTCTTCACTGCCCTCAGTGGCTGGTGTGCTGCTGGACGTCGACGGCGCCTCCTGCTGCAGGGTCACAGCCTGCCGAGCCACTTCTTCTTTCCACCCGGCAATCACGTCCTGCTGCGCCCGGACCATCCTCCGGTCCAGCTCCTCCAGCACCGCCCGCGCATACTCGGGGTCCTCCTTGGGGAGATGGGCTAGCAGCTCTGTGAGGCTGCATGGTGGTGTGGCTTGCAGCAGGCCCCTTGCTAAAGTGTGGGAGCTGGTTCCTTTCTCCATCTCCGGGTGCGGCCTGGCCAGACTGATCCAGACCACCCCCTGCCCCGCTGTTTTCTTCTCTTTCCGCCCCCATGGGGGGTGGTCCTGGGGCATTCTGCTGACAATCACTCTCAGGGGCAGCCCCCCCACGTTGACGGACATTTCTGCAGCCGTGCTCATGGTTGTTGGGGGCGGGCTTCCTCTTTGGCGCCATTCTGGGACCCGGCCCACGATGGGAGGCGGCCTCCTGTGGTCTTTTGGCGCGCACATTATGGCGCTCGCTCTTCTGGGGCGGGCGCCATCTTTAGTACAATGAAACAGTCTCTTTTCAGGCGCGCAGTACCCATTGTTAGCGGGCACGAAATCCTGCCGACTACGCCAAAGCTGACTCGCCCCCTTGGCCGTGGGGCACTCGGAACCGGGCAATAGGGAGACAATGGAGGTAGTAGTGGCGACCCGGTCCCGTGGCTCAGGGTGGTCAGACCAGTGGCAGTCTTTTAGATGTTTTTGTTATGTTCTGCTACCAAAGCTAAGGAAAGAGAGGAGATCTGTCCCTACTATAAGACTCAGCTGAATCCCTACGATGTAACAGGGAACCTGATCCTGCGATCAGACCTGCTAAAGTCCTAATCTAGTCTGTACGAAGACCTATAGATGTGGGGAGGGAATCCCTACAAGTACTAAGGACTGGGAGGAATATGGGACACCTCCTAACAGAAATAGTAGCAGACAGACGAACAAACAAAATAGATAGAACATAGAGGTCCGTAGACCAAGCAAACTAACAGAGTAGATACAGAGCACAGGCTAGCTAGAAAGTAGATATACAATGAAGTCCAGCAAAGCCAGAAGGGCGGAGCAGGATTAAATAGGCCAACAAAGTCACGTGACCAGCAAAGGAAAAAAAACCTAACAGCAAGGTTCTAACAGTACCCCCCCTTCTAAGAGGATCCTCCGGATCCCCTAGGACCAGGCTTATCAGGAAATCTCCTGTGAAACGCTCTGATAAGTCTGGACGCGGAAACATCATCTGACCTCACCCAAGAGTTATCCTCGGGTCCGAAACCTTTCCAGGCCACAAGATACTGCAAACTACCTCTATACCGTCTAGAGTCAAGGATGCGAGAAATTTCATATTCCCCGTCCTCCACCACCGGAGGAACAGAGGCAGAGGCGTCACCATCCGACACAACAGCTTTTTTTAACAGAGAGACATGAAAGACCGGATTAATTCTCCAGGAGGTAGGAACCTCCAACCTAACAGCAGATTGGTTGACAACCTGAAGCACCTTAAAGGGCCCTACAAACTTGGGACCCAATTTCTTAGAAGGAATCCTCAACCGCAGATTCCTAGAGGACAACCAAACCATGTCACCAACAGCGAACAAAATCTCCTGTCGCTTCCTATCAAAGTAGTCTTTAGATTTTCTGTTGGCCTCCTGAAGATTACCACGCACATCCGTCCAAACTCTTTCCAAATCACCGGAAAAATTCTCCTCCTCAGGCACGGCAGATCCCAACTTGGAGAACGACCCAAACGACGGATGTCTCCCAGAACAACAAAAAAAAGGCGAACAACCAGCAGAAAAAGATGTATGATTGTTCAGAGCAAATTCGGCAAGTGGCAGAAACTCAGACCACCCCTCTTGATTGTCTGCCACAAAACAACGCAAGAACTGCTCAACATCCTGGTTTTTCCTTTCTGTCTGGCCATTAGATTCAGGATGATATCCGGACGAAAACGACAAATGAATTCCCAACCTGTCACAAAAGGCACGCCAAAAACGAGCCACGAACTGAGGACCCCTATCAGAAACAATGTCAGTAGGAACGCCATGAAGTCTGACAATTTCCTTGACAAAGGCCTTAGCGAGAGTTTTAGCGCAGGGCAGTTTGACGAAGGGAACCAAGTGACACATCTTGCTAAAACGGTCCACGACCACCCAGATGACAGTAAAACCCTCAGAGGGGGGAAGGTCAGTTATAAAGTCCATAGCCAAATGTGTCCAAGGAGCACTGGAGACCTCCAAAGGACAAAGCAACCCCGCAGCAGGAGTATGTGAGGACTTAGATCTAGCACATATAGTACATTGGCGCACCCACTTAATGACTTCCTTCTGCCATCCAGGCCACCAAAAACTGCGACCCACCAGTCTCTTGGTCTCAGAGATTCCGGGATGACCTGCCAACCGAGATTCGTGACACTCAACAAACAAATCTCTCCTAAAGGTCCCAGGCACAAACAACCTCCCATGAGGAGTGTTAGATGGGGCATTCTCCTGAGCTTTAAGAATCTCATCTTCCAAAACGGAGTCTAAAGCAGCTATCACAACACCTTCTTGTAAAATGTTTTCCTCTTTCTCAGCACCGACTATGGGAGAAAAACTGCGAGATAAGGCATCCGCCTTAACATTCTTAGTACCAGGGATGTAAGTAACGGAGAAATTAAACCGCGAGAAAAACAGTGCCCACCTAGCCTGACGGGCATTCAGGCGCTTGGCAGCATCAAGATATATCAGATTTTTATGATCCGTAAGAACCTGAACGGGAAATTCCGCACCTTCCAAGAAGTGGCGCCAGTGTTCAAATGCGAGTTTAATAGCCAATAATTCCCGATTACCAATATCGTAATTCAGTTCAGTCTCCGAAAATTTTTTTGAAAAAAAGGCACAGGGATGTAATCCATCCCCGTTATCCTGAGACAATACTGCGCCAACCCCCACAGAGGAAGCATCAACCTCAACCAAAAACGGCCTAGTAACATCAGGCTGCATAAGGATGGGAGCAGAGGTGAACCTCTCCTTGAGATACACAAAAGCTTCAATGGCCTCAGAAGACCACTGAACCGCATCAGCACCTTTCCTGGTGAGATCAGTCAGAGGTTTGACAATACTAGAAAAATTTTTTATGAATTTTCTGTAGTAATTGGCGAAACCCAAAAACCTCTGTATCGATTTCAAACCAATAGGCCTAGGCCATTCCTGCACAGCCTGAACCTTAACCGGATCCATCTCAAAACCTTTGCTGGAGATAATGTAGCCCAAAAAACTAATTCTCTGTACAGCGAACTCACATTTCTCCAGCTTAGCAAAAAGCGAATTGTCCATTAATAACTGTAATACCTCACGCACGCTCCGCCAATGAGACTCCAGATCTGGCGAATAAATCAAAATGTCATCCAAATACACAACCACATTTTTACCGATCAAAGGTCTAAGGATGTCATTAATCAGATTCTGAAAAAATGCAGGAGCATTAGTAAGACCAAAAGGCATAACCAGATTCTCAAAATGACCCACAGGAGTGTTAAAAGCAGTCTTCCATTCATCACCCTCCTTCATGCGCAACAGATTGTATGCCCCCTTAAGGTCAATTTTAGAGAACCACTTGGCCCCCAATAACTGGTTAAACAGATCAGGAATCAATGGCAGTGGGTAAGGATTGCGTACCGTAATTTTGTTAATCTCACGAAAATCCAGACAAGGACGTAAACCGCCGTCCTTTTTTTTTACAAAAAAAAATCCAACCGCCACAGGAGACTTAGAGGGCCTAATGTGACCGGCGGCCAAACTTGTCTGTATGTATTCCTCCAAAGCCTTCCTCTCAGGAATAGTAAGGTTAAATAAACGACTTTTAGGAAGAGTCGCTCCAGGGACAAATTCAATAGAACAATCATAGTCTCTATGGGGAGGCAAAACCTGCGATTCCTTCTCAGAAAAAACTCTCCAAAAATCCTGAATAGGAACAGGCAATTCTCCCCTATCCAAAGCTGCAATACGCCCATTACAACACTTGTCATAACATTTATGGCTCCAGGATTTAATTTCACTGGTAGACCAATCCAGTACAGGATTGTGAAATTTTAACCAGGGCAAACCCAATATTACTGGAGAAGGCAAGTTATTCAACACTACCAAATCCAATTTCTCATGGTGAACACCATTAATAGTGAGAGGAAATTCACTGACCTTGAGAGTAATATTCTTCAAAGGGGAGCCATCCACAGAAACCACAGCAATGGGGGATGATAAAGGTTCAGGTTTTAAATTGAGTTTTTCCACGAATCCCCCATCAATTACATTCAGTGTAGACCCGCAATCAACAAACACCCGAAATTCCATTAATTTTTCCTGAGCAATCGTGGAAGCAGCTAAAAATATACCCTTGGAATTTAAACAGGCAATACGGGCGTGACTGACCATTTTTTTTTCTTTCTTCATCCGAAGCTCACAGCCTTTAATCAAATGACCAGATTTTCCACAATAGAAGCACAAGCCTTCCGAAAAACGACGGTCTTTTTCTTGAGAGCGAGGTGCCACCGATCCAATCTCCATCGGTTCACCACTGTTAGTACACACATTATCATAACCAGAAACTGACATAGCAGAGGATTTGCTCTCATTAACCCTAGCACGCAGTCTTCTATCCACCCGTATAGCTAATTGCATAGCCTGTTGCAAATCCTCAGGTGTAGGATAAGCAATTAGCAGGTCTTTAACCCTTTCACTGAGCCCAGCAAGAAATAGACTTTTCAGAGCAGAATCGTTCCACCCTGTTTGAGTGGACCAACGACGAAAATGTGTACAATATTTTTCCACATTACCCGATCCTTGTTTTAGACGTCTCAACTCAGTCTCAGCTGATGCGACACGGTCAGGATCATCATATAATAGTCCCAAAGCAGAAAAAAAACTATCCACTGATCTGAAGCATGAATCACTAGGTTGCAAAGAAAAGGCCCACTCCTGAGGCTCTTTGCGCAAAAGTGACATTATGAACCCTACGCGCTGGGATTCATCCCCAGAGGACTTAGGTCTCAAACGAAAATACAATAAGCAAGCATTTTTAAATGAAAAAAATTCTCGGTGTTCACCAAAAAATAAATCCGGCAAACATACCTTAGGCTCCAAGAAATGTGCTCCAGGACAGTTACTCACGTGCTGACGGAGCTCGGCCACTTCCAGAGAGAGTCCCTGCAGGCGATGAGCCAAATCCTGAACCGACACCATGATGGAACAGAAAAATCTTTCCTTAGAGAATTTGCAGGCTGGACTTACTGTTATGTTCTGCTACCAAAGCTAAGGAAAGAGAGGAGATCTGTCCCTACTATAAGACTCAGCTGAATCCCTACGATGTAACAGGGAACCTGATCCTGCGATCAGACCTGCTAAAGTCCTAATCTAGTCTGTACGAAGACCTATAGATGTGGGGAGGGAATCCCTACAAGTACTAAGGACTGGGAGGAATATGGGACACCTCCTAACAGAAATAGTAGCAGACAGACAAACAAACAAAATAGATAGAACATAGAGGTCCGTAGACCAAGCAAACTAACAGAGTAGATACAGAGCACAGGCTAGCTAGAAAGTAGATATACAATGAAGTCCAGCAAAGCCAGAAGGGCGGAGCAGGATTAAATAGGCCAACAAAGTCACGTGACCAGCAAAGGAAAAAAAACCTAACAGCAAGGTTCTAACAGTTTTAGATAATGTCCGACTACGCCACCCGTGGATTGCGGTTATTAGGAACCGCCGCTGCAGGGCAGACCGCTGGGGCCGATGATGTATGCAGCTGGGATGGTGTGACTCCCCACGGGAAGAGTGCGGCCCCAGGGCAGTGTAGTGGATGGTGGGAGTGATGGTGGTGAGAGTCCCAGTACCGGTAATGCTGGAGGACCGAAAAAGTACACAGACAACGTACTGCAGTCCAGGGTCTTTACTCACGGTTAATATCCAAGTCACTTCTGCAGGGAATGACTGCCCGAGCCGTGCGGCATCCACCAGGTGAGGGGCTCGGTCACCTCCCAGACAGCTCAGGAGTATGGCTCAGGACCCACTTTAATCCTTCCTCTGGCCTGCCTCACCAGTGACCCACTTTTGTCCAGCTACCGCGGACTTGTGCGGTTAAACGTGGGCCCCGTCCTCCGCTGTCCTATATGGTGCCTTCCTAGCAGGTTTGATGAGGTGTTGCACCAATAAATGATCACGACCTCCGGTCTTTGGCTGCGGGTTGTTTCTCCTCCACCAACTTGGGATCCGGTACCCTTAATCTGCCTGACCCTGCACCCTGGATTCTCGTGGGTTCTTAGGGTCCCTTCCACCTTCTTGTTCCTGAGCCCTTCTGTTTCTCTGTCTCTTCTTCTCCTTCTCTGTTCCTTTCCGATCCTGTCTGTTCTTTCCTCGTGGAGCTGGGATGAGACTTAATCACAGCTCCCCTTCATCTCCTCCTCGGCCTCTCACTAGGCCCTCCTGGACTAGAGCTCATACAGAGCCTCTACTCCCTGTCTTCTCCTCTCTGGACAGGACTTCTCCTAGAGCTAAGATCATGCCCACCTTTTATACCTCCCTCTGACCATGAGCCAGGTGACCAGCAACCAATGGGCTCCTACCTACGCTCAGGAACCAACCCCTATCTGCCCCTACAGCACTGGGTGTTCCACCCCCCTCCCCACTCCAGACAGGGACATAGTCGGTCGTGCCTGCACTTCTGTCTAGTGGGAGCACCGTTGAGCTGTCCCTCGGAAATGGGGTGTGTGTGCTGTATGCAGCTAACTGAGCCCTGGTCCATACTCCATCCTTACCCGGGAGTGGAATACCACACCTCTGGCAGAGGTGCAATACCCCTGTAGCGGCCGAACCCTCGGGGCGCTACACATACACAACACAATCCACTATACCAACACCAATAGTACCATATACAAGGGAGAAATACTACCACACTATGACCAGACCACATATTACCACCACATAGTGACTGAATAATACCACATACAAGGGAGAAATACCACCACACCATGACCAGACCACATATTACCACCACATAGTGACTGAATAATACCATATACAAGGGAGAACTACCACCACACCATGACCAGACCAGATATTAACAGCATATAGCGTCCAAATAATTCCCCATAATTCCTCTCCCCCACCTCCATCATTGTTATCCCCCATACCCATCATTGCTCTCCCCCCACCTCCCCCATCATTGCTCCCTGCCATCCCCATCATTGCTCTCCCCCACCTTCTCCATCATTGCTCTCCTCCACCTTCTCCAACATTGTCATATCTCCCCTACCTCCTCCATCATTGTCATATCTCCTCCATCATTGCCATATCTCCCCCACCTCCTCCATCATGATTGCCATATCTCCCCCACCTCGTCCATCATCATTGCCATATCTCCCCCCACCACCTCCATAATTGCCATATCTTCCCCATCACCTCCTCCATCATCATTGCCATATCTCCCCCACCACCTCCTTCATCATCATTGCTATATCTCCCCTACCTCCTCCATCATCATTGCCATATCTCCCCCACCTGCTCCATCATCATTGCCATATCTCCCCCACCTGCTCAGTCATCATTGCCATATCTCCCCCACCTGCTCCATCATCATTGCCATATCTCCCCCACCTGCTCCATCATCATTGCCATATCTCCCCCACCTCCTCCATCACGATTGCCATTTCATATCTCCCCCACCTCCTCCATCACCATGCCATGTTTATCTTTCCCCACCTCCTCCATCACCATGCCATGCATATCTCCCCCTACCTCCTCCATCACCATGCCATGCATATCTCCCCCCACCTCCTCTATCACCATGTCATGCATATATCCCCCCACCTCCTCCATCACCATACCATGCATATCTCCCCCCACCTCCTCCATCACCCTCTCTCATCTCCCCCCACCATCACCATTGCTCTCCCTCATCTCCCCCCACCATAACCATTGCTCTCCCTTATCTGCCCCCACCTCCTCCATCACCATTGCTGTCCCCATTTCTCCCCATTTCCAGTCCAGTCTAACCTCTCAACACGATCCCCCGTAACATCGTCCTCTGCTTCCTGCCCAGCATCTTTCTCCCTGACACAGGCTCATGCTGCATGATGATATCATCAAGCAGCGCAAACCTGTGTCAGGGAGGAAGCGGCGGGCAGGAAGCAGAGGTGAGGACGGATCCCTCCAGCTTCGCTGCCATTTTCCTCCTGTCGGCAGCGGAGCTGGAGAGATCGCTCCCTGCCCATTGCACAGGATGAGGTTAATCTGGCCATGGGCCCCCTGGAGCCTGGGGGTCCGAGAAGCACGCCAGATTGCCCTCCGGGCCCTTGCAGTATGGAGCACCGGCGGTCATGTTAACCAGGGCCCCCGTATGACCCAGGCCCTCCAGAGAATTCCCAGTCCGACCCTGTTAGACATATGGTTACCTCATCTTATATAGGCATCATCAGCCCTGTTTCCCGATTAGGACCAAACGACCATTTAGTTTCACCCCAATCAGTGTAACATATGGAACATGGACATTGGTAATGTCCCTTAATGGACAATTGGGGTTGGTGCAAATTGATGGCATATATGAAACCCTGGAAGATGGTTAGATGCGCTCACACAGGGGTTTTATCGGATAGCACTCGTCTCAATGTTATACTATGGGGCAGTGCAGATCTGCGATTTTTTTTCTCGTGCTGATATGACATGAGAAACCAATCGCAGCATAGTGTGAGTGGCTTCAATATTCGGATCATGCACACCCATATAAGTCTATGGGTGCGTGTGAAACATACCACTGCACTCGGATGTCATTCTTGTGCAGTCCGATGTAAGCGCACAGAGACAATGGAGAAGATGTAGAAATTAAGTTCTCCATGTTCTCTGCACCTGTGCTGCGATTCTCTCATGTGAGAGAATCGGATCACAGTAAGATGACACTCGGATCAAACTCTTAAGAGAGTTTGAGCCAAGTGTCAGCATAATCAGCCCGATTTTCTCGCATGAGAGAATCAACGCCAGTGTGAGCAAGCCCTAAGAAGGACAGTTTAGGTTAGTGCCCTTGAAGGGACATTTAATCACCTCATCCTATGAGGATACTGTCCACCTTGTGTCCCAATTGGGACTATCAATCTATTTGGTAGCAACCCAGTCTGTGCACTACATGGAGCATAGACAGTGGGATCCACCATTTTGCTGCATTTGTTTTTTTCCTGATTTTCCAGTACATTGCATGTTTAAATTAATTATATAATTGAAAATTACAACTTGTCTTGCAAAAGACAAGTTCTTATATGGCTATGTTGATAGAATTTTTTTTATAGCTCTTTAAAGAAAGGAAGAAAAAAAAGAAAGGGCAAAAATAAAAAATTGGCCTCTGCAAGAAGGGGTTAAAACAAGTCACATTGGTTTCTATAGATCCATATGCACTCTGTGTCTCACATTAAACTCAATGTGTGCTGGTGTATAAGGCTGTTCCACATCTTTTTACAGGTGTTTTTAAAGGGGAGATAAGCTCTGCAAGATGCCATCCGATGGAACATGCTACAATTTATTTTGTTGTATTCATATCTATTGAAAACCTAGAAAACATTATCCAGAAAAACCTCTGTATAGTTCTGTATGAAATAAAAAACATACAGATAGATGTACAGTAGGGCCCCATAAAAGTCAATGAGTGTCATATTTTGGGCTTCTATCTGTGCCTTATAATAATTGGGTATCCAAGCTGGACACGTGGAATGAACTGGCTCTCTACGCCTTGGAGGTCCTGGCCTGCCCTGCCGCTAGCTTTTTATCAAAGCGGGTTTTTAGTGCCGCTGGTGGAATTATAACTGATAAGCGCGTCCGCCTGTCAACTGAAAATGCTGACAGGCTGACTCTTATAAAAATGAACAAGGGCTGGATTGGGCCAGACTTCTCAACACCACCGAATGATAGCAGCGTAACATAAACTCAAATCCAGTGTCTTTTTTTGGGAGGTGTATTCCCATGCCTATACCCACACATGGGTATACGCATCCTGATTTTGGCTATTTGCTCATGTCCTCCTCCTTCTCCTCATCCTCCGCTACCATATCACCATGGTGACCATGGTCTGTGATGCAACACCCACATCATTTTTTTAAAGGGTGTTTATGATGCCCGTAAAAAAAAAAATTTATACAGTATGTTCATGTATACCCCCCAGGGGTAAATGTTTGTCAGCCCATACACTTAGTGCATGGGCATTACAAGTATAGCAGACCCGCTCCTTTCTAATGGGAACATTTTTTTATGAGGCCCTCCTCCACGTCTTTTCTAAGGTGCATTGGAGTGCCTCCCAATTTTTGGCAGCCCTTGCATTCACTGCATAGGCGAACACTATGGAGACCCACTTCCTAATAATGGGAACGTTGTTTTCAGGAGGCCCTCTGACCTCCACGTCTCTTCCAAGGGGCATTGGAGAGCCTCCAAATTTGTGGAAACCCTTGCATTCACTGCATAGGAAAGCACAATGGAAGACCCACTTCCTGATAATGGGAATATTGTTTTCAGGACTCCTTCTGCCTCCACGTCTCTTCCAAGGGGCATTGGAGTGCCTCCAAATTTTTGGCAACCCTTGCATTCACTGCATAGGCTAACACTATGAGACCCACTTCCTAATAATGGGAACATTTTTTTCAGGAGGCCCTTCTCTACGTCTCTTCCAAGGGGCATTGGAGTAGGTCCAAATTTTTGGCAGCCCTTGCATTCACTGCATAGGCAAACAGTATGGGAGACACACTTCCTAATATTGGGAACATTGTTTTCAGGAGGCCCTCCTCTAAGTTTCTTCATAGGGGTATTGGGGTGCTTCCAAATTTTCAAAGGGGTATTGGGGTGCATTCAAATTTTGGGCAGACCTGCCACTCACTCCATACGCAATAACAGTATAGGAGACCCACTCTTTACTAATGGGAACAACAAAGCATAGCCGGCTGATGGCTCTCTAAGAATAGTGAGGGCCGCCTGATGGCCCTATAAAAATAGGGTTTGTGACTTTCAGAGTCCCTCCTTCATAAATGAAACAGGATGTGTCTGATCATGTCTCACACACCACATGGCCAGTTAAGGTTGTAAAATGTTAAAATGACATTTCCCGGTGAATGCATTTGTCAAGGTTGAAAGCAATGCAAAAGTGCAAAAACGCATCAAAAACACTACGTGTGAACATAGCCCAAGGTGTGGAGGAGTATTTTTGGTTTTGGTTATTTATTTTGCCTTATATACAAGTCATTACCCTGGAAAGGATGTTCCTTAACATATTTCCCAGGAAAATCCATTTTGGTTTAGTTTTTGTATGTTTTATTTTGAGTCCGTAAAAATGGAGTAATACTTCTAACAATGTTGTTGTCAGTAGTGACCTGGGAGTCAGAAATGCTTCCAGGGGTCTTCCCCATGCTGTTCCCATGTCATTTGAGCACTGTTCCCATCTGCCCTCTGCAGACCGTCGGGGGGAGCCGCCTGAAAAATGCTCGAGTTTCCTATAGACTTACATTGGACTCATTGCTCGGGTCAAGCACCCGAGCCCTTCCATCTATACACAGCGGGAGGCCGCACGTAGCCATCTATAGACAGCAGGGGGCCGCACGTAGCCATCTATACACAGCGGTAGGCCGCACGTAGCCATCTATACACAGCAGGAGGCCGCACGGCGCCATATATACACAGCGGGAGGCCGCACGTAGCCATCTATACACAGCGGGAGGCCGCACGTAGCCATCTATACACAGCGGGAGGCTGCACGTAGCCATCTATACATTGAGAGTGGCAGCACGGCGCCATCTATACACAGCAGGAGGCCGCACGGCGCCATCTATACACGGTGGGAGGCTGCACGTAGCCATCTATACACAGCGGGAGGCCGCTCGGCACCATCTATACACAGCGGGAGGCCGCACGTAACCATCTATACACAGCGGGAGGCCGCACGTCGCCATCTATACACAGCGGGAGGCCGCACGTAGCTATCTATACACAGCGGGAGGCCTCACGTAGCCATCTATACACAGCGAGTGGCAGCACGGCACGAACTATACACAGCAGGAGGCCGCACGGCGCCATCTATACACAGCGGGAGGCCGCACGTAGCCATCTATACATAGCAGGAGGCCGCACGGCACCATCTATACACAGCAGGGGGCCGCATGTAGCCATCTATACACAGCAGGAGGCCGCACTTAGCCATCTATACACAGCGGAAGGCCGCACATAGCCATCTATACACAGCAGGGGGCCGCACGTAGTCATCTATACACAGCAGGGGGGGCCGCACATAGTCATCTATATACAGTGGCAGGCCGCACGTAGCCATCTATACACAGCGGGAGGCCGCACATAGCCATCTATACACAATGGGAGGCCGCACATAACCATCTATACACAGTTATCCTGTGCATTTGGGGGCTGCAAGGAGCTATGTGGAGGCTCATACTATATATTGAGAGCTATGTGAGGACTCATACTGTATGTATATGACTGTGTGGGGACTAATGTTGTATGTAGGGGCTCATACTGTATGTTGGGGGCTCATACTGTATATTGGGGGACTGTGTGGTGTCATTGTATGTAGGGGACTTTGTATGGATTCATACTGTATAAAGGGAGATATGTGGGTGCTCATACTGTATCTATAGGGCTGTGTGTGGGTTCATACTGTATATGGGGGCTATGTGGGGGCTCATATTGTATGTAGGGGACTGTGTGTGGACTCATACTGTATGTACAGGGCTATGGGGGGCTCATACTGTATGTAAGGGGCTGTGTGTGGGCTCCTACTGTATGTACAGGGCTATGGGGGGCTCATACTGTATGTAGGGGGCTGACTGTGGGTTCATACTGTATATGGGGGGGCTGTGTGGGGGCTCATATTGTATGTACAGTACAGACCAAAAGTTTGGACACACCTTCTCATTTAAAGATTTTTCTGTATTTTCTTGACTATGAAAATTGTACATTCACACTGAAGGCATCAAAACTATGAATTAACACATGTGGAATTATATATTTAACAAAAAAGTGTGAAACAACTGAAAATATGTCTTATATTCTAGGTTCTTCAAAGTATCCACCTTTTGCTTTGATGACTGCTTTGCACACTCTTGGCATTCTCTTGATGAGCTTGATGCTTGGACAAAAGGGAAATGTGGTGTGCAAACAGTGCAAAATAAACGTGTGAAAGGAGGTGCATATGACGCGCCCCCTTGGGCCGTGGGGTACTCGACAGCCGGGCCGATGGCTGCTTGCGGGGATTATCACAGTGGCTGGCCCGGTTCGTGACCCAGGGCGGTCAGTAAAAAGAAAGGCACAAAACAAAAAGGGAATAGTTTATATGGGAAAGTTCGTGACGCCACCTGTGGTATCTGCTGAGAATCACCAGCGCTGCGGCAGTCCACTGAGGCAGGTGGTAAGGCAGCTTGATGGTACAGCTCCCCACAGGTAGAGCTAGGCCTCAGGGCAGCGTATGATGTAAGGATGCAGGACAGACGGGACACGCCGGGTCAGAGCCAGAACAGGGACAGACACGATAGTCACTTCAGTACCTTTTACTGATGGAAGTTCAGGCACATCCCGGAGCACTGTAGGGTGAAGGGTGCATTGCCGGATTCTCCCCCCCCAGGGAGTGGGGATAGGGCCTCCTGTCTCTGGTCTTTGTGTGGTAAGTTTCTGACCTGCCTGGAGCTAGGCCTAACTTAGTCTCTGTTCTGCACCTGCCGACCTTGTGGTAGGGCCTTCTGTTGGAGATCACTCTCCCTAATCTTTGGGGTCTCTGTGATTCCTGACCCTGGTACGTATCAGCTTTTGGTGATCCTGGGACATGTAGTTCGCCAGGGGTTCCGGTAGTTTTCTACTGGTCATGGAGATCCATGTAGATTTGGACCCGGTGTCCGCTATAACTTCGGGGTGAGTTGGTTAAGCTCCTCTGCCTCCTATGTTACTCACTTTCCACTCGCCTTCGGCCCCGCTCGGGCCGTCACTAGGCTACACACACTGCAGTAGGGACACTGCTCTTCTTCGCCGCTCTCAGAGTGTCGGCACACTCCTAGCTCTCTATCCTGAGCTCTGTGAGTTCTAGTCTGGACACACTCTACAGACTGTACTGAACTCTTTCTGCAGGAACTGCTAGGCTCTGGCTCGACTGCACTGATTGCTTTTGTGTCTGAGCAGGAACTTGCTGAATCACTCACTGAGCTGCCTGGCTCCACCTTCCCTTTAAATATCCCTAACGGGCTCCCTCTGGTGGTCTGAGGTGGAAGGTGGAGGTGTGTGAATGCTTAGAGAGCCCTCTGGTGGAGGAATCCTTCAATACACCCTTCTAGGATTTGTGATACCAAGCGCAGCTGGGCGTCACACATAGGGATTAAAATAAAAATAGAACAAGTAGAGAAACAAGAAAAGATTGCAGTGTACCCATAAATATGATATATTGATCATGACCTAAGAAGTTAGATGTCATGAACAATAGCTAGATTGTGCAAATAAAAAAAGATCTCACTGCAAACAGTTATTATAAATTAATAAACATTATAATTAATTAATAAATATATTGAGTGTGATGTGACCAAGAATAAAATAACAGGAAATGTGTCAAGTAATATTGATCTTGAATGAGTTCAAAAACACAGCTCCAGACTGAAACAACAGGCAACTCATCGGCGAAATATCTAAAAGAAAAGGAAGGTACAATAAAAATATTAAAAACATCATAAAACAATAATCAAACAGAAAGCAAAAGAAAATAGAAGCGTACTACAGAAGCGTATTATAAAACGGGACAAAACTAAAGGTCTCATTGAGACCTTTAGGAGACATAGTTTCCAACACAGTAATCCATTGAATCTCTTTTTGAGCCAAGATTTTCTTCCAATCTCCCCCTCTCTCATCCACATAGATCCTACCTATTATTATTGTTGATTATTGTTTTATCATGTTTTTAATATTTTTATTGTTGCAGATGCTTGCTCTTTTGATGTAAAACCCACCCAGCTTTTCTTGTCCCATCCTTTTTGGTAAAGGAATGCTGGGGGTGGTGTTTTGTTTTGTTTCTTTTAAAATCTTTTCTTAAAAGGACACATTTTAAGTTTTGAATAATCCAATTTAGCAACTGGACACTGCGCGACCATACTCAATGCTGTTAATGCATACTCCTTTATTGGCATGAGCCTTCATGTAGCTAATTAGCAACGTAGAATATTAGGGTTATGTTACTTTTTTTGTCAAGGGTAGGATAATTTAAAATAACATCTAAAAAATTATAAATAAAATAAAAAAATGCTATGGTTTTGCAATTCAACTAGCATAGCCGCCACAACAATACTGCTGGCTGTTGCCACAACTTCCTTTCTGTGCATGTGCCTACCTAGAAATATAGTTTTTTTAGGATTAAGACATTTTTGTTGGGGAGGTTTAAACAAAGATATATCTATAAAAAAAAAATTAAAAAGTGTAAGTTTTTGCTTAACTGTTTTACTAGTCCAGTTTAAAAAGCGTAAGCGCCACAACATTACTGCTGGTTGCTATTGCAAATTCCTTTCCGTGCGTGTATCTACCTGGCAACATAGTTTTTTAGGGGTAAGGAAGGGGAAAATATTTCAAGTGAAAAAAACTCTAAGCAAAAAGGTTATGTTTTTGAATAATTGTTTTACTAGTCCAATTGAACTAGTTCCGTTCTTGGTTAATTAATTTATTTTTTTCGTGGGATAGAGGGTTTTTTAATTAGAATTAGCAAACATAATACACACATCTTATTTTTTGCATACCTGTTTTTATAATCAAATTTGACAACCTTATACCCCACAACTATGCTGAGAGATTTAGTTGCATTTTGATGCCGTGTACATACCTCCTAGCATTTATTGTTATGTGGTTCTTTTGGGTAGGGAATATTAATGAGCTTTAATAAAAAAAAGGTGAAAATAAATTATTACGCTAAATTGAGACAATTAACTGTGCAGTGTCTGTTTTGGCACACCTGTTTCAATTGTCAAATTGGAGACACATACATTCCACACAGATATTGTGGTCAAGCTGTTATTGTATTAGTCTTTTTAGCCATCACCTAGCATTTCAGAATGTTGTAATAATTTTCCAAGCTTGGCCAAGTGTTTTCATTTTTTTTTAAATGTTGTTAACATTATACTTGTGCCCAAAATGTATGCTAAATCAAAAGGTGGCACTGTAACGGACATAATAGGGCAAAAGAAAAAAAAAGCCCATACCATAGCAAAAAATGTGAGTGTTACTAAAAGTAGCGCCACCGACACTGCTGCCAGCAACTGTCCTGGCAGTAGCAGTACTAAATGCAGGTCACATTTGGCCCCCTTTGCCTCTGTCAAGCAGAATAGTGTGGTGAAAGTGGAAGGCATAATGGAATATGTCACATCAATTGTCTCAGTCTACTTGAGTCAATGTTTTGCTCAGCGCACCTCCTCAGCCGCCAAAAAAGTTAATGTACATAGCAGAATTTCCATTTCATCAATGATACTTATTTTTGGTCTTCAATTAGTCCCCTAATCCACAGCACCCGAGGGGCTGGGGAAAATAATTCTCCAAAACAATTACTTCCAGTAGATTTATTGGATGCGATGAACAGTCAGCCATTGTACTCAGATTACATGGAGCCGATCGATGGAGGCAAGATTATAACATCAATCTGTGTTGCTTGCTCTGTGAGTCATAATGGTACGGTCCTGGCAGTGGTAGTAGCACTCTAAGCCAGGACAAATCTTGAGATGGAAATCACGTGGGAAGGCAACGTCAATTCATTTCCCACATAGAGGCAACTGTGAGCCCACCTGACCACAGAGGTTGGCACTCTAAGAAAATGTAATGGCGCCCCCACTTGACGGCGGCTTACCCTGAATGTCCTTGGCTGGTTCTAGGATCTCTAAAGAAGCAGTTCCCTAAGGAGTAAAGGAATCACACACAAAACAACTGCAACCAACACAAACTACAGCAAAGTGAATGAATCCAACAAAGTCTATCACCAGCAGGAAACACCAGTAGGGTAAGGTATTTAAAGCTGCACCTGTAACATCCCTGGCGGTGTGCTGGCATGGCTTATAACCTCCCACCCTGCAAGACCGCCATCTTACCTATCAGTCCGGGCTGCACACTTGCTCCAGTACCTGCTGTGTGCATGTCTCTTGTCTGATTGCTTAGGGCGGCGGTTCGGTTACTGCCTGATTCTTATAGTTACTGTGTGCGCACTCCTAATGCGTCCCCAGCCTATTGTTGTGAGTCACTGGATACTTAAACCCCTTCCACCCAGTAGGAGGTGTCTGAGCAACACTTTCTTTCAGTGTGTTCTGTGCAACTGAGTTGCCAGGTCCTGTCCTGTATCTTGTCTGTTTCCGCCACCCTGGGGGCTGTATACCCAAGCCTGTTACCTGTATCTGTGACTTCTAGTCTGTTCCGCCACCCTGGGGGCTGTATACCCAGGCCTGTTGCTTGTATCTGTGACTTCTAGTCTGTTTCCGCCACCCTGGGGGCTGAGTTCCCAGGCTCGTTCCTGTATCTTGTTCCTGGTTCAGTTCCTGTCTGAACAGTGTCCTAGCCCGTTACTTGTTTGTCTCTATGTCCGTTGCTTCCCTTTTCCTGCAGTGTCTGAACCAGCACCTAACTCCAACTCGTTGTCTCTGTACTTCTGTTTGTGAGTTTAGTGTCCACTCGCTAAATCATTGTAAGTACCTTGTGTGTATCTGCTCTGCTTGTCTACCGCACCTGCGGTTTTGCTCTGCTCTGCTTGTCTACCGCACCTGTGGGTTTTGCTGTGCTCTGCTTGTCTACCGCACCTGCGGGTTTTGCTCTGCTCTGCTTGTCTACCGCACTTGCGGGTTTTGCTCTGCTCTGCTTGTCTACCGCACCTGCGGTTTTGCTCTGCTCTGCTTGTCTACCGCACCTGCGGGTTTTTCTCTGCTCTGCTTGTCTACCGCACCTGCGGGTTTTGCTCTGCTCTGCTTGTCGACCGCACCTGTGGGTTTTGCTCTGCTCTGCTTGTCTACTGCACCTGCGGGTTTTTGCTCCTGTTTCCCAGTCTGTACTGGTCCCTATCCTGCCTGCGTTCCTGCCTGCCAGTGTCCACCTGTCTGCATACCAGCTGTGCCTGCTAGTACCCACCTGTTTGCATACCAGCCATGCCTGCCAGTACCCACCTGTCTGCATACCAGCCGTGCCTGCCAGTACCCATTTGTCAGTATGCCAGCCTTACCTGCCTGTTACTGCATTCCCCGGTGTGGGTCAACAGCTGTGACCAGGGTCTGACCTGGAGTAGCACCTGGTCCCTCTGCTCGGTTCCTCCCTGGTTCACGCAGTCGACTGAGCCGCCATGCGACCTTGGTCGGACTGAGTTGATACTTAGTCACGCCCCTCCAGGCACTCCTCGGTTCATGGTCCAGTGAGATCACTAACCACGCTCACGCCAGTCAGTCCGGGCGTGTGCGTAACAGCACCCGACTGGTGATAGGACAGATAAACAGAGTAAATGAAAAACACCTGTTACCCAAAAACCGACAGAAGCAAAGATAACAGAACTAAGACGCCAACCACAGAAAACAAAATCAAGGATTTGAATCCAGAAGCATGATAGTACCCCCCTTCAAGGAGAGGCCACTGGACCCTCCAAGATCCCCAGCATACGGGTCTTTAGCATCCACCCAGAAATTATTCTCCAGTCTGAAACCCTTCCACTTAACAAGAAGCTGAAGTCGCCGTTTGACATATTTAGATTTCAAGACTCGTTTCACCTCACACTCCTTGTCCGCCTCTAAGTCTACCCCAATACTGTCCTGAGGATCTGGCGGGCTTTCAAACTTTTTAAGAAGAGAGACATGGAAGGAATTATCAATCCTCTATGCAACCGAGAGTTGGAGCTTCACCGTCACCGGATTAATGATCCTAATTATCTTATATGGTCCAACAAATTTAGGAGCAAGTTTTCTGGATGGAACTTTAAAATGGAGATTTTTAGAGGATAACCAGACAAAATCTCCCACCTTAAAGACAGGAGCCCTCCTACGTCTATGATTGGCAGTTCTCTTGGTCCAATTGCAAGTTATCAAAAAACCTCTTTTAACTTCTCTCCAAACCTTAAGCTAATGAGAAAAATATCTTTCCTCCTCTGGAACCACAAACTGTAAACCAGAAAAATCTCATAAAAAATGGATGAAAACCCCCACAACAAAAAAAGGCGAGGTACTGATAGCAGTAGAGGTGCGGTTATTGAGTGCCAACTCAGCCAGAGGAAGAAAATCCACCCAATCTTCTTGATTAAATGAGATAAAAAATTTAAATATTGTTCCAATTCGTGATTCATTGTCTCCATCTGAGCATTAGTCTCAGGATGATACCCTGAGGAGAATGAAAACTTAATTCCCAATCTAGAGCAAAAGCTATGCCAAAAGCTAGCCAAAAACTGAATCCCTCAATCGGAAATAAGGTTTTTAGGAACACCATTTAGTTTAACGGCGTGGAAGATAAACAAAGTAGCTAACCCCTTAGCCGTAGGCAAATTTGGTAGAGGAACCAAGAGAACCATCTTGCTAAAATGGTCAACCACCACCCACACCACAGTATTACCACCAGAATTAGGCAAATCCGTGACAAATTCCATAGATAAGTGAGCCAAGGTCAAGACGGAACCTTGTTAGGCAAAACAAACCCTGCTGGAGCCTGGCAAGAGGCTTTAGACCTGGCACAAATCCTGCACTTATGGACATACTCATCCACATCTTTTTGAGCACTCTGCCACCAAAAGGACCTAGAAACTGCTCTCCAGGTAGCAGAGGAACCCGTATGTCAAGCCAACACCGAGTCATGTACTTTGTTAAGAAGAACAGTGCGAAGCTAGGAAGGCACAAAAAGGTTGCTAAGTGGTAAGCCCTTCGGTGCACCATCCTGAGCCTCCATAATGAGCTGTCGAGATCGAAACCCAAAGCACCCACCACCACTCCTTCACTAAGACTTTTGACTGGATTTTCATCTCTCAACTCTGGAATGAAACTATGTGATAAGGCATCCACCTTGACCTTCTAAGTACCAGGGAGATATGTGACAGAGAAATGAAAAAGAGCCCACCAAGCCTGTCTAGTATTCAGGCACTAAGCAGCGTCAACATACAGTAAGTTTTTGTGATCAGACCGTTACTCTATGCTTAGCCCGTTCCAATATCTTCATTCCTCGAAAGCTCTCTTAACCGGTAAGAGTTCCCGATCAACTATATCATAGTTGGACTCTGCTTGTGAGAATTTCTGAGAGAAAAAAAGCACAAGGATTAAAGTAACCATTGTTCTGTGAAAGAACAGCACCCATCCCTAGAGAAGAAGAGTCTACCTCAACCACAAAAGGCAAATCAACATTGGGCTGATTGAGGATCGGAGCTTTTGAAAAGGCTAACATGAGAGCAGCAAAAGCATCAACAGCCTCAGAAGACCAAGAGGTAAAGTCAGCAAATTTCTTATTCATATCAATAAGAGGTTTGATTTTGACTTAAAAGTTTTTAATGAACTTACGATATTAATTAGCGAAACCTAAGAACCTCTGTTGAGCTTTAAGATTAGTAGGTTGCATCCAATTAAGAATGGCCTGTACTTCAACGGGATCAATCTGAAAACTTTCAGCAGAAACCAAATGACCCAAAAACTGCTGCACCTTAAACTGACATTTCTGTAGATTGGCATACAAATGATTGTCATGAAGAACCTGAAGCACCTGTCGAACATGCTTCCGATGCTCCTCGCAAGCACCTGAATAGATCAAAATATCCAAGTATAGCACCACAAATCTACCCACACTTGATAGCAAAATCACTGTCAATGAGATCTAAGGTGGAACCTGAGTCAACAACTGCAAAGGTAACTATAACTCTAGATTTGATAGCCAAAGACACTTGTAAAAAAGAACCAGTAGTATGCATGAGAGATAACTGTTAGGATCAGTGTCCTTACTTATTATTTTTTTTTTCTTTTATATCCTCCTTACCTTTAAAAAATTAATTGTTATATTTGAAACACTGAATCAATACATGACCCATTCGACCATAGTATAAAAATAAATGAGCAGGTGCTTCACTTACAACTCCCTCCTTGAATTCTATGCAGGCCCCAATTTGCATGGGTTCACCTGCCTCACTAGGATGATAGGGAGTAACCACAGAAACAGTCTCAAATGTGTCTTTATCTCTAAGACGTCAGTTCAGGTGCACCGCCAGAGACATTGGCTCATCCAGGGACAACGGAGAGGGACTATAGACTATTATATCACTTATTTTATGAGAGAGAACCTGACAGAAATGACTGCGGATAGCTGTATCACTCCAGGAGGTCTCCACTGCCCAGCGTCTGACCTGAGAGCAGTGGTCCACTACTTTACAATTTCCCTGAACCAACCCATAGATCATTGATTCAGCAACCACAACTTTATCTGGGTTGTCATAAATGAGCCCCAGAGCAGAGAAAAACACTGGAGAATCCGCAGGCAAAGAAAATGCCCAAGCCTGAGGATCTCCACGAAGCAATGAAAGAACAATATCCACGTATTGACTCTCTCCCCAGACAAGGTAGGACGGAGATAAATATATAATTTACTAAAAAGATGGAAAACTTACTTCGGTTCCTGTCGAAACAGTCCAGTAATTTTACCTTAGGCTCAGGTAACTGATTAGAGTGGAGTAGAGCCTGTAGAGCAGTGAAAAATGCAAGCTGCTTTTGCTGCTTGATGTCTGCCACTTCCAAAGACAAAGAACCCAATTGCGTGGTCAGAGTGTCCATGATGACTTCTCAGCACACAACAAATGGAATAGGCTGGTGATAATGTTATGACTGCCAAAGCACATTCATATGGGTAGCGTACAAACTAGGGAGACAAACACCTGAATCTGACAGGTCCCTGTTCAAACTAGGAAACGCCCTTCTCTGACCTTGTTCTGTCCTTGCCTGGCAGCGGAGATTGGCACCCTAAGATCATGCAATGGTGCCCCCACTTGATGGCGGTTTACCCTGAATATCCTTAGTAACTCAACGTCACCGCTACCTTGGCCCCGTGGAAGCGCCATAAGGCCGGAGATGGCTATCGTCCAGCACTCTCCTCCCCCACACCACTTTTCCCTAACCGGCACGCCGCTGAGATGTCCTGTTTGATGCAATAAAGGACAATCTGATTTCAGTATTCGGTGAGTGCTGCCTTTCCTCACTTTCTATGCATTTGAACTATTGATTACTTAGCTTTTGCACCGCGATTAAGAATCAAGGAGTATGTTAAACTGAGACAATAAGTGGGATTGTCTGCATGTGATGCCAAAGTGCTTTTCTACTGTGGGATTGCTATTTATTTATTTATTTATTTACTGCAGGGTATTTGCTCATTTTGTTTTTATCTTAGGTTTTGTCTGTTTAGTGGCCAGTGTGAACATGCACGTACACGCTGCATGCATTCAAACTTATATTCCAGTTCATCCAGTACAAGCTATTAACCTGCAAATATGGGGTCAATCTGAAGGTTAATATCGTTATTAACATCATACAAAAGAATATAGCGTGCACTCACCGTGCACGTGACCTGTTGAAGCGCTTATACGCGCGAAACGGCGGTCATCTATTAAGTGTTCCACTGACTCCCTGCCTTGTTGTTTTAAAGTGATGAAATAAAGAATATTTTTTAATTTACCGGTGAGTGCACGCTATATTCTTTCATATGATGTGCCTGGACTCTGTTTTCAAGCAAAGCACCCGGTTCACAAGGGAGAGGTGTCTGTGCTGCTGAATCAGAGAGTATGTAGGTGCAACGGTACCAGTGTTTGTTTTTTCTATGAACTGATAATCGTTATTAACATGCCTGGCGCCAGCACTTATGTTGCACGCACGTCGCTAGGTTCAGATAGAGCAAGACGGGTTTCATGAATTCGTTGGAATCCTGGGGGAACCGTTACTCAGGGTAACCATAGGCTGTAGCTTCTCTCAGGCACACAATAGATTCAGTTGCTGACCAGACACATCTGACAAGAGTCTTTTTCTGTTAGAATCAATTTTGTTTTACTATCGGCCATCTTGTTGTGGTTTGCTGGCTTCTAGTCTTTTCCTCTGGTGCTGGGTTTCTTGGTCATGTGATCTCTGCACTCTTCATTACTCAGTACCTGGCTTCCATTCCCCGTTGGACATCAGTGTTGTAACGCTCGTGCTCTGGCTAAGTAGCCTTGGTTTGGACTATTGTTATCCTGGGACTTCTTGTTCCACCAGTTTTGTTTCCTTTAATTTTCGTTTCTGCAACTAACTTTTCTGTTAGGAGGTCTCCTGCTTTTGCTCCCAGTCCTTAGATATTTTAGGGACCCCTTTCCCCGTCCTACAGGTCTTCGTTTGAGTTCAGTGCAGGAGTTTCGGTGGGGCTATTCATAAGGAATAGGGTACCCACCCCAGCGTAGGGTTAAGCTGATTCTCAGTGCAGGGACAGCTTTTCCCTCCTATTCCTTAGTTCTAAGTTGCAGAACATAACATTTTCAACAGTTTAACAGTGGAATTTAATCTGAAGCACGGCCAGTGCAATTCAGGGATATTACATCAACAATCTTCATTACTGTACAGCCTCATAAAGCAGGCATAGTAACGTCAGTCTCTGCAGTAGCATAATTTAGCACAGATTAGATCTCTTGGTAGCACAGTTCTATGCATAAATAGCAGGCTTTTCCTTCACAAGGACTCACTAGTACACAGCATTCTTTATCTTGCATGGAGATGGAGGGGGGGGGTTTGATGAGGGAGATGATCCCTATGACACGATTCCTTCCAGTCCTTATCTTTCTGCCCAACAATACTCCACACATTTAGCTCAGGGAGTCTATCTGACCTGTGTTTAGCTTCCCTCCAGACCTGAATTCTGTTTCCTTGTCTTCTGTGAGATACAGATCACACACCACCTTTCTCTATGGCTCCAGCCAGAACAGTAAACAACTCCCCCACAACCCTCCTGGGGCTCTGCTAACCACTCCCTGTCTCCTGTGACTGTGTTAATCCCTCTAGTTGCTGGATGCTTCTGAAGCACAACACTTCCTGTCTCCTGTGATTGTGTTAACTCTTATAGTTGCTGAATGCTTTTGAAGCAGCAGCACTACTTCTGCATGTCACACTTAGCCAAACACTGCCGGGAGAAAATTAATTTTATTCTCCCTGGCAACGTTCAGGTTTCAGTCACGGAGGGTTATGATTGTGCTATTGATCTGGTCCCTAATGCCAAATTACCTAAAGATTGCCTTTACAATTTGTCTGGGCCTGAACATACCACCATGAAAAATTATGTCAACAAGAGTTTACAGAAGGGTCTTATCCATCTAACTTCAAGACAGGCCAGATGGTTCTTACTTTTCTCTAGATTTAATTTCTCTATTACATTCAGGCCGGTGTACAAGAATGTGAAAGCTCACTCATTATCACACAGTCTTAGTTCAGTTTCTCCTCCAGAACCTCCATCTTCTCTACAAGAGTTGTGTTTTCTGAGGTATCCTTGGAGTTGGAAGCTGAGATCTGTAAAGTCCAGTCGTTGGCTCCCTCCGCCACTCCAGGGCCCAAATTATTTGTACCGGTGTATTTAAGATTGAGTCTGTTGCAGGACTTTCATGATTCCACCATGAGTAGTCATCCTGGGGTCATGGCTACGCAGAAAGCTACTACTAGGCATTTTTGGTGGCCATCTATAATTAATGATGTTAGAGATTTTGTATCCACTTGTGAAGTTTGCACATGCTCTAAAGTCTGTCAAAACTGGCCGGCTGGAGAATTGGCTCCATTGCCAATTCAAAAAAGACTGTGGACTCATCTGTTCGTGGATTTCAACACAGATTTATCTCTGACTGGTGGGAAAACTGTTATTTGGGTGGTGGTTGACAGATTCAGTAAACAGGCTTTATCTGGGTAAACTAATACTGAGACACTTTCCAGGTTGTTTATTTGCTATGTTGGGAGATTGCATGGAATTCCTCTTAACATTGTGTCTGATAAGGGAGTGCAATTTGTCACCAAATTCTGGAAAGCTTTTTGTAAGAAACTGGTGATTGACTTGTCATTTTCCTCTACCTACCACCCTGAAACCAATGATCAGACAGAAAGGACAAATCAATCTTTGGAACAAATTTTAAGATGTTCTGTTGTGGCTCAGAAGGAGGACTGGTCTTCATTTTAACCTCTTGCTGAGTTTGCCTTTAACAGTTGGGTCAATCAGTCTACTGGAACCTCGCTGTTTTTTTTGTAATTATGGTTTGAAACCCCATTTTGGTGAATTTTCTAGGATAAATTATAAATGTCATGGGATTGATGTCGCCATACAGAAACTTTGGGATGTCTGGAGGGAGGTTCAAAAGAATATTGGGCTGCTCTGATTCGCCAAAAGCGGAAGGCTGATAGCAAATGTTTGAGTTCTGTCTTTAAAGTAAGTGATCCAAAAATATTTAACTTAAAGTACCGTCGGCGAAGTTGGGTCCGAAGTTCATTGCTCCATATAAGATTTTGGAAGTGGTCAATCCAATGGCTCTTAGGTTGAAGCTTCCTCTACCCCTTCACATCTCTAACGTCTTCTATAACTCCTGTAATGCTTGCTGCATTGCTAGAATGTCCAGGGGGTGTGCTTTAGCTGACCATTTACCTCCCCCTCAGGTGACTGATCACGTGACTGTGACATCATCACAGGTCCTGTGTGCACAAAAGGATATATAAACCCTGGTAGTTTTGAAACAGTGAGAGAAAGAGTGGCCTGGTGAGGCCCTAGAAAGAGAGGCCTGGTGAAGCCTGGAAGGCAGAGGCTGGATCCCCGGTGTTTGAGATACCAGTAGCCTTGGAGGGTGAGAGGCCTGGTCTCTGTGTGGGACTCCACTAGCCTGGAAGGCAGAGGCTGGATCCCCTGTGTTTGAGATACCAGTAGCCTTGGAAGGTACGTGGCCCGGAGGCCCCACCTGGGAAGGCTTGAAGCCACAGCTGTGGCAGAACCGAGCTGACTGAAGCAGCTACGACCCGGCAAAGGTAAAAACGCTGCTTGATGTGGACATTGATATTGTTACCTTGCTGAAGGCTGTATCTGGAGCCAAGTGGGCATGTCTGTCACTAGAAAGGCTCTGGGATATTATGTGTAACATGTCAGCGGGCCACTGAGATGGACTATGTTATGAGCGGTTTATGAGTACTGTGAATCACCGGAAAAACGTTGCATGTGTGCTTTGATTGACCCGATGAAGCGAGTGCCCCCAGCATGATGAATAGCGCTACCTTACATGTGGTGGAGAATGCGGGCAACTGCAGCCTGGTTGCTAGGGGTAACGGCACAGGACGACGAGTGTGGATGCAAGCATCTTGCTGTGGCTCGGCGGGGTCACGAAGATTAAAGCATCTGGCTGTAACTCGGCGGGGTTCCGAAAATTGTCGTCGCACCCAAGCCTGGAGTGCTGTGGCTCGGCGGGGCCATGAAAATTTTACGGGGAGAGCAGTGTGAAGTGTCTAGTGTGAACAGTGTACCGCAATGGCTATGAATGGAGCAGTATCTCCAGACGGAATGGAGAAGTGGTTAGATGACCGGCTGCAAACGCTCTTCAGCAAAATGGAGCTTTCTGAAGAAATGCAGGAGCAGATAAAGATGGCTGTGAAGGGAGCAGCAGATGAGACTGAAGCTGCTGAGCGGTTAAGGTACCTGTTAAAATTGCAGCAACAGGACATGGTGCAGGAATGGCAGGAGCTGTTGGCACCATATTTAATGGCGGCAGTGGACCATTCTGTGACTTCTCCAGGGGCGCCAGTATTGTCCCAGAGTGCCCGGGGAGGTGGTAAGAGATGTTGTGAACTGGGTCCTAAGACTATTACGTGTTTTTTTTTTATTTTTAAAAAACCTCTACAGGTGTGGATGTCCAAAAAGGGGTGGGGTCTCAAAAGGGGGCGGATTTTCAAAAGTGTGTGGAGTATAGGAAACCAAAATTGGTTACTGGGTGTGGGTTGGTACCGCCTAAAAATGACAATTTGACCATTGATAATGGGGTAGCTCCAGTAGAAGGGGTTGATGTCAAAGTGGGAGGTGACTTGTTGGTCCACAACACCATGGGGAGTGACACAGACCCCCCAACTGACGGTGACACTACGAAAGTAGAAAGAGAGTTCAGTCAGGAGGAGCTAGATGAGGTGAGAAAGTCCCCCTCTCGTCGTCGACGGCGTAAGGGCCACAAAAAAGTTGCTCCTGTAGCCTTTGCTGAAAGCGCAAATAAAGAAAATGTAATGCTGTGTGCTTTTATTCCGAGTGTGGATCCTACTTTAGAAGCAAAAGAGGAGGTGACTTTGCCAGTAGCAACCTCCGATACAGTACTGAGACAGAAGGATCAGGATCCGACAGCCCTGAAAGAGGAGGCGGCCAGTCATGACCAATCGCTGGAGCCTATCAGGCAGCAGTATAAGAGTGACGTGCAGCAACTAAGGAAAAACCTGGAGAATGTGTCCTCAAACCAGCTGAGCCTGGAGTCTGAACAGCAGAAAATAAACCAGGTTGTGAGGAACTTACAGCGAGAACTGGAGGAAAGCAGCAAAGAAGTCAACAATTGGAAGGAAAAGTTCCAGAAAAATAAAGAGGACGTTTTTCAGATTGAGCTTGACAAAGCGGAGTTTGAAGATGAGCTGTGCGAGTTGAAAGATCGGTTCTCCCTGGTACACATAAAGCTGATGCAGGTGAAGCAAAAGCTGGATGAGGGACTATACCAGCGAGACCGGGAGTTATCCGCCCTGAAAGAGGCAATAAAAGATGAAGTGTCTGGTCACGACCGTGAGGCAGAAAAGAGGCATGAGAAGTTCAATAGGGAACTGCAACAAATCAAGAGAGACTATGAGGATCTCCTCAAGGTTAAGGAAAAACTAGAGGATGATAAGGCGGATGCGAAGCACATGTGCCAAGTGATTGAGACCACTCTACAGGACACCCGTGATGAGAATGATGATCTCCGCAGAAAGATCCCAGGTCAGGAAGCTCAGGTGAAGGAGCTGCAGACATTCTGTGGTGATCTCCAGAGGGCAGAGGCGTGCCTTAAGGATAGAATCTGCAGGATAGAGGAGTCCATCGGAGAAGGGAGGTATGAAGCAAATGCATCTTCGAATAATGCGAGCTTGGATGATTTAGTGGATGTAAGAGCCGAGATCAAGGAGCTCAAGGAGACGCCACAAGCCCATTTGAAGCAAGAGAAGTTTGAGAGACTGGCTGTCGAGAGCCGAGTGGGCGCATTGGAGACAGAGAGCTCTGAGAAAATTCTGCTGATAAAGGAGCAGTTGAAGCCGGAAGAGCTTCAGAGATGGGCTGCTGAGAGGCGAATAGCTGAGTTAGAGAAAGAAGTTGTAGAGCTCAAAGGTCGCCTGGCAAAGTACCAATAAGTGAACGAGGCGTCCTTGGAGAAGGAGAAGGGCAAACAAGTTGCGCTCAGTCCTTTGGGCCATGAGAGGGTGGACCTGAGGAGAGCTGAGAAAGTGTTGAAAGAAAATAAGTATGAAATGGGAGTGGTCAAGGCGAGAATTCTCGAGTTCATAGCTGTGAGTCAGCTCAGGGGAAGCATACAGGGTGAAGAAACTGAAAGTCAGTTGTCCCTGAAACCTGAGCCAGATGATCATTTGGAAACCACTGGCGAGACAGAAACGTCTCGGTCCAAGTGCCTCATAGATGTACCCGAAGATCTGAGAGAAGAGTGTACCAGAGAGTCAGTGCATGAAGAGTTTAAGAAGGCCTGTAAGGTGTACTCGACCTCAGAAGCTAAACAGCTGGTGGTCCTGTCCACAGCCAAAGTCACAGCGAAGGGGGTGACTGTCCTAAGTGACATGCACTGGCGATGTATTCGCACAAAGCGGTTTGTCCGGTTAAAGACGGAACAAGCCATTAGACAACTGGAGCTTATGAGAAAAGCTCAAAGTCTGCGTGAAGAGGTCATCTGAGTGCCTCATGCTCTGGTAAGAAAGCTCATTGGGAGAAATGGCCAAGCCATGCAAATGATGGTATAGAAGTCTGGTGTGATGAAAGTAAGCAGTCCACGTGAACGTCAGGACTGAATACCAGATGAAGACGGCATGGTGTCATTCTCCGCTGTAGGAAAGGAAGAAAATCTTGCATATATACGCATGCTGATGGAGTACCGAGTGACCTACCTGCGAGAGGTAGAACAGTTGAATATCGCCAGACTGCGAATGGAAAGACAGCATCGTCTGAGCAGCAGAAAATGGTAGCCGTCTATAAATTGTGAGACCAGACAGAGAAAGGGCTCTTCAAATAATAGGATGGCTACAGTAGAAGTTAGAGACCTTTCAAGATGTCCTGAGGATAGTGGCCGTGGGTTTAGAGGTAGTGAGACCTCCAGTAACTCAGGTCTGAGAGGCCCATACAAACGAACCAATAGAGTACGGGACAGCTCGAAGTCAGACCTGACCGTAGATACAAGGCCAACTAAGTCACACTGCTGTATTGACCGCTGGGAGCGGGGGAGGTCTGACAAGGTTACGACTGACCCCTGGGAGCGGAGGAGGTCTGACAAGGTTACTACTCGGAAATGTGACTTGACGAAGTTAGTGACAATGACAGATGGTAGGTCCCTAAGGAATGGGATAATGTCGATGACTAATGTTCCAGGGGCTGAGCAGCGCAATTGTCAAGTACATGGTCTCTGTGTGAACCGTGGGTTATAATGTGATTGTGTATGCTATGTGTTCAACCCCACAAGTTTGAACAGAGGGGGGGATATGTAATGCAGCGGCTTGCTGCATTGCTAGAATGTCCAGGGGGTGTGCTTTAGCTGACCATTTACCTCCCCCTCAGGTGACTGATCATGTGACTGTGACATCATCACAGGTCCTGTGTGCACAAAAGGATATATAAACCCTGGTAGTTTTGAAACAGGGAGATAAAGAGTGGCCTAGTGAGGCCTAGAAAGAGAGGCCTGGTGAAGCCTGGAAGGCAGAGGCTGGATCCCCGGTGTTTGAGATACCAGTAGCCTTGGAGGGTGAGAGGCCTGGTCCCTGTGTGGGACTCCACTAGCCTGGAAGGCAGAAGCTGGATCCCCTGTGTTTGAGATACCAGTAGCCTTGGAAGGTACGTGGCCCGGAGGCCCCATCTGAGAAGTCTTAAAGCCACAGCTGTGGCAGAACCGAGCTGACTGAAGCAGCTACGACCCTGCAAAGGTAAAAATGCTGCTTGATGTGGACATTGATACTGTTACCTTGCTGAAGGCTGTATCTGAAGCCAAGTGGGCATGTCTGTCACTAGAAAAGCTCTGGGATATTATGTGTAACATGTTGGCGAGCCACTGAGATGGACAATGTTATGAGCGGTTTATGAGATGTAATAAACTGCTGTACTGTGAATCACCGGAAAAACGTTGCATGTGTGCTTTGATTGACCCGGTGAAGTGAGTCCCCCCAGTGTGATGAATAGCGCTACCTTACACTCCCTTTTAAAAGATTTTGTCTCCCTCATCTCCACCTCCTTCAGTTTCTGTCAATGACAGTTTAGAGTACGAGGTACAAAAAATTGTCTTTTCTCGGAAGGCCCATAATTCCCTCCAGCATCTCTGGTATACAGACGAGAGGAGAGATCCTGGTTTCCAGCCCGAACTGTGAAGGCCAATCGCCTGGTTAGGGCCTTCTACTTTAGGTTTCCTAGTGTAACGGATCTGGGTGGTGGAACCTCTTAGCTGAGATGCAAGGAAGGACCAGAGGGGCGTAACTAAGTGCCAACTCGGACCGACCCTGGCCACACGGCGACTTAGTCAACTCCGTGAACCAAGGAGGGACCGGGCAGATGCACCATGTGCCACTCTGGGACCGACCTTGTGTGAGAGCAGGCGACTCCCACGGGTCAGGTAGCTGAGGCGGAGTCAGAGAAATGAGGAGGCAGTAGAAGATTTTCATCCGGGCTCATCGAACACCTTCCGGAAAGCCGTGAGGAAAGCTTGGAGATCGGACACCAGAGGATCCCCTCTCTCCCACAGAGGGTTGCGCCACGCCAACGCCTCTCCAGTGAGGTGGGGCACGATGAATGCCACCTTGGCCCGGTCGGAGGTGAACTGGTGTGCCAGGAGTTCAAAGTGCAGCATGAACTGATTTATGAGGCCCCGACATAGGACAAGGTCACCACCAAAACGTGGAGGTGCAGAAAGCCGGGGTCC
This sequence comes from Phyllobates terribilis, assembly GCF_046119375.1. Lineage (NCBI taxonomy): Eukaryota > Metazoa > Chordata > Amphibia > Anura > Dendrobatidae > Phyllobates > Phyllobates terribilis. Next base: position 189,468,641 of record NW_027362762.1, on the reverse strand, counting down.
AAAACCAGGTGCCACAGCGCCACTGGATTAAGGTGCCACCGGAGCGGGTGCTGCTCGTGTAGAGGTGGACACAGTCGGGTGGACAGTCTGTCCAAGCGGGAGTTGACTGTCTGCAGATAAAACAGGATAGTATCCTGTTGGGATCTCTGGCAAGAGACCTCTTGGTACAGGTCTGACAGTGAAGGAGCCTAGGAGCCACCAGGTTCCATGGCCTGTGCAAACTGTTACGGATCTGGGTGGTGGAACCTCAGCGCTGAGATGCAAGGAGGGACCAGAGGGGGCATAACTAAGGCCCAACTCGGACCGACCCAGGCCACACGGCGGCTTAGTCAACTCCGTGAACCAAGCAGGGACTGGGCATGTGAACCAGGTGTCACTCTGGGACCGACCTTGTGTGAGAGCAGGCGACTCCCATGGGTCATGTGGCTGAGGCTGACAGGCATAGCAGATGAGCACGGCAGGTAGCCTGATGGGTGATCCGGGTAGGCAAGCAGGCGGGCACGGCAGGTGGCCAGACAGGTGATCCGGGTAGGCAAGCAAGTGGGCACAGCAGGTAACCAGACAGATGATCCAGGTAGGCAAGCCGGCGGGCACGGCAGGTAGACAAGCTGGCGGGTACGGCTGATAGACAGGCTGGCGGGTACGGCTGATAGACAGGCTGGCGAGCACGGCTGATAGACAGGCAAGCAAGCACGGCTGACAGACTGACTAGCGGGCACTGGAACCTGAGGGCTGAGAAGAGTGTTAGCACACAAACAACAACCTTGCACAGGCACATCCATTTTGGAGGAGGTGCTTTAAATATTAGTGGTCCTCCGGCCATTGGCCGGGGACTCTTTAGGACAGCGCACGCGGCCCCTTTAAGAGTGAGGAAGCACACGTGTGCCCTAAGCACAGTGCCCGGGAAGCTGCGCGCAACAGCAGGTGGCAAGCTGGAGGACGCCGGACCAGGATCGCGGCGGTGAGGGGAACGGCGTCTCTGCCCGGCAGGAGCCAGAGACACCTGCACTACACCTGGGAAACCTGGGGGTCTGGTAAAAGAGGGTACTGTCACGATTCCTCCACTCAGTATGGTGAGTGGCAGCTCAGCTATCCAATTTGGGGCAGGGGCATTCTGAGCTGTCAGTGTGGTGAGTGACAGTCCAGTTGCCCAATCAGGCCCGGGGCATGCTGGGTTTCCTACAGGTGTCTCCTGTTCGGAGTGATTCACAGGCTATTTAACTGGCTGTTTGCCTCTAATCTCTACCAGTTGTAACTCTGCTCAAGTGGTGTGTGTGTCTGCTCTGTGCTTTAAGTTGTAGTTTCTGATCTTTGTTGCCAACCTTGGATTTGCATTCGACCTTCTGTTTGCCTATCCCCTTTGTCTTTATCCGTTTCCTTCTTGGAATTCTGACTCTAGACTGTGACCTGACTATGCCTTTGCCTCACCCCTCAGTTTATGATGTAGCCTCCTGGCTTTTGATCTTGGACTTCTTGACTTCCCCACCTCATGGCTCGTCTGTGAGTAGTGACTAGAATTACACATCATTTGTGAAATACATTTTTTTGTGTGCCAGTGTCTGTGGTGAATTCCTCATGTAGGACCCTGGGCACGATTGTCCACAAAGGGCAAAAATGTATTTTAAAAAAATGTTTGGCTTCTATTACTTCCAATTTTCTTTAGGTCTCTGCGTCATAATCATTTTTGGCATATACTGTATAACAAAGTTTTGGGGGTTTATTTACTGGTGACTTCCCTTGGTAGTACCCTGTGAAGGATTTGGCCCCTACACAGGGCATGGCGCAAAGGGCACAATTTTTGGAACTTAGCAGGCAATTTTTTTTTTTTAATTCCGTTAATGAATATTTTTAAGAAAATTAAAAATTTTTGTCTATATTGTTAACGATGTTTTGGGCCAGGTGAAATTCTCCGGTAGAATAATGTGCAGGATTGGGCCCTAGCTCAGAGACTCAAAGTCTATGTTACATGCAGCAGTATGTGAAGATAATGAGGAATCACATTAACGTGGATGTGGAGGGGGACATTGAGTTGGCACAGAAGGAACGAGTCTGACAGTCAGAGTGAAAACAATGTAACAGTGTCTCGGGTGTGTCAGGTGTAATAGACAGTCTCTCTGGATATGGCTGTAGAAGGTCACTGCGCTTGGCATTGCAGACACCTTCTTAATCCTTCTTTCTTTAAGACCCAGTGGCAACCTCCCTCCTGTTGCTGATTGACACACCCTTGCACGGGAGTTAAAAGCCCTCAGTTTGCATCCAGCAATCACCGGTGATACTTCTATGTACCTTTGTGCATGTTTGGAGCACTAGCTGTTGGCTGGCTTCTTCTCTGGTGCCCTTGGAGGACAGTTGGCGTTACTCCTCTGGTGTCTGCTCAAGCTAAATTAATCCACTTTGTTTGTCTACCTTGTTGTCTTTAGTTGGGGACTAACCAGTACTCACCCCTCCCCCTCCCTATCTATGGCCAAGCTCTAGGGGCATACAGGGTTTAGGGTCCTGCTCGGCGATAGATGTGGAACCTATATAGGGACGGTAGGGTAGGCAGGGTGTAATTAGATTTGCCTATGGGGTCTTCACTCCCTCTTTCCCTAGTGTTTGGGCTTCCACCTACTCTTCCCTTTGTGTTGCACTTAGTCTTTCCCACACCTTTCGTGACAAACAATGACAAAACTGGCCATGAAAATCAACTCTTGCAGAGTGGTGTGAAAAGTGAACTAGGAGTGTCCTCAGACATGCTGGAGAGTAGGGCAATCTGTATGCTGGAAAAATGCTCGTGGGATGACAACATATCCGTTGCATCAAGAAATAGCTGTTGGATAATTATGCTATTAGAAACTCTCTGCAAAAGAAAAATGGGATTTTTTTTCTGGCTTCCAAAATGGAATCCAAATTGGCGTATTACCAGGATTTACTTAGTTCCCTACCCAATGATGCTTTTCTGGAGCAGATGCCTGCCGACCACATATCTGATCAGGAGACCCCTCTGCTCTCTGCTGCAAAGTCAGTACTCCCCCGCATTGTGCCAGTACTTCATCTACAACAAATAACCAAGGCAGCAGCAGTGATTACAGTATATATGGCATGATGGACCAAATGTTTTATCTGCCACTACACCAACCTGTTTCAAATCAGGAAACAGAGTAGCACTTACTGAACAGACAGGTTTAATCACACCTGGACTGTGTACTTTCTCCAGCTGATACCTTGAGCAGCTGTTTAATCCAGAGTTTGCTATCAGTGTTCTGTCATGTCCAGCCCCCAGTATACTGTCATAGAGGGTATAGAGGGTATTCAGTACTTTGTCACACCCAATCAGACCAGATTATTCTCTGCAAGCGTGAAAAAAACGTACATTTGTCAAAATGAATCAAGTATGGATCAGTGCTGACTTTCATTTACCTACGGCTGATGTCATTGATTACATAAGCCGTACAATCAGCCTGAATAATTGTCCATTGTCTGTCTTCTACAAGGTTCTGCAGCTATCAATGCTGATGGCCCATGCTCAGTTGGGCATATACTCCCTGTGCATTTCTGCCTCTCACTATCCTAAATCACCTTAAAATCGCTGTTGTATTCCCAGCGTAGGATGTGATAGCTCCAAGGTATTTTGGGGAAGCCTGCTGATGCAATGTTCTACAATGTGTAAAAAGTCTGCAGACACTTTTTTACTGATTCTTGAGAATTGAATGAAAATAGTTTGAATTAGCAGGACTTGCAAATTTCATAAAATTCAACTCATATTCGATTAGCTCATGTCTAGTTAGAATCAATTGTTCCTGAAAATCTTCCTTCTCCCACAAGCCTATAACTTGCAGTAACCCTCACTCCACTACACCTCTGCACGATCTACAGTGGGTACGGAAAGTATTCAGACCCCTTTACATTTTTCACTCTTTGTTTCATTGCAGCCATTTGGTAAATTCTAAAAAGTTATTTTTTTTCTCATTAAAGTACACTTTGCACCCCATCTTGACTGAAAAAAAAAACAGAAATGTAGATTTTTTTTCAAATTTATTAAAAAAGAAAAACTGAAATATCACATGGTCATAAGTATTCAGAACCTTTGCTCAGACACTCATATTTAAGTCACATGCTGTCCATTTTCTTGTGATCCTCCTTGAGATGGTTCTACTCCTTCATTGGAGTCCAGCTGTGTTTAATTAAACTGATAGGACACCTCTGAATAAAAATGTTAATATAAGTGCCAATTTATTATGCACTATGTACAGTCCTTATCATTCTAATCGTAAAATGAAAATATCTCGGAAATGGTACGTGCTACAGAAATTCTCATTACATTTCTGAAATCAGCGCTTCAAAATACATAAAGATAACATATTTTAAAACAGGAAACAAAAAAAAAAGTTACAATTTGTTATCCAGTGTAATAAATAATTATAATTATTGTAAACATGTTCAGAAGGTTATAGTAAATATTACATCTGTGGTTATTTGTTCACAGGTAGTAGAAATTGTCTTGTTTTATGAATAAAAATATTCCACAAGTGTGTAACTATATTTCATGTGTTTGCATAAATCACAAAAACTGACTTATTGTTTGAATAAAATAAATGGTAATTGGTTTATGTGCTTGGTTCAAAATAAACAGTAATGGAAAACTGAAGACAAGGTATACATGACAGAATACACACAAATGTAATTCCACATTTTGACATACATTTCACAAAAGAAAACCTACAATAAACAAATTAGATAGTTTGTGAATACATTTATAGACCTTGTTTCCTTATTTTAAAAAAACAATTGGAAAAAAATGTAATGTCTTAGAAGCTTTAATTCCTTTCCTTTCTGCAAACTACCATACGTGTAAGGCTCTGTGAAACATTAAAACCTACATTTATTTACTGCTGCTTCAGTCGGTTCAGCTGCAGATAGGCCAATCGAGGATAGGCAGGAGCCACTAAGACAGTGGTTGGCTGAAGCGCTGTTTAGATGATTCCACTGCTGCAGCCTGTAGACTACAGCGGCGCTGAATCTGGGGAGGGTGAAAAACAACTGATTTCATTATTTTCTGCACATTAAAGAAAATTCAATTAATCATTGTCATTATGATTACTATCATACTGTAAAAATTAGCTAGTTCTTCCTATGACATTACCCTCTAAACCTTTGCACGATAGACACAGAGGTCACAGTAGTGCTATTAAGATTGTGTAAAATTCAGCAGTGTCACAAGTTTGCAAACATGATGACACGAAGATAATTAATAAGAGTTTTTCCTTTTCAATTAGTATGACAATGCTACTTCCCAAAAACACTGCAACCCTACAGAAATTCCACTGTGGCCTGTAGGTGTCATTAATATCATTCTTGTGTCATTAATATCATTCTTGTGTCATTAACCTAATTGTGGTTATTAAGGTTCTGCACTATATTTTCTTTCTAAGAAGTAAATTGGAAAGGTTGTGACCCTCTTAGCTTTAGACAGTTCCTGGTTTAGATGTGATGTCTGGCAGGCTCATACTTTCAGTTCCATCAATTTCAATTTCAGCAGTCTCCGTGTTTGAGCATAGGAGGAACAGATATATGCAAAACTTTTTTAACATGAGTGATTAAATGTTCCCAAATCCCCAGGGCCTTCCCTGTTTAAAGGGAAATGTCAAATTTATTGTTACTGATGCTGTAATGGCTACTTATTGCTGCTCTAACACTACCACAGGCTGGGGAGTATTGCGTCTGCATGGATCGAAGAGGGGTCTGCTGGTCAGTTGTGTGGGTGGCAAAAGTCTGCTCTGCAAAAGCTTTTGAGAAGCAGGGAACACATCTTTACCTGATAATAAGCCAATTTCGGAAGCAGGAAAAAATTCCCCCATTTTGCACTTCTAACGAGAGTCTAAAAGTATGTCTAATAATAGTCATCCATTTGGTTGATGGTAATATGCCTGTCATTCCACAAGTATCCCAGCATATAGCTTGCTATACTCACCAGCAAGCACAACCAAGGGCCCAATTGGTTCATTTTCATCACTCTGCTGCAACAGTTGGTTGTCATGGCCAGCATCATCATCATAATTTTTACATTGTTAGCCCCATCTCTTGTCTGCACCAAGTTTATGCCTCCCCACACATTCACTTGCTGCTGTTTCTCCTCCTTCTGCTTCAAATTCTGCAGCATGTAACATGGAACTTGAGGGTCCCCAACAGACACTGGGTGATGACAAACAGGTGCAAGTTCCTGTTCTTCCTCCATCCCCTCTTGCATTCTGGTGGTTTTTCGGTTAAATATGGGAGCAATGATATTGTTGATATAACACGTGTCCCTAATGACAAATCTTGTAGCCTATTCAAAGGGCTTCAGTAGGCGATAAACCCTCAACAGCAGCCAGTGTCAGATCTCAAAATAACCCGAGCTCCTTTAGCCTGCTGCATGATTCAGTCCATCACCACTTTACACTGTTCTTACAGACACTGTAACAAATATAGCATTCCAGCAGGTTGCTATGTTGCAAATTGAGTGGTGCTTTAGCAAACCATTTTTGCAAATTCAGGAGGGTGTGCTTTGCCACATAAGATCGTTTTGAAATTAGCTAACACTTTCCTGGCCATAGCCACAACCTTCTTCAAGCAGGTATACTGTATTTGTGAAAGAAATGTTGCATAAATAAATTAATAAAATAAATAAAGGACTGGTGCCATGCATGAAGTGTGAATTAATTTGACTTACTGTAAGGAAGGCAGAAGGTTACATGCATAGTCATTCACGACAATTGATATTTGCAGTTAACGAGGAGCCTCGGGCACTTTGCTGCTGGATGCGCAGCAGCAACTTATCGGCCTTTTGACATTTCTTCCATGGCTTTCAAGATATAAAATCAATTATGAGCACTTTGACTTCCATGTGCGAAAAGAATGAGGGCAGTGTGTTGAATCTGCAATGTGCCCTGTGCCTTTTGAGGATTCAGTTAAGCAGGATATTGAGGAGGTGTAGAAGGAAACAGATTACCACCACCTGGCTTTAGCAACAAATTCAACTCCTAGTCGCGGACACTACACCATCGGTTCAGTTGCATAGGTGCATCACTGCTTCTAAAAACATTCAACCTGTGAGCCATGAAACTCATGTTTTGTTCCTGTCCATAGTTGCTATAGGTGTCCACAGAGCAATGTAGAGAGCAATGTACTTTGAAGCTCAAAGACAAGTCGAGACAGCGGCCCACCTTCTCCTGCATTTGAGAACAGAGAGAGAGCACCCCTTTCTGTGAGAAACAATGTGTCACTCCGTAAACGGCGAAAACGGGAAATGGCTGGGAGTTGGGACCCGGACCTGTCCATGCCACACTAGGGGAGCCATGACTTTCCCTTATCTCAGGGGTACCTCTGAAGGTGAGGATGCCCGAGCCACCAGCGTCTCCCTATCTCCTGCACAGGCCCTGTCAGTGACCCCCTCTCCCCCAGGCAGGAAGACAGTACAAATAGAATAATACTGCGACAGGACAGGGAAAACAGACAGGGTAAACAGAAATAGCAAGCTCACCAAAAAAAACCAGTCACAGCCACAAAGGAAAACACCGGGAAAGAATAGGTAGGTAAACTAAATGGGATAGAGGATAGGAAAAAACTCAGCCAAACAGCAAGCAGCAATCTAGAGATAAACCTCCAACTACTCCAGACAACAGACTCCTTCTCCTCACTCCAGGTTAGGCAGAATGAACTGAACACCAACATCAACTGAAGGGGCATGTGACTATTTATAGGGTTGAGCGCAAGAGATCACACCCGCATCAGCTGGACAATCAACACACCACGCTTAGCAAGGAAAACTGACATTAAACCCTGATTGCCCAAAGGAAAAAACAGCATTTAAGCAGCAAAAATGACAGGGCCGTCACGAATCATTTAATACTTCGTGACACAATGGTGATTACTGATATCTTCCAGCGAAGATGAGCACACACCATAATTTCTCAAAAAGCAACAGACTACACAAAGTACTATGGCAGCAATTGCACTACCAGAAAATTGATCAGATAAACCAGTTTAGTTGGCAAACCAGTGGATGAGTGTATGCTCGTCTTCTCGACACAGAATCAGGGATCAATATTTGCTGTTGGAAGGGAGGAGTGGAATAAGTAATCTGAGTATGACAAGCAGTAATGGTGGATGACAATGATGATCATGATAATGACACCGACTAGATGCTATTCAAGAGTGTGGCCTGACTGACTGAGTGATGAGCGTGATGAGAAGGGGAAGGAGGACAAATTGAGACTTGCTTTGATTGCTGATCGATTGGACTTTGACAAATGAGCAGGTGATGTTGTCTCATGTGCTGATGGTAAACTTTAATTCCTAGTTTATACAAGCTGGGATGTCCACAGCATATATTCCTCTTGCAGAACCTGCAGAACATCCATATGCAAAATGCCCACATGTACACTGTCGAGCAAAAGGGTAACAATGTTTGGAACTTTTTACTTTCAGGCTCCATATCTCACCATCCAGTATTGCTTTGAATGTGAGACTACCATTATTTTATATACAATTATTTTGGCTCTGTCATGCATAAATTTGACTTGTGACTATTTAGCGTATAATTAGATATGCAGATTCTTGCCATGTCACTGCATTGTTACTGTTTTTATTATTTTGTTTGTATTTTGTAAATCCACCTTTGACTTTCAACACTGCCTGAATCCTTCTCGGCATGCTCTTGATCAGATTCAAGTATGTCTTGAGCAAAATCTGATCCCAGGTCTCTTCTACACTTTCCCAAAGTTAACGCATACTGGTCAACTCACTTGGGTATGTATACAGCTTTTTCTTCAACTCTACCCACAACTGTTCGATTGGGTTGAGTTCTGGGGACATCATTGTCTATAAATTGAAGAATAAAGCCGTCTTATCACATATACAGTATGAGAAACGATGTAAACAATAAATAAAACCAATTCTTCACCTGCTGTTGATTTGCTTATTCTGCCTTCCAAAGATCGCAGTAAGGCTCAGCTCAAATTTATCCTGCGCTCTACGCTGAGCACTTACACCGGGGTTTCCTTGTAAATCTATGAAATACGTGATTCAGATGGAACCCCTGGTGGAAGATTCCCTATAATGAGGCAGATGGAGGCACTGTGGATGTTGTCTGGACCATGATGTAGCAATGTCCGACTTTTGGGGCATCTTTTTAGGCATGCACAAAAGCTTGGTCGGCCACAGTTCTGTGCACCTCTGAAAGCCGCACACCGCTAAACAGAGGCCAAATGGAGTCCAAAGTAACTCCGCCTGCCTCATTAATAAATTGATCTGTCGGGGGGTTTATCTGAATCACATGTTTCAGATATTTAGATGGAAGCCCTGATGTAAGTGCTCAGCATAGAGCACGTGATATACATGCCTTGTGAAAGTATTTGGCCCCCTTGAACTTTTCTACCTTTTGCCACATTTCTGGCTTCAAACATAAAGATGTAAAATTCTATTTTTTGGGGGAAGAATCAACAACAAGTGGGACACAATTGTGAAGTGGAATGAAATTTATTGGATATTTTAAACTTTTTAAAAAAATTAAAAACTGAAAAGTGGGGTGTGCAATATTATTCGGCCCCCTTGAGTTAATACTTTGTAAGGCCACCTTTTGCTGCGATTACAGCTGCAAGTCGCTTGGGGTATGTCTATCAGTTTTGCACATCGAGAGGCTGAAATTCTTGCCCATTCTTCCTTGCAAAACAGCTCGAGCTCATTGAGGTTGGATGGAGAGCGTTTGTGAACAGCAGTTTTCAGCTCTTTCCACAGATTCTCGATTGGATTCAGGTCTGGACTTTGACTTGGCCATTCTAACACCTGGATATGTTTATTTTTGAACCATTCCATTGTAGATTTTGCTTTATGTTTGGGATCATTGTGTTGTTGGAAGATAAATCTCCATCCCAGTCTCAGGTCTTTTGCAGACTCCAACAGGTTTTCTTCCAGAATGGTCCTGTATTTGACTCCGTCCATCTTCCCATCAATTTTAACCATCTTCCCTATCCCTGCTGAAGAAAAGCAGGCCCAAACCATGATGCTGCCACACCATGTTTGACATTGGGGATGATGTTTTGAGGGTGATGAGCTGTGTTGCTTTTATGCCAAACATATTGTTTTGCATTGTGGCCAAAAAGTTTGATTTTGGTTTCATCTTACCAGAGCACCTTATTCCACGTGTTTGGTATGTCTCCCAGGTGGCTTATGGCAAACTTCAAACTAGACTTTTTATGGATATCTTTGTGAAGTGGCTTTCTTCTTGCCACTCTTCCATAAAGGCCAGATTTGTGCAGTGTACGACTGATTGTTGTCCTATGCACAGACTCTCCCACCTCAGCTGTAGATCTCTGCAGTTCATCCAGAGTGATCATGGGCCTTTTGGCTGCATCTCTGATCAGTCTTCTCCTTGTTAGAGATGAAAGTTTAGAGGGACAGCCGGGTCTCGGTAGATTTGCAGTGGTCTGATACTCCTTCCATTTCAATATGATCGCTTGCACAGTGCTCCTTGAGATGTTTAAAACTTGGGAAATCTTTTTTTATCCAAATCCAGCTTTAAACTTCGCCACAACAGTATCTCGGACCTGCCTGGTGTGTTCCTTGGTCTTCATGATGCTCTCTGCATTGAAACAGAACCCTGAGACTATCACAGAGCAGGTGCATTTATACGGAGAAGGAAAGGGGAGATGGGAGAAAGGTGTGGATATATACTAATATTAAAAATAGTTGCATTTATTAGATTTGCAAATTGTGAACATATTTTAACTGATTCTAAAAACCTTATACTTTATTAAATTTATTAAAATGTTTTGAGTACACATGCATCATGCGATGCATATAAGGCAACCACCCTGTATTTTCCAAGGATGGTGCCACTAATAAATCTGGCTGAATGAGGTGTGGGATAAATTTGTGACGCCTCAGTCCAGTCCCTTAATTATTGGACTGTAGCTGTATATTATACAAGGAGTCCCCCATATGTAAGAATTAACTTGATGTTTTTACCATATCAAGTGACACAGTTAAACTCAATTAATTGTAGAGTTTGAGATAAATAAGGTGCTTGATAGCACAATGGCAGATTGTGATTATAATGTTGTGCATATCATATAACAGTCTGCCTTTCTGGCACGGCTGTTCGCTGCCTGTAAAGGGTATACCCCTAACTGACAATCACCAAGCGGTTAGTGATGTTAAATAACGGTGAGGAGTAGTTAATTATGTCGGACAATTCCTGACACCTCTATCCCGCTACCTAGACACGTGGCTGGCATTCGCAAGCTACATAGTGTGTATGAGTTGCGGCACACATCACACTACTAAGCCGGCGCGGGTGGTCGCTGCTGGTGAGAGGTGATTGTCTCACTGCCCGGCGGTCGGTCTGTATGGTCACAGTGAGGAGCAGTCCGCTGTGCCGAACAACTCCTCACACCCCTGCTCCCGCTGTTTGCACACACGGTCGGCGTTCCCGGGTCGCACAGCTGACCGCTGGAACTAGAACCACTCGGGCAGCTCTGCTAGATACAAGGCACCATAACTGTGTGCATATTCTTAGGGCTTATCCATATCCCCCCCTGACACTCTCATTCAAGCTCAGATTGTGATCCCTAGGGGGACTGCTCCTCACTGTGACCATACAGACCGACAGCCTGGCAGTGAGACAATCACCTCTCGCCGGCGGCGACCACCCGCGCCGGCTTAGTAGTGTGATGTGTGCCGCAGCTCATACACACTATGTAGCTTGCGAATGCCGGCCACGTGTCTAGGTAGCGGGATAGAGGTGTCAGGAATTGTCCAACATAATTAACTACTCCTCACCGTTATTTAACATCACTAACCGCTTGATGATTGTCAGTTAGGGGTATACCCTTTACAGGCAGCGAACAGCCGTGCCAGAAAGGCAGACTGTTATATGATATGCGCAACATTATAATCACAATCTGCCATTGTGCTATCAAGCACCTTATTTATCTCAAACTCTACAATTAATTGAGTTTAACTGTGTCACTTGATATGGTAAAAACGTCAAGTTAATTCTTACATATGGGGGACTCCTTGTATAATATACAGCTACAGTTCAATAATTAAGGGACTGGACTGAGGCGTTCCAAATTTATCCCACACCTCATTCAGACAGATTTATTAGTGGGCACCATCTGCACATTGAACGCATGTATTCCACATGTCCTTATCTAGTGAAGCGGAATGCACGCGTTCTAATGCAAGTCAATGGCGGCGAAAACACAGCACTTCGGCAAAATAATTGGTAGTGCTGCGTTTTTTTCTGCAATGATAATCCGTAGATGAGCACGGCAGGCAGGCTGACGGGAGATCCGGGCAGACAGGCTGGCAGGCATGGCAGGTAACTAGCAGGAGCCTCTAGGTAGGCTGTCTGGTGGTCACGGCAAGTGGCAGGCAGGAGCCTCTAGGTAGGCAGTCAGGAGGTCACGGCAAGTGACGGGCAGGAGCCTCTAGGTAGGCTGTCAGGTATACACGGCAGGTGCATACAGGAGCCTCCAGGTAACAGGCAAGTTCTCCAAGTAGGCAGGCTAGCCTAGCCCATAGACAGACTGGCGGGTTGACCGTAGGCAGACCGTCGGGCTGAAGAGTGTCCTTGGCAGGCGGAGACAGGTAGCAGGTGAAGGCTCCGGATAAGTGGACTGGCCAAGCCCATAGACAGACTAGCGGACTGGGCAGTAAGCAGACTGTCGGGCTGGACTGGTAATCAGGCTGGCAGACTGGACTGATAGTCAGACGGACTAGACTGGTAGTCAGACAGGCAGCAGGACCTGTGGGCTGAAGCAGAGTTTAGCATACAGAGCAACAACCTTGCACAGGCACCTCCATATTGGAGGGGGTGCCTTTTATAGGCGGCGCGGCCCCTTTAAGAGGGAGGGAGCGCGCGTGCGCCCTAAGCACAGTGCCCGGGGAGCTGCACGTGTCGGCAGCAAGAGAGGCAGGAGTGCCAGAGGACGCCAGGCAGGGAGCGCGGCGGTGAGTGGGACGGCATCTCTGCCTGTCGGGGCAGAGACGCCGATACTACACAATTGAACACCTTGGAATGGACACTGTCTTATTTTCTTATATAACTCTTTTTTGCTTGTCTCTTGTACTCCTGTATCAGATCATCTCTTACAATTGTCTACTAGTAATCTGCAAGTGTTTATGGATTCCATTTTCCTTTTCTCCACAGTCGCAATATCTTGGTGAAATCTCTCACCGTGCTCGTTGCTTATTGCTCTGCAGTTTGGTGGAAAAATGTCTACCTGAGAATGTAAGAAAGGAATCTTTAAGGACATGTTACAACCAAGATCCTTATATGTTTTGAGGAGATTTTCCACCAACTCTTCATAGTTATCTGCTTTTGAAGTTTCCCAAAAAATGAGTTAGCACTAATGCTACCCATGCAGCCTTTTCCTTGCCCTGGAACAAACAGAGAAACTCCTCCTCTTGAAGAAGCTTACGAATCTGAGGTCCAATAAAGACTCATTCCTTTATCTTTGCTTCACTCAACCTTGGAAATTTATCAACGAGATACTTGAAAGCTTTTGCATTTTTATCCATCGCCTCTACAAAGTTCTTCATTAGGCCCAACAAGATATGCAATGGTGGTAACAAAAATCTTATGCGGGCCAACAAGAGCTGGATGCAGGGCATTTTTACTCCCTGTCTGAAGTGAATGTCAGAGAGACTGTCTCTTTTATTGTAGTGATTATTCTCTTGCAAGACTATACCACTCACACAGAAAGCAGCAGTACTTTGTGTTTCCACCCTGGAGACCAAGTAAAAGGGCAACCACCTTTAAGTCACCACAGAGGAGCCACAAATGTTGGTCATAGTTCAGATATCTCAACAGCTGTTTCATGTTGTCATAGGTTCTTTCATGTGGACTGTATAACCAACTGGAATTGAAGGTAGTTCATTATGCAGCAAGACGGCTTTTAGGCTTGTTTTGGATGAATCGATGAAAAGCCTCCATTGCTCTGGATTATGACTTATCTTCAGAGCTACCATTAAACTGTTGATGTTGTTGCATGCCACAAGATCGCCCTCCATAAAGAAGTATAGGACAAGATCTTTATCAAAGTTGCAGAGCAAAGTGATCTGAACACTTGACTTGAATGAAAATGTTTCTGGTGCTTTTGAACTGGCAGTTCTTCTGTATGTGGTACTGGTCATTTTGCAGATGGAATGTTTGAATACTGTAAAGTCCACTTCTTCTTCCTTGAAACTCCTTTCCTAATGGGGGGCACCATGCAGAAATAGCAATAGGTAGTCTAATCGGTTGGCTATTTCCAGATCATTGGAACTGAAAAAGGCCTCTTCCCATGCAACCACTGGGTAAGATGTGATGCACATCCATTGTAGCACTCTTGTCCTGATCTCCTATTCTGCAGCCAAAATACAGGTTGTAGGCTTTCCTTAGCATGGTAGTCAAGTTTCGATTTTGTAATGGAAAAGTGACTTCTCCACATATGTAGCAAAAACTATCCGCATTGTTAATGCAAGAATGAGGTATACCTGAAAAAACATATAGAAACATGTCAATATGCTAAGAAACTAAGCTAAGAAATTCTAAAACTGTTTACCTTATACAGAAAGCATTTATAAAAGTAGGTGATGCAACTGTAATTAGGATTACATCATCGGAGCTGAGTTGGCGTTTTCTGATTGGTCACCTTAAGGTGATAGAATACTGAAGGCTCAAATAGACTAAATAGATGATGGAATAAACTAGCTACTAACAATGCAGTAATGATGATGAAAAAATATAAATCTGCATGAAAGATGTCATAAGTAATTACAACCTCCTCTGGATCTTTAAAAATAGAGCCAATCAGCAAATTTAAGCATCATATTAGTTTTCAGTACCTAAATAATTAGTTAAGTGTTTTTGTCTCTGCACCAATTTGGCTGTAGAGCAGTGTGATCCATTCTTAACCACAAGGTCACCAGACTTATTTTGCTCAGTCAGCTTTGTCTTGACTTTGTGTAGAAAAAGAATAAGGGCTCATACCCATATGTGAGAAAAAAAAGGTCCGATTTCTGGACCGAAAAAAAGGACGAGTGTCATGCAAGTGTCATGCGATTTTCATGAGAGGACAATGTGCGCTTTTTCACACCTAGCATCTGTATGACATCTGTATGCAATGCTTTTTTTCTCTGCAACTATTATTCTACAATCATTTACAGGATCATTTACAGTGTTCTATGCTACAGAATGGTAATGTATCCGTAAAAATCGGATGACATACGGATGGTCCGTATGCCGTCTGTTTATTTTCTAGCACCCATTGACTTGCATTGGCGAGTCTCGTCCGAGATACGCGGCAAACTGCAGCATGCTGCAATTTTTTTCTCAGTCCGATTTCAGCTGAGAAAAAAATAGCAGATGAGATGTAACCCATTGAATAACATTGGTCAGAGTGCAATCCGATTTTTTATCAGATTGCACTCGTCCATTTTTCTTGCAGATGAGTATGAGCCCTAAGGCAGCATTTACAGTTGCAGCAGAGATGAATTTGTCAAGTCATCCTTCGGGACTTATTTGTATGTGTTAGTTTCAATAAATTAGATGGGTCATATCACAAATGACAAAAGTTATGCCAGCACTTCTAGTAGCTCTGCTACATCTGACAGACTAAGCTCATACCTGTCACATATTGTATTCCCGTGTTGGCTAATTCTTTTTTTTGCTCAATGAATAAATATGTAAATGGCAAGTCATTTCTTTTATATTACTTGTTGAAATTTTAGGTTGACATTAACTGAATAAATGCTCTTAATAATATAGAAAACCACACTTGTCATTACACCACAACTCTATTTTTGAGGAAGTCTGCAGATAAGCTATGACTGTCCTCGATGAATAGAAACAACAGCGTTGTGACATTAGAGCATTGAAGAATTTGTCATCACTTTTGTAATTTATGTGACTCATCACTAGTACTTGAACTTTCTGAAGAAAAAATGAAAGCTGCAGTATAAACAGACTTGGTGCTGATTCGTCATTTGTCATTTAGATTCTTATGGCATCATTATGTACACTCCACCCCACAATACGTGACTCTTCAATCGATCTTTAGATAAAAATAAACACTTAGAGTAAACCTGAACTAGTGAAAGGAATATGATGTGAGGCATATCAAGAATAGCTTGCAAACATCTATGGGTGTGTGTAAACTAAAAACAAGAACATAAGGTTTTGCACCCAAAATTTCTGGAGGAGTTTCAAAACCAGCACTATAGTTATGAACCCCATCCACCCTGTAATGCTGGTGTCCCTGCACTCTGCCTCTCTCTCCCCCCGGTAGGGACACCGACATACTCACTGCTGAGTCTGCCAGGCTGCGTTCTCTGTTCTTGGTCTCGCCGCGCCTCCTGTGTCCCAGGGACTGCGCACACCACACAAGTCTCCTGACAGTGCATTTAGGGTGCACACATGCACGCTCTATGACTCTAAAAAAGACAGCGTGCGCACCTGACGTGTCCCCAGCCAATAGCTGGGAGCCACATAGTACTTAAGGCACCTTCACCAGTAGGAGGCAACATAAGTGTTTCCCAACCTACAAGTCCATTGTCAGGTTCCAGTTACTGCACCCGTCCTGTGTTCCAGTGCCTGTGCCAGTCCTGTCTATTCCTGAACCTGTCAAGTTGTGATGGTCATACGCGGATTATAATGAGGGCAATCCGGGCGACCGCCCGGGGCCCCGAGCCTGCAGAGGGCCCGCGGCTCCGGGCGGGGTGTCTAATGCCGGATTGCCCTCATTATATGTGCGGGCCGCCGCGGCACACACCGGTAGCAGTGGCGGGAGGGGGGGCCCCGTACCGTTCCCCCAGCAGCAGCCGCCGCTACTTCTTCATCGGCCGGGCCAGCACTGCAGCAGTTAACTTCCCTGTGCTGGCCCGGCCACGTCACTGCTAGGAGACACGGCCCTGTGCGCGGCCGTGTCTCCTAGCTGTGACGTCACACAGTGCGCGCCCGGCCTGCACTACTACTTACCACGGGAGAGGAGCAGGAGCCAGGAGGACTGGAGCCGAGCCGGGGGATGGTGAGTGAGTGTGTGTGTGTGTGTGTGTGTGTGGGCAGATGTCATTGTGTGATGTGTATGTGTGTGGGCAGATGTCATTGTGTGATGTGTATGTGTGTGTGTGTGTGTGTGTAGGCAGATGTCATTGTGTGATGTCTGTGTGTGTGTGTGTGTGTGGGCAGATGTCATTGTGTGATGTCTGTTTGTATGTGTGTGTGTGTGTAGGCAGATGTCATTGTGTGATGTCTGTTTGTGTGATGTCTGTGTGTGTGTGCAGATGTCATTGTGTGATGTCTGTTTGTATGTGTGTGTGTGTGTGTGTGTGGGCAGATGTCATTGTGTGATGTCTGTTTGTGTGTGTGTGTGGGCAGATGTCATTGTGTGATGTCTGTTTGTGTGTGTGTGTGTGGGCAGATGTCATTGTGTGATGTCATTTGTGTGTGTGTGTGTAGGCAGATGTCATTGTGTGATGTCTGTTTGTGTGTGTGTAGGCAGATGTCATTGTGTGATGTCTGTTTGTGTGTGTGTATGTGTGTGTGTGTGTGTGTAGGCAGATGTCATTGTGTGATGTCTGTTTGTATGTGTGTGTGTGTGGGCAGATATCATTGTGTCATGTCTGTTTATATGTATTTTTGTGTTTCAAATGTGTTTATGCGTGTATGTATATGTCTGTATATGTTTGTGTGTGTGCGTGACTGCGTGCGGCCTCCTGCTGAGTATAGTTGGTGCCGTGCGGCCTCCTGCTGTATCTGGGGGGGCGCCGTGCGGCCCCCCGCTGTGTACAGATGGCTACGTGCGGCCCCCTGTTGTGTATAGATGGCTACGTGCGGCCCCCCGCCATGTATTGATGGCGCCGTGCGGCCCCCTGCTGTGTAGAGATGGCGCCGTGCGGCTCCCCGCTGTGTATAGATGGCTACGTGCGGCCTCCCGCTGAGTATAGATGGCGCTGTGCGGCCTCCTGCTGACTCTGGGGGGGGGGCGTGCGGCCTCCCGCTGTGTATAGATGGCTACGTGCGGCCTCCCGCTGAGTATAGATTGCGCTGTGCGGCCTCCTGCTGTCTCTGGGGGGGCGCTGTGCGGCCTCCCGCTGTGTATAGATGGCTACGTGCGGCCTCCCGCTGAGTATAGATGGCGCTGTGCGGCCTCCTGCTGTCTCTGGGGGTGGCGCCGTGCGGCTTCCCGCTGTGTATAGATGGCTATGTGCGGCCTCCCGCTGAGTATAGATGGCACTGTGCGGCCTCCTGCTGTCTCTGGGGGGGGCGCCGTGCGGCCTCCCGCTGTGTATAGATGGCTACGTGCGGCCTCCCGCTGAGTATAGATGGCGCTGTGTGGCCTCCTGCTGTCTCTGGGGGGGGGCGCCGTGCGGCCTCCTGCTGTGTATAGATGGCTACGTGCGGTCTCCCGCTGAGTATAGATGGCGCTGTGCGGCCTCCTGCTGTCTCTGGGGGGAGCGCCGTGCGGCATCTATACTCAGCAGGAGGCCGCACGTAGCCATCTATACACGTATACTCAGCAGGAGGCCGCACGTAGCCATCTATACGGCGCCATCTATACACAGCGGGAGGCCGCACGGCGCCATCTATACACAGCGGGAGGCCGCACGGCACCATCTATACACAGCGGGAGGCCGCACGGCGCCATCTATACACAGCGGGAGGCCGCACTGCGCCATCTATACACAGCGGGAGTCTCAGTGCTTTGCAAGAGCAGTCAATAAATTCTGCTTGACTAATTCTGAGCACCATAAAGTCTGGTTCGCTTCTAACCTGCAGTCTTCATTTTCAGCTTGCTGAATTCTAACTCATTTACTGTCATTCGAGACGATGCCTTTGCTGGTCTCTTTCACCTTGAATACCTGTAAGTGCTCCACTTAATGTCATATTTTTGATTCTGTTCTTCTTCATCTTTTGGCATGTGAAATTGTATGAGCAAGTATTCATATGAATTTATGACCTACTTAAACCTTCGAGGACCTTAAATTTTATTCAATCAAATTTTTTTCCAGTTTAAAACTATGGGACATATATGTGCCTTGGTCCTCAAAGGGTTTTTAAAGGGGCTGCAAACATAAATACGAAAAAAAATAATTCAATTAGTGCTTTTTGTGTTCATTTAATTTTTATTTGAAGTCCATTTTTTTTATATACCTTGAAATTAAGCCCTACCCCATGGAATGAAGCCCTACCTACATGACATCTGAGAGCTACATGGATCCCGCTTGTGATGTGCCTGTCCGTCACTACTATTCAGTTTTAGGGTCCACTCACTAAGCCATATATTCTCTCATGCAAGAGAATAGGGCCAATTATGCTAATGACACTCGGCTCAAACTCAGAGCTTCAACTGAGTGTGATCCGATTCTCTCGCAGCACAGATATGGAGAAGATGGAGAACTTACTTTCTCCATCTTCTCCATAGTCTCTGTGAGTGTTCATCGGACTGCACTTGGATGACATCCGAGTGCAGTCTAATGTTTTACGTGCACCCATAGACTTGTATGGGTGCACATGGTCCGAATATCAAATGAGATTATTTTCTCATGCCAATAATCACACTGTCCCATAGTATAACATAGGGCCGAGTCCTATCCGATAAAACATCACATAGCATTCGGCCGTGTTATACGACAGTGTGAGAGAGCCCTTAGAGTCAAGGAATATTTACATGCAGATGATGATATTACTCTCCAAGTGCATATTTTTTTAGGCGAGTTCATAGTAAATGCTTTGCCTTTTTGACTTGTGATCAACTAAAGAACAAGAAAGATTTAGGACCTCCCCTATAGAGAAATGGAAAATAGTTTGGAGGACTTGCATGTCCTTTTTTATTTATTATGAGAAAATCATAAAAGATCCCGTTTTTTAACCATGCTGTGACTTTCTGCTGAGGGAGAGGGAGAGAGCTGCCCTATTCAGAGTCTGTAATAAGACCTGCTGACAAAAGTGTTGAAGATACAGTCTAATGTGAATTAACAATGAAAAAAAGTTAATTTCACAAATGGCTTGTATTTTTTTTAATACAAACCTTTTTGTGTTTACAGCTCTTTTAAAGGGAATCTGTCATCAGGTTTTTGCCACCTAATCTGAGAGCAGCATAATGTAGGGTTAGAGGCACTGATTCCAGTAATGTGTCACTTACTGGGCTGCTTAGTGTTGTTTTGATAAAATCATTGATTTGTCAGAAGGTAATTGTCACTAGATGACTAGTAAGTTCTGTAGGACCCCACCCCCATCACTGATCAGTAGATTTCTGTGTACACTGAGCATGGGCAGAAAGCTGCCAATCAGTGGTGTGGGTGTGGCTATACAGAGCGCAGCATTCAGAGAGCTGCTAGATCTGCAGCAGATAAAACGGTGATTTTCTCAAAATGACAACAAGCAGCTGAAAAAGTGACACATCGCTGGAATCAGGGTATCTGCCCCAATATTGTGCTGCTCTCAGATGGGGCAGCACAATTAATATTGTGCCAAATTAATTTCCCATGAACTATTACATGATCTATCACAGGGGATCATGTGACATGTCACGTGATAAATCGGGTGGGGGGGGGCGCCTTCTAAACTGCCCGGGGCCCCTGCTACTCTTAATCCACCCCTGGTGATGGTTACAGGGGTAGTAGTGGCGAGGGACTGCAGTTGATGTGCATTTGCATTCTCACCCTGACCGCCCACAAATAAAAGATAATGTCTTGTTTGTCCTGTGCTTTGTCGTGTAAAACACGTACAGTTTTCTGTTGCTTCTCCATCTTCTTTAGGAATCCAGAAGTTAAAGTGTTGAGGAGAGCCATAGGATCAAATACTTAATTAACCTCAAGACATAGGAGATTGAGAGAAAAGACCCACAAAGTGTATTATTTCACCTTACATAAGCTTGTTTAGATCAAAAGATGGCTGCCATTTCCTGTTTCATCACACCATGCTCTGTTATGCAAGATGGCAACTGGACCAATGACTACATCCTGTTGTACATGTGGCAAAGGTGGAGACTTTATTTATGACTACATCCTGTCGTACAAGGAAGTTCTGGGAGGAAGCTGAATTCTATAGAAGGACTAACCAATCACAGAGCGACACATCGCTTGGAGACACCCACCCTGATGACCTCATGGACCCCACACCCTGATGATCTCATGGACCACGCCCCCTGATGACCTCATAGACCAACCCACCCTGATGACCTCATGGATAACGCCCCCTGATGACCTGATGGATCACGCCCCCTGTTGACCTCAAGGACCAATCCACCCTGATGACCTCATGGATCTGCCCATGGACTAACCAATCAATACATCTGGTTACTCCCATTCTGGGGCTAACCGAGCTCCTATAGAGAATATAGAGAGTTTATATAAATCTATGTTCGAGTTGAATAAAGGAGACTTGGAGCTGTGCCATAGCTGATCAAGGAGAGCTTACATCCGACTGTGTGTGTCTGATGTTATTCTTTCTTGCATGCACTTGATCATATCCATTAGGCCTGGAGCAGGCAACTAGTGAGCATACCAAAGTGTTTACCCTAACATTTTTTGCTGCCCAACGTGGGGCCACAGTGGGAGAAGCGCTACACCTTTAGGACCGGCGAGTGGAACGGCCGGATGCACTGAATACCCAGAGCCAGGAGACTGATCACCTCCATAACCAAACACGGTAAGTCTGCTGATTTTTATAATCTGTAGTCTTTTCCTGTGCTCCTCGGGGTATCCTGTGCAGATTGCCTGACTGTGTCCGGTTTTCGAGGTATCTGTAAGATGGCAGAAGGGTCTCTCCGCTGCTGGCCATTTAATTGCGGAAGAACCGTCACATGCTCAGTTGCCTGCTGCCTGTTATGTGTCGTGTTGAGGGGAGACTGAGTGGTATTAAAGGGAGAAAGTTAGTTTTTGAGCGGTGTCTGGAGAAGTAAAGGATATTGTCTGTGGTACAGTTGACGCTTGTCGCTTGTGATATGATTTTCAGTTCTGGTGGAGAAAGTAGGGGTACTTAGCCTGGAGTGAGTGACTCAGCGTGGCCTGGAGTGAGCGACTCAGCCTGGTACTGGCACGGAGCCTGGAGTGAGTGACTCGGCCTGGAGCCTAGTAAATTGAGTTTCGGCACTTAGCCTAGAGTGAGTGACTCGGTACTGAGCTTGGTAATTGGAATAGTAAAGTGAGTTTCGGCACGTAGCCTAGAGTGAGAGACTCGGTAGGGGTCCTGGTAATTTGATTAATACGAGGTGTTTTATTTTTTTTACGGAAATCAGACATGGACCACGTGGCAGGACGGAGACGGATAGAAAGTGTGTGCTGCAGACTCAGTTTTCCTTTAGAATCTCAGGTTTGAGTCATTTTCCCCCGTCTTATTGTTTGTTTTATGTTTATCTTGGTCTATATAGAGAAAGATGGAGAAATTAATGCAGTTTTGTCGTATTGGCACTAAGCCAAATTCAGATAGCAAGTTAGACCCGTGTGCATTAGTCGCGACTCGTGAAGGGAAAAGTCATGTTAAACAATGTAAAAAGCTTATGAAGTTGTGTGGAATGCCAGAAGGGGGGAGATTACAGCTCCTGGAGTGGAAGACTGTCTTAAAAGAGAGAAAAGGTACTCTAGAACAGGGTTCCCCAACTCCAGTCCTCAAGGCCCACCAACAGGTCATGTTTTCAGGATTTCCTTAGTATTGCACAGGTGATGGAATTATTGCCTGTGCAGGTGATGGAATTATCACCTGTGTAATACTAAGGAAATCCTGAAAACATGACCTGTTGGTGGGCCTTGAGGACTGGAGTTGGGGAACCCTGCTCTAGAAGATAATGGATTGTTGTCTACTGCTAGGGCATGGGAAAGAGTCTCTGAAAGTTTGTATAGAGAAAATTGGGTAGAAGAGGAAAGGAAAAAGGAGTTTTGAGTTAGATGTATTACAAAAATGTATCCTGTGAGCGGCCACCGCCGTATAATGGTGGTGATGGTGGCACATTGCCTTGTGCTGTTTCTGGTGGTGGCCATTTTGTGGATGGCACATGTGCTCCTTCTGGCGGCAGCCATTCTGTGGATGGCACATGTGCTCCTTCTGGCGGCAGCCATTTTGTGGATGGCAAATGTGCTCCTTCTGGTGGCAGCCATTTTGTGGTTGGCGCATGTGCTCCTTCTGGTGGCAGCCATTTTGTGGATGGCAAATGCTGTTTCTGGTGGCAGCCATTTTGTGGATGGCAAATGTGCTCCTTCTGGCGGCAGCCATTTTGTGGATGGCAAATGTGCTCCTTCTTGCGGCAGCCATTTTGTGGACGGCAAATGTGCTCCTTCTGGCAGCAGCCATTTTGTGGATGGCAAAAGGGCTCTTTCTGGCGGTGGCTATTTTGTGGATGGCACATATGCTGCCTCCGGTGGCGGCCATCTTGGAACGTTGCCCCAGATCTTACAAACTGAGCCATATCATCATGTAACTGACATAGATCTGGCTAAATCGAGTGAGGCACAATCCAGGAATATACACACGACTTTCAGTGGTGAGCATACTAGGCCACAAGACCAAATCCTTTTTACCCAGTAATGACTACTAATGGCCAGTACTATACTCCTTGGGGAAGTGAACATGCTTTACCCATGTTCCCTGTCACAACGGTGTCCAGTGGGCCACCGAACCTTTCACCTAACACTCCCATCGTGAGCCCAGCTATTCTCCCACCTGGATCATTCCCAGCACTGACCCTTTCCACTGTCACTTCCACTGGCAACTCAGCCACACGTCCACATGAGTTACTTCAAGCAGCGACCTCTCCTCCCAACACTTCCGCTACAACAGCACTCTCACGCAGTCTACTTAACTCTATTCCCAGTATCTCACAGTCTCTCTCGCAGCCGAGCGCACACCTGTATGGAACGGTGGCCACTGAATCAAGGAGGGGCTCAATCTGGGGGGGGACACCAACATCAAAGGAAGCACAAAGGGGAGGGAATGTTGGCAACCCATTTTTGAAAAAGAACTTCCTGAGGGACCCTTGTTAGTGGTGCGTAAGGGTGACATAACAACAGTGGAAACGGACGCTATTGTTAATGCTGCCAACCCTCGGTTAGAGCACAACGGAGGTGTGGCTAGAGCTATAGTGGAAGCAGGAGGGGTGACTATTCAAACTGATAGTCGAATCACTGTTGAGTCACGTGGTCAGATAGCAGTTGGGGACATAGCGGTGACTAAATCTGGCAGTCTTCCTTGTAGAATGATTATACAGAGAGCGCCTAATGTTCTGTGTGTGGGAGGGGGTGGTGGTAGGTCCCTGGACAATATCCAAACCGTCACCATAGGCCGTTCTGCGGTCATGGGGCTGCGGGACACAGGCGCTGAACGAACCCTGGTACGGCCTGAGGTGGTGTCCCCTCAAGACTTTGTACCGGGAAAGACCCTTTCCGTCTCCAGGATTGGAGGCGTGGAGCCGGCACTTCCCGTTGCCATGGTGTATTTGGATTGGGGTGCCGGGAGGGGGAGGTGGGAGTAACACCAAATATTCCCGCAAATGTTTTATTAGGGACAGACTTGGGATGGCTAGTGTCGCAGTATGTACCCACTGAACCCCCAAGTTCGGCTCCCCCAGAATGTCTTGATTTATCTGCTTCTAACACCAATAATGTTGTATGGAGTGTGTCTCCTGCGGAGGAGGAGGGAGTGGAACCTGAGAGTAACCCACACACAGACACAACACAAATAGGGTTGTTAGTGAGAGCAGGTGAGGAAGGTGAGGATGCACCCAGAGGTGCTCAGCCAGCGCACAGGGACCTCTTGTTCTCCGGTGAGGGAGGAGGGGGCGGGATCCTGTAGAGGGAGGGTCAGGGATGGAGAGGAAGGTTGCTATCGGCAGTGTAGGGCTTCCAGGAGAATCCAGGCCGCTGAGTCTAGGGCCTCTGCAGGGGGGGGGAGCGAGCCATGGGGGGTGGGGGTGTCCCAGGAGAGAAACTGTCAGGTAAGACCCCAGAGCAGGAGTTCCCCACGTCCGGGATGTCGACAGGCCTAGGAAGCCTGCCTGATCTGGCGGCTTGGTCAGAAACCGAGGGGAAGCGGGCACTACCCACGGTCACAGCGGTCATAGCCGCTGTCACCAGGAGTGGAAGCGCCGGAGCCCAAGGAGCCTCGCAAAGGTCCGAAGGCTTCCCCATTTTTGACCAAGTGGCAGCTGGGTCAGACAGCGGCCAGGAGACATGTCCGGAGGTGCTGACGGAAGATGTGGCAGTTTCTTCGATTCTTGCCCCATCGAGTCAGAAGTTTCGGGCTGCGTTGGAAGCCAACGACAGCCTGAAAGCGCTCAAGGAGCGGGTGGCACAGCCTCCCCAGGACTCAGACAGCGAGCATGTGGTCTGGGACCAAGGACGGCTGTACCGGATGACGGTCCAGCAGGGTTCACCGGAGGCGTGGCCCAGGGACCGACAGTTAGTGGTACCCTATCCGTTCAGGGCGGAATTGTTGCGGCTCGCGCACGAGATTCCGATGGCCGGACACCTGGGGATCGCTAAAACCAAGGCCAGGATAGCTCAGCATTTCTACTGGCCTGGGATGGGAGCCGAGGCGACGGCCTACTGCAAGTCGTGTGTCACCTGTCAGAGGGTGGGGAAGTCGGGGCAGCGCTCCAAAGCCCCACTGATACCTCTGCCAATCATTGGAGAGCCTTTCTCGAGCGGGGCTGTAGATCTCGTGGGACCCCTGCCCACTGGCCCCCGCGGGAAACGCTTCATACTGACTGTAGTAGACTATGCCACCCGGTACCCGGAAGCGGTAGTTTTGTCGTCCACTAAGGCCGACAAAGTGGCAACCGCCTTATTGGAGATTTTCTCCAGAGTAGGATTTCCCCAGGAAATGCTCACCGATCAGGGGACCCAGTTCATGTCGGAGCTGATGGAGTCCCTATGTAAGCAAATACAGGTGCAACACCTGGTGGCCAGCCCGTATCACCCACAGACTAATGGCCTGTGTGAGCGGTTCAATGGCACCTTGAAACAGATGCTTAAGATGTTCGCCGACTCCTACGGGAGCGACTGGGAACGTCTTCTCCCGCACCTGCTATTTGCTTACCGGGAGGCTCCGCAGGCCTCAATGGGGTTATCCTCCTATGAGCTCCTGTACGGGCGATGTGTACGGGGACCCCTGGTTCTGGTGAAAGAAGCATGGGAACGAGATTTAGCCACCTCGGAGGTGTCGGTCATCGAGTATGTCGCGCACCACCGGGACAGGATGATGGCCTTGGCAAAGCTAGTGCAGGACAATATGGCCCAGGCCGACCAGAAGCGGTGGTACCACCAGAATTCTTGCGAGAGGACCTACCAGGTGGGTCAAAAAGTGTGGGTACTGGTCCCCTTACCACAGAACAAGCTTCAGGAAGCCTGGGAAGGTCCATACCTCGTGCACCAGAAACTCAACGCCGTCACCTATCTGGTCACCCTGGACCACGCCCGTGGAAGGAGGAAGGCCTCCCACGTGAACATGATGAAGGCTCATCATGAGCCGGAAGCGTATGCCCACCCAGTGTGCAACCTTCCCGAGGAGGGAGAGGTAGAAACCCTCCTGGATCTGCTCGCCCAAGCCAAGGCGGGTGGATCCATCGAGGATGTGAGGGTTGGCCACCAGCTCACGGAGGACCAACGGTTCCAGCTGGAGGCCACCCTGCACTCCTTCCGGGAGCTGTTCAGCAGCCTGCTTGGAAGGACTGAGATGGCTGTCCACGACGTGGTCACCGGCGATCACCCCCCGATCCGGCGTTCAGCATATCAGGTCTCTTTCGAGGTGCAGGAAAACCTGCGCCAAGAGATAGACAACAGCGCGTGGGCCTCACCTGTAGTCCTCGTTCCTAAAAAGGACCGAACTACGCGGTTCTGCGTGGACTACCGGGGGCTCAACGCGGTGACGGTCCCCGATGCATTTCCCATACCACGCATCGATGACCTGCTCGATCGTATGGCCGGGGCCAAGTACCTGACCATCATGGATCTGAGCCGGGGATACTGGCAGATTCCCCTGACCCCCGCGGCAAGGGAACACTCTGCCTTTATCACCCCTTTTGGACTATACGAGTCCACAGTCCTGCCATTCGGCATGAGGAATGCCCCTGCCACTTTTCAGCGGATGGTCAATACGCTGCTTGAGGGACTTGGAGAGTACGCGGCTGCGTACTTGGACAATATTGCAGTCTTCAGTCCCACCTGGGAGGATCACCTAGAGCACCTGCGACAGGTGCTCGGTCGGATCCACCGGGCAGGCTTGACCATCAAGCCCGAAAAGTGCCAGCTGGGCATGAGTGAGGTCCTCTACCTGGGTCACCGGGTAGGCGGGGGTGTTCTGAAGCCAGAACCGGGAAAAGTGGATGCCATCGCATCCTGGCCCACCCCCAGGACCAAAAAGCAGGTGTTGTCCTTCTTGGGGACTGCCGGGTACTACAGGACGTTCGTTCCACACTATAGCACCTTGGCCAAGCCCCTCATGGACCTCACCAAGAAGAAGCTGCCTGTCACAGTCGACTGGACTGTCGCCTGCGAGACAGCCTTCAGGGCACTCAAGACCGCCCTAAGTAGCTCCCCTGTACTTCAAGCTGCCGACTTCGACCGGCCGTTTGTGGTACAGACCGACGCCAGTGACTTTGGCCTCGGTGCTGTGCTATGTCAGGTCAACATGACAGGCCAGGAACATCCTGTCTTGTACCCGAGCAGGAAGCTACTGCCACGGGAGGTGGCCTACTCCACGGTGGAAAAGGAATGCCTGGCAATTGTACGGGTCCTGCAGCGTCTGCAGCCCTACTTGTACGGGAGCCATTTCACCGTGAAGATGGACCACAACCCCCTCAGCTGGTTACACACGGTCTCTGGGTCGAATGGAAGGTTGCTACGCTGGAGCCTCGCTCTCCAGCAGTATCATTTCTCCATTCGCCACAGAAGAGGCCGTGACGGTAATGCTGAAGGGTTATCCTGGCAAGGGGAGGGTGCAGAAGGACGCATGGGAGAACACAGGAATGCAGGAATGTGTTACCCCCTCGCGCCATCTTATAGGGGGAGGTGTCATGAAAGTTAGCCGCCATCTTAGGTATGATACGTCTTACCTGAAGATATTCCCTATTGTCATTTCTAAAAATCCCTCACACAGCTCCTACCATGTCACCATTCTCCAGCCCCTGGTAAACAGAGCAATTCGCCCCCACCTCTGGAGATCAGTCTCAAGGAACTTCTTTGATATGGTAAATAGATGGGCCAGCTCTGTTGTGTCCAGAGACCCTAGGGGGTAATTAACACCTTGATGTCACTTGAAACCAGAAGCAAACCATTTGTGCAAGCCTGCCAACCTCTCCATTGTCCCAAGGAACCATGTGCTTTCTTTGTGGAAAATGACCGCCAAAAGCTACAGACACACTATCAATTCATAACCACACGATACAAGTTAGGGAACCCAAATAAAATGTATCATGTGGGGAAGGTGCCCGCAGACACAATCATGGGACTTATAAATCCATGAGGGGCCTGGAAAGCTAGATATTTAGAAGAACCATATACAAGGTCCCAGGGGAGGCATGTTTAGAGTCAATGGCTTCCCCAGAAGAGTAGAATCACGACGAGACCCCTGGTGATACGATGAGATCACCCCAGGGAAAGTTATGGGTACTTTTCTCAAATGGAGCCAAAACTGGCATTGGTAGGGGGGCGGGGCTTAGTAAACTGACATCACCAAGAGTGAGCGTGACAGGACTTTAGTATAGCCGACAGCCAGAAACCCCGTCAGTTTTGACCCAGGAGATGATGTGAGCAACTCCTAACGTTGGGTCCAGGTCTCTGAGTGGGAGGAGCACCTTTGCCATGTGCTACTGAGGCCTGGACGACTGCAACTAAGCTTGAACCTGTGGGATAGCAGAACCTCCCTTGCACCACATGAACGGTAACTAATTTATCGTTGTTATTCCTGTGTTTTGTAATCCTAATTGTTATATCTCTTATTCTGGCCAAATACCGTTGCATAGTTAATTGTATAGCCTTGTAATCTAGTGTATTCTTATAATCGATGAAATCATAAATTAATCGTGGGCTGTATCCTTTACTCTGCATATACAAATCCATTGGTCCGGAAACGCTTGGCTGAAACGCTACTGGGTTGGTTCCTGACACGATGCAAGTCTATTAACGGACCAGGCTTGTATCAAACGAGAACTGGTGGCAGCATACCATCTGGGGGATTTGAGGAAGGCTGGCAGTGACGGTCGGAGGTGTGGATATATATTACTGGCGCAGCCAGGGGAATATATATATACCGCCCTCACTGCAGAGGGCTACAGGACGGCCTCTCCGACGACCACTCACTCTAGGTGCAGTACCTTGACTGACCTGAGAGGCAAGGGGGCGCCAGAGAGTTGTGCCTGTATCGTGGCGTCACGG
The DNA here is from genome assembly GCF_046119375.1 of Phyllobates terribilis. Taxonomy (NCBI): domain Eukaryota; kingdom Metazoa; phylum Chordata; class Amphibia; order Anura; family Dendrobatidae; genus Phyllobates; species Phyllobates terribilis. Next base: position 189,439,271 of record NW_027362762.1, on the reverse strand, counting down.
ATTGGTGACGTGTAAGGGACAACACACCACCGTGTTTTCCCCCGCTGGTAGCAGCTTCCTGGCACTACTTACTCTAGGTGCAGTACCTTGACTCACCTGAGAGGTAAGGGGGCGCCAGAGAGCTGCACCTACCGGCCGGCATTTCATCACACTCGTATCTTAGAGTATGCGAATATTAGTGAGCAGATTGAGACCTTGACAATTCCTGCCATTGGTGTTGGCATCTTCGGGCTCCATGTTCATGCATGTGCAAGGGAAATTGTTGGAATTATAATGAACAAGTGTAGCCCCCCAAGCATTTGCTGCATCTCCCAAATCAGGTTAATTAGTAATGAGGACAGGACTGTTAAAGCTTTTAAGACTGCCTGCATCACCTGGACTCCACCCCATGATATAGAAGCTGTCCAAATAGAGCCCCTCATTCCAGGACTGTTACCTCCTCCTGCTCCTCATACACAAGTAATTACACCTGTACTTCCGGTGCCATCTCTACTCCCGCCTCAGGTGCCACCACCAACCAGGATCCAGATTTCAGTGAAGGTACTCACACTTTCCAACCTGGTGACTACGTGCAGGTAAAGAAGTTCACCAGAAAGACATCCCTGGAGTTCAGATTTGAGGGTCCCTACCAAGTGCTCCAGACCACTCCTACTTCAGTCAAACTTGAAGGAAGACCGACTTGGATACACGCCTCCCACTGCAAGAAGTTCATGCCTCTATCAGAACCTTCTACATAATGTTGCATATCCTTTACTTTGTGCCCACATCTGAGGAGCCCACCCTTTATGTCAAGTTTACACCCCAGCAAGCTGCTACTCTGCTGAACCAACTCCCAGATTCAGAAAAACATCCGATGCCTTTCTATAGAAGCATGCTTCAAATCCAAAGGAATTACTCAGCCACATGGCAAGATCTCATTTCCCTGGCAAATCTTAAAGCAGGCGATGCATACTGGCCTGTTATGGACACTGCATTTAATGATGCCTCACTTGTCAGTGACACCACATAGGACTCTGGTGTTCAGTTCTGCCAATAACTTAAGACATGGGCCTTGGATAAATTGGCTGATCAGTCAACATCTTTCAAGGACGTCACGCAAGAACCAGGGGAATCGGTGGAGAGATATCATGCTCGTCTAACTCAAATGTTTAATGACCTTGGCTTCAGTAACCAAATAAAAGTTCAACGGACACTGCTCGTTTCCTCTTTTGTTGAGGGCCTTCGGGAAGCTCTGAGGAAGCAATTTCAAGCAATTAGACCTGAATATGCTACACTGGATCCTAAGGATGTCTTAACGATAGCTAAGGGATTCGAAAAAACACACACTGAGAAATCTATGACAACCTCAAACAAAAAGACCCATATTCTATGGACTGATGTGCAACACCAAACCCAGAAACCTCCATTATCTCGTACCAAAGATGTCTGTTTAAATTGTGGTAATCCGGGTCACCAAAGACAGGATTGTAGGGCCCCTCTTCAAGGACGCAGATTTAGAAACCACAATGAGAATAATCGCAGATTCAACTATCCTCGACGCAATGACCAATACTACGAACGACCACCACAAGCTCGGATACATCCAGATACCAATCACACCGCTGCTCTGATGGATCTAAATATCCGATAGGACAAAGGCAAGCCCGTGTCCACTACTATGGCTTCTATATCTGGTCCAATAGCCAAAGTAACTATCAACATTCAAGGCAAACCCTTACCGTTCCTTGTGGACACCGATGCAGCCAGAGGATACCTCACATCCAGTGGAACTCCTGTAAAGCATGCTGCTGCCATACAAGAACTTGTGGGCGCTCTAGATCTACCTTCGGAGGTTGCGGTGATCAAGATCAAAGCTCACGGGAGATTGGATTCTCTAGAAGCAAGAGGGAACTTCTTTGCTGACAAAACAGCAAAAACTTATGCTGTGGATTCATTTAGGAAAGAGAAAGCAGTGGTGTACGTGTCTCAAGACACTGAAGGAGAGCCTCAAAGCCCTCTTATAAAGTTTATCCATTTATATCAACACAAGACACCGGATGATGAAAAGAAGTCGTGGCAAGAAGCAGGAGCTAAAAAGGATGAAGATGAAGTCTGGAGGAATAACAAAAAGGTCTGTCTACCTCGTAATCTGTACCCCTCGGTGACAGAATGGGCACACAGTATCACCCATAGAGACAAGAATCAGATGAATGACTTGATTTGGAAGACTAATATGGCACCTGGAATTTCTACTGTCACTCAAAAATATTGCAAGTCCTGCTTTGTGTGTGCAACATGCAATCCAGCACCGCCTCAGAAAGTTACTCAGAAACATTTGGCTAAACCACTCTATCCCTTTCAAAGAATTCAAATCGATCATATTCAAATGTCAAATGTAGGGACGTACGAGTATGTACTGGTAGTGACTGACATGTTCTCAGGATGGCCTGAAGCCTATCCAGTAACCAACATGACTTCCAAAGTGACTGTTAAGAGACTGATGACTGAGGTAGTGTGCAGATATGGAATCCCAGAGGTAATTGAGACTGACCAAGTACCCGCATTCATTGCAGCACTGACTAAGGAACTATGGACATTGGTAGGGGCCAATTTGGGTTTGCATACTCCGTATCACCCCCAGAGCAGTGGTAAAGTAGAAAGGCTAAATGGCACCTTGAAAATCAAAATACTGAAAACCAGTCAGGAGGTCAAACTTCCTTGGACAGACATTTTGCCCATTGCCTTATATTCAGTCAGAAACACTCCAAGGGGTCCCACTAAACTCACACCATATGAGATTTTTTTTTGGGGGCCTCCAAGGTTGGGTCAATATTTTCCACAACAGCTAGCCTTAGGAAGTGATACTCTTGTAAATTATGTCATTGCCCTTACTAAAGAATTGTCAGTAACACATGCACGAGTTTTATCATCCATTCCAGATCCAGATTTCAGTGAAGGTACTCACACTTTCCAACCTGGTGACTACATGCTGGTAAAGAAGTTCACCAGAAAGACATCCCTGGAGTTGAGATTTGAGGATCACTACCAAGTGCTCCTGACCACTCCTACTTCAGTCAAACTTGAAGGAAGACCGACGTGGATACACGCCTCCCATTGCAAGAAGTTCGTGCCTCCATCAGAACCTTCTACATAATGTTGCATATCCATTACTTTGTGTGTTGTGCCATTCTATACTCATTTGTGGGAGCACAACAGGTCGCAATCACCCAAGCAAGGGGGGTGATCACGTTCTGGTATAACACCACAGCACATGTTGCTTCTTTCAAATTCGATTATTGTGATGTAGTACAGTGTAATACTCAATGGGTTTCCTCACCCTCCGCAATGAGTCAACCGGCATAGCTGAGATCAGGGCAACAATATATATGTGTTACGGGAGATGGATGGGGACAAACTTGTAGTTCATGGGGGGCGGTCGGGTGGAACACTGGTGAAGATTGGGGGTATAGACCAAACAGAGCCTTAAATAAACAAGATCCACACGGTAAATCCCTACTCACTAGGATGACACTTTCTCGTACAAAAGTTCTTAAGCCTTGTGATACCATCGGCCAATGTAATCCTTTAATCCTCAACCTGGAGAACCCTCACCCTGGCGATAAGGGCACCTATCTGCTGGGTACATATGTATATGGTGTGTGTGCCAGTTGTGCCCAGCTGGGTATGTTCAAATTAGCGGACATAAAAGAAATGTCAACAAAAGATAATAATACACACTCAAACTCCATAATGTTCTGTATCCAAAAATGTAACAAAATGATAGCCGTTGCAAATCCCACATTTGAAGATATTCTTGCCGTTGAAACGGGGTACACTGAGACCAACTTATGGTTGAAGTGGATGGAATATACAGCCAATCAATATAATAAATCAAATTGCTTTGTCTGTGCAGGAGCAAGACCCCACTTGGGATCTGTCCCTCTAGACTTACCCCCAGATGTGGAAAAATGTTTTCTGAGTCTGTTCACTAACAAATCCCTTGACGGAATGAATTGCGAAAACTGGAAAAAGAAGTACCCCATAGTCACAGAAACACCTAACCCGGGTCAAGGCATTACCATATACCCGTGAAAATACACCTGTTATACCAGAACCGAAGGGAGCACATGGGTCATTTCACAAAGGGATATTGCAGCAGATATAGTAATGCAACCAGAGGAGACCTGATCAACCAAACCCAGTCTATTTCTGATGTTTTCTGGATATGTGGAGACATGAAGATCAGAACTCATTTAGAAGGAGAATGGATAGGAGAATGTACACTAGCCAAAGCCATAATGCCCTTCTACATAGCAGCAGAAGGTAGGGAAGCCCTAACTTCAGAAGATCTCCACAGAACAAAAAGGGAAGTTTCGACCCCCACATTTATATTGATGCTATAGGGGTTCCAAGGGGGGTTACCGGATGAATTTAAAGCCAGAGATCAAGTCAAAGCAGGTTTCGAATCATTTATCTTACCCTTAGTGACCACAAATAAAAATGTAGACTGGATCAATTACATCTATTATAATCAACAGAGATTTGTCAATTACACTAGAGAAGCTCTTCAAGGTTTAGCAGACCAACTAGGCCCTACATCGATAATGGCGTTTCAAAACAGAATGGCCCTTGACATGATATTAGCAGAAAAAGGAGGTGTTTGCAAAATGGTGAAATCTGCATGTTATACCTATATTCCAGATAATACAGGTCCCACCAGGAAGGTTACAGTAGCCATAAAAAAGCTGAATTCTCTACAAAAAGAATTAACCACTTCGCGCCAGAGCCTGTTTTTGCCTTCGTGACCAGGCCAATTTTTTCAATTCTGACCACTATCACTTTATGAAGTAATTACTCTGGAACGCTTCAACGGATTCCCCTGATTCTGAGACTGTTTTTTCGTGACATATTGTACTTCATGATAGTGGTAAAATTTCTTCGATATCACTTGCGTTTATTTGTGAAAAAATCAGAAATTTGGCAAAAAATTTGAAAATTTAGCAATTTTCAAACTTTGAATTTTCATGCCCTTAAATCAGAGAGATATGTCACACAAAATAGTTAATAAATAACATTTCCACATGTCTACTTTACATCAGCACAATTTTTTTTTTGTTAGGAAGCTATAAGGGTTAAAAGTTGACCAGCGATTTCTCATTTTTCCAACAAAATTTGCAAAACATTTTTTTAGGGACCACATCTTATTTGAAGTGACTTTGAGGGGCCTTTATGACAGAAAATACCCAAAAGTGACACCATTCTAAAAACTGCACCCCTCAAGGTGCTCAAAACCACATTCAAGAAGTTTATTAACCCTTCAGATGTTTCACAGGAATTTTTGGAATGTGGAAGAAAACAATGAACATTTAACTTTTTTTCACAAAAATGTTACTTTAGACCCAATTTTTTTATTTTCACAAGGGTAACAGGAAAAAATGGAATACACAATTTGTAGTGCAATTTCTCATTACCGCGCTGATACCCCATATGTGAGGGAAAACCACTGTTTGGGCGCACTGCAGGGTTCGGAAGGGAAGGAGCGCCATTAGACTTTTTGAATGTAGCATTTGTTTGAATAATTAGCAGACGCCATGTTGCGTTTGGAGAGCTCCAGATGTGCCTAAACAGTGGAAACCCCCCACAAGTGACACCATTTTGGAAACTAGACCCCTTGGGGAACTTATCTAGATGTGTGGTGAGCACCTTGAACCCCAAGGTGCTTCACAGAAGTTTATAATATTGAGCTGTAAAAATAAAATTTTCAAATTTTTCTCACAAAAACGTTTTTCATCCCTTAATTTTGCATTATCATAAGGGTAATAGGATAAATTGCACCATGAAATTTGTTGTTCAATTTCTCCTGAACATGCCGATACACCATATGTGGAGGAAAACCACTGTTTGGGCGCACGGCAGGGTTTGGAAGGGAAGGAGCGCCATTTGACTTTTTGAATGTAAAATTTGCTTGCGTAATTAGCGGACGCCATGTTGCATTTGGGGAGCCCCTGATGTGCCTAAACAGTGGAAACCCCCCACAAATGACACCATTTTGGAAACTAGACCCCTTAGGGAACTTATCTAGATGTGTGGTGAGCACCTTGCACCCCAAGGTGCTTCACAGAAGTATATAATATTGAGCCATAAAAATAAAATTTTCACATTTTTCCCACAAAAAATGTTTTTCATCCCCTAATCTTGTATTATCATAAGGATAACAGGAGAAATTGCACCATGAAATTTGTTGTGCAATTTCTCCTGAGTACGCCGATACCCCATATGTGGCGGAAAACCACTGCTTTGGTGTACGGCAGGGTCCGGGAGAGAAAAGAGCGCTATGTTGGCTGGGATAGGTTGCAGACACCATGTCACATTTGAAGAGTCGCTGACATGCCGAAACAGCAGAAACCCCCACAAGTGGCCCCATTTTGTAAACTACACCTCTCAAGGAATTCATCTAGGGAAGTAGTGAGTATTTTTTAATTTTTAAATTTATACCATTGGGCAGTGAAGAAAACATAATTGTATTTTTACCACAAAAAATGTTTTACCCTCAGATTTTACATTTTCACACAGGGCAATGGGTAAAAATGGTGCCGAAATGTGTCACACAATTTCTTCTAAAAGTGGCAATACCCCATATGTGGCTGTATAGTACCACTTAGCCATACGGCGAGATCAGGGAGGGATGGAGCGCTATTTGACAATTGGAGAACAAATTATTGTAGATTAGGCATTTGGATTTGGGAGCACAAAATTTTCCGAATTTCTTTTGGGGGGCAAGGGCCATTTCGCTTTTCCAGAGCCTTTCTGCTACCAGTAACTTGGAAGTCCCTTATATTTTTAACAGATGACGGACCTGAGTGGGGACTAGCTTTTTTTGAGGACCGAGTTGAAGCTTTTATTGGGAACATTTTATGTAACATTTATCCGGCGCTCTAGGCTGAGCACTTACATCGGGGTTTCCATCTAAATTTCCAAGTGATGTAGTTTAGATGAAACCCCTGCAAGATCCATTCACTATAATGAGGCAGCAGAGTTACTCTGGACTCCGTCTGGCCTCTGTTTAGCGATGTCCTTTTTTTCAGAAGTGCATAAAACTGTGGCCAACCGCACTTTTATGCACGCCTAAAAAAAATGACACCGTGGGATCATAGGCCAGATGGCATCCACAGTGGCCTATATCTGCCTCATTACAGGGAATCTTCCGTCATGGGTTCCGTCTGAATCACGTATTTCAGAGATTTACACGGAAACTCTGGTGTAAGTGCTCAGCGCAGAGCGCAGGATAAGTGTGAGCAGAGCCTTACTGCGATCTTTGGGAGACATAATAAACAAATCAGTAGCCGGTGAAGAATTGGTTTTATTTATTTTTTACTCCGTTCCTCGTGCAGTATTAGTGATGAGATTACTTTATTCTTCGGGTCGGTGCGATTACAGAGATACCAGATTTATATCGAGTTTTTATGACTGACAACTGTCACACACTAAGAGACGCTTTTTTTTGCAAAATCTAGTTTTTGTATCGCCATATTTAGAGAGCTATAATTTTTACATATTTCGGCTGACAGAGTCATGTGATGGCTTGTTTTTTTGCGGGACGAGTTGACATTTTTATTGGTACCATTTTTGGGTACGTGACATTTTTTGATCGCTTTCTATTCAGTTTTTTGGGAGGTAAAATTAATAAAAACCAACAATTCAGGAATTGTTTTTTGAGGGTTTTTTTTATGCCGTTCTGCGTGTGGTAAAAGTGATAAAGCAGCATTATTCTTCGGGTCAGTACATTTACAGAGATGCTACACTTACTGTATATTTTTTTATGTTTTGGCGCTTGTACACAATAAAACAATTTTATAAAAAAAATATTTTTTTTGCATAGCTTTATTCTGAGAGCTATAACTTTTTTATTTTTTGGCTGATGGAGCTGTATGGCACTTTTTTTTGCGGAACAAGATGACGTTTTCAGCGGTACCATTTTTATTTCCATTTTGCTTTTTGATCGCATTATTTTCCACTTTTTGTTTGGCGATATGATGAAAAAGCATAGTGCATACTTTTTTGCTCCGTTTTTTATTTATTTTTATTACGGTGTGCACAGAAGGAGTTAATTAGTATGACAGTTTTATAGATCGGGTTGTTTCGGACGCGGCGATACCAAATATGTGTACTCTTTTTGTTTTTGCATAAATATACGGATTTATTGGTTTAATATTTTATTTATTTATTTTTATTTATTTTGTGATTTTTTTTAACAGTTTGAAAACATTTTTTAGACCTTTTTTTTACAGTTTTACTTAGTCCCTGTATGGGACATTCATTTTTATTTTTCTAATCACTGTTCTCATGCAATGCAATAGACATTGCATGAGAACTCTGCTGACAGTTTCACACTGTCTGTCTCCTGCTGGACTCAGCTGCAGGCTGAGCCTAGCAGGACACCATATATGGCAGATCTGGAGGCGGTCATGTGACCTCCAGCTGCCATAACAACGTCAGGTCCTGGAAGGCATCAGGGAGCCATCGGAGAGGTAAGTGGACAACCCCCTCTCCTCTCACAATCTTCTATATGCCGCGATCACTATAGATCGCGGCATATAGAAGATAGCAAAGGGTTAACATCATTGGGACCTGATCCAATCAGGTCCAGATGATGTCCCCTGTCAAAGCTGTCGCTCTGAACCGCAACCGTAGCACTTGCAGGACCCTGGGGGTCCTGAGGGCTGCGGGACCACCAACCGTTCATAAACGTCGGCGCTGCACAGAGCCCAGGCAGCGCCGACGTTTATGTACAGTGGGCGGTCGGGAAGCGGTTAAAAAGGAATTCAGGTGCAGAAGATCCTTGGGACCAATACTTTTCGTGGATGAATGGATGGCAGAGGTGGCTAGCTCAGATAGGTGTTGTTATCCTTGTTATTGCAGCTATTATTGTTTGCTGTGTTTTTCCTTGTGTAAGGAAGATGATCGAGAAAGGAGTAGAAACATCAGTGCCCACTTTCCTAGCTCAAGAGGTTAGTTATTCTGCAGATATAGAACAGCTAGGCCCCCTTCAGTCTTTTACAGTCCCCAACTAGGCAGTCAGAGTAGGTGTATGCGAGTTTGTGTTTGTTGTGTTAATTTCCTTTGGATATACTTCTGATATGGCATGAAATGTTGACCAGCGATGCACAAACCATTATGCTATTATCAAGGTGATTAGGTTCATCTATAAAGTGAAATGTTACCAAAGAATCCCTGGTGGTATAATACGGACCAGAGACAAGAAGATCCATTAGTGTTCTGATACAATTGTGGGTATCCAGGTAGGGAACTGAGATGAAGCAGGTAGGAAACTTCCGAGGACACGGGTAGCACGCTCCTATATACCTACTGAAATACCCATAATTGGTCACACATTCTCTGATGTCCATAGCATCCATATTGCCATGAAGCCTCTGATGTCATAGTGACACTTAACACTGATGAGTGAGGGAACCACAGTAGGGACAGAAGGTTAATAAAGTATTTAGTGGGGACTGTTGAGGAGAGCCATAGGATCAAATACTTAATTAACCTCAAGAAATAGGAGATTGAGAGAAAAGACCCACAAAGTGTATTATTTCACCTTACATAAGCTTGTTTAGATCAAAAGATGGCTGCCATTTCCTGTTTCATCACACCATGCTCTGTTATGCAAGATGGCAACAGGACCTATGACTACATCCTGTTGTACATGTGGCAAAGGTGGAGACTTTATTTATGACTACATCCTGTCGTACAAGGAAGTTCTGGGAGGAAGCTGAATTCTATAGAAGGACTAACCAATCACAGAGCGACACATAGCTTGGAGACACCCACCCTGATGACCTCATGGACCCCACACCCTGATGACCTCATAGACCAACCCACCCTGGTGACCTCATAGACCAACCCACCCTGATGACCTCATGGATCATGCCCCCTGATGACCTCATGGATCACGCCCCCTGATGACCTCATGGACCAACCCACCCTGATGACCTCATGGGTCTGCCCATAGACTAACCAATCAATACATCTGGTTACTCCCATTCTGGGGCTAACCGAGCTCATATAGAGAGTTTATATAAATCTATGTTCGAGTTGAATAAAGGAGACTTGGAGCTGTGCCATAGCTGATCAAGGAGAGCTTACATTCGACTGTGTGTGTCTGATGTTATTCTTTCTTGCATGCACTTGATCATATCCATTAGGCCAGGAGCAGGCAACTAGTGAACATATCAAAATGTTCGCCCTAACAAAAGGAAAACAACCACTTTCACGCTCAGTTTCTTTTTTTATAAAAAAACAACTTTACTTACCTTCTTTTCTTCAGTTCTGGTCACAGATACAGTCTCTTTGAACATCACAGTTACAGTTTTCATCCTCTTTTCTTTCCCTTCCTGTCCTATCCTCAGAGTTAGTTTCCCTAGAACCGCTGCTTTCTAGAACACGATCCTACTCACAACAGGTATGTCCCCGTCCGTTCTCCCCTCCTTGGGAGTAGTGAAGGCTGGCTCCATCAGTCTTTCTACAGGCCATAGACCTCGGACGTTTAGGGAATTTTCCTCAGAGTTGTCTGCTTTATCATTCCCCAAGCTGCCTAACTCTTTTTCCATCATCCGGCTGTATCTCTATTGACCTTCAGTTCGGAATGTAATTAAGAAATGGCAGTTACCAGGAACAGTAGAAGTCAAGATAAGGTCTGGAAAACCAAGAAAGATTTCAAGGACAGCTTCTCGTAGAATTGCTGGAGAGGCAAATCAGAACCCCCGTTTGACTGCAAAAGACCATCATAAACATTTAGCAGACTCTTGAGTGGTAGTACATTGTTCTACTGTTCAGAGACACTTTCACAAATATGAAAGGGACATGAGATGAAAACCTCTCCTGCGTCCTCACCATAAAATTCAGCATCAGAAGTATGCAAAAGAACAATGAAACAAGTCCTGTGGATGGATGAGGTTAAAATAGAATTCTCTGGTCACAATGATCAAAGGTATGTGTGGGGGGAAAGGGGCACAGAATTTCAGCAAAAGAACATCTCACCAATCATTAAGCATAGGGGTGGATCAATCGTGCTTTGGAGTTGTGTTGCAGCCAATGGCACGGGGAACATTTCACGGGTAGAGGGGAGAATGGATTTAATGAAATTTCAACAAATTCTTGTTGCAAATGTGACATGCAAAAGTAGTGCTGTTGCTTCAAAGCATCCAGCAACTATAAGAGTTAACATAGTTACAAGAGACAGGAAGTGTTGTGCTTCAGAAGCATCCAGCAACTAGAGGGGTTAACTCAGTCACAGGAGACAGGGAGTGTTTAGCAGAGACCCAGGGGGATTGTGGGGAACTTGTTGATTAGTTTGGCTGGAGCCTATGAGAAAGGTAGTGTGCGATCTGCATCTCACAGAAGGCAAGTGAACAGAATTCAGGTCAGGAGGGAAGCTAAACATGGGTCAGATAGACTCCCTGAACTAACAGTGCAGAGTATTATTGGGCAGAAAGATAAGGACTGGAAGGAATCATGTCATAGGGATCATCTCCCTCATCAAACCTCCCTCTCCATCTCCATGCAGGATAAAGAATGCTGTGTACTAGTGAGTCCTTGTGAAGGAAAAGCCTGCTGTTTAAGCATAGAAGTGTGCTGCCAAGAGATCTAATATGTGCTGAATTATGCTACTGAAGAGACTGACGTTACTGTGCCTGCTTTATGAGACTGTACTGAAATGAAGATTGTTGCTGTAATATCCCTGAATTGCACTGGCCATGCTTCAGATTAAATTCCACTGTTAAACTGTTGAAAAAGACTCTTGTCAGATGTCTCTGGTCAGCAACTGAATCTATCGTGTGCCTGAGAGAAGCTGCAGCCTATGGTCGCCCTGAGTAACGGTTCCCACAGGATTACAACGAATTCATGAAACACGTCTCACCCTATCTGAACCTAGCGCGTGTGTGTAACACAAACATAACACCATCTGAAAAAAAGCTGAAGTTGAAAAGAGTATGGCTTCTACAAATGGATAATGATCCTAAACACATGTCAAAATCCACAACAGACTACCTCAAAAGGTGCAAGTTGAAGGTTTTATAATGGCCCTCATAGTCCCCTGATCTGGACATCATTGAAAATTTGTGGATAGACCTCAAAATAGCAGTGCATGCAAGACAACCCAGGAATTTCACAGAACTGGAAGAATTTTCCAAGAAAGAATGGATGAAAATCCCTCAAACAAGAATTAAAAGACTCTTGTCAGGCTACAAAAAGTGTTTACAAGTTGTGATACTTTCAAAAGGGGGTGCCACTAGGTACTTACCGTGCAGTGTGCCCAAACTCTTGCATTGGCTCATTTTCCTTTTTGTAATTTTTAAAATGTAAAAGATGAAAAAATATATATTTTTTTCTACCTAAAATACAAAGGAAAGGTGTCATCTTTAACTTTAGGAGTTTTAGAGATCATCTAACCCTCCGTCACATACAATATCGGTTCTAACGAGTTCACATACAATGTGACTGTCAGGCGCAGGCTAGAAAAATACCTATAATATCTAATGTTTGCAATTTCAGTGCTCTAAAAGTGATCAGTGACCTTCATAGGGATGTAATAAAAGAGACTACACATAATCAGGTGCAAAGAAAAACCATTTACTTAACATAAAACTAATAACTCTGAAATACAAACATTTCAAAACTCCCGCCAAATAGTCCCCAGTTCGACTCTGTCCAAAAACTCTACAAAGAAAATTTATGGAAACAAACTTAATTTTAAGGTACCTTAAGTACTATTAAACACATATTCAATCAGAATTAGATCCTGAAGTTTCGCCAGAAAAATTACACTTGCAGAGCAAAGAGCAAGAATTACACATCATTTTTGCATGTGTCAGGCAGATTGCATTATGACATTTGTGACATTCATAATTAGAAAGCCTTCTGATTCCGCTTTCCGTGGTGCAGGTGGTGCATCTCCTTCTTTTGGGAGGTGGTGCAGGTGGTGAATTTTCACTATCATCTTCTGGGCGGAATCTTTTGAGCTGAACTTGAAGGCGAGAGGGGATACTGATTGTTTTCATACTTCTCCTGCGTAGCTCTCCAAGCACTAGTTCATGGGCCAATTTTTTCAGATAGAATCGTCTACGGAGTGGTTCAAGCTTGTTTTCAAGGTAAATGACTTGTGAATTTATACCACCCAAATTCAACATAGCAAAAAATATGACCATTGGCCAGCATTTGGTGTTTCTGCTGACGTTGAAAGTTGAGCACATCTGATCAGCTGTATCAACACCCCCTTTGGTTGCATTATAAAATGTAATTATCTCCGGGGTTTTTTGTGCCTCAGTCCCAGGATCGATGGCATCATCATCATGAAGTGTTGATAGAAGAAGTACAATTTTTTTTGCTTGTGGTACATAGGAAACCAAAACCTTTCCAATATGGAATGCAAACATACTGCTGTACTGTTGTCTCCCTTTCACACTTACAAACTGTGTAAGCAATACTTTTTTATTTTTTCTTACAGTTCCGACATATGAAAGCTTCTGCATTTTCAGATAATCAATCAGATCACAATTTGAAAACCAATTGTCAGCTGTTATATTGCGACCCGATCCAAATAAGGGCTCAGCCAGTCGTTTTACAACATCACTGGGTTTGTTGCTGACACAGTAAGGACCTTCTGGTTGTTTTCCTGCATAAACGTCCAGGTTGTAAGTGTAGGTCTTACTGGCATCAACAAGGGCATACATTTTTATTCCATATTTGTTAGGCTTTGATGGAATATATTGACGAAAGGCACATCTACCATGAAAACCAGGGAGCATTTCGTCAATAGTGAGATTCTCCCCAGGGCAATAGCTTTTTTTACAGTTTTCAACAAATTTTTGGAATATATCACGAATTGGAGCAAGTCGGTCATGTGTTTTACGTTCGGTTCGGGTAGTTCTGTCGTCAAACCGAAGGCAACGAATTAGAAGCTTGAATCTGTTTATGGACATAACAAGGCCAAATTTTTCAACTCCATCCTTACTTTACTCCAAAGTTCCTCCAAACTTTGTCTATTTGACCTATAAGCTCCTGCAAGGTATAATAATCCAAAAAAAGCACGCAGTTCTATTTCATCTGTGGCCTTGATGGTTCTGTTGCAGATGAACTTGTCCTTTATAATGTCTATATATTGGTTGGTATATGTGACAATAGAGTCCAGAATGTCATCTGTGAATAAACTATTGCAGCATTCAACTGCAGTTTTTGCATTACTTGCAGTTCCTGTAACTGCAGGAAGGTGAGTAATAATGTTTTGAGGTTCCCTACGTTTTTTCTGGAGTGGCGTCTTGTTCCATTGGTTTTTTTTATCTTTTCCCATATAATAAGATTCTACATCTTCATCCTCATCACTGTCACCATCTTGCTCTGTTTCAGAATCCACTTCACATACTTCCACCTCATCATGAGAATCAATCTCACTTTCCTCTCCTAAATCCTCATTCAGTGTGGGGTCTGCATCATTTAACAGCATGTTTGTTACTTCCTCAACATCAAGGTTTTTTGATAAATTGTACATTTTCCTCTCCATTTCAGCAGATAATCTGAAGCAAGAGAAGGAATATGTGTTAGGGAACTACTGTATATGCCTGAGCAGCACACTTTCTTTTTTAATCTGCCTTATTTCTATGAAATATCCTCACACTTTGTGCTATACATTCATAAAACAAGCTAAATAAACAATTGTGATGAATAAAAACATAAAATACCAACCTTATTGAGTGTGACGTGTTCACATACAATGAGCCTGAGAGATTAGCGCAGTTATATCTGTCCTCCTGAAGCTCTGCAATCCAACTGTGGTATGAGGTTTCACAGAGCTGCTAGAGACAGGAGACTACCTGGAGGGAGGGGATTTCCTCACAATCTGGTGAGGAAGGAGAAATGAAAGTAAAAGAGATGTGCCTGTCAGGCCTATTGTATGTGACGGAGGGTTAATCTTCAACTTGCTTAACTGTTCACAATAACAGTAATTTTGACTAGGGGTGCACAAACTTTTACATGCCACTGTATTTTATATGTTTTAGATCTATTAATTCTGAGCAAATTCTGTGGGATCTGTCCTGAGACCCCAATCAATTGCTCAAAAGACGTCTTAGAAGTGCACAGCTCAGGAGACAGGACTGTGACATTCTACTGCATCCGCTCTGTCTACAGAGCCGTGGTTTTCTAAGAGGTCTTTTGAGCGATTGGTGGGAGACCTAAGACACAGAGCCACACCAATTTGCTCAGAATTTATGGATCTTAAACATATACTGTAAGATATGGCCCAAAAGTTTAGTAAAGTCTTTAAGCTGCATTTACACTGCGGCCGATCACTTGCATTTGGAGAACCATTTTTGCTGTTCAGTTAAGGAAACAGAAAAACTGAACTCCTGCAAGAAATGGATACATCTCATGACAGACGAAAATGGCGTCAGACAGACCCAGTTGACCACAATGGGATCTGTTTGGTTTCAATCAGATTGTCCATCGTTGTAACGGGAGAAAAAAATCTCAATATGCTGTTATTCTCCTTCTAGTGAAAATTACCGAACTTGCGACGGAGGCTCCAGTGCAAATGCAAACCTAGCCCAATGATTCTGAGTATTTCATTGGAGGCAGAGCAGAATGATAGGAAACTGCAGCTATTCAGCTGAACAGATTTCTCGGCTTCAGACTACTGTCACTTCCTCAAGTACGAGACGAACCCGTCTCTCTCCAGATGCCATGTGCAAGCTTGAAGAAGACAACATGCGCTTTCTGTATCATGCAAAAAATCTTTTTTTTGTCACACTTACAGCATAACAGTGACAAAGGATCTCTTGTATGATACTAGACATGTGTGCTATCATCTACCAGTTTGCATTAAAGGGGGGGTCTGTCCTTAGGCTGCAAGTCTAAAGTCACTCTATGTGACTGCAGACTTGTGAATCTTTATATGGCGCACTGCGCTCTGTGAGAATCTTCCGGTGCTGGCAACTAAAGCGGCGGTCATGTGACCGCAAGTACAGTATGTGTTTTGCATTTATGTGGTCACATGCTGACTAGATGGGCACAGCCTTGCACAATGCAAGAGTATTGAGCAAGCCTGGACACAGTCTAGTCGGAATGTGGCCGGAAGTATGCTAATTGCATACTTGCGGTCATATGACAGCCCGCTCCCAGGGCTGAGGATTCACAAGTCTACAGTCACATAAAGTAACTTCAGACTTGTAGTGTAAGCCTGAAAAACCCCTTTAAGGTGGAAAGGTAGTTATATATGAAAGCGATAGGAAGTACACCAGAATCTACAGTGTGGCTTTACACAGTACTTTTACGATTCTGTGATGCGACTGTTTGCTTCATCATAGCATCTAATCGTGATGGAGGCGTATGATATGTTTACACGTAGCGGGTATTCAATTTTGCAAACCTAACTATATTACGTGACATGGCTATGAACATATGCAGAGTGCAAAATTTGGGCCGTATGTAATGTGCAGGGGCCGCAGTTTTATTATTATTATTATTATTAATCTTATTTATTATTATAGCGCTATTTATTCCATGGCGCTTTACATGTGAAAAAGGGGGAATACATAGCAAAAACATTTACATAATCTTAACAAAACGAGTCAGAGACTGGTACAGGAGGAAAGAGGACCCTACCCGCGAGGGCTCACAATCTACAAGGGATGGGTGAGGATACAGTAGGTGGGGGTAGAGGAGGTCATGCAGTAATGTGGTGGAGTGGTGGTTACTGCAGGTTGTAGGTTTGTTGGAAGAGGTAGGTCTTCTGGTTTCTTTTGAAGGCTTCCACGGTAGGCGAGAGTCTGATGTGTTGAGGTAGAGAGATCCAGAGTAGAGGGGATACGCGGGAGAAATCTTGTATGCGATTGTGGGAGGAGGAGATAAGAGGGGAGTAGAGAAGGAGATCTTGTGAGGATCGAAGGTTGCATGCCAGTAGGTACCGGGAGACTAGATCACAGATGTATGGAGGAGACAGGTTGTGGATGGCTTAGTATGCCAAGGTTAGGGTTTTGAACTTTAGTCTCTGGGCAATGGGGAGGGAGGGAAGGGATTGACAGAGGGAGAGGCTGGGGACTAGCGGGGGGACAGGTGGATAGTCGAGCAGCAGAGTTTAGGATAGATTGGAGGGGCGTGTGAGTGTTGGAAGGGAGGTCACAGAGCAGGAGGTTGCAGTAGTCAAGGCGGGAGATGATGAGGGCATGCACTAATGTTTTTGCAGAGTCTTTGCTGAGGAATGCACGGATCCGGGAGATATTTTTGAGTTGGAGTCGGCAGGAAGTGGAAAGGGCTTGGATAAGTGGTTTGAAGGAGAGATCAGAGTCCAGGATTACCCCAAGCCAGCAAGCTTGTGGGACTGGGGAGAGTGAACAGCCATTGACGTTGATGGATAGGTCAGATGGGAGATATGAATGAGAGGGTGGAAAGATGATGAATTCTGTTTTTTCCATGTTAAATTTTAGAAATCTGGCAGAGAAGAAGGATGAGATGGCGGACAGCCATTGTGGGATTTTGGTTAGTAAGGAGGTGATATCGGGTCCAGAGAGGTAGATCTGTGTGTCATCAGCATAGAGGTGATACTGAAAGCCGTGAGACTCTATGAGCTGTCCTAGGCCAAAGCTGTAGATGGAGAAGAGCAGGGGCCCTAAAACAATATTGGGGGATACCGACAGATAGGGGGCAAGATGAGGAGGTAGTGCGTGAGTGGGAGATGCTGAATGTCCTGTCTGTTAGGTATGAGGAGATCCAAGATAGGGCCAAGTCTGTGATGCCAAGAGATGAGAGAATCTGTAGTAAGAGGGAATGGTCGACGGTGTCGAAGGCAGGTGACAGGTCCAGGAGGAGGAGTATGGAGTAGTGTCGCTTGGATTTGGCGGTTAGTAGGTCGTTGGTGACTTTGGTCAGGGCAGTTTCAGTCAAGTCATGCAGTCGGAAGCCAGATTGTAAGCAGTCGAAGAGGGAACATGAGGAGAGATGAGAGGACAGTTCAAAGTGGACATGTTATTCTAGTAGTTTTGAGGCATAGGGGAAAAGTGATATGGGGCAGTAGCTAGTCAGAGAGGATGAGTCAAGGGAAGGCTTTTTGAGGATGGGTGTGATTGAGGCATGTTTGAAACATGAGGGGAAGACACCGGTTGTTAGTGACAGGTTGAAGAGGTGGGTTAGGGTTGGGATGCAGACTGTGGTAAGGTTAGGGATGAGGTGGGATGGGATTGGGTCAAGTTCGCAGATGGTGAGGTGTGATTTGGAAAGTAAAGAGGATACTTGATCTTCTGTAATGGTGGAGAAGTTGGGTTTGGAGGAGGAAAGTTGAGTAGATATGAGGAGGGGTTGTGGGGACTTTAGGCAAAAGCTTTGTCTGATGGTGTCAATCTTCTGCTTGAAGAATGAGGCAAAGTCTTTGGCTGAGATGAGAGAAGAGGGAGGAGGCGCCGGCGGACGAAGGAGAGAATTCAAAGTGTTGAATAGCTGTTTAGGGTTGTGGGACAGGGAAGATATGAGAGATGAGAAGTATGTTTGTTTTGCTGCAGTGAGTGTGGACTTGAAAATAGTGAGGGATTGTTTGAATGCGATGAAGTGCTCGATGGAGTGAGACCTTTTCCATCTCCACTCAGCAACCCTGGAGGCTCGTTGCAGTTCTTTAGTAAGCTTGGTGTGCCAGGGTTGCCTGTTGATTGTGCGAGCTTTGGTACGTGTGAGAGTGGCGATCGAGTCGAGAGCTGCAGCTATTGTGGTGTTATATAAAGCAGCAGCAACATCTGTGTCGTGTACGTGTAAAGAATTTATGTCTGCAAGAGGGAGGAGGGATTAAGAGAGTGAGTGTAGGTCAAGGTGTTTGAGGTTTCTGCGAGGGTGTGTAAGTTTGTGGAATGGGTATTGTGGACCTGGAGAGGAGTTGTTAGTGCAACTGGGGATGAAGGGATTAGGTGGATGGGTATGAGGTTAGAAAGGCTGCGAGAGTTTGTGGTAGGTCGTGGATAGGAGGTAGAAGTGACTGTGGGGATATGGTGAGGAGGGCCAGGATTTGAAGAGATGTCGCCGGCAGTGAGAAGGAGCAGAGAAAGTGTTAGCAGGTGGGAGTAGGAAAGGGCATGGGGTGGCTGTCTGTGTTTGGAGATACAGGGTTGAATGTTGATGAATAGTTCTGAGGAGGAGGTGTGGTGAATGGGGAGGGTGGAGGGAGAGATGAAGAGTTCCTTACTAGGTGTAGGGATTAAGGGGGTTAGTAGAAAGTGGAGGACTATATGGGTAAAGGTGAAAGCTAACAAAAACATAGTTGAAAGAGAGTAAGCAGTCAAAGTGTGGGTTACCTGACTACTGCCCTGACTCACTGCCTCTGAAATAACTGCCACTTAGCTCCGAAGCCACTTTGCACAAGAAGATGCGTGCACAACCCCACACGCGTGCACCCCTTAGGCAGCTTCTGATTTTATAGGGCACACTATAGCATTAGTTGAGGGGCATTGTGGGAGCTGATTGTGGCGAAATTGCCAGCTGCTCTGATCACCGGGAGACGGCTGGGTGATCAAAGACAGGGCTAGGACTCTGCAGGCTCTGCAGTTTAGCACCTCTAAACATCAGATAAAATCTACAGTGGGGAAAGGACAGACATGTGTGAGTATTGAATGAAATGAGAGAGACAAAGCAGAAATATCAAGCGGAGAATTGTACCAGTAAGTTGATTCAGGGAAGCAGAGCAATAGATGACGACATATACAGCGAGCAGAGGAATTGTGCAGGAGCAGAGCATGTACCTGTGTGAAAAGAGAAGAAGAAGGGTGTTAGTCCATTGCCTCTGAAATTAGATTCCGAGACAATCAGAGTTATTCAGAAAGTACACATTATAGAGGCATGCAAAGCCACCCTAAGAATACATCTGTACCTTATATGAATACAGATGTCTTACTGTTCTCACAACAAATAATGAACCACATATTAATTGTTTATTGATATCTTCTTTCTTCAGGAGCACCCTGTTCCAGTTTGTTGGCTTTCTGCTTGCCGGGTGTACTACAGTCCTGCTCATTGTTATTGGCGCCCATGAAGTTTAAGTACATAATGTGGCATATCTCCTGAAAAAATTTAATCAAGTAAAACTGTTTTTTAGTATAGAGCACTCATGTTAAATACAAAAGAGCCAAGGATAAACAATAATTTAACACGAAAACAATGGGAGGGAAAGATAGAAAAACCTAAAGCATCCTGTGACACTGGTATTGTCACCCTTTACATTAATTTAGTATGGAAACACATTTTGACTCGCCTGTGATAAATCACAAAAGAGATTCCCCTGTGATTAACCCCTTCATGACCAGGCCATTTATCGTTTTTGGGTTTTTATTTTTTTTCTCCCCTACTTCCCAGACCCATAACTTTTATTTTTCGGACAATATGGCCATGTTGGGGCTTATTTTTTGCGGGACGAGTTGTACTTTTGAACAACACCATTGGTTTTACCATATCATGCATTGGAAAATTACCTGCCATCATGATTCTCCCGGTCAGTATGAGTTCGTAGATAGCAAACATGTATGGGTTAATTTTTATCTAAGTGGTGAAAAAAAAAATCCAAAGTTTGTTAAAAAATAAAAAAATGCCGCCACTTTCCAAGACCTGGCGTCCTGGGTGTGGGCTTATTTTTTGCGCGCCGAGTTGACATTTTTATTGATACCATTTTGGAGTAGATACAATGTTTTGATTGCCCGTTATTGCATTTTATTGCAATGTAGTTGCGAACAAAAAAACTTAATTCTGGCATTTTGCTTTTTTTTTCCCTACGCCATTTACCGATTAGATTAATTCTTATTTATATTGATAGATCAGACGATTCTGAACTTGGCAATACCAAAAATGTGTATATGTGATTTTTTTTTATTGTTTTATTTTGAATGGGGCGAAAGGTGGATGATATATTTTGTATTTTTTAAATATTTTTTAAAACATTTTTTTTTATTTTCGCATGCTTTAATAGTCTTAATGGGAGACTAGAAGCTCCAATTGTCTGATTGCCTGTGCCACACACAGGCGATCATCAGATTGCCTGTGTGTAGCAGAACTGCTCACTTCCTATGAGCGCCGACCGCTGGGCGGCACTCATAGCAATCTGGCAATGACAACCGCAGGGGTCTCCTGCAGACCCCGGGTTGTCATGCCAACCCATCGGCGCCCCATGATCATGTGACGGGATCACTGATGGGCGGAGCCAGTATCACGCTTCTGGGAAGCGCGAGTTAAATACCGCTGTCAGAGATTGACCGCGGCATTTAACTAGTTAACAGCCACGGGTGGTTGCGATTCCATCTGCGGCTGTTAGGAGCCTATGATAGCTGTACAGATCAGCTGTCATGTGCCCGGAAAGGTGCGGGCTCCGGCGCAGAGAAAGGGAGGGAGCCGACATGTGTCGTACTATTACGACACACGTCAGAAAGGGGTTAATAGTCGGTGCCCATGTGAAATGAATTAGCCAATGAATGATGACTTCAGTGTTTTAAAAAGCAACATGGTAGGCCCTGTTTCTTTGTCACGATGGTGAAGACAAGGAACCTATCTGAGGACATCAGAACTGCTATCAAAGTTTCAACAGTGCGCAATGTTATTAAGAAGTTTGCCAAGCATGGAAGCGTCAAGAACCTCCCTGGACGTGTGGCAAAGAGGAAAATTGACAGATGTCTTCGAAGGTTGGTACGAATGGTGGAAAAAACACCATGTCAAACATCCAAAAACCTGAAGGCCAACCTGGAACCTTTATTGCTGCACATGCTGTTTATTCTGTTTCTTCTTTGAAATTGCCACATGGAAGTTGAAAAACAATGTTTTATTGTTGTATTACTTTGGACAACTAAGGAAAAATCCTGAAGATATAACTTTGGTACATTTCCATTTATTTCTGAAGATATTATATAGTCTATGAAAAAAATGAAGGAGTGCCAATAATGGTGAGCAGCACTGTATGACATGCCGATTCGGCATGAGAAAAAAATCGCATCCTGCTGCGTCTGCATCCGATAATCAGATCACGCACACCCATACAAGGCTATGGGTGTGTGTGAAACATCGGACTGCACTCAGATGTCATCCGAGTGCACTCTGATTACCGCAGACACAGAGACAATGGAAAAATTAAATTCTCTGTCTTCTCCGCTCCTGTGCTGCGATTTCCTCATGCGAGGGAATCGGATCACACTTAGGTGACACTCAGATCAAACTCTAACAGAGTTTAATCCAAGTGACATAAGCAAATTGGCCCGATTTTCTCATTTGAGAGAATATAGGGCAGTGTGAGTGTACCCTTATTATGAGAAAATCCCTTTAATAGAGAAATTCCTGAAAAGCAGACTCTGTACACACCTAAACAACAAGGCTGTCATATTTCACCTACTTTCTTTTAACATTTGTTAATAGATGAAATTCTCATTTTTGACTCATCTGTAGGTTTCTAGTTGGTTCTAGGATTCTGCGGTTTCATCATTACAACCATAACCATCATTATAATAACTGAGGTTACATAATCAAAGACTTTACAAGGAAGCTGGGTACTTCTTGAGTCACAATGCTCTGTACACACTGTTGTTGCATTTTAGTTTTTAGATATTTATCTCTTCCTGTAAAACTGGGACTCGGCCAAGACTATTAAGTGTATTTTAAAGCTGTTTGTAAAGATAGACATATAACTGATCACCAATAATAATCATATTTACATTATATTTATAGAGGAGGCAAAGGTGTGGGCTGCAGGACAAACAAAATAGACTAATCAAAAAAATACAGCATGGCAGATCATTTTTGTCCATTCACATTTGTTCAGATCCAATGATAGATCTCTACCTGTTCTGTAAATGAAAAAAAATGAAAAAAGGATATAACTCATTTGTAAAGTGACTATAATTCTGTCCTGGTCGCATTAGACTCATAAAAGTGCTTAGATTTACTATACAGAGCTGTCATGCAATAAGCTGTGTAACAATGTGTGTATCCCATGACTAAGCAATTTTGTTAAATTACTGCAAGCAGAAATTTTGAAAATCACAAGAAAATGGGACCAAAAGTATATAGGAACCTGGAAAACTTTTCGTTATATATTACTGCTGTTTATACAGTATAATTACTCAAACACTAAAATGGTTAGAACATATGATACTAGTAAAGAGGGATAAATGGAGTAGGTGGCCACCATCGTTAAACTGGGGCTACACAACAAGTTTGACTGTGACTGAAGATTGCAGTACGGTGCTGCTACATTGTAGCACAGCACAAGTGAATGGAGTCAGATTGTTGTGACCTGCAAGATACTAGAACCAGGACAAGCAAATAACAAAAAGTCATTTGGACTTTGCTCGTGGTACAATACCACACCATTCCCCCTGTATGTACTATAACTACCACACCATGCCCCCTGTATGTACTATAACTACCACACCATTCCCCCTGTATGTACTATAACTACCACACGATTCCCCCCTTATATACTGTACTATGACCATAACACCATCCCACTTACATACTATGGCCACTACACCATCTCCATTTATACACTATGACCACCACACCATCCCCATTTATATACTATGACCACCACACCGTCCCCATGTATATACTGTGGCCACTATACCATCCCCCTTATATACTCTGATACCACACCGTCCCTCCCTTTTATACTATGACCACCACACCATCCCCATTTGTATACTATGACCACCACACTTCCCCTTATATACTATGACCACCACACCTTTTCCCTTTTATACTATGACTACTATGACTACCACACTGTCCCCCCTTATATACTATGACCGCCACACCTTTCCCCCTTTTATACAATGACTACTATGACTACCACACTGTCCCCCCCTTAAATGTTATGACCGCCACACCTTCACCCTCATATACTCTGACCACACCATTCCTCTTATATATTCTGACCACTACACCATCCCTCCTTATATACTCTGACCACCATATCAGCCCCTTATATACTCTAACCACCACACCATTCCCATTTATGTACTATGCCCACCATACCATCCAACCTTATATTCTCTTACACCACACCATCTGTGAAGATATTCAAGGTAATTGTAACGGGTCTGGGAGGCGGAACCTCTGAGCTACTATACAAGGGGGCGGTCCTTGTAAGGGAGCGGGTGGCGACCAGGCAGGCAGTCACAGTAGGTGACCGGGACAGTCTCTAGAAGAACGGGCAGGAGGTCACGGCAAGTGACCGGGGCAGTCTCTGGATGAATGGGCAGATGGTCACGGCAAGTGACCGGGGCAGTCTCTGGGTGAACAGGCAGATGGTCACGGCAAGTGACCGGGGCAGTCTCTGGGTGAACGGGCAGATGGTCACGGCAAGTGACCGGGGCAGTCTCTGGGTAAAGGGTTGGTACGACCTGTGGCGGCTGATGGTAGACGTGAGCTCCCAGGTGAGCAGGCGAGAGTCTCTGGATAAACGGGTGGTCACAGCATGTGACGGCGGAGCCTCCAGGAAGACCAATAGACAGGCGGCAGATGAGCGCTCCCAGGTAACATAGTAACATAGTTTGTAAAGCCGAATAAAGACTTGCGTCCATCAAGTTCGACCTGTTAGTTGTGTAATTGCTAAAGTTGATCCAGAGGAGGGCAAAAACCCCAAATGATTTGGCCAATCTTCACCTGAGGAAAAATTCCCTCCCGACTCTGAAACCAGCAGTCAGAATAAATCCCTGTATCAACCTACTATTTTATTTTATTGTTAAGTATACGCTGAAATCTGCCTGGTATCTAGAAATGCATCCAGTCCCCGCTTGAACTGGTTTAGTGAATCCGACATTACCGTCTCCTCACTCAGTGAATTCCATATTCTCACTGCTCTTACCGTAAAGAACCCCTTCCTATGCTGGTGCTGAAACCTTTTCTCTTCCAGTCTTAGTGAGTGCCCTCTTGTTACCGTAATATCCCTCCTTTTGAACAAATCCCGGGCAAGATCTCTATACTGTCCCCTAACATATTTGTACACATTTATTATGTCCCCCCTCAACCTTCTCTTTTCCAGGCTGAATAGTCCTAGTTTTGCCAACCTCTCTGGGTATTGCAGTCCCTCCATTCCCCTTATTAATTTTGTTGCCCTCCTTTGTACCTTTTCAAGCTCATTTATATCCTTTCTATATATTGGGGCCCATAACTGAGCACAGTATTCCAAGTGTGGTCTGACCAGTGCTTTGTACAGTGGAAGAACAATGTTCTCATCCTTTGCAGCTATACCTCTTCTGATACATCCCATTACCCTGTTTGCCCTTACAGCAGCGGCCTGACTTTGGGCACTCCAATTTAGTTTGCTATCAATCAAGATGCCCAAGTCCTTCTCCATCTCTGAATTCCCCAATGGTTTCCCATTCAGTGAGTACTGGTGACTTCCATTTTTCCTTCCCATATGTATGAC
Source organism: Phyllobates terribilis (assembly GCF_046119375.1). Taxonomy (NCBI): domain Eukaryota; kingdom Metazoa; phylum Chordata; class Amphibia; order Anura; family Dendrobatidae; genus Phyllobates; species Phyllobates terribilis. The sequence goes on along the minus strand of NW_027362762.1, from coordinate 189,413,857 downwards.
CTTACATTTCTCCTCGTTAAACCTCATTTGCCATTTAATGCTCCACCTACCCAGCTTATCCAAATCCCTCTGTAGGTCTTCACTATCCTCTTTTGTATTAATTGTTTTACATAACTTTGTGTCATCTGCAAATATTGATATTTTACTATTTATCCCGTTGACTATGTCGTTAATAAAGATATTAAATAACATTGGGCCTAGTACAGACCCCTGTGGTACCCCACTAGTGACGCTTACCCAATCTGAGTATATTCCATTTATAACCACCCTCTGCCTTCTATCCTTTAGCCAGTTAGCTACCCACTTGCAGACATTTTCCCCCAGCCCCATCATTCTCATTTTGTATACCAACCTATTATGTGGCACGCTATCGAACGCTTTTGAGAAGTCGAGATACACGACATCCACTGGTTCCCCCTGATCTACTCGAGAGCTAACCTCCTCGTAGAAGTCAATCAGGTTTGTTTGGCAGGAGTGATTCCTCATGAATCCATGTTGGTTCGGGATTAAAACATTATTAGCATCAAGATGCTCTGTAATTGCCTCTTTAATGAAGCTTTCAAAAATTTTGCCCACAACGGACGTCAGACTCACCGGCCGATAGTTTCCGGCGTCACTTTTCGCTCCCTTTTTGAATATTGGCACTACATTCGCCTGTCGCCAATCAAGTGGTACAGACCCAGTCTCAACAGAGTCCTTAAATATAAGATATAACGGTCTGTCTATCACATTACTTAGTTCCCTTAGTACCCGTGGGTGTATGCCATCAGGTCCTGGTGATTTGTTTATTTTAATGTTACTGAGGCGTTTCTGTACCCCAGCTTGGGTTAGATTTGTCATACTTAGTGGAGGATTAAGTTTGTCACTTCTCATTTCGCCTGTTATTTCGATTTCCTTTGTGAAAGTTGTCGAAAAAAAATTATTTAATAGATTAGCTTTATCCTCATCTTTCTCTATGGTTTTGCCTTCCTCACTTTTTATCGGTCCAATATTATCCGATTTAATCCTTTTACTATTTATATACGTAAAGAACAGTTTGGGATTTGATCTACTTTCCCTAGCAATACGTCTCTCTGTTTCCTCCTTCGCTATTTTTATTTGTGAGCGGGCAGAAGTCTCTGGACAGGCGGGTGGTCACAGCACGTGACGGCAGAGCCTCCAGGTAGGCTAGCAGACAGGCAGCAGATGAGCGCTCCCAGGTGAGCGGGCAGGAGTCACTGGACAGGCAGGTGGTCACAGCACGTGACGGCAGAGCCTCCAGGTAGGCTAGCAGGCAGGTAGCAGATGTGCGCTCCCAGGTGAGCGGGCAAGCTGGTCCATAGACAGACTGACAAGAGTTGGAAGGCAGACCGTCGGACCTCAGGCAAGCAGGCAGGTAGTTGATGTGCGCTCCCAGGTGAGCGGGCAAGCTGGTCCTTAGACAGACTGACAGGAGTAGTAAGGCAGACCGTCGGACCTCAGGCTAGCAGGCAGGTAGCAGAATATCAGGCAGGAATAAGACAGCAAGCTGGCAGGAATCTGGCAGGTATTTGGCAGGTAACTGGCAACGGGACCTGAGGGCTGAAGCAGAGTAGTGAACAGTGCAACAACATTGCTCGGGCACCTCCATTTTGGAGGAGGTGCCTTATATATGGTGAAGTCCTCCGGCCATTGGCCGGGGACTCCTTAGGACGGCGCGCGCGGCCCCTTTAAGAGGGAGGGAGAGCGCGCGCCCTAAGCACAGTGGCCGGGAAGGAGTGCGCGCTGCCAGCAGAGCGGGAGGAGGACGCCGGGCACGGAGCAGAGAGGTGAGGGGAACAGCGTCCCTGCCTAGCAGAGGGCAGGGACGCCGGCGCTACAGTACCCCCCCCTTTAGGCCCCCCCTTTTTTAGGCCAGACAGAAATTTAGCAAGGATGAGCGGGGCATGGATGTTCTCCCGGGGCTCCCACGTTCTCTCCTCAGGACCAAACCCCTTCCAATCTACTAGAAAAAAGGTCTTTCCTCTTACCCTTTTGGTGGCAAGAATGTTCTCTACCTCAAACTCGTCCTCAGCAGAAACCGGAGCAGGAGGCGTACCTGTAGACTTGGAAAAAGAGTTAAGTACCACAGGTTTGAGGAGAGATACATGGAAGGAGTTAGGGATCCGTAAGTTGGCCGGGAGTTTCAATTTATAGGCCACCGGGTTGATCTGACTGATGACCTCCAGAGGACCGATGAACCGAGGCCCTAACTTGTAAGAAGGTATCTTGAGTCGGACATATTTAGATGAGAGCCAGACTTTATCTCCAGGACGAAATTGTGGAGGATCCAGGCGTTTTTTGTCAGCGTGTCTTTTCATCCGTTCGGACGACTGAAGGAGTGCGGATCGGGTACTCTCCCAAATGGAGGAAAATTTGCTAACGAGAGATTCCGCAGCCGGGTTGTCCACAGAGGTGGAGACAGGAAAAGGAATCCGAGGATGCTGACCGAAGACTACAAAAAACGGGGATTTGGAGGAGGATTCGCTCTCGTGATTGTTATAAGAGAACTCGGCCCATGGTAGGAGATCCACCCAGTCTGAATGATGGGCATTAACGAAGTGCCGGAGGTAACTGGTCAGGTTCTGATTGATCCGCTCCACTTGACCATTGGACTGTGGGTGGTAAGCGGAAGAGAAGTCCAGGGTGACGTCTAGCAGTTTACAAGTGACTCTCCAGAAGCGTGAGGTGAACTGTACCCCACGATCCGACACGATGTGGAGGGGCAGGCCATGAAGACGAAAGATGTGACGAATAAAGTCTTTAGCTAGCTCGGGTGCAGACGGGAGGCCTGGCAGGGGAACGAAATGAGCCATCTTGGAGAAGCGGTCAGCGACCACCCAAATGACCGTACAACCGGCAGAGACTGGGAGGTCAGTTATAAAGTCCATTGCTATATGCTGCCAGGGGGCAGCAGGTACAGAAAGCGGAAGGAGGCGACCGGCTGGCAGATGTCTCGGAACCTTGTTGCGGGCGCAGGACACACAGGCAGAAACAAAGTCTATTACGTCCTTGTGCAGGGTAGGCCACCAGTAGTGCCGGGTAATAAGCTGTAGGGTCTTTTTCTGACCGGCGTGGCCAGCCAGTTTAGACGAGTGACCCCAGTGAAGGATCTTCTCCCGATCAGGTACTGATACGAACGTCTTTCCGGGAGGGAGACGATTTAGACTCACGGGAGCCACCTGCATTACTCTGGCGGGATCGATGATGTGTTTCGGATCTTCCTCGAGATCAGACACCAGAAAGGATCGAGACAAGGCGTCCACCTTGACGTTTTTGTCAGCCGGGCGAAAATGAAGAACAAAATCAAAGCGAGCAAAAAACAAGGACCACCGGGCTTGGCGCGGGTTAAGTCTCTGGGCATGCTGGAGGTAAGCCAAGTTCTTGTGGTCAGTGTAAATTATTACCGGGTGAAGAGCCCCCTCGAGCAGGTAACGCCACTCCTCCAATGCCAGTTTGATGGCCAATAACTCTCGGTCTCCTATGGAATAATTGCGCTCTGAGGAGGAGAAGAGTTTAGAGAAGAAGCCGCAAGTTACCATCCTCCCGGAAGATGATTTTTGAGTAAGTACCGCTCCGGCTCCAGAGGAGGAGGCGTCAACTTCCAGGAAGAACTGCTTGTTGCCGTCCGGGCGATGCAGCACCGGGGCGGAAGAGAAGGCCTGTTTTAAGGAAAGAAAGGCCTCCTCTGCTTCGGGCGGCCACTCTTTGGGATTAGTACCCTTACGGGTGAGCACGGAAATTGGGGCAGTCCGGGAAGAGAAGTGCGGTATGAAGAGGCGGTAGTAGTTGGCGAAGCCCAGGAACCGCTGAATGGCCTTCAACCCCTCCGGTCGAGGCCATTTCTCGATGGCAGACAGTTTCTCTGGATCCATTCGTAGGCCGGTCTGAGAAATAATGTAGCCCAAAAACGGAAGCGAGGTCTGCTCAAAGAGGCACTTCTCGTATTTAGCGAAGAGGTGATTCTGCCTGAGCCTGAGCAGGACCTGACGAACGTCCCTCCGGTGAGTCTGGAGATCCGGAGAGAAGACCAAGATGTCGTCCAGGTACACCACTACGCAGGAGTAGAGAAGGTCCCGGAAGATGTCATTGACCAACTCTTGAAAGACAGCAGGAGCGTTACAGAGACCAAAGGGCATTACCAGATATTCATAGTGGCCGTCCCGGGTGTTGAATGCCGTCTTCCATTCATCCCCCTGACGGATACGAACCAGGTTGTACGCCCCACGGAGGTCCAGTTTGGTGAAGATTCTAGCCCCCCTCAGACGATCAAATAACTCCGGAATGAGCGGAAGGGGGTACTTATTCTTCACCGTGATCTGGTTAAGGCCTCTATAGTCTATACAGGGACGGAGAGAGCCGTCCTTCTTTTTGACGAAAAAGAAGCCTGCTCCCGCCGGGGAGGTAGATTTCCGGATGAATCCCCTGGCCAGATTCTCCTCAATATATTCGGACATCGACCGGGTCTCAGCAGCGGATAATGGATAAATACGCCCACGGGGAGGAGTAGTACCAGGTAACAGGTCGATAGGGCAGTCGTATGGTCTATGAGGGGGTAGTGTCTCTGCCTCCTTTTTATTAAAGACATCAGCATAAGACCAATAAGGAATCGGAAGTCCAGGTAGATTAGCTGGGGTAGGAGAAGGACGGACGGGATGGACGGGAACCAGACAGGTCTTATGGCAGTCCTGTCCCCAGCGAAGGACTTCTCCGGTCTGCCAGTCAAGCACGGGTGCATGTCTCTGGAGCCAAGGTAGACCTAGCAAGAGGGCGTGAGAGAGTCCAGGCAGAACATGAAAGGAGATACTCTCAGAATGCAGCATTCCCACCTGCAGAGTAATGGATTCGGTGATGAGTTGGATGGGGCGTGGTAAGAGACCCCCATCCACGGCAGCAACAGACAAGGGTACAGCCAGAGGTTTGGTGGGGATGCGGTATTTCTCTACCAGGGACTGTGAAATAAGATTCCCGGCTGCTCCAGAGTCAAGTTGGGCTAGTTCGAAATAACGGTTCTCCCCGCAGACGATTGAGACTGACAGCAGCAGAGATGGAGAAGATTTATTCTTGTCTAGGTCGACCTCTCTGAGCGAACCTAGACACAGGCGTTTCCCGACCTCTCCGGGCAGGCACGGATCCGGTGCTCCTTACTGCCACAGTAGAAGCAGCTCCCCTCGGCACGGCGTAAGTCCTGACGGGTTTTGACCATCTTGGTCTGGTCGACCTGCATAGGCTCAGGAGAGTGTACCTGGGGAGAGACGGATTTCTGAAAAGTAGGAGCTAGACGTGGAAACCTCCTCTCACGGGTGACCTCTTTGGCACGCTCCTGGAACCGTAGGTCAATCCGGGTGGCAAGAGTTATTAGGTCATCGAGAGTGGTAGGAATGTCCCGACCGGCAAGTTCATCTTTAATACGGCCGGACAGACCCTCCCAGAAGACGGATACCAGAGCGTCGTTATCCCAGGCCAGCTCCGAGGCAAGGGTACGGAACCGTATGGCATATTGGCCCACGGTGAGACTTCCCTGACGGAGGCGTAGCAGTGATAATGCGGATGAGGTCCTCCGTCCGGGTTCGTCGAAGACTTTCCGGAAAGCCATGAGAAAGGCAGGCAAGTCGGACACCAGGGGGTCTCCTCTCTCCCATAGAGGATTTAGCCAGGCCAGGGCCTCCCCGGTGAGATGGGACATGATGAAGGCAATTTTGGCCCGGTCGGAGTTAAACTGGTGGGACAGGAGTTCAAAGTGCAGGGTGCACTGATTTATGAAGCCCCGAGCCTGGGCGGAGTCGCCTCCGAAGCGAGGAGGTGCAGAAAGCCGGGGTCCGGGGTAGGATACCATGGTATTAGTGGACAGCGGAGCTGCCGGATTGCGAGTCATGGCACTGGCGGAGGTTGCTGGTGGAGCAGTCAGAGTGTCCAGGCGAGAATTGACATTCCGCAGGTGACCCAGGATGGACTCCTGTTGGGACCTCTGACGGGACAGTTCATGACACAGGTCCGAGAGCGAGGGAGCTTGGGTGCCACCGGGTTCCATGGCCCGAGCAAACTGTAACGGGTCTGGGAGGCGGAACCTCTGAGCTACTATACAAGGGGGCGGTCCTTGTAAGGGAGCGGGTGGCGACCAGGCAGGCAGTCACAGCAGGTGACCGGGACAGTCTCTAGAAGAACGGGCAGGAGGTCACGGCAAGTGACCGGGGCAGTCTCTGGATGAACGGGCAGATGGTCACGGCAAGTGACCGGGGCAGTCTCTGGGTGAACGGGCAGATGGTCACGGCAAGTGACCGGGGCAGTCTCTGGGTGAACGGGCAGATGGTCACGGCAAGTGACCGGGGCACTCTCTGGGTGAACGGGCAGATGGTCACGGCAAGTGACCGGGGCAGTCTCTGGGTAAAGGGTTGGTACGACCTGTGGCGGCTGATGGTAGACGTGAGCTCCCAGGTGAGCAGGCGAGAGTCTCTGGATAAACTGGTGGTCACAGCATGTGACGGCGGAGCCTCCAGGAAGACCAACAGACAGGCGGCAGATGAGCGCTCCCAGGTGAGCGGGCAGAAGTCTCTGGACAGGCGGGTGGTCACAGCACGTGACGGCAGAGCCTCCAGGTAGGCTAGCAGACAGGCAGCAGATGAGCGCTCCCAGGTGAGCGGGCAGGAGTCACTGGACAGGCAGGTGGTCACAGCACGTGACGGCAGAGCCTCCAGGTAGGCTAGCAGGCAGGTAGCAGATGTGCGCTCCCAGGTGAGCGGGCAAGCTGGTCCATAGACAGACTGACAAGAGTTGGAAGGCAGACCGTCGGACCTCAGGCAAGCAGGCAGGTAGTTGATGTGCGCTCCCAGGTGAGCAGGCAAGCTGGTCCTTAGACAGACTGACAGGAGTAGTAAGGCAGACCGTCGGACCTCAGGCTAGCAGGCAGGTAGCAGAATATCAGGCAGGAATAAGACAGCAAGCTGGCAGGAATCTGGCAGGTAGCTGGCAACGGGACCTGAGGGCTGAAGCAGAGTAGTGAACAGTGCAACAACATTGCTCGGGCACCTCCATTTTGGAGGAGGTGCCTTATATATGGTGAAGTCCTCCGGCCATTGGCCGGGGACTCCTTAGGACGGCGCGCGCGGCCCCCTTAAGAGGGAGGGAGAGCGCGCGCGCGCGCCCTAAGCACAGTGGCCGGGAAGGAGCGCGCGCTGCCAGCAGAGCGGGAGGAGGACGCCGGGCACGGAGCAGAGAGGTGAGGGGAACAGCGTCCCTGCCTAGCAGAGGGCAGGGACGCCGGCGCTACAGTAATCCACTGTCGATCATTGTGCACTGGCAGGCGGGTGTTACGGGCCTGGATGGTGGAACCACTGTGCCGTGGTGCAAGGAGCGACCAGAGGGGCGTAATTAAGTGCCTACCCAGACCGACCCTGGCTACACGGCGGCTTAGTTGACTCCATGAGCCAAAGAGGGACCTGGAAGGTGAACCAGGTGCCACTCTGGGACCGACCTCATATGAGAGCAGGCGACTCCCATGGGGCTGATAGCCGAAGCGGACTGGCATGACAGATGGGCAGACAGATGTGCATGGCTAGTAGGCAGGCGGACGGAGCTTACTGACAGACAGGCTCGGCTGGCAGGCTGTTTGGCAGGCACGGGTAATAAACAGGCTGGCGGAAAAGGCAGATAGGAAGGCTGGCGGGCATGGCTGATAGACAGGCTGGCTGGCACGGCTGGTAGACAGGCTGGCGGACAGCACTGGGACCTGAGAGCTGGAGAGAGTGTTAACACACAAACTTCAACATTGCACAGGCACCTCCATTTTGGAGGAGGTGCCTTATGTAGGGGCAATCCTCCGGTCATTGGCTGGGACTCTTTAGGACGCCGCGTGCGGCCCCTTTAAGAAGGAGGGAGCGCGCGTGCCCTAAGTGGAGTGCCCGGGGATCTACGCGCAGCGCACACACCCCGGGTGGATGCAGCAAGGGAGTCAGAGGTTGTCGGACCGGGACCATGGTGGTGAGGGGAACAGGCAGCAGGCAGAGACGCCGATGCTACAGTGGGTTTTACAGAGCTCTACATATGCAAACCGACACCTTTTGCAGCAAGCAGAAGGGAGTGGGGCTGAGAAGCAGGGAGTGAGATCCCTCACAGCAGCTGTGAGTGGCCCAGGATGGCTCATCCCCGGGCCATGTGCTCCCTTTGTTTAGGAAACTATAATTCAACAGCGAGTTATGGGAAAATGATACATCCGAGTGATACACAAAATGGATTTTTGGAAACCTAAAAGTCTCACCATTCCTTTCTTCACCGCCCAGCAAGCAAGGATACGGAGATATGCGGCACAGCCTTTCAGAAGCCCCTAGTGCCACTGTGTTTGTCTCCACGCGTAACAGGGGCACGGCTGGATCCGATGACACCAGAACCGGCTCCCTAGGATCTTCCAGTAATGAGGTATAGCCCATCTTAGTTTTTTGGAATCTGTAGCTGGGAGACAACCAGGGTGGAGACTTGGGCTTGAGCAGGGGGCAGTTGGGGGAGTGACCCAGAGAGTTTAAAGGTCTCTGTAGCTAGAGCTCATTGTCTTTTCCTGGGGAGGCAGGACATCAAGTAGTGTGGGAAAAGTCCTGCAACAACAAGAGGGCCCGCACGCCTCCCATGTGGCAGCGCATCCCCCGAAAGCCAGGCCTTTCCATCTAAACCGGTAACTGACTTGTAACAATTGCTTTATATCTTTTGTACCCTTGCTATTGTGTTTGCAACTCTGACCACTGTGTATATATAACCATTATGTATATAGCATATTGTTTAGTGTGCTCTTAAGGCGATTAAATATATAATTTAACTTTGGGCTGTTATTTTATATCGATCCACGAACCTTACGTCTGTTGTTCGGTCCAACGAACACACTACCGGGCGGGTTTCTATCCTGATATAAGTTCGTTATATCAAATAGAAACTGGTGGCAGCTCTCCCAGACCGACCAGGCTCTGCTTCACTGGAGCTAGTGAACGGAGCCTCTCAGCCTGTCAGGGTTGTGGGCGAGTGTGGTGCCACGTCAGTGACAGAGTGGGCCTCCTTTCCTCACCCCCTGGTGCCTTCCTGTTCCCGTATGGGCAGGGGGTGTCTGTGCACAAATGTACCAACCTGATCTTACGTGTTCCTCAGGGGGGGGTGGAAGACGCTTAGCTACGCCCCTCCTGGGTAAGCCTGGCCCCATGGCACAGTGGGTCAACGATCCACGAATGCCTTGTGTGTGCATGACAGAATCATAATAAACTCATACCAAATCTTATCTCCTAGAATCCTTGCGATGGCGTCAGCCCCAACGTGCACTTCTACACTGCCAAAGAAGGCTTATGATTCTTAGGCTAGGGTCATATGACCTTTTTTTCTCTCCTCTAAGAAAATCCAGCCATTTTTGCTCATCACAGTGTAATCAGAATTTGATCAGAGTTTGATCAGAGTGTGCTGCAATTTTCTCGGATAAGGAGAATATAGGAAAAAAAAATCCTAATTTTCTCCATTCTGTCAGTCTATGAAAATCGAACAACACTGGACGTCATCTAAGTGTAGTCTGATTTTTGTGACGGACCAATTGACTTGCATGGTCATGTGCAATCTGAATATTGCATGCAAATCGTGCATGGTGCGATTTTTTTTTTTCTCGGACAGACTCCGTCATTGGAAAATATTGGACGTGTGCACGACCCTATAGAATAACATTGGTCCAAGTGTTTTATCGGATCGCACTAGGACCAAAAATACAGTCGTCTGCACGAGCCCATACTTGGTTCTATAGACCCATTCCATTAGATACACATCTTTTCGTATTTATTATTCAGCATCTCAATTCCTTTTCTTTGTATTGTTTTTACCCATTAGAGGTTAAATATTTGTTGCATTTTAATCCATATATATACTTATCAAGGGTGCTGGATACACGGTTCTCACCGCGAGGTGATCCCACAATATACCGTAATCAATCATACCTTCTAATCTTTCATTTATATCATGATTACAGTTTAATTATTCCATTCTCTTTTCTTGTCCTTGTGATGTTGTTGCCATTTTCCACTGTGGTTTTATTTTTAATGACCCCTTATTTGATCATATAAATTAATACATTTTTGATTATGAAATATAATGAAATTGCAATTTTGCCTTATACATGGTATATGTGAACTTAATTGTTTAGGTTTTTGTCAACAATATTCAATGGATAATCTGGGCACCCAAAGATTCTTAAAGGCTTGTATTATCCAAATTGTGGATACCATAATATAAAAGTAATTTCTAAAGAAGTCTAATAACAAATTTCATGACCTAAAATTGATATCAAATAATGCAGGTAAATTATGCAAAACTGTTTACAATAGATATTCTCTCTTAGGAGCATTAATGACACCATCACATAAATCCTTCACTTCCTCTACAAATTCAGCTTTAGTAATCAAATTGGAAGTTTCCTTTTCATCTTGAAGAATTTCCTCTGACATCTTTTCCATAGAATTCCTTGAGGTAAAGTGAGTCACCTCCTTTCCTCACCTCACCTTGATGAGGTGTTTGCAGGCTATACTACACTGTGTTGCTCATTTGTATGCTCATTGTGTTTCTTTTCACACTTTTCAGATTATCCTCTTTTTTTTTTCTTTTTTTTTTTAAAGTTATGTAGCTGTAACACAAAGGGGTTTTCCAGGATTGCACAAAAAGCCTTAAATCAAGCACTAGGGCGCAGTCAGACGGTCGAATAAATAAGACCGAGATCGGAACGCAGTGCACGGACTGGCCGGTGATTCTCTGGACTCGAGCATGACAGCTGCATAGAAACACATGAAACTGTCACGCTCGGCTCGGGAGACCCACGGGTCAGTCTGTGCACTGCTTTCCAATCTCGGTCCGATTTATATGGCCCTTAGGCTGGTTTCATACATCATTTTTTCGGGTACATGTGACGCGCCCCTGGGCCTGAGTCGCGCAGCGTTGCGCACGCGGGAGCCTACCCGGAGCCGGATCAGATGGGGGTAGTAGTCTCGTGGCGGTGACCCGGTCCGTGCCCAGGGAGTCAGACTAAGTGGCAGTCTATTAGCAGTAGATGGTGGATGACTACGCCACCCGTTGAATGCAGCTATGGAGCTGCCGCTGCAGGGCAGACCGCTGAGGCCGGTGGAAGGATGGTGCAGCGTGGATGGTATAACCCCCAACGGGAGGGGTATGGCCTCAGGGCAGCCGACGTGGATGATGGGGGTAGCAGGAACCACTCAGAGACGATGCGGTGTAGTTCGGGGTCTTTACTGGTGACAAAGATAGACCCTCCCGGAGTACTTGCTAGCAATCGGGGCCTGGTCAGTCCTTGAGCAGATGGGATCTCCCCTGGCCAGGCGGAGTTGTAGGCCTTCCCAACTAACTGTACTCTTCTGGCTACCTTGCTAGAGGCGGGTAAAAGTAGCCCACGTCCCTGAGTGTACCGTGTGGTGCTCACCCGTATGGCCGGTGACTCGGGGCCTTCTAATGGCTTCCGCTCCACGATGGCGGTGCTGGTCCCACGCGTGTGACCGTGCCTTCGGGTTTCTGGGCCAGAGGACCTGCAATCCCCTGCCGGTCGGTTTCTGCTGCTGGGTAGAGATTAGTCCCCACAGCCTCGGACTCCGGGTCCGGTAAGAAATCTTCTCAGTCAGGGCGAGCTCTGCAGCTGCCAGCCCCTGACTCCTTGTAACACTGCTCCCACAGAGCTCCTGATGTTCTGTTCCTATATTTGCTTCTTTTCTCTGTCTCTACTTCTTCTCTACTCCCCAACCCTGCTTCAGCCCTAGGTTTATATAGGGGAAGTTCTTCCCCTCCCAGGACTGGGCAGGAGGTGTGGCATGCATAGGATTCCTGACCAAGAGACCTCCCACCTGCTCTCGGACGTAATATCTCTATCACTGTGGCAACCAGACCCCTGGGGTGTCACACATGCGCTAGCAATTATTTTGGTGGATAGATCACAAACCCATTACGATAACTGTACCTTCTCATATACCATTTTTCTTTTGTTTTTGCGACCATTTGTCCACAAAATAAAGACATCTCCTACTTTGATCCGTGCTGCGGATCAAACACATCAATGCTAATTTGTTTTATTTTTTTCATACGTGAAAAACAGATGCAACAAAGATACTAGAAACTGAAACACTGATCAAAAATGAGTCAGCACACTGAAAAAAACATGAGCTCTTTTTCATGTAAGAGAAAAAAAGGATGCCTTATAATAGAAATAAACAATAAAGCCCCCGTCTCACATAGCGAGATCGCTAGCGAGATCGCTGCTGTGTCACGGTTTTGGTGACGCAACAGCGACCTCACCAGCGATGTCGCTATATATGACACTTTGCAGCGATCAGGCCCCTGCTGTGAGGTCGCTGATCGCTGCAAAGTGTCCTGGACCATTTTTTGGTCGTTGCCCTCCCGCTGGTCAGCACACATCTCTGTGTGTGACCAGCGGGAGCAGCGATCAGGCTGGTAACCATGATAAACATCAGGTTACTAGGGGCACACGCGCACCTAGTAACCCGCTGTTTATCATGGTTAGAGCCTGCTAAAGTGAGCGGTAACCTCCCATGATAAACAATGGGTTAATAGGTGCGCGTGTGCCCCTAGTAACCCGATGTTTACCATAGTTACCAGCCTGCTCCTGCTTCAGCAGGCTGGTAACCAGGAGCAGGACATCGTGGAAAGATTCTTTCCATGATGTCGCTGCTCCCCTGATCGTTGGTGAGCCTGCCTGTTTGACAGCTCACCAGCGACCACATAGCAACGCAGCAACGATCCCTGACAGGTCGTATCGTTGTCGGGATCGTTGCAGCGTCGCTAAGTGTGACGGGGCCTTAATTACTTTCCCATTGAATCCTGTGCCGTTCTTATACTGAAACTCCAGTAATCGCCATTAGCTGAAGTTACAGTCCTACTCATTGTTATTGGCACCCATGAAATTTAAGTACATAATGTGGAATACCTCCTGAAATAAATTAATCAAGTGAAGCAGTTTTTTTGTATAGAGCACTCGTGTTAAATACAAAAGAGCAAATGATAAACAATAATTTAAAACAAAAAACAATGGGAGGGAAAAATAGAAAAACCTAAAGCTTGCCGTGTCACTGGTATTGACACCCTTTACATTAATTTAGTATGGAAACACATTTTGACTATGGTAAATCACAAAAGAGATTCACCTGTGATTAATTGTCGGTGCCCATGTGACATTTATTAGTAAATGAATGATGCTGTCGTTGTTTTAAAAAGCCACGTGGTAGGCCCTGTTCCTTTGTCACAATGGTGAAGACAATGGAGCTGTCTGAGGACATCAGAACTGCTATTATTAGTAAACAAAAGACTTTCAAAGGGTATAAGGCCATCTTTAAAGACCTTGGTATCCCAGATTCAACAGTGTGTAATGTTATTAAGAAGTTTGCCAAGCATGGAACCGTCAAGAACCTCCCTGGACGTGGGGGAAAGAGGAAAATTGACAAGAGATATCTTCGAAGGTTGGTGCGAATGGTGAAAAAAACACCACTTCAAACATCCAAAGACATGAAGGCAAACCTGGAACAGCATAGGGTCATGTGGTTTCAACAAGTACCGTACGTCACACACTAAACTAAGCAGAGCTTTATGGGCGAAGGCCAAGGAAGAAACCATTGCTGAAGAAAAGACATAAAAAGGAACTACTGATCTTTGCCAAAGAGTACCTTGACAAACCACAATACTGGGAAAATGTTCTGTGGAAAGAAGAAACAAAAATAGAGCTTTTTGGCAATGCAAAGCAACAGTTTCTTTACAAAGGGTGCAATGAAGCTTATAAGGAAAAGAACACCTTACCAACTTTTAAGAATGGTGGAGGATCCATGATGCTGTGGGGTTGCTTTGCTGAATCTGGTACTGGAGACTTCGACCGTATCATAGGGAATCATGAAATCAGAGAATAATCAAAAGATTTTAGAGCGAAATGTCCTAACTAGTGTAAGAAAACTTGGTTTGAGTCTAAGATCATGGGTCCTCCAGCAAGACAAGGACCCAAAGCACACATCCAAAAGTACACATGAATAGTTGAAAAAGAAAAAATGGACTGTTTTAAAATGGCCAGCAATGAGTCCTGACCTCAATCCCATTGAACATCTTTGGGGTGATCTGAAATTTGCCATTGGGAAAAAGAACTCTGCAGACATTCAAGAGCTTGAACAGGCTGCAAAGGAAGAGTGGGAGAAAATTCCAGCTGAGAAGTGCAAGAAGCTTATAGATGGCTACAGGAAACATTTGGAGGCTGTCAGCAATGCCAAAGGGTGTGCAACCAAGTATTAATTGGGGGTGCCATTTATTGCTGCACATGCGGTTAATAATAATATTAAAATTTTTATATAGCGCCAACATATTCCACAGCGCCTTTACAATTCAGACAATTCACAGACGTTATTGTAACTGTCCCCATCGGGGCTCACAATCTACATTCACTATCACTATATATTTGGAGCGTGGAAGGAAACCGGAGAACCCGGAGGAAACCCACGCAAACATGGGGAGAACATACAAACTCCTTGTAGATGTTGTTCTTGGTGGGATTTGAACCCAGGACCGCAGTGCTGCAAGGTTTATTCTGTCTCTTCTTTGAAATTGCAACATATAAGTTGAAAAAATAATGTTTTATTGTTGTATTACTTTGGATCACTAATTAAAAAATCTTGGGGATATAACTTTGGTACATTTCCATTTATTTCTGAAAATATTGTACAGTCGATGAAAAAAATGAAGGGGTGGCAATAATGGTGAGCAGCACTGTATGAGGTCCCATAAATCAGTCACCTGACCGCTTCATCCAATCATTAGCTTTAAAAATGCATGTATAAACTCATGATCTCTGAAGTCAGTGATTGGTTACAGTTTGTATAATCAAGGAAAACTCCCCAAAAGTTGTTTTCCATTGCTGTGTAACAATGTAACTAACAATGTAACTAATTCAACTCATCACATTAAAAAGAGTGGGCGTATCTTTTCTGTGAAAAAATGTCTTTTTCTTTTCACGTCTGTGTTCTTTTTCTACAGTAGACCTGCATTCGCTGTTGTCTTAGAGTATGTGCACATGACATCTAATTCTTTTACTGATTCTGCCTAGAACCTGCCTGAAAAAGTGTAAAAAAAAAATGCCACAAAGAATAGATGTAATGCATAACAATGTAAAAATGACATTGCGGTACAGATGTTCTGTCTTTTGGAGCTTTTTTTTACCACGTCATAGTTCGAAAGCCAGGAATGGATTAAAAGAAGTTGCATGTTCATTCTTTGGGCGGCTTTTAAAATCTAAATTCCAAAAAAAAGATGCAAAAACGTTGAAAAATTCTCAACATAGGCACTTCAGGAAAATTTTTGGAAAACTTGGCAGGTACGTCTTAAAGATGCCGTGTGTGCACATACACTCAAACTGCAAGTTCACATATCATTGTCAATGTAACGGGTCCGGGAGGCGGAACCTCTGAGCTACTATACAAGGGGGCGGCCCTTGTAAGGGAGCGGGTGGCAGTCTCTGGGTGAACGGACAGGGAGTTACGGCAAGTGATCAGGGCAGTCTCTGGGTAAGGGGTAGGTACGACCTGTGATGGCAGAGCCTCCGGGTAGGCTAGCAGGCAGATGGTAGATGTGTGCTCCCAGGTGAGCAAGCGAGAGTCTCTGGAATAGCAGGTGGTCACGGCACGTGACGGCGGAACCTCCGGGCTGGCAGGCAGGTAGGTAACGGAGAAGCGCTCCCAGGTGAGCGGGCAAGAGTCTCTGGAATAGCTGGTGGTCACCGCACGTGACAACGGGACCTCCGGGCTGGCAAGCAGGCAGGTAACGGAGAAGCGCTCCCAGGTGAGCGGGCAAGCTGGTCCATAGACAGACTGACCGGAGTAGTAAGGCAGACCGTCGGACCTCAGGCAAGCAGGCAGGTAGCTGATATGCGCTCCCAGGTGAGCGGGCAGGCTGGTCCTTTAGACAGACTGACAGGAGTAGTAAGGCAGACCGTCGGACCTCAGACTGGCAGACAGGTAACAAGTATTCAGGCAGGAATCAGGCAGGTAACTGGCAGGTAAACTAGCAGGAAACTGGCAGGAAACTGGCAGGTAACTGGCAACGGGACCTGAGGGCTGAAGCACAGGTGAGACACAGGTGCAAACAACATTGCTCGGGCACCTCCATTTTGGAGGAGGTGCCTTTTATATGATGAAGTCCTCCGGCCATTGGCCGGGGACTCTTTAGGGCGGCGCGCGCGGCCCCTTTAAGAGGAAGGGAGCGTGCGCGCGCGCGCCCTAAGCACAGGGGCCGGGAAGGAGCGCGCGCCGAAAGCAGAGCAGGAGGAGGACGCCGGGACGGAGCGCGCGCTGACAGCAGAGCGGGGAGAGGACGCCGGGCAGGAGCGCGCGCTGACAGCAGAGCGGGGAGAGGACGCCGGGCACGGAGCAGAGCGGTGAGGGGAGCAGCGTCCCTGCCTAGCAGAGGGCAGGGACGCCAGCGCTACAGTACCCCCCCCTTTAGGCCCCCCCTTTTTTAGGCCAGACAGAAATTTAGCTAGGATGAGAGGGGCATGGATGTTCTCCCGGGGCTCCCACGTTCTCTCCTCAGGACCAAACCCCCTCCAATCTACCAGAAAAAAGGTCTTTCCTCTTACCCTTTTGCTGGCAAGAATGTTCTCTACCTCAAACTTGTCCTCAGCAGAAACCAGAGCAGGAGGCGTACCTGTAGACTTAGAAAAAGAGTTAAGTACCACAGGTTTGAGGAGAGATACATGGAAGGAGTTAGGGATCCGTAAGTTGGCCGGGAGTTTCAATTTATAGGCTACCGGGTTGATCTGACCGATGACCACCAGTGGGCCGATGAACCGAGACCCTAACTTATAGGAAGGGATCTTGAGTCGGACATATTTGGACGAGAGCCAGACTTTATCCCCAGGACGGAATTGAGGAGGGTCCATCGCTAAATGCTGCCAGGGGGCAGCAGGTACTGGCAGAGGAAGAAGGCGGCCGGCCGACAGGTGTCTCGGAACTTTGTTGCGGGCGCAGGACACACAGGCAGAAACAAAGTCCATAACATCCTTGTGCAGGTTAGGCCACCAGTAGTGTCGGGTAATAAGCTGGAGGGTCTTTTTCCGACCGGCGTGGTCAGCTAGTTTAGACGAATGACCCCAGTGTAGGATTCTCTCCCGATCAGGTACCGATACGAACGTCTTACCAGGAGGGAGACAATTTAGACTCACGGGAGCCACCTGCATTACTCTGGCGGGATCGATGGGGCAGTCACATGGTCTATGAGGTGGTGATGTCTCTGCCTCCTCCTTAACAAAGACATCAGCACTAGACCAATAAGGAATCAGAAGTCCAGGTAGATTAGCTGGGATAGGAGAGGGACGGACGGAATGGACGGGAACCAGGCAGGTTTTATGACAGGCCTGTCCCCAGTGAAGGACTTCTCCGGTTTGCCAGTCAAGCACGGGTGCATGTCTCTGGAGCCAAGGCAGACCTAGCAAGAGGGCGTGAGGGAGACCAGGCAGAACGTGAAAGGAGATACTCTCTGAATGCAGCATTCCCACCTGCAGAGTAATGGATTCGGTGATGAATTGGATGGGGCGAGGTAAGAGGCCCCCATCCACGGCAACAACAGACAAGGGTACAGCCAGAGGTTTGGTGGGGATGCGGAATTTCTCCACCAGGGACTGTGAAATAAGATTTCCGGCTGCTCCAGAGTCAAGTTGGGCTAGTTCGGAATAACGATTCTCCCCGCAGATGATTGAGACTGACAACAGCAGGGATGGAGAGGATTTATTTTTGTCTAGATCGACCCCTCTGAGTGAACCTAGATACAGGCGTTCTCCCGACCTCTCCGGGCAGGCACGGATCAGATGCTCCTTACTGCCACAGTAGAAGCAGCTCCCCTCGGCACGGCGGAAATCCTGACGGGATTTGACCATCTTGGTCTGGTCGACCTGCATAGGCTCAGGAGAGTGTACCTGTGGAGAAACGGAAGGAATGACGGGTTCCTGGAAAGTAGGAGCTAGACGTGGAATCCTTCTCTCACGGGTGACCTCTTTGGCACGCTCCTGGAACCGTAGGTCAATCCGGGTGGCAAGGGTTATTAGATCATCGAGAGTGGTAGGAATGTCCCGACCAGCAAGTTCATCTTTAATACGGCCGGACAGACCCTCCCAGAAGACGGATACCAGGGCTTCGTTATCCCAGGCCAGCTCCGAGGCAAGGGTACGGAACCGTATGGCATATTGGCCCACGGTGAGGCTTCCCTGACGGAGGCGAAGCAGAGAAGATGCGGATGAGGTCCTCCGTCCGGGTTCGTCGAAGGCTTTCCGGAAAGCCATGAGAAAGGCAGGCAAGTCGGACACCAGGGGATCTCCTCTCTCCCATAGAGGATTTAGCCAGGCCAGGGCCTCCCCGGTGAGATGGGACATGATAAAGGCAATTTTGGCTCGGTCGGAGTTAAACTGGTGGGATAATAGTTCAAAATGCAGGGTGCACTGATTTATGAAGCCCCGAGCCAGGACGGAGTCGCCTCCGAAGCGAGGAGGTGCAGAGAGCCGGGGTCCGGAAAAGGATACCATGGTACTGGCGGAGGTTGTTGGTGGATCAGACAGAGTGTTCAGGCGAGTATTAACATTCCGCAGGTGACCCAGGATGGTCTCCTGTTGGGACCTCTGACGGGACAGTTCAAGACAGAGGTCCGAGAGCGAGGGAGCTTGGGTGCCACCGGGTTCCATGGCCCGAGCAAACTGTAACGGGTCCGGGAGGCGGAACCTCTGAGCTACTATACAAGGGGGCGGCCCTTGTAAGGGAGCGGGTGGCAGTCTCTGGGTGAACGGACAGGGAGTTACGGCAAGTGATCAGGGCAGTCTCTGGGTAAGGGGTAGGTACGACCTGTGATGGCAGAGCCTCCGGGTAGGCTAGCAGGCAGATGGTAGATGTGTGCTCCCAGGTGAGCAAGCGAGAGTCTCTGGAATAGCAGGTGGTCACGGCACGTGACGGCGGAACCTCCGGGCTGGCAGGCAGGTAGGTAACGGAGAAGCGCTCCCAGGTGAGCGGGCAAGAGTCTCTGGAATAGCTGGTGGTCACCGCACGTGACAACGGGACCTCCGGGCTGGCAAGCAGGCAGGTAACGGAGAAGCGCTCCCAGGTGAGCGGGCAAGCTGGTCCATAGACAGACTGACCGGAGTAGTAAGGCAGACCGTCGGACCTCAGGCAAGCAGGCAGGTAGCTGATATGCGCTCCCAGGTGAGCGGGCAGGCTGGTCCTTTAGACAGACTGACAGGAGTAGTAAGGCAGACCGTCGGACCTCAGACTGGCAGACAGGTAACAAGTATTCAGGCAGGAATCAGGCAGGTAACTGGCAGGTAAACTAGCAGGAAACTGGCAGGAAACTGGCAGGAAACTGGCAGGAAACTGGCAACGGGACCTGAGGGCTGAAGCACAGGTGAGACACAGGTGCAAACAACATTGCTCGGGCACCTCCATTTTGGAGGAGGTGCCTTTTATATGATGAAGTCCTCCGGCCATTGGCCGGGGACTCTTTAGGGCGGCGCGCGCGGCCCCTTTAAGAGGAAGGGAGCGTGCGCGCGCGCGCCCTAAGCACAGGGGCCGGGAAGGAGCGCGCGCCGAAAGCAGAGCAGGAGGAGGACGCCGGGACGGAGCGCGCGCTGACAGCAGAGCGGGGAGAGGACGCCGGGCAGGAGCGCGCGCTGACAGCAGAGCGGGGAGAGGACGCCGGGCACGGAGCAGAGCGGTGAGGGGAGCAGCGTCCCTGCCTAGCAGAGGGCAGGGACGCCAGCGCTACAGTCAAAGTAAAGAGTCCTAGCTTTGCATGATTCACTAAGGGCTGCAGTTAGTAAGTGTGAAAAAACTAAAAATCCCAAGTATGCAAAATGATTAGAAAATACATATTTCAAAGGTCAAACTGTCCTAACTTCCAAGCACAAGCCATAGATTCCTCTTTAGACTGCTTGGGCTTCTGGGCACTCCTAAATTAGCATGGGGATAGTCAGCATGCCCCTGATTGGGCGTCTATGCTATCCCATACATTGTACTAACAGCCCAGCACTCGTCTGCCATCTATTCGGTGGCAAAGCTGTCACTCACTGCGTCCCTAAGACACAGTGAAAGGCTGATCCGTGACAGATCAGAGTCTGACTCGGATGGAGAACATACTGTAGGTCGTGTGAGCCTAGCTTTACAATACAGCAATCTGGACCTGCCCTGAGTGTGAGGGTTCATTTTCTGTGTTCCATGTAAATGATATCCTACCAACTCCCTCTGTAATGCTTAGCACTGATAGTGCCTTCCAAGATACAAAAACTGCCAATGCCATAAGCACTAATACAACCCAAAACCATCAGAGATGCAAGTTTTTGAACTGTGCACTGATAACAAGCTGGATGGTTCCTCTCCTCTTGAGTCCACAGAACATGGAGACTGTGGTTTCCATAAAGAATTTCAAATTTTGTTTCCACTGACCACAGAACAGTTTTAAATTTTAACTCAGTACATCTTGAAAGGATTCTGTCAGCAGGATTTAACACCCCAAACTATTGATATATGCATTTAGCTCTTTCCTGCTTCACTGACCGCACCTTTGCCAGTAGTCACACAGCATAGATGCCAACTGGCAAGCAGTGGGAGGTGTCGCTGGGCGAGGAATAGAGCTGGAGTGACAGATCCTCTTTAAATTAGCTTTGGCACAGAGAAGACAGCAGCATTTCTAGATTGTGTTGATATATGACTTTTTCTTCACATGACAGAGTTTTAACTTGCATTTGTGAATTGCACGGCAAACTGTAATCACAGACTGATTTCTGGAAGTATTCTTGAGCCCATGCAGCGATTTAAACAGCTGAATCATGCCTATTTTCAATGTAGCGCCACCTGAGGGCACATAGATCACAAGAAACCAATCCATTGTGCACATGGATTTCTCCAGAATCTCTGAATTTTTCGATGATATTATGTACTGTGGATGGTGGAATATTAAAAAGTTCCACCAGTTTTGATGCAGTTATTATTATTATTAATTTATATAGCGCCATTGATTCCATTGCGCTGTACATAGTTGTTATCAGATTGGTGAACCTCTGACAATCTTTGCTTCTGAAAGACACTGCCTCTCTAACATGCACTTTTATACAATGATTGAAAATTGACCCTCCAGCTGTTTTCCATTAGTACCACTCACTTATATTTCCAGCCTTTTGTAATCTCTGTCCCAACTTTTTGAGATGTGTGGCTGCCATTAGGCTGCGTGCCCACGTAGCGTTTTTCAAGCGTTTATGCTGCGGAATTTCCGCAGCGTAAACGCTTGTTAAACGCTAGGTAATCCGCCCCCCATGGTCCCCAAGGGGATTCCGCATGTTCTATGCACATGCTGCGGATTTTTCCGCAGCGTTTATGCTGCGTCCAAAAATCCGCAGCATGTCATTTAATTTTGCGGAAGCGCAGCGGAACTCCCGCCATTGACTTGCATTGAAACGCATAGAAACCGCGACTGTACATTTCTACAAGCGGCTTCTATGCGTTTCTATGTGCGGATGGTACCCAGTTCTGGAGGAGAGGAGACTCTCATCCAGACCTGGGTACCATTGTACCTGTAAAGAAAGAATAAAATAACAAATAGTTATATTCACCTGTCCGGCGGCTTCTCTCTGAATGCCGGCATCGCTGAAGGATCTGCGGTGACGTCACAGTCATGTGACCGCAGGCCCTTCACCGCTCTGTCTCGCGATATGCCGGCAGCCGGGAACCAGACAGGAACGAGCGCTGCTGCACACACCGGGGCCTCGGAGGTGAGTATAGCTTTATTTGTTTTAATTTTTACGGTTCACACTGTATAAATCCATGCTGTTTGCATGGATTTATACAGTGTGACCTAGTTGTCAAGCACTTTCCAAGTGATGCTATCGCCTGGAAAGTGCTTGTCAATCTGCATGCGGAAACGCATGTGAATCCGCATGTGGATCCGCATGTATTCTGCAGGAAAAACGCATGCACAATCTGAATGCGTTTTTTCTGCCAGGGAGATGCAGAAATGCTGCAGAAATTTTCTGCTTCATTTCTGCATCGTAGGCACATAGCCTTAATGTCTAAATGAGTTTGTTTTTTTTCAAATGAAATGAAAAAATGTCCAATGTTCACCTTCTGATTTGTGATCTATATTCTGTTGTTAATAAAATATGGCTATAAGAGATTTCCAAATCATTGCATTCTTGTTTTCTTTCTTTACATTTTACACAGTGTCTCAATTTTTGGGAATTGGGGTTGTATAAGAGACCAAACAATCGCAGGTTCAAATCCCTAAGACTAAAACTATAAGGTGAACATTAAAGGGATTCCCCAGGCTTGGGACAAAAGTCTTCAGTCACTCTTTGTAACTGCAGACTGCCAAATTGTGCGACATGCGGTGTGGATGCTGTCACGAATCACCTAGTACAGGCCTGCATGTATGCGATTTACATAATTGCATTGTCCTGACAGCGGATGCTTTGGTCTATCGGTGTTGTGCCATGTTCTCTTTATAGATTAGACTCTTGTGTGCTGAGTCTGCACATGCGTGTTACAAATAAAATGTCCCTAAATGAGGCATCATAGCTGACCTCCCATTTACAGGGCAGCACTGATGAGACTGGAATATGCTACTGATAAATATGATGTCAATGCTGCTGAATCACAATGGTGACTGTGGGTCAGAGAATGAAAGAGGGGTCACATCAGTACATGGCACAAAAAAAAGCAACATTGGAAAAAAAACACAAAATTGAAGTAAAATTGTCCTTTCCCACCTTAATTTTAACACCTCATGGGCTGTACACATAATTGTATATCAATAATAAATAAACTGCATATACAGTATTGCAGAAAAGTGTTAGCAGATATGGAAAAATGCTGCAAAGCAAGAATGCTTTCAATAATAGAAAGGTTAATAGATTATTTTATCATCTAACAAAATGAAAAATGAAAAAAACAAAAGAGAAATCTAAATCAAATAAATAGAGCATCAACTCTTCTAGGTACTACACTTGCACACAGTTTTTGAAGGAACTCGGCAGGGAGGTTGTAACAAACGTATTGGAGAACTAACCGCAGATCTTCTGTTGATATATTGTGCAAATCCTTTTGTCTCTTCCTGAAGTTCCAAACAGATGTAAATGATGTAAAAATCAGGGCTCTGTGGGGACCATATCATCACTTTTAGGACACCTTGTTCTTCTTCTTCTTCAGACACCTCCCTGATGGTACTGCATGATGGATAAGAAATTCATACCAGGATATTGGAATGTTGAGGACTGTAGACTCAATGGTTGGCCAAGATGTCCAGCAGTGCCATCAGCTCAAAACTGGCATCAACTAGTGGGACCCAGATGGACCCAGTTACTCTTTGGAGAAGCCTTGCCAAAAATGGTCTTCATGGAAGAATTGATTGTGACCAAAATGGCAGCAGGTGCTCTGGACTGATGAGTAGTAATATTTGGCTTTAACACAAAGCAATTTGTTGCCGAAGGACTGAAGACTAGTAAAATAGTGAGTGTCTGCAGGGAAAAGTGAAGCATGGTGATATTCCTTGCAAGTTAGGGGGTTCAATTCAGCAAATAGAGTTTGGGATTTGGTTGCTATTAATGGTGCCCTCGAGACTGAGAAATACAGGCAGATACTTATCCGGGCCGATACTTATAAATTATTAACACTTTTTTTTAAAACATTTTACATTGCAGCATTTTTTCCACAACTGCCTAAACTTTTTCTACAGTATTGTAAATGTATATACATACACACTAGGAGTGAACAAATTCCATACAATAAAGGGGTTGTCCAACACATTGAAAGAACATTTTTAGGCATGGAATCTTAATACAAAAAAATAGGGCATACTAACCTTACAGCAGCTTCCGAACTCACAGTACCACTGAAGCCTTTAGAATAAAGCAGACACCGCTTCCCGTGCCGCTGCAGACCCCTGGAGAAGACTGCATTGAAACCACAGGACTACTGGAGAGTTAGTATTCCTTCTTATTAATATCTAAATGCATCCATACCTAAAAATATGTTTTTTTTTTCGCTTTGCTTTTTCTGTCTGACAACCCTTTTGATATACACAGCATACATAAATACATTACTACGCATAAATACAAGATTGAACAAGTGGCTTACATACACATATACAGTACAGACCAAAAGTTTTGACACACCTTCTCATTTAAGCATTTTTCTGTATTTTCATGACTATGAAAATTGTACATTCACACTGTGAATTGTACATTCATCAAAACTATGAATTAACACATGTGGAATTATATACTTAACAAAAAAGTGTGAAACAACTGAAAATATGTCTTATATTCTAGGTTCTTCAAAGTAGCCACCTTTTGCTTTGATGACTGCTTTGCACAGTCTTGGCATTCTCTTGATGAGCTTCAAGAGGTAGTCACCGGAAATGGTCTTCCAACAATCTTGAAGGAGTTCCCAGAGATGCTTAGCACTTGTTGGCACTTTTGCCTTCACTCTGCGGTCCAGCTCACCCCAAACCATCTCAACTGGGTTCAGGTCTGGTGACTGTGGAGGCCAGGTCATCTGGCGTAGCACCCCATTACTCTCCTTCTTGGTCAAAAAGCCTTTACACAGCCTGGAGGTGTGTTTGGGGTCATTGTCCTGTTGAAAAATAAATGATGGTCCAACTAAATGCAAACCGGATGGAATAGCATGCCGCTGCAAGATGCTGTGGTAGCTATGCTGGTTCAGTATGCCTTCAATTTTGAATAAATCCCCAACAGTGTCACCAGAAAAGCACCCCCACACCATCACACCTCCTCCTCCATGCTTCACGGTGGGAACCAGGCATGTAGAGTCCATCCGTTCACCTTTTCTGCGTCGCACAAAGACACGGTGGTTGGAACCAAAGATCTCAAATTTGGACTCATCAGACCAAAGCACAAATTTCCACTGGTCTAATGTCCATTCCTTGTGTTCTTTAGCCCAAACAAGTCTCTTCTGCTTGTTGCCTGTCCTTAGCAGTGGTTTCCTAGCAGCTATTTTACCATGAAGGCCTGCTGCACAAAGTCTCCTCTTCACAGTTGTTGAAGAGATGTGTCTGCTGCTAGAACTCTGTGTGGCATTGACCTGGTCTCTAATCTGAGCTGCTGTTAACCTGCGATTTCTGAGGCTGGTGACTCGGATAAACTTATCCTCAGAAGCAGAGGTGATTCTTGGTCTTCCTTTCCTGGGGTGGTCCTCATGTGAGCCAGTTTCTTTGTAGCGCTTGATGGTTTTTGCAACTGCACTTTCAAAGTTTGCCCAATTTTTCAGAGTGACTGACCTTCATTTCTTAAAGTAATGATGGCCACTCGTTTTACTTTACTTAGCTGCTTTTTTCTTGCCATAATATAAATTCTAACAGTTTATTCAGTAGGACTATCAGCTGTGTATCCACCAGACTTCTGCACAACACAACTGATGGTCCCAACCCCATTTATAAGGCAAGAAATCCCACTTATTAAACCTGACAGGGCACAGCTGTGAAGTGAAAACCATTTCCAGTGACTACCTCTTGAAGCTCATCAAGAGAATGCCAAGAGTGTACAAAGCAGTCATCAAAGCAAAAGGTGGCTACTTTGAAGAACCTAGAATATAAGACATATTGTCAGTTGTTTCACACTTTTTTGTTAAGTATATAATTCCACATGGGTTAATTCATAGTTTTGATGCCTTCAATGTGAATGTACAATTTTCATAGTCATGAAAATACAGAAAAATCTTTAAATGAGAAGGTGTGTCCAAACTTTTGGTCTGTACTGTATATCTCCGATTCCATCGCACTGAATATGTATACAGTGGGTACAGAAAGTATTCAGGCCCCTTTAAATTTTTCACTCTTTGTTTCATTGCAGCCATTTGGTAATTTCTAAAAATGTAATTTTTTTTCTCATTAAAGTACACTCTGCACCCCATCTTGACTAAAAAAAACAGAAATGTAGAAATTTTTGCAAATTTATAACAAAAAAACCCCTGAAATATCACATGGTCATAAGTATTCAGACCCATTGCTCAGACACTCATATTTAAGTCACATGCTGTCCATTTCCTTGTGATCCTCCTTGAGATGGCTCTACTCCTTCATTGGAGTCCAGTTGTGTTTAATTCAACTGATAGGACTTGATTTGGAAAGGCACACACGTGTCTATATAAGACCTCACAGCTCACAGTGTATGTCAGACCAAATGAGAATCATGAGCTCAAAGGAACTGCCCAAGGAGCTCAGAGACAGAATTGTGGCAAGGCACAGATCTGGCCAAGGTTACAAAAGAATTTCGACATTACTTAAGGTTCCTAAGAGCACAGTGGCCTCCATAATCCTTAAATGGAAGAAGTTTGGGACCACCAGAAGCCTTGCTAGACATGGCCGTCCAGTCAAACTGAGCAATCGTGGGAGAAGAGCCTTGGTGAGAGAGGTAAAGAAGAACCCCAAGATCACTGTGGCTGAGCTCCAGAGATGCAGCAGGGAGATGGAAGAAAGTTCCACAAAGTCAACTATCACTGCAGCTCTCCACCAGTCTGGCCTTTATAGCAGAGTGGCCCGATGGAAGCTTCTCCTTAGTACAAGACATATGAAAGCCCACATAGCGTTTGCTCAAAAACACATGAAGGACTCCCAGACTATGAGAAATAAGATTCTCTGGTCTGATGAGACAAAGATAGAACTTTTTGGTGATAATTCTAAGCGGTATGTGTGGAGAGAACCAGGCACTGCTCATCACCTGCCCAATACAATCCCAACAGTGAAACATGGTGGTGGCAGTATCATGCTATGGGGTGTTTTTCAGCTGCAGGGACAGGACTACTGGTTGCAATTGAAGGAAACATGAATGCGGCCAAGTACAGAGATATGCTGGATGAAAACCTCTTCCAGAGTGCTCTGAACCTCTGACTTGGCCGAAGGTTCACCTTCCAACAAGACAATAACCCTAAGCACACAGCTAAAATAACAAAGGAGTGGCTTCCGAACAACTCTGTGACCATTCTTGACTGGCCCAGCCAGAGCCCTGACGTAAACCGAATTGAGCATCTCTGGAGAGACCTGATAATGGCTGTCCACCAACGTTCATCATCCAACCTGACGGAACTGGAGAGGATCTGCAAGGAAGAATGGCAGAGGTTCCCCAAATCCAGGTGTGAAAAACTTGTTGCATCATTCCCAAGAAGACTCATGGCTGTACTAACTCAAAAGGGTGCTTCTACTCAATACTCAGCAAAGGGTCTGAATACTTATGACCATGTGATATTTCAGTTTTTCTTTTTTAATAAATTTGTAAAAATGTCTACATTTCTGTTTTTTCAGTCAAGATGGGGTGCAGAGTGTACTTTAATGAGAAAAAAAATGAACTTTTTAGAATTTACCAAATGTCTGCAAAGAAACAAAGAGTGAAAAATTTAAAGGGGTCTGAATACTTTCCGTACCCACTGTATATACCCCGGTACGGTCACTGCTAACTCCATGATAACCCATGAACTACTTGCTGCCACCATCAGTCGGTTATGCAGGCTGACTGGATGCCTGATTTCTGGTAGCGTATGGCTTTCAGGAGTGTGGTTTACAGAACAAAAGGAACATAACTATTACATTTTATATTTAATCCAGATCATTAGGCAGTGTTTATAAAAATATACAAAAGATTTTACAAAGGGGACAAACAATACAACGGATACAATAACAAAATAAAACGGATTAACAGAGAAACTTACTACGCTGGTCACAGAGATGGATCAACTTAGCAGATGGAAGCTATCTGATTGAAAATGTCCGTAAACGTGCATCCTGCCTACATTGGTATGTATCTTCCAACATAGAACAAAGATCATAATTTGCCTTGTCCTTTTATCAGCACCTAAGTTACACCCACACACCTCCACATGAAGACTCCTAACAGGGCTGGTTATGGGATGGGGCTTCAGATTCTGAAAATTAAGATATTCATAACCTTCATGATATCTTCACTCCTGACGATCACAGACATTCAATATCACCGTCATATTTTTTATCGGAATTTTACCTTTTCCCAGAGACCAAACATGACATGGCTATTGTCAGCGATTTTGTTACTATTGATTTGGGCCTTATAGGCATGTGTCACAGTTATGAAACAATATGCATATTCTTCCTTGATTAGTCCTGAAATTGAAGATGTATGTCCCATCAATATCGGATCTATACAAACCCCAATATTCATAACTTTTCAACAATGCCCAAATGTCTCGTTGCAGATATAACATTTCACCTGAAGGGAACAAAAAATTCCTTTCAACTCAGGATGTCTTTCCAGGGGACAAAGGAGACTTCTCCACTTCTCTATATATGCGTAAACACACATATCCCATTTGTATCTGGATCTCAGAAAAGATCTTTACTGTTTGGTCACCGCAGGCCGTCCTGGCCTCAAAGGGAGTTTTAATTGGTTTTGTAACTTCTTAGCTAAGCGTAATTTCCATTTGTCCCATTAGATCTTATATCTTGCTTCCTCACCTAAGACTAATTAAGAGTGTAAATGTGCATTTTATTTATGGCATTTTTAAGGCCGTTTTTTGCATTAACATTATTAGTTGTTATATTATTTTCGTTTTTGCGTTTTACATATGGGGTGATTTTAATAATGAAACAATAAGGATAATTTTAGGAGTTAGAAAATCTGGAGCGAAAATTTGGTGAAGTCGGCGAATTTGAATTTTAAATGATCCGCTCATCTCTAGTGATAGTTACTGTAAAGAACCACCACAGCGAATATTCTGTATTTATATGTGACAGGACAAGATTAAAAAGGAGCAAACTGGTCAACTGCCGAGGTCTTTACTTTCTAGGCCCCTCCTTCCCTTAGCCTCCCCTCCACCCCTGACCTCCTCTTCATCTTTCACTCCCCCTTCTCCTTCCCCCTCTCCCCTCAAGAAGCAACCAGAATTATACATTAATTGCCTTTGACCTCATTTGTAGTTTCACTGCCACCCACCTGCAAGGAATTTACAATTAACCCTTTAATAACAGACTTAAGACAAGCTTGCCACCAAAGATAACATCATTAGATCACAATGGCAGACCACACTATTCTCCCTGTATGTCTGCAACTCCATATTCTTCCTTGTGACCTCCTTTGGAAATGTCTGTAGCAGTGAGAAACTACAAGGTAATTTGTAAGCCATACACATGGAGTTTTTATTTGCTCTAAATTCTGGATTTTTCAGAATGATTTCATACATTCCCTTTCTGCAGAGCATATTGTATTATAATCTGCTTTTATTATTTGATTCAGAAATGTAATATGACATGGGAAGTCCGAAAATTTATAGCAACCTCTCTTCCCAGTATGTAATAAAACTTCCAGCAATGTAGTTTCCTTAATTACTGCATGAATAAATGATATGGATCGCTGAGGACGGACATGGAAAATCAATTAGCTTACCTTATCAATCAGTGTGTTTACCTGATAACAAGTTTAACCACATTCCTAGAGAAAAATGCCCAAACTTTTACTAAACTGTTGGTACATGCCAAATATTGATCTGTTCAAATCAAATTTTTCCATTTCCATCACAGTTCCAATAGTTTTGACCAGAGCAAACAATCTTGTCACACTAATCTTTGCATCAAAAATACTAAAACCCTGTTAGAAACCAGGACCATCTTCATCTTCCCTAAATCCCTCAAGATCTATTAGATTATTTTAGAAAATGGATCATAGTTGTTAGAGCTATATTATAAATGCTTGTCAATGATCAATAAAAAACATCACACAGAAAAACCTATTAGATTTATAAAACATATTCCAGGACAGCACATACTCTATAAAATAGAAATTGCATATGCCAGCAAACTTCACAAAAAAGGACCTATAGCTTGTCCATCTATTAAAAGACAGTATATATAAAGGGAACTTATCACTACATTCATGTTGCCCAAACCATGGACAGCACATATCCGGGCCTGGCTATGCAATTGCAGCCAGGTATATTTCATGCTGAAATGCCAGGTAGTTTCAGAGAAAACTGTTTAAAAAGCCGAACTAGGACTACAGAGAGAGATGACGAGGAAGAAAACGGAAGACTACCATTCGAATGGATCGAAGAATAGCCAGAATGGCAAAGGCTCAGCCAATGATCAGCACCAGGATGATCAAAGACAATCTCAAGTTACCTGTGAGTAAAGTGACAGTTAGAAGACGCCTGTGTGAAGCTAATCTATTAGCAAGAAGTCCCCGCAAAGTCCCACTTTTAAAAAAAAGGTATGTACTGAACTGGATACAATTTGCCAAGGAACACATCAACTGACCTAAAGAGAAATGGAGAAGCATTTTGTGGACTGATGAAAGTAAAATTGTTGTTTTTGGGTGCAAGGGCCACAGACAGTTCGCCAGACGACCCCCAAACTCTACATTCAAACCACAGTACACTCTGAAGACAGTGAAGCATAGTGGTGCAAGCATCATGATATGGACATGTTTCTCTTATTATGGTGCAGGACCTATTTACCACATACCAGAGATCATGGACCAGTTTGCATATATTAAAGTACTTGAAGAGGTCATGTTGCCTTACCCTAACGAGGATATGCCCTTGAAATGGGTGTTTCAACAAGACAACGACCCTAAACACACCAGTAAATGAGGAAAATCTTGGTCCAACAAAATTGCGTTTATAGAGTGGCCAGCCCAATCCCTGGACTTTAATCTGATCGAACACTTGTGAGGAGACATCAAAAATGCCGTTCCTGAGGCAAATGCCAAAAAATTGTGGGATGTAGTCAAAGCATCCTGGGCTGGAATAACAGTTGACAGGTGCCAGAAGTTGGTTGACTTCGATGCAACATAGATGTGAAGCAGTTCAAAAAAACTGTGGTTATACAACTAAACATTAGGTTAGTGATTCACAGGAATGCTAAATCCTCAAAAAAAAAGAGTACATATTGTGAGTTTGTAAAGAAAAATGCACACACTATTTTTTAAAACAATGTTCATTTTTTGTTATTTTCTGTAAAGTAGTTAAAATTCTATACATTTCTCTTCATGTTTTGATTTAGAAAACAGTGTGCAATGTTCCCAATGCATGGAAACAAAAACTAGATTTTGTGCTTAACCCATATTTTTGAACACACTGCTATTATTTTGAACACTACTGTATGAATAGACTTTCCTTTTTGAGTTAGTTAAATAAAAAGTGTTGTTTAAGTACCGCTATCTCCTCATTGTCTGCGCTGTTGCATCCAAACAACCTGCTTACAGGTGGGAGGCAAACTCCACTTTAGTGATCAGTGTCAGGCAGCTGCTGCCTAGGCAAATAAAATAATGGGATGCATTAAAAGAGGCATAGATTCCCATGAGGAGAACATAGTTTTGCCTCTATACAAGTCGCTAGTGCATCCACACTTAGAATACTGTGTACAGTTCTGGTCTCCGGTGTATAAGAAAGACATAGCTGAACTAGAGAGGATGCAGAGAAGAGCGACCAAGGTTATTAAGGGAATGGGTGGACTGCAATACCAAGACAGGTTATTTTATTTATTTTAATCACTTATATAGTGCCATTAATTCCACAGCGCTTTACATACATTATCATAACTGTCCCCATTGGGGCTCACAATCTACATTCCCTATCAGTATGTCTTTGGAGTGTGGGAGGAAACCGGAGAACCCGGAGGAAACCCACACAAACACAGGGAGAACATACAAACTCCTTGCAGATGTTGTCCTTGGTGGGATTTGAACTTGGGGCTATTAATTTTGGAAAAACTAAGGCTTAGGGGTGATCTTCTTACAATGTACAAATATATGAGCGAACAGTACAGAGATCTTTAATGAACTTTTATGATCTTTTTTCACTTAGGCTTGCAATGGAGACAAGGGGCATCCTCTACGTCTGGAGGAAAGAAGGTTTAATCATAATCACAGATGCAATTTTTTTCTGTAAGAGCAGTGAGACTGTGGTACTCTCTGCCACATTATGTTATAATGGTTGATTCATTACTAAATTTAAAGAAGGGCCTGGATGCCTTTCTTGATAAATATAATATTATAGGTTGTTGGCACTAGATTCTGTGATGGGAGGTTGATCCATGGAATTAGTCTGATTGCCGTATGTGGAGTTGGGAAGGAATTTTCCCCTAATATGAAGCTATTAATGTCTACTCCATGGGGTCTTTGCCTTCCTCTGGATCAACATGCTAGGCTATGGCTAAGTGCCCACGATGCAGAAATGCTGCATATTTTTTCGGCTTCTCCCTGGCAGGAAAAACGCATGCGGATTTTACATGCGTTTTTCCTGCCAGGTAGAAGCATTTGTCAAGCGTTTTTGCATGCATTTCTGCATGCGGGTTATCAAGCACTTTTCCAAGTGATTTTAGCATCACTTCGAAAAGTGCTTGACAACTTGGCCACACTATATAAATCCATGCAACCGGCATGGATTTATATAGTGTGACCAAGTAATAGTTAAAAAAAAGAATAAAAATGGTAAAAAATAAAGATTATACTTACCTTCTGATGGCCCCTGGTGTTTTTTCCGCTGGTGTGAAAGGATCTGCGATGTCGTCATTGAGTCATGTGACAGGTCACGCGACCGCCGACGTCAGCGGTCGCGTGACCTGTCACATGACTAAACGACGTCATGGTAGGTCCTTTCACACCACCGCGACCCATACAACAGACCAGATGCATCGCTGAGGAGACCGGGGAGGTAAGTATAATCTTTATTTTTTATTTTAAATTCTTTTTTTAACAGGTTCTATGGCACCCGAGTCTGGAGGAGAGTCTCCTCTTCTCCAAACCCGGGTATCATCCGCACATAGAATCGCTTAATATCCGTATGTGCAAATGTGCTGACACGGATATTATGCATTTCAATCCAAGTCATTGATGCAATTACGCTGTGTGTCTGCTAAATTAATGGACATGCTGCATATTTTTCCGTAATGATAATCCGCAGAGGAAATTTCCACAGCATGTGCACAGCACATGCGGATTATCATTGGGGACCATGGGGCACGTATTACCAAGCGTTTTTTAAGTGTTTTCGCTGCAAAAACTCTTGAAAAACACATAGTGGGCACGCAGCCTATAGGTTGAATTCAGTGGACTTGGGTCTACCTTCAACCTTAAAAACTATGAGTCACAACTCAATGTAAGTCTATGAGAGCAAAAATGAGGCAAGAATGAGGCTCTCATAGACTTACATTTAGAGATTGTGACCATTACCTTTGACTTCTGGTCAGTTAGAAGTTGCACCGGGAAGAGCTGAAGACTGCAGCTGGTCAGTATAAGACTAGGGTCAGAGAACTTAGATTAATAGCACCACTACAGTGCTGAAGTTTTAAAAAAAACATTGGAGTAGTACTTTAAGGTCTCTTCTCCTGTCATGTTTTCGAACTATTTTTTTTTCCGAAACGCTGCACATATCAGACTAAAATATACCTGCCTGTAGTTGTGCATCCAGGCTCTGATTCATGTTGCCTGTGGTTCATGTGGCATAAATCTATTGATAGGTTCGTTTTATATTGGCATAGGTTTCTAGCCCTTATTTTTCAAAGACTACTTTTAATAGTGCTTCCTGATCCATGTGAATTTCACTAGGATGTCCAGAAAATGCCTGGAAAAAGGCAGACCACCAAGATGAACTGTCAGGTTTTCTTAAAACTACATCATGACTGAATATTCACCTATCCACGTTCCTGCGGTCCTTGTGTCTCTCAAGCGCTGCTAAAGACAATTTCCTTTTGAGATCTGTATTAGTTAGGGGTCATATTGGGAGTCTGTGTCTGGTATATGGACCACAAGCCCAACTCTCTGGATCTGGTAGCCACAATTAAGTTAAACAATGATTCACACTTGGTATCTAGCTGAAATCTAAGACCCTTATATAAGATTATTTTGGCTTATTTCCACTTTATGGCACCCAATAAAGCTTAATTTTAAGTGATCAAAAGAATTTTCGAGTCTAAATTTTATACTAAATTTCTTAGAATTTTCTAGGGTTATTTTAGTCTATCACTTCTAAGATCCAAATAAGTTTTAGTTAAAAATGATCCATATTTTTTAAAATGAATTAAAGTTCTATGTCCTTTTTTGTTCTATTTCACTGCGCCGTTTGATATTGTTTTTTTGTTTTTCATTTTTTAACCTAGATTACGTTGGGAATCTACAGAAGAGGTGGACAAAGGTTTGTCCCTCCATTGACTAACAAGATGAAACTAAACACAACTTAGAGGGACATAATATAGATGGAAGGAATTTTTCTATGTTGTGCAATTCAATAACAAAAAGTGTCCCCAGTCGACGAGTGAATGATTCAGCCACCTCTTCTTTCTGTGTGTTTAAATGGTAGGCATACTGTTACCAAAGTCTTGATGTATAAGCAATGGGCCTGCCCCAGAACTCAGGTACAAACAAAAGGGGATGCCCCTACCCAAGCTCTGAGTCAGACCATCTGCTATATATGCAGAAACCAAGGCTCAGTATTTAGAAGTGGTGCTGTGTACAGGATACATCCAGAGCTTGTGCTGATCAGACAGAAGATGCCTTCCAGAAGTTTGCTGCTTTTACTGGTCATTTTCATGGCCCAACACCAGGACATGGGAGTCTCAAGTCCATTACATGGAGCCCACTCTAGAAAGTGTCATTGGAATGAATTCAAGCATCTGACACAAAAGCTCTACCACCAGGCACTGAAGATTTATACCACCACGGTAAGAAAGGCAGCTCTATGCTTAAATAATAATAAACCTTTTTATTAATAATATTAATCTTCATTTATATAGCACCAACGTATTCCGGAGTGCTTTACAATTCCCAAAGGGTACATGAACCAATGAACGTAGAATAATTAAAGTTGTCCAGTTTTCATGTCTACTTCATTACTGTCTTTTTTTTTTTATGGATTTTTACCATAGTTTTATCTTGCATATGTTTAATAAATATTATTCTATATTATTAGCATATAATAATTATTAGTAGTAGTAGTAGTGGTGGTTGAAGTAGTATTTAAAGAGAGATGTACAATATTTTAACTTTTTTTTTCTTTTCTTTTCTTGCTTTTCACTTGGGTTAGGGATGGTTTTTTATTCAAGTCATCATAAAATAGATTTTAACTTTGGTGTTTATGTGAATTTGTTTAGTTAACAGCGTACACATTACAATTTGTATAAATGAATAATTAAATAAATACCTTGATAACACATTGCAATACCCCATACCCTGACAACATCCTAATTTATCCCTGAGATTATTTATTACATAAAAAATGGGATATTTTCTCATAACCAGAAAATGTGAAAATTGTAACAAGATATTCAACATTTCTAGCTTGGTATCTCATTAAAGTCATCTATTCACAAGACACTTTCTGTGACATTGTTTTTATTACCATTTTATAATATAGAAAACAAATAATTTTATTTTATCCATGCCTTGCTTCTTTTAGAATTCTACAGATGATAATGTATATCGAGATCAAATTCCCAGAATTCAGTGTCATCATCATTGCGTACCTGAGCATCTTATATCACATCCAGGGGTAAGTCTAGTGGAACAACCTTGCAATTCTGGCTAGTATTCATATCTTCACAAGAGAGGGTCCAAAATAAATGTAATATTCATGGGTGCCCCTTTGACTATGCTCCACAGTCACAGCTCTTCTTCAGGATGGATTGTTAGTAATAAGATTGCAGGCTCTGCATACCCAGAAATCCTGTCACATCATTTGTTCATGTGTTAGTATTAGTTTAAGGGCAGTGCTCATCACGAATTGCATCACTGCTTTCTGGCTAGAATTTCCCACAGGTAACACAACCAGGTCCAGGAAACACAAGTCATCTAAATCATCTAGCTCCGGGTGACAGTAAGGTGCTAATCACTTTCTGCTGGTGCCAACATTAAATATCTCAGGTACATTCCTATCATAGATAAACCAGGAACTAGGAACCTGGCATCCAGGGCAAACATTCCACGAAAAGTCACCTGCTGGAGATACAGAGTCAATGTAAAGAGCCATGGAATATCCGCTAGTCTATCTCATGATCACTCTGTACACTCCGGGGCCCTCCTCCTCCATTTCAGAGACATTACACATTCTCTAATTTTATAAATTGGAATCTATAAGTATCATCAGATGAGATTTTGAGGACAACTTAGAGAAAATACATAATGTAATGAAGATTTATGTATCCAAAATAAAACTGTTTGTAAATCCTTCTATTAATCATGACAAATTTATAAAATCATAATCGTCTGCCAATTACAAATCTGCTTAAAAATATCAAACTATCTTATTTAGTAATGTTTAGCGGTGAAGCAAGATGTATAACTATGTAGGGGAGCTGAATTTGTCATTGAACGGTTCCTTATGAGTTCCCCCCCTGGGTCGAAATAATGAATACATTTACCTGAAGTCCAACGGAGAACTACAAGAAAAACACTTATTAAAGGGAACATGTCACGTAAAATAACTCCACTAACCTGCAGGTATGGGGTTTATCTGACACCGTGAGGCACCAGCACTGAGAGCCCCTCTGCCGGGAGGAAATTACCTTTATTACCCCCAGCAGCATTCGACTTCCAGTCACGGGGCGGCGCGGGTTCAGTCATCGCTCAGTGTATAGAGAGTGGCGGCTATAACTCTGCCCCCGGCACTGACTGACAGCCAGCTCTAATGATGAGCCTGCTGTCAGTCAGTATCTGTACGGTTTTGATTAGGAGAGAGAAATTGAGATAAATTGTAAAAAGATGAATAGATAGATAATTTGAATTAATGGCATTTGCTTGTTATGGCAGCAGAAATATACAAACTAGTTAATTATTTAATTTATTACTTAATTTCCGTATTTAATTCTCTGTCTCTTCTTCCATACAGACTTGTCTGAAGCGGATTTTCCAAATATTGTCCTATTATAAAAGTGCTCTATTACCTTTAGCCGACGATCAAAATACAGAGTTTGCTAAGGTGGCAGAGACTATATCGGATATTCTGAGCCTACTACAGGTAAACAGAATTAGAACATTATTAGAAGATAATTGCATTACAGTAACGATCCACATTTGTGTGGTGTAATTTATGTGTTCAGCTCCTAGAAATGATTTGTTTTAATTTTAAAGGTAAACAAAATTAGTAGCAATCTTTCCCAGGGCCAATGTGTGCTGTGGGGGTAGCGGCAGAACAAATCCTCTTAATGGCAGGCTTCCTCATTTGCTTCCTATGCAAACTGTGACCTCTAGTGGTCACACTTAGTCTTACAAGTAAAATGGAAAAAGTTCCTCCGACACTTTTAAAGGGAACTCGACACCACAATTACCCCTAGAATCACAATTTACCCCTAGAAATAAGAGCGCTCTATCAGCTTTCTAATACCATATGTATTGATGCCTGTTTTATCCCTAAGTATTATATGTACTATATGTTCTCCCTGCGTGCAGTCAGCAGACTAGTCTAGGACCGCTGTCAGTCAATGCGCTGGTACGAAGCCCACAGCAGTGTGTCTGACTTCCCATCAGGTGCAGAAAGAGCAGGGAGAAAGAGAAGAATTTGTTCTAGTGTGCAGTAGCATTGATTGACAGCGGTTTCAGACTAGTCCGCTGACTACACCCATAGAGAGCCGGGACGTTTGAATATCATTTAATATGTATTATCAGAGATATATAGGAGATCTTCCTCCTATAGCAATACCTAATTTCTTCACTAAAGCGGAGAATGCTACGACTATAGTTACTACGTGAGCTCTGATGATCACAGCTAGACCCTTTCAGTGGGGAAAAAATTAGACCTACGGGGTAGTTCAGCTACTGGGCCATATAGCCACGATTATGGCTGGTAGCACAGTAATTCCACAACTATCACCTATGATAATTTGCAGCATGAACACTTTAGTAAGTAAATAAACACATAAATAAGTAATAAGGACGGATGATGGAATTATCTGATTTTCATCATTACAATGCAATGCCCCATATACTCTAAAGTGGTCTGCAAGGCAGGTAAAGGAAAGTAGTGATGAATATCTAGTCAGAGATCAAGTCCTGATCATGTTCACATCACATTAGACCCCACGTTCAAGACTCTGTCAGAGGTTTCCATCTTAAGCCCCAAAAAACAGGATCTGGACAGAGTCCCTGAAGGAGGCATTAACTATAACGAGTCACATTGTTCCGGTGGTGTATGTCTACCACACTTGAAAAAGACAGACACTGACAGAACGGTGGCAAGATGGAATGCAAAGTCTCTTCTTCTGCCTCATTATAGTGAATGACTCCGTTTAGGGTTCTGTCTAAATCCCTTTTTAGGGGCTCCAAGGGGAAACCCTTGACGGGGTCTTGACCATGGAGTCAAACATGATGTGAACCCTTCAATCTTAGAAGAAATGTCTTGGTGAATAGTTGTATCGTGTGACTAGGTAATAAATTGCCCAGTTGGGAATAACCCTTTAAATTCAGGGTAAAGATTTTTAAACCCTATCCATTTTAATAACTATATAATGATCATTGTTGCACTTATATGAACATGAAAGACATTTTGATTAGGTCATTTCATAGAGGATGAACTGTTCATTATCTTGTTATTTTTCTGACCGTCTTTTTTCAGTACTGAACTCACAAGTTTTCTTTATTCCTAATAGGCCTGTGACTACAAAGCCCACAATCTGATCCAAGCCACTGATCTGCCAAAATTCTACGTGAAAGCGAAAATTGGCTCTCCGCTTTTATCTGTCAGCATATACATTGCCCGAATCTTTTCACCTGGCAACCCAGCAGATCACACTATACACCCAGGACATTAATGCTATTTTCAATGGTATTAAATATTATATATTTAATGATTTATGCCTCCAATGCAGGCGTATAAGTATCTATATATTATAATTATTTTAAGAGGTTTAATTTATATTGATAATCATAATAATGAAGGCTGAGGCGAGCTATGGCACTATTGTTTTCTGCCAACCTTCCTCTCTTCTTGGCCACGAGCATGGTCAGTCTCTTTTAAGGCCGACTGGTGGCTAGGAAGACGCTGCCGAACAACTATAGTCTTTAACATTGGTTTGTCAGGCACCATTTTTCTAGCAATCAGTATCAGATGATTTAGGTCAAAGTCTTAAGGCTGAAGTGGCCTCAAACTGTGGGGAAAGAAGGGGCAAGGAGGATGTTTGTCAGTGGCCAAACCAAAACAGGTTCTCTCACTGCTTTGTTAATCAGATTTTTGCAGAAATATAGAAGATTTTCAATTGTCCTAAAATATCTGTAGAATATTTGAATTGTAACAGGCACCTAAATTATATATTTATTTATTTATATTTATTTTTTAAGACACTATATCACTTAATATATGATTATTTATGTATTTTGTATTGAAAATGTATTTATTGTAAGCTCTTAAATACTGTGTTATTTTTGTCTTTATATTATTAAACGAAACAACTCATATCCTTGTGTGAAATGGATGATGGTTTTCGTACTCTTCAAAATTAATAAATGAGCATTGGTGCTAACAGATAACTGAGGACTCGTGTGTATGAACTCTGTGCGCCACTCGTGTCTTAGGCAAACTGCAAAGATACGTAAAAAAATTTTTTAGAATTTTTTATTTAAAGGAAGCAAACAAGGAAACAGTACAACAACTACAGTATCATAAAAACCATCAGCCTATAAAGAATATAGAGTATCTACCCAAACAGAGACAATTCTTCAATGATATATAAATGGTATTAAAACATCAAGATTTATTAGAACATTTAAAAGACATATCAATATAGATAAAAATAGCAGGCCATCAGGGGTTGAATACACACGAACAGTGCAGCAAACAGAAGTAAGTCCTCATGGAGAGATCTGACCAAAAATACACAGGCTTGCAAGGTGATGTGTATTTGTTACGAATCAAGAATAAATTACATACATGTACAACGGGGTACAAAATTACAAACTGTAGAGCCACCAAAAACACAAGCCTGCAAAACATCAAAGGTCAGTAAGAAAGCCTCACTAGGTACTCAATAATCACGTGATCATATTCCTGATCACACAAACAAGTTTGTTTGTGAGGCTCACCCATGCAGGTATAGGGACCAATAGCAGCACTGAAGCCCCGACGCGCGTTTCGCGTTGCTTCTTCGGGGGGCTGTGGTTGTGGACATCGATAGCCATCATTATATACACACCTGGGAACGAGTGTCAGGTGTCACCGCTGATCAAAGCGGCGCGTGCGCAGTGATCAGTATCCCCCGTGCAGCGTCATGTCCGGCAAGTTCCCGACGGTCACGCGGGTAGGAACAATGCGTTCCAGTGACGTCATTAACCCGCGCCACCGTCAATACGGAAGCCTCACAGGACGTGGCCAGGTGAGGATCACACCGCGCACGCGCCGCACAGCGGCGATCACATTACATTAGGACCAAGCATGATGCTTATGAACACACCCCCGGACATCTCTGGGAGACAAAATATAGAGTGAGGAAACAGTCCTTAGATCCTCATAATAAAGGCGACATCCATTACAAGACATGTACAAAAGTTTCCCAAGATGCAGTATCTTCAATTGATAAAGTCCTAGATGTATATTATGTCTTGTGGTGTTGCCTTAGACCAGGGTTCCCCAATTCCAGTCCTCAAGGCCCACCAACAGGTCATGTTTTCAGGATTTCCTTACTATTACACAGGTCATGGAATTATTGCCTGTACAGATAATCTAATTATCACCTGTGCAATACTAAGGAAATCCTGAAAACATGACCTGTTGGTGGGCCTTGAGGACTGGAGTTGGGGAACCCTGCCTTAGACTCAGTCCCATACACGTCCACGAGGTGCTCGTACACAATGCGAAAAACAGTCCTGAATATAATCCAGTAGAGTGTAGTGATGATGGCTCCAACATAAAAACACTAGAACAAAATGTGACGAAAGTAATTAAAATCCACATTAAAAAGACAAGGGAAAAAGAGAAATCTACAAAAATGAGGCAAAGCTATTATATTCATTGAGGCCCCTAGGGGTCATCGTATCTAAGACTGTGATCCAGCGACACTCACGCTGCGCCAAAATACGTTTATAATTGCCCCCCCTACTTCCCAAGTGTATCCGGTCAATACCACGAAACTTAAGAGAAGAGGGGTCACAACCATGGCGCAGCCTGAAGTGTCGCGGGACCGTCTTGAGTGCAGTAATGTCCACGACGTCCCTAGCTGCCAACACATCCCTAACATGTTCCCTAACCCGGACCCAAAATTCCCTGGAGGTCAGCCCCACATAGCTCAAATTACAGGAGCAAGTAGCCATGTACACGATATATGTGGAGCTGCAGGAGATACGGTGGAGAATTTTATATTTCGTCCCATCTACGGAAGAAAATGAATTAGTGCGGACTATATTCCTGCAGGCTAAGCATGACCCGCAGGGATAACATCCCCACTGCTGTTTCCCAGCACCAAAGAGGGTGGGGATGGGTGCGACGTAGTGACTACGAACTAGGGAGTCTCTAAGACTCCTCCCCCTCCTAGCCGTCATCATGGGTCTCTCCGATAAAATTTTATTTAAGGTTGGTTCCGTTTTAAGGATAGGCCAATGTTTATTAAGGATATCTCTTATGGCAGACCAGTGGCTATTGAATGTTGATATAAATCTAATGGGACATTCCTTCCTAGATTGTGTCTTAGAATCAATTAAAAGGAGGTCCTGTGGAGTTCTCCTAGCGCGTATATAGCCTTTTTTAATACAATGGGTACTATATCCCCGTTCATGAAATCTCTGACCAAGATCACAAGCCTGCGCCTCAAATACCGAATCGCTGGAACAAATACGTTTAGTTCTTAGATATTGTCCAACAGGAATGGCACGAATAGTAGATGGTGTATGAGCTGAAGTAGCGTGTAACAACGAATTCACCGAGGTCTCCTTTCGGAATAAATCAGTCTGTAAAGAGCCATCCTGTTGGACAGTAATTCTAATGTCCAAAAACTCGATTGAGGTCGAATCGCATATGTATGTAAGTTTAATATTGCGATCACTGGAATTTAAAGAGGATACAAAATTACGAAGCTCAGTCTCAGTGCCCTGAAAAATGATCAGGACATCGTCTATATATCTATACCAGCACTGCGCCTGGGAGGCGGCGCCCGCTCCATCCCCGAAAATCTCCCTCTCCCAGAACCCGAGAAAGAGATTAGCATAGGATGGCGCGCACGCCGCGCCCATCGCAGTGCCCCGCTTCTGCAAGAAGAATCTGTCCTTAAAAACAAAAAAATTGTGGGTAAGTATGAACTGCAATAATTCCAAGATAAGAGCACGGAGTGGAATGTCTAAACTACTGGCATCTAGGAAGAACTCCACAGCCCTCAACCCATCCTCATGGCTTATACTAGTATAGAGTGATTCAACATCCACCGATGCCAGAATCATATCTGAATCAAGATAGAGGCCATCAATTTTCCTGAGGACATCACCAGTGTCTCTGACATAGGAGGGCAGCGTCTCAACCAACGGGTGAAGATAATATTCAATGAATTTACAGATTGGATCACACAGCCCTCCAATGCCAGAGACAATGGGACGCCCCGGGGGTTCCGTAAGGCTCTTATGAATCTTGGGAAGCAAATAAAAGGTAGGAATCACTGGATGTTTAACACAGAGGCCGTCATAGATCTTTTTAGGGATAATTCCCTGTTCATATGCCCGTTCCAAAATATCAGAGAGTTCAGCTACAAAGGCTGTCAGGGGATTATTGGCAAGTGGGGTATATGAAGAACGATCTCTGAGTTGTCTAAAGGCCTCCCTCTCATATTTAATGATAGGCCAGACCACCACATTGCCTCCCTTATCCGCAGGTTTAAACACCACATCCTTGAGTGATTGTAACTCTCTAAGTGCCTTTCTCTGTCCCACAGTGAGTATCATAAAAACCATATTCATCCAAAAAATATATTTAAAAACAGTCTGTAATTGTAAATGAGAAAAAAAAAAGTATTCACCAGTAGTGTAACCGGATTCCAGGTAAGATTTTGTAGGATTTTATCAAAAGGAGGAGAATAGAGAAAAGTCGGGAAGTGAAGATAAAAAAAAAATGTGTGTGTGTGTATGTACGTATATATACAGTATATATATAGATACTCAGTAGTCTGTTGAGATTCCATCTAGTGGAACCAAGTGATTCAAAACTTTGTGTACGTATCTTGGATGGAAGAGGTTAGGTCTACCATATGCGTAATATTGTTGATCTTCGTCAATCATAGTAAAGTAGAAGGGCAGGCTTTTTTTCCAAAGTGGCGGAATACAGGTGTGTGTGGCCATTGCTAGGAATTTTAGTAAGGAGAATTTGTAAGAGACAATGGGAATCTCACAATGATGTAGTAAGAGCAGAGCAGACCTCAGCTCTTCACGGAATCCTGTAACTTTTCTTATTATATCTTTAACTCCTGAAAATGTGAGAAGTGTTTTACATGCCCAGAATACATGTATGAATGAACCTTCTTTACCACATCTCCAGCATGTAGGATCAGAAGTAGGGAAAAGACAAGTGGGGACTTTATACCAACAAGAGAGTAGCTTATAACCTGTTTCCTGAAATCTAGAACTAATTGAAGCTTTGTGTGTGAGAGAAAAAAATTGGGATCTTTGTTCAGCACTGAGGTGAATGTTTAAATCCTCCTCCCATTGTACAATAAAAGGAGGGGAGAGTTGGCCCAGGGGTGAGATCAACATGGAGTATGGCCACCTTAAACTGCGTTTTGGCATGCAAAAATCAAGATTAGGGGGGAGCTTGTCAAGAAAATGTTTTAATTGCAAGCAACTCAAGTGATCAAGCAGGACTGAATCAGTTAAGGCTGCGAGTTGTTCAATGGAGGGCCAATCATAACCATCACGAAAACTCTCAATTTAATCCACTCCAGCAGGAATCCAAGACTTAAAGTGCACCTGTCAGCAGGATTGTGTGCAGTAAACCACAAACACTGTCAGTTGGGCGCCATTACACTGAGTAAAATGATACATTGGTTGATGAAATCCGTCCAGTGCTTCTTTTATAATCTTTATTTTCATTTC
Source organism: Phyllobates terribilis (assembly GCF_046119375.1). Classification (NCBI taxonomy): domain Eukaryota; kingdom Metazoa; phylum Chordata; class Amphibia; order Anura; family Dendrobatidae; genus Phyllobates; species Phyllobates terribilis. Next base: position 189,369,819 of record NW_027362762.1, on the reverse strand, counting down.
TGACATAATGATATGCTCGTGCTTTGGGGAGGGCCTTTGGGGAGGGGCTTTAACTTGTGCTCTGCTTATGTATTCCTATGTCTGCCTTCTGACAGGTCACTGTGCCTTCAGTGTCCTGCCTACTATTTTAGATATTACCTGTGTTATTGTAGTCCAAGCCTGAAATTTACATGCAGCAAAACGACCCGCGCATGCTCTGTAGCATCTCTCTGCTGTTGAGAGATGCTACTGCGCAAGCGTGTCCGGCGGTGCCATATTGCTGCAGGCAAATTTCTTTTTCCTCCAGCAAAATGGCACCACTAGCAGTGCTTGCGCAGTATCATTTATCGGCAAGTGATAGATGCTAATGCGCACGCGCGGGCACCATTTTGCTGGAGGAAAAAGAAATCTGCCTGCAGCAACATGGCACCGCTGGCCGCGCTTGCGCAGTAGCATCTCTCTGCAACCGAGAGATGCTACTGTGCAAGCGTGACAGGCGGTACCATATTGCTGCAGGCAAATTTCTTTTTTCTCCAGCAAAATGGCGCCGCTAGCAGCACTTGCGCAGTAGCATCTATCAGCAAGCCATAAATGCTACTGCGCACACGCGAGCGCCATTTTGCTGGAAGACCTATTGTAGAGGTAGGCCTCATATCTATCTTGTAAAAGTTATAAAGGAGGGCACCATACACACCCTGGAAAAAATAAGAGCGAGGGTCGCTTGATGACCCTCTAAACATTTGGAAATACGGCCGCCTGTTTACCCTCTAAAAAATATGAGTGAGGGCTGCATGATGACTCTCTTAAACTTTTGGCGCGAGGGCCACATGATGATCCTCTAAAAATTATGAGCGAGGGCCGCCTGTTTACCCTCTAAAAACTATGAGCGAGGGCTGCCTGTTTACCCTCTAAAAACTATGAGCGAGGACCACATGATGACGATGACCATCTAAAAATCTGGAGTGAGGGCTGCATGATGACCCTCTAAAAATTTGGAGCAGCGGCCTACTGTTTACACTCTAAAAATTGAGGAAGGGTCACATGATGACCCTCTAAAACTTTAGTGTGAGGGCCACAGGATGACCCTGTTGTTATGGTGGAAGAGGACAAGAAAAATAAGAAACCATGAACCATATACCCTTTTTTGGGTGGAAAGGGGTGCATGGGAATTGACCAGAAAAAAAAGGAACATTTCAATTAGCTTTATGTTCCATTGCTGTCATCCGGTGGGGTTGAGAAGTCTGGGCCAATCCAGACCTTGTTCATTTTGATAAGAGTCAACCAGGGCAGGCTAGCACCTCCAAGGCATAGAGGGACAGTTCATGACACGTGTCCAGCCTGGATATCCAATAGTTGTACGGCACAGAAAAATCATAGAGGATGCGGGTATGGTCAGCTAGGTACTCCTTCACCATCTTCATGTTTCCCTCCTTGTCAGACTACCCCTCTGTTATTATCTGCTACAAGCACTAAGGAAAGACAGGAGATCTGTCCCTACAATCGAACTAAACTGGATCCCTACGATGTAACGGGGAACCTGATCCTGCGATCAGACCCGCTAAAGTCCTCGGCTAGTCTGTACGAAGACCTATAGATGCAAGGGAGGAATCCCTACAAGAACTAGGGACTGGGATAAAGTTGGACACCTCCTAGCAGAAATTGTAGCAGTCAAAGACAAACACACAACAAGAACATAGAGGTCCGAAGACCTAGCAAAACTAACAGAGAACGGTAACAGAGCACCAAGCTAGCTCAAGAGTAGTAAATACAATGAAGTCCAGCAAGGCCAGGAGGGCGGAGCCGGATTAAATAGGCAAAAATGGTCATGTGACCAGCAAACTAGAAAAAAACCTAACAGGAGAGTTCTAACAGTACCCCCTCTTCTAAGAGGATCCTCCGGATCCCCTAGGACCGGGCTTATCAGGAAACCTCCTGTGAAATGCTCTGACAAGTCTGGAAGCAGAAACATCATCCGCCCTCACCCATGAGTTATCCTCGGGTCCGAAACCCTTCCAAGCGACGAGATACTGCAAACTCCCTCTATAACGTCTAGAATTTAGGATGCGGGAAATTTCATATTCCCCGTCCTCCACCACCGGAGGAACAGTGGCAGAGGCGTCACCAACCGACACATCAGCTTTTTTCAACAGAGAAACATGAAACACCGGATTAATCTTCCAGGAGGTAGGAACCTCCAACCTAACAGCAGATTGGTTAAATATCTGAAGCACCTTAAAGGGCCCTACAAACTTGGGACCCAATTTTTTCAAAGGAATCCTCAATCGCAGATTCTTAGAGGACAACCAAACCATGTCACCAATAGCAAACGAAACCTCTTGCCGTTTCCTATCAAAGTACCTCTTAGATTTTTTGTTAGCCTCCTGGAGATTATCACGCACATCCGTCCAAACTCTCTCCAAATCACCGCAAAAACTCTCCTCCTCCAGCACAGCCGATACCAATTTGGAGAATGACCCAAAAGACGGATGTCTCCCAGTACAACAAAAAAAAGGCGAACACCCAGCAGAAGAGGATGTATGGTTGTTAAGAGCAAATTCAGCAAGTGGCAGAAACTCAGACCACTCCTCTTGATTGTCTGCCACAAAGCAACGCAAGAACTGCTCAACATCCTGGTTCTTTCTTTCTGTCTGGCCATTAGACTCAGGATGATATCCGGATGAAAACGACAAATGAACTCCCAACCTGTCACAAAAGGCACGCCAAAAACGAGCCACGAACTGAGGTCCCCTATCAGAAACAATGTCAGTAGGAACGCCATGTAGTCTGACAATTTCCTTGACAAAGGCCTTAGCGAGTGTCTTAGCGCAAGGCAGTTTGATGAAGGGAACCAAGTGACACATCTTGCTAAAACGGTCCACGACCACCCAGATGACCGTGAAACCTTCAGAGGGGGGAAGGTCAGTAATAAAGTCCATAGCCAGATGTGTCCAAGGTGCACTAGGAACCTCCAGAGGGCAAAGCAACCCCGCAGCAGGAGCATGCGAAGACTTAGATCTAGCACACACAGTACATTGACGCACCTACTTAATGACTTCCTTCTGCCATCCAGGCCACCAAAAACTGCGACCCACAAGTCTCTTGGTCTCAGAAATTCCTGGATGACCTGCCAACTGAGACTCATGACACTCAACAAACAAATCTCTCCTAAAGGTCCTAGGCACAAACAACCTCCCATGGGGAGTGTTAGATGGGGCATTCTCCTGAGCTTTAAAAATCTCATCCTCCAAAACGGAGTCCAAAGCAGCAATCACAACACCTTCTTGTAAAATGCTCTCCTCCTCCTCCTCAGCACTGACCATAGGAGAAAAGCTGCGAGACAAAGCATCCGCTTTAACATTCTTGGTACCCGGGATGTAAGTAACGGAAAAATTAAACTGCGAGAAAAAAAGTGCCCACCTAGCCTGACGGGCATTCAAGCGCTTGGCAGCATCAAGATAGATCAGATTTTTATGATCAGTGAAAACCTGAATGGGAAATTCAGCACCTTCCAAGAGATGATGCCAGTGTTCAAAGGCGAGTTTAATAGCCAGCAATTCCCGATTACCAATATCGTAATTAAGTTCAGTCTCAGAAATTTTTTTTGAAAAAAAGGCACAGGGATGTACTCCATCCTTGCTTTCCTGAGACAACACCGCACCGACCC